>NC_091990.1:179011405-179738905 GCF_044704955.1 Pristiophorus japonicus | reverse complement strand
AAACAGGTTTTCCACAATTTCGAGCCATACACAAAATGTGTGAATTCTATCCCAGCCCAGAGACACTATGGTTGCAGTAAAACAAATTAAAGTGTCCTTCCACACTTTCTTAAATAGATATTAAAAATGCAAGACTTTTCTTAAGATTTGAAAAGCACAGATCTCCTTATCCGTGACAGTAATATCATACGGCTAGCCTTTGGCCAGAACATAGAATGCTCAATTATCCACAGTAATGATCTTTGTCGAGCGATATAAAACTGATGCTCCACACTAAAAATTCCTTTGTTGGCTTAGATAGATTAGATATTTAAAGGGTTTTGTTGTACCACAAGACAAAAACTCCACAGGGCCAAATCAGAGGGTGTCCAACATACTATTCAGAGTCCGTAATCATTTTCATAACATTATTCAAATCATTCAAACACATTACATATTTTAAAATGTAACTATTCAAAACATAATTATTAGAAAAATTACATTTAGAATATTCAGAATAACGTATTGCAACCGGAGAAGTCCATTAGGCTCAACAGTTCCAATTTGTTTCACAAATTGCAAACTTTGTCATCATATCCTTCAAACCTTGCTCCCTTTAAAGCACATCTGCTTGTCGCTAAAACCCATTTACACCATTTGCTTTAAAGGTCTGCCATCTCAATCCTTAACCCCACTTGCAATTGTGGATAAAAAATCTGCCTTCTTTCTCCGAACGTCTCCATTTTTAACTTTTGTTCCTTATGCCCTTGTCTAAAAAACTAGAATCAGACCTTTCAGGAGTGAAATTAGGAAACATTTCTACACACAAAGGATGGTAGAAGTTTGCAACTCTCTTCCGAAAAAACGGCAATGGTTAATTTTAAAATGGAGATTGATCGTTTTTTGTTAACCAAAGGTATTAAGGGATATGGAGTTAGATTACAGATCAGCCATGATCTCATCGAATGGGGGAACAGGCTTGAGAGGCTGAATGGCCCAGTCCATTTCCTATATGTTCCTAGTATTTGAACTCTTTGCCACGGTATACTATCTACATGCATCAATTTTCTTAATTTTTACCATCTTGGATACCTTGGTGTGCTTCCGATGGCATTTTTGATATTTTATATTTTATTTTTCAATGATCAGACAGCATAAGGACAGCATGCAGCTGGGCAGCCAACAAATTGAGGCCGTGCCCCTTAAAGCATGTTCCAACAACTCTCCGATACCAGAAAAACATCAAAACCATGTGCACTATTCATTGTTGCAATTATACCATTCATGTTGTGACAGTCAATGAAGTTTATATATCAACATAAAGCAATAATATGGCAGAAATCAATTTCATCTTGATTTATGGCCCCAGTAAAATTGCATTGCGATATTTAAACCTTTTTTTGAGTCAAAGAATGCCCGTGGACATTTGGAGCTTTTCAACAAATGAAAATGCAAACTGGGTCCAAACATTCGAACGTTTTCATTGCACAGGTTCCCATAGTAGAAGTGTTCTTGCTAGGATAGCTATTTCTCTGGATAGTCTGGATTTTTGCATGGCCATCTAGAAATTTTGAAACATAAACCGAATATAGTCTGTTTTTAAATGGAACTCCATTTCCTGCTTACTTTTGTGCCTTATGATGTGGAGGTATTACTTATTAAATTAATAAGCTTTTAAATTAGTTACCATCAGCAAACATCAGAACTCAAGCAGTGATCCTGCCTCCCTATCTTGCCTCTATCCTATCCAGTTTTAAACTTCTTCTCTCCAAGCACCAGATCTGCAAATCGCAGATAAATAAAGTTTGTGTGTCATTGTTCATGTCTCGAGACAAAGAAGCAATATGACAATGTGCTAATGCCCTTCATAAATAGCAGATCAGAACACTACTGGCAGCTACTGAAAGCTCAGCATCATGCACTGGGCTAGAGTGAAATGTTCAACCACTACATCATACGGATCAACATTGGATTTACAGCTAAAGTTGGCCAAAAGAAAAGGCGACAATATCCATAAACATTCACAAATTGTTTGCCACTGTAAACACCTTTCATTTAAACTCTAAACCTGAATACCTGTGATCAGCTGTGATATGAGTTGTGTCAGCAGTGCATTATTCCCCCGTCTCTCCCTGCTTCTCTCTATCTGGCTCAAGCATGCTTAAATAACTAGTGTAAACAGTCAAAGGCAAATAGCTTGTGAAGGCCAGGCAAATATTTGGAAAGCAAAAGAGATTCTGTTTCTATCTCCTGATCAGCCTCCCCTTTAGCCTTTGCTATGAAGGTTTTCCAGAACACCGTGGCAGATGTGGCTTTCACAGCCTGCGGAATGTGCAACCAATCTACAAACAATAGCCGGGGGCTAACAAAGGTCGACTTTTGCAATCCACCAGTTAAGAGATAAGAAAACAGAAGGATGATCATAAAACAATGCGGCAAATCTCAACCTCACTCAAGGTTGTATGAAGAATCCAGAGAGATCATGTTTTTCAAATAATGCAAACACATCATAATTAGTCAGCTCAATAATCTCCTAATTGGAATCAGAAGCGGGTATTTCTATAGAAGTACAAAATGTGCACAGTAGTTTTGCCTTATCGAGTTTGCACTATTTAATGTTTGCATTATAATCCCACACATTAATAAAACATAACTTATTAATTTAAAGGGTTCAGCATATAAGGCTTAAAAAACAATGTAAGCATTGACTGAGAGTTAATTCCCATGACAGCATAACTGTTAATGCATTGTCTGGTGTTGTACTGAGCCATACAGAATGGGAAGATCCCAAACAATCCCTCAAAATGATCCGCAGTCCGCATTGATTTAACTAATCTTAGCTGGGGTGACAGTAGGAACACTATATTTGGCCTTGGTACCTTGGGGCGAGAAAGGAGAAAGCTAATCATGTTTCCCATTCCTGATCAATAAGCAACGATTCCTGCTGATAAATGCAGTGGATGGATGTCAGGTGAGAATAGAATCGGGCTTGCGTGTGGTGCATTCACTGTCAAATGAACCTGAAGTTGGTCACTGCTTAGTCTCATACAAGAACTGGAGGGTGGTGGAATCATAGCCCACCAGGCTTCAGGAGAGGAGAAATTTTCTTTGCGCACATCCAGGTAGGGAATGTTAGTGCTAAGGAATGGAACTCTTCCCATTTCAGACACCCACTGTCAGCATCAAGCACTCCCAGGTCTGCAAATACATCCTTCCATTCAGACCCACATAGTTCATTTGCAAAAACCATCTGGTTGTCATAGTTTTAGATTGCAGATGTAAGAAGGTGTTTAGAATTGTTTCTGACATTTGGATTATATTTGATAAGTTTCAACATGTGCCAGTGTGAAGAGATGTGCTGGAATTTACCTGGCATATCAATACAAAATAAATCCTCACTTGTTACACTTACAGCTGAAAGAACAGTTGGTATAAGTCAACTCTCATTATATAGTAACATGGTGCCAGGAAAAGTTTGAAATGCATCTTAATTATAAGTACCTACGTTATCCTATGTGCCTGCAATTGTAAATTCTCTCACAAAAAGTATTACTGGTATTGATAGTTTAAATAATGTTTGTATATTAACAGAACTTTCAAATGTCACCCATCAAATGAGAACATTTAACTAGTTCTTCCCAACGTTTATATAATCAACTAATCAACATGTACAGCATCATAATTATTCCCTACACGTTCTGCTGTTTTCAATTGGATATCCTCTACAAATCCCTTTGTTTCCAGGATAGCCTCTAAATCTCCTGCTGTTCCTTGCCGGATACCATCTTATGGGTCCTATTATTCTTTTCGGATGCTTTGGAATTGTCCCTTTGGGTATCATCTACACATTCCACAAGTCCCCACTTGGTATCCTACAATTTTGCTCTGGTGCTCCCCATCATGGATCCTCTACGTTTGCCATTGTTCCTTATTGAATATTTTCAATGTTTACTGCTATTCCACTTGGGTAACATCTCTGAATATTCTATTGCTTCCCCAGATATGCACCATAGAGTATACTCTGTGTGTCCTATTGTTCCCAGTCATTGTTTCCAGTCATATATCCTCTATATATATTTTTTTTTAATTTGTTACTGGGATGTGGGCATCACTGGCAAGATCAGCATTTATTACCCATCCATAATTGCCCTTGAGAAGGTGATCTGCCTTCTTAAACTGCTGCAGTCCCTGTGGTGAAGGTACTCCCACAGTGCTGTTAGGGAGGGAGTTCCAGGATTTGAACAGCAACGATGAAGGAGGTGATATATTTCTAAGTCAGGATGGTGTGTAACTTGGAGGGTAACTTGCTGATGATGGTGTTCCAATTCATTATTTCAATATTCCCAAGTGGATACAATCAGTTTCTTTCAGAACACTGTAATGCTGTCGATGGAATAACATGTTTGTATGACTAAGTGAGTGGGAAAAATTATGGCAGATGGAGTTCGAGTGAGATCATCTACTTTGAATCTCAGAAAGACAAATCTGGATATTTTCTTAATGATGAGAGACTATAGGCTGAGGAGGAGCAATGGGTTTTAGGTGTCCATGTACATAAATCACTGCTAGTGTACAGGTACAAAAAGTAATCCAAAAAGCTAATAAAATATTGGCCTTTATCTCTAGAATTCAAAAGTGAGGAAGTGGTGCGTCAGTTGTATGGAGCATTGGTCAGACCCCAGCTGAAGTAGAGTATTCAGTTTAGGGCACCAAACCTCAGGAAATATATATTGGCCACAAGGGGTACAGTGCAGGTACCAGGGTGCAAAGTGTTAAATTAGGATAAACTTGGCTTGTATTTCCTTGAGTTTAGAAGGTTGAGGGGTGATATAGTTGAGCCATTTGAATGATACAGGGATTCGATAGAGGCGAACTCTGGTGGGGGATTCCAAAACAATATTAAAATTAGAGCTCGGCCATATAGGAGTGAAATCAGGAAACATTATTTTCACACAATGGATAGTAGAAATCTGGAACACACTCTCCCCAAAAGGCAGTGGATGTTGGATCAATTGAAATTTTCAAGACTGAAATTGATATTTTTGGTAAGGGTACAAAACAATATGGATCAAATGCAGAAGAATGGAGTTGAATTACAGATCAGCCATGATCCAATTGAATGATAGTACAGGCTTGAGGGGCTGAATGCCTTACTCCTGTCCCGATGTTCCTATTCTGACCATATCTTCCCAGACATTGTAGGCATTTCTTGGTAATACAATAAAGAAGCTTAATAACTTCTGAGCAGGTTTCCTCATAATTAAAAGTAATTCAAATACTAGTTTATTTTGTTTAAGGAAAGCCCACTAAAAATAAAGTGATTCTGTTTCCACCCCTATAAGCAAGATCTTTAATGTTCAGTTGCCTTTTTGTTAATAAATTGTGATTCCTTTAGTGGAGGTTCTGGAGCTGAGTCAATCAAGGGCCGCTATCCTCCCTACATATCCAACGGTGCTTCCATAAAAGCATTTTTTGTCTGTCTCTCCCTTATACACACCAGTATCATCCCAGTTTGTTCCTATTCAAGCATACCAGAATTTAAAAAAAATTACTAGTCAATCACCAGTGACCTTGCTCATGGTTAGTTGAAGGAAATCGCATGGTTTTTTCCGCTGCTTTTGCTGCAATAGGCCAAAATGGTGGACAGATCTAGACAACTCATGCCACAGCGCCACCAATCACAGGAGGACTGAATATCAAGTCTTACAGAGTTACCTACTAAAAGCATTGGAAGCCAGCATTACCATTACACTTTAGGAATTACCTACGTTCTAAAAATTACAAAATCATGACAAGGTGAATAGGCATGACCAGCAGAAAGTCTCAAGAATTGTGTATATCGATATAGACATAGATATACTCAATTCGTTTTCATGTTGATTGGTGTCAAAACTATTGGCACAGGCTGGTTGAGCCAAATGGCCTGTTTTTATCCTGTATATTCTATGTAATTTATATTTTTGTCTTACAAAAATGTTACCAAACACAAACCTAGATTTTATTTCAAAATGCTGAAAGGATGGTGTTGTGGGTGAAAACCGTATTGAGCTGTGCAAACCTGGTTGATCATAGGCTCAGTCCCTGGTTCTTGCTAAATTAGCTGATCTGAGCTGGATAAGTGGCAATGGTATTGCAACTGACTTCAGTGTTCTGGTCTAGAGAGAAAAACAGAACCAATGCCTGGTGTACCCATACCTGCTGTTCTAAAGTCCCAATGATGCCAAGTGACATTAATCATCCTTTTGCTACACAATTCCTTAATTCCCGTGTATTTTACATTTAGGACACTTTCCTTGCAGTTGAAATGTGCAAGGTGTGAACTGCATAGGAATAGGCATCACACTCTGCTCCTGAATCAATTGCCGAGTGCAATTCAGTAGCTCAATGTGCAAGGCGTGAAATGCACAGGGTTTATAAAACTGCAAGTAATAGAGATTGGAAAATTGGTGTCATATAATACCATTGCAATTCAGGACACCAAGTACTGATGTACAAGAAATAAAAACAGAAAATGCTGGAAATGCTCAGCAGGTTAGGCAGCATCTTGTGGAGAGAGAAACAGAGTTAACGTTTCAGGTTGATGCATTCTGTTCTGATGAAAGGCCATCAACCTGAAACATTAACTCTGTTTCCCTCTCCGCAGATGCTGCCCAACCTACTGAGTATTTTCAGCATTTTCAGTTTTTAATTTCTGATTTCCAGCATCTGCAGTATTGTGCTTTTGTATTGATATACAAGATATTGGTTAATTGTAATTTAATGATAAGCTACCACTTAACACCTAGCTGTCTCAGTTAAGTCAGGTAAAACAGCTAGGTGTTAACTAGGAGCCATTAATGTTAACAGCTAAGTAACTCATTAATCAGTAGCTAATTACAGTAGTTTTAAGTAGCTTAAAATGCAGATGTTTTCTAAATAGCAACCATCCATTTAAGACAGTTTTATAGAGTGTTTAAAAAAATATATTGGGACTAAAATTGAGGCCTCACTGGGTCTGTACGAAGTGCGCTCGGACCCAGCAAGCCTCGCAAAAGCCGATTTTCGGGGCGAGATGCGAATGCGCCAAAATCGGCTTTTCCAATCTGTTAAGATTTCTCTCGACAGGCCCTCCACATCCCCGCAGGAAGGACATCCACGCCGGAGAGAGATTGGGCTATTTGCCTAACTCATGCCCAGCAAATGTCCTTCAAACTTTTACGCCTGGTGAAAGCAGGCGCATTGCTTACTTTTTACCAGCGTAAGAGTTTTAAAACATATAAAAATTAAATTTAAATACACATTTTTATAGTTAAAAACCCTGTCCATTAAGGTAAGTTCATTTTAAAATTATTAAAACACATATTTTCTAAAACATTTAATTACATTTAACTTAAATTAATTTTAAATATGTGAGGTGTTTCGTTTATTTATTATGCTGTGTTTGGGTGATTTAGGGTTTTTTCTCATTGATAGTAATGGGAACTCACACAAATGGAGTTCCCATTTTTAATCAATGAGAATACAGCATCGTGATTGGTTGTCCAGGCCCATATGACTCCAGCTTCTACATACGTACCTTGAAGACAGATCCCCATGCGCTGCGGAGTGAATCTAGGCCTCCGACCGGCATTGTAGGTTGCTCCGGGACCAACAGATAGATTTTTAGATTTTTTTCGGGTCGGAGGCATTCGTACGACGGAAGCCTCCAACCGGAATTTTCCCCCCACTATGTTGAGATTGCAATCTCTCAAAATGCTGGACAGACATGCCTGCCACTAAATTTATTTGGAGCTGCTGCAGAATTCTTAGGGTCCTTAGATAGGGTTGGCCTCAGCTGTGATGCCCCCCTCCAATTACAAATTATGGTCGGCAACTTCAGTAACTTGTGTGAGTGAGCACAGTCAATGCCGAAAACACCATACCTCAGCCTGATCCAGCGCCTTCAAGGGAGAAGAGGAGAAAAAAGCCATATACGTCACAATATTCCAAACAATGGCTGGCTCTTAAGGCAGATAGAGTCTCATTATTTAATGTAGTGCTGCATGTTAATATTTAGATCATAGAAATGTCATCACCACACAGGAAACAAAAGTTGATCAAGTTATTTAAAGTCCTCAGTCCTCTCTCCCAGTGAAGGACATTAGTGTAGGGTCCTGTCACATGCACCAGTTGTTTATTATGTTGCCAATGCACAAGTCATTTGGATTTTACAGAGAGCCATTGTGTTTTCACCAGACACCACTTTATTCCAGGGCAGCTTGCAGCTGGCTAGGAGAATAAAGGATTGTAGCAACAGTTATGTATGAGCAGCAGACACCGGAGTTTAGCTATTATAAAAGCAGGAACCATTTCAGCATCTCCGAACTATTCACAAAAAACCAAAGAGTTTTCACTGTGTCTCTTTAAAATGAACAAATCAAACTTCCCATTTAACGTTTTAAAAAAGCACATCAATGAATTCTAGTCTCGCAAAAAGCATGTTCGTCCATCAACATATCTGGTACATAGAAACATAGAAACATAGAAAATAGGTGCAGGAGTAGGCCATTCGGCCCTTCTAGCCTGCACCGCCATTCAATGAGTTCATGGCTGAACATGCAACTTCAGTACCCCATTCCTGCTTTCTCGCCATACCCCTTGATCCCCCTAGTAGTAAGGACATCATCTAACTCCTTTTTGAATATATTTAGTGAATTGGCCTCAACAACTTTCTGTGGTAGAGAATTCCACAGGTTCACCACTCTCTGGGTGAAGAAGTTTCTCCTCATCTCGGTCCTAAATGGCTTACCCCTTATCCTTAGATTGTGTCCCCTGGTTCTGGACTTCCCCAACATTGGGAACATTCTTCCTGCATCTAACCTGTCTAACCCCGTCAGAATTGTAAACGTTTCTATGAGGTCCCCTCTCATTCTTCTGAACTCCAGTGAATACAAGCCCAGTTGATCCAGTCTTTCTTGATATGTCAATCCCGCCATCCCGGGAATCAGTCTGGTGAACCTTCGCTGCACTCCCTCAATAGCAAGAATGTCCTTCCTCAGGTTAGGAGACCAAAACTGTACACAATACTCCAGGTGTGGCCTCACCAAGGCCCTGTACAACTGTAGCAACACCTCCCTGCCCCTGTACTCAAATCCCCTCGCTATGAAGGCCAACATGCCATTTGCTTTCTTAACTGCCTGCTGTACCTGCATGCCAACCTTCAATGACTGATGTACCATGACACCCAGGTCTCGTTGCACCTCCCCTTTTCCTAATCTGTCACCATTCAGATAATAGTCTGTCTCTCTGTTTTTACCACCAAAGTGGATAACCTCACATTTATCCACATTATACTTCATCTGCCATGCATTTGCCCACTCACCTAACCTATCCAAGTCGCTCTGCAGCCTCATAGCATCCTCCTCGCAGCTCACACTGCCACCCAACTTAGTGTCATCTGCAAATTTGGAGATACTACATTTAATCCCCTCGTCTAAATCATTAATGTACAGTGTAAACAGCTGGGGCACCAGCACAGAACCTTGCGGTACACCACTAGTAACTGCCTGCCATTCTGAAAAGTACCCATTTACTCCTACTCTTTGCTTCCTGTCTGACAACCAGTTCCCAATCCATGTCAGCACACTACCCCCAATCCCATGTGCTTTAACTTTGCACATTAATCTCTTGTGTGGGACCTTGTCAAAAGCCTTCTGAAAGTCCAAATATACCACATCAACTGGTTCCCCCATGTCCACTCTACTGGAAACATCCTCAAAAAATTCCAGAAGATTTGTCAAGCATGATTTCTCTTTCACAAATCCATGCTGAGTTGGACCTGTCATGTCACCTCTTTCCAAATGCACAGCTATGACATCCTTAATAATTGATTCCATCATTTTACCCACTACCGATGTCAGGCTGACCAGTCTATAATTCCCTGTTTTCTCTCTCCCTCCTTTTTTAAAAAGTGGGGTTACATTGGCTACCTTCCACTCCATAGCAACTGATCCAGAGTCAATGGAATGTTGGAAAATGACTGTCAATGCATCCACTATTTCCAAGGCCACCTCCTTAAGTACGCTGGGATGCATTCCATCAGGCCCTGGGGATTTATCGGCCTTCAATCCCATCAATTTCCCCAACACAATTTCCCGACTAATAAGGATTTCCCTCAGTTCCTTCTCCTTACTAGACCCTCTGACCCCTTTTATATCCGGAAGGTTGTTTGTGTCCTCCTTAGTGAATACCGAACCAAAGTACTTGTTCAATTGGTCCGCCATTTCTTTGTTCCCCATTATGACTTCCCCTGATTCTGACTGCAGGGGACCTACGTTTGTCTTTACTAACCTTTTTCTCTTTACATATCTATAGAAACTTTTGCAATCCGTCTTAACGTTCCCTGCAAGCTTCTTCTCGTACTCCATTTTCCCTGCCCTAATCAAACCCTTTGTCCTCCTCTGCTGAGTTCTAAATTTCTCCCAGTCCCCGGGTTCGCTGCTATTTCTGGCCAATTTGTATGCCAGTTCCTTGGCTTTAATACTATCCCTGATTTCCCTTGATAGCCACGGTTGAGCCACCTTCCCTTTTTTATTTTTATTTTTACGCCAGACAGGAATGTACAATTGTTGTAGTTCATCCATGCGGTCTCTAAATGTCTGCCATTGCCCATCCACAGTCAACCCCTTAAGTATTATTCGCCATGTTTTGCCAGAACTAGTGCGCACTCGTTTATTTATTTCAAAAGTCATTGTTATCCACATATAAGCCATTTTTATTCCATTGTACATTCCCTGTTATTGTGTGTCATTTCTCAACTTTTTAGGGTAAAAATTCCTCACTCATGCTTCAAACCACCATTCTTCCCCTCCCCCTCTCCCCGCCTCAGCATGGGTTTGAACCTGTTTTTTCAAACAGTGAGAATGCCACGTGCCCAATGCAAAATAAGGCCCACAACACAGCTAACATCGTGGTAGTTATTACTGGGTATGCTCAGCGGCCCATGGCCGCTGCTCACCGCTCCTTTTATGGCCCTGACCTGCCGCTGATGTCGCAGCGTGTGGAGGCCCAGGGAGCAGCGTGGAGGCATACCACTACAAGGTCCGGCACGAGCTGGTGCAGGAGGGCGACGGCTTCGAAGAGTGACGTCATCAAGATCCAGGTCGGTGATTGGAGCGTGGGCAGACACAGCAGGAGCGGCGAGGTCGGGGCGAAGGAGCGGCGAGAAACTGTGGAGGGACGTGATCGGGGCCCAGGGGAGGGGCGAGTTCGGGGCCAGGGGCCCAGGGGCAGCACGGGCCAGCCCACACTGCGACATATATGCGCACTAGGTCCGTGCAGCAGAGCTGGTCACCAGTTGTCTTGGATAACCCTTGCCACTGGACCGACACCGAGCTCTGTCAAGCCCGTGTGGTGGCTGATGTGCAACGGCCACCCCACGTTAAAAAAAATGCACGCACAGACATCTTCCACCCTTCAGGATGTAGTTTTGGTCCTTCATTGAATCACCGGTGAACTCGTCATTTTTTTGGCGTGGAAGCAAGTCATCCTCGTTTCGAGGGACCGCCTATGATGATGATGATTATGCTCAGCTGGCACATGACAAGCCTGCAGGTAGAGGAAAACCCTGTTCTAATCAAACCACAGCAAAACCTTGCAGGTTTAGACCCTCGTGTTTATTCTTACTGCTACATAGTAGACAAATCACATTCTCGGCCTGATATTCAGTCTTAACCCAGCCTAGAGGTTAAAGCAATGGATTTCAGTGGGTAGTTCCACTGAAATGTAGGACTTGTACAATTACTGTTTTAATTTGCACCCTTCAACTCTATTTCTAACTAGCCGACTGACAAACTTTCAACACCCCTGTAACCCACTGGGTGCATGATAACATGTTGAAACCCAGACTCTTAATTGACATGCTCATCAGTGATAGGGAAGAAAGCACTCTGGTGGGCCATGTCACTTCCCCTACCCACCCACAACTATGCTGCTTACTATTGCATGGAATCCTGCGACAAGTTTGGAGACACTGGGGGTTTCTTCTGACTACAATCATAAGCATCGTGAACTTTTGTCAGGTAGTGGCAAAATTACTCCAATATTTTTCAACACTTCAGTTACCCTGTAATCCACTGGGTGCATGATAACGTGTTGCTAGCAAAGGGAAAACAGTGTCACTCTATCCATCATTGGAGTGTCAGCCATGGTTCAGATGGTAGCACCCTCGCCTCTGAGTCAGGAGGTTATGGGTTCAGCCCATAAAGGACCTTTGAAGTGTAGTCACTACTGTAATGCAGTCAATTTGCACACAGCAAGTTTCCACAAACAGCAATGTGACAATGACCAGATAATCTGCTTTAGTGATGTTGATTGAGGGCTAAATATTGGCCAGGACACTGGGGATAACTCCCTTGCTCTTCTTCGAAAGAGCGCCCTGGGATCTTTTACATCCACCTGAGAGAGCAGACTCAGTTTAACATCTCATCTGTGAAAGACGGCACCTCCGACAGTGCAGCACTCCCTCAGCACTGCACTGGAGTGTCAGCCTAGATTCTTGTGCTTAAGTCTCTGGAGTGGGACCTGAACCTATTACCTCCTGACTCAGACGCGAGAATGCTGCCCACTGAGCCACGGCTTACACCTTAAAGCCAGAAGACAGGGAGGCATTCATCCTAGTGCTATACGCAGGTCATGCTGATGTTTCTCCATACCTTCCAGGCACCCCTGTGGGTTATATTCAGGTGCAAGTCAGGGGAGCGGGCGGGTAAGTGGAGCTGAGTCCACGGCCAGATCAGCCATGATCTTGTTGAATGGCGGAGCAGGCTCGAGGGGCTAGATTTTTTTTTTTTTTTTTGAAATTCGTAGCCAATCGTTCCAATTCTTTGTCAAATCACAAACGCCAGAGGTCACCTTGCACACATCAAGGATCACTCTGCGCCAATGCTCTTAGCCAAAAGGCCTAGAGCCACTGCACCATTCCTGGAAGTACTGCAATACCAGGTTCGTGCCATGGAGGTGGATGGGTCAGGTCTCGAGGGGCTAGATGGCCTACTCCTGTTCCTAATTCTTATGTTCTTATGTTCACTGTCTAATGTCCTGCAGAGTTCCGTGGCCGTCACTGCCTCACCTCACCATTGTAACTTCCAGCGGCGGCGAGGTAACCAGCCACAGGGTAACTCGAGCAGGGGAATGGCTGAAAGTGAAGAGCAGCAGAAGGGTGAGCTAGGATAGCGCTGGGTGAGAACTGACAGTACGGGCCATGGAGACGACGCACAGATGCAAATCGCGCATACAAAGTACTTTCCTCCCTGGTCGCTAGGAGATCAATCATTAATTCCACGAGACTCCCGGGCAATCCGAGAAGGTTTGGCAACCCTACTCCTATCCTGCCTCCTCAATCTAGTTTTGAGCTAAGCAAAGGGTAGCACAACTCCTGCTCTCTGTCACTGAGCAGAGATCCAAACTGGAATCACAAGAAGTGGAGAAGGTTATGGCTTATTTGCCTTTTTAGCGAGAGGATACGTTTATGTGAATGTTTATAGTGGAATGGGGCAGGGGGATAAATAAAATGTCAAGAAAGAGCAAGTTTAAAAAAAAAAGGCCCCTTTAACCTCTTTGAACAGTGAACTGAGAGTCTCTTTGGGTGAGTCCACCTGGTAAAGCTGTGATATTTGTTTTCTGACAAGCCAGTACCTTTCATTCAGCTGAAAATCACAGAAGACAAAGTATTGTTGTAAGAAGCAGTGACCTTTGGTGTCCTTGGAGCCTGCCGTGACCTTTCATCTCAGTTATCCCCAGTGGTCTCCTCTAACAGCTCTAAAACTCCATCCTGCTAGGCTGAATTCCAATTCCTCATAAAGCCCTTTCCTCTCAAAACAAAACCAATTTCTGCACCAAGGTGGGCGAGAAACACAAGTGCATTGTTCTGTGCAGATGGAAAGTGGGAGTTACCACAGCAACTGGCCTAATCCCCTCTTTTTACCACCTTTTAACCAGCCAATCAAGTACACTACCTTTTAAATTATGTGCTTGAATACCAGTGGCCTATCTGGATGCTTTAATTAGCTGTGATTTTTTTTTGTGCAACACATACAACATGATGGGCTAATCGAAATTTGCAAAATAATGACGTACCTCCACAAAATATTCCTCCTCCCGAGGCCCAGTCTAAGGAGAGAGAGAAAAAAACAATAATGAGACCATTATTAAGAGAGGGCATTAAAATGCTGGTCTACCATTAAACACAGAACTTAATTGTTCTGGCCTTGTCCACACAATCAACAACCTATTGTTTAACAGTTGAAAAAATAAACGATTGGAGAATGGGTGCCATAATGATCAGTCTGTGCTGCCATACACGTACCATCCAGAACTGTCAACAGAGGCTATTACAGAATTTCTCGGCAGATAGTCACTTTTTTGTCCGAAAAGGTAATTTAAACAGCAATGTCTGGGAGCTGCTAAAACAAGCCTTTGTTTGTTGTTTTATAATTGTTCAGAAACAGCTAAGAGAGAAGAAGAGAGAATAAAAACGAGAGAAAGGGAGACAGAGAAAGAGAGGGAGGGGGTAAGTCATTTCTGCATCACGGTGTTATCAATGGGATATGCCGCATATTCCCACCGTTGATGACACTCTATAATATAGAGAACTGGAGCCACAGAGAACTCGCAGTATTTGAGACCCAGATTTCTGCGGCTTTTGTGATCTGTTGTTGGAGTTCCTCATACAACTAGATTCCCTCTTTTTTTAGCTATGGGAATTGAAATTTCCATTAGGTCTTGATTGAAGAAAGCAGGAAATAAATGAAATGTGGCAGAGCAGTGTACAGATGTCACTGATCCCTGTTTGAGGACCATGACACAACATCTCTGATTACCACATCAAATATCAAGAAAGAGGCAGAAGTAAAGGGGTACAGCGAGGGAGCGAGCGATAAAGAGGCAGAAAGTATTAAGTGGACCTCCCTTGTTGTCATGAATCCACAACATGCTTCATTTATCTTCATCTAGTTAAGCAAAATTAATTAAGCATCTGACTGTTACACACTTTCCCTTTTTATTACATCAAATAATGTCAGATATCTTGGGGGGGAATGAGAGAAGTAGAAAACCTCTTGCTACCGAGATTTATTCAGCATCTACCTGAAAAACAGATATCCCGTCTTAAGTATTTTTACACCATATCTGAAGATATGACAGCTGACAAGGTTTGAATTTTTCTTTATTAATAAAAAGTGTTTCCTCAGATTAATTGCCATTCTCCTCTACATTTAGTTATAATTATTAAGTGGTAGAAATAAGGTTTTTGATTTTGAAAATCACCCAAATGCTTACAGGGAACACAAAGCTCAGTTTTTAAAACGACCCCCCCCCCGCCGGCAACGCACCATCCCCCCACTCCACCCCCCGCTCCCCTTTACCCTTCTGAAGGTCAGCGGCGAGGTATAGTTCCATGGGCCACGTGACTCTCTAGTAACTCACTCATAGGGTCGCTCTTTACAATACATGCCTACAACATGAGTGGAGGGCTATTCAACTGTGAAAAGCATCGCAGGCAAACTCAATCCTGTCCACAAACAGCATCTGCATGTGTTTCCAGTAAAGGTCAATGGTTAGCAATCATAAGTGGGAATGTTGGCCAATTTTTTTCTTCCCGTCATCTGGTGACACAAACAATTGTTCCAGCATCCCCACTGCTCCCTCCAGCTGAGGCCTTCATGCTTACATCTCTATTACGGTGATATTCAAATCTAGAGTTACCAGAAAAACAGAAATGTGTGCATTTATCGACATAGACACCTATGTTATAGGATATTCTACACACTCTGTGTGTATTTGGTAATTAAGGAGTGACTGAGGGTGATAAATAGTTCTACCAAACTGCAGAATTTATCAATCCTATTATCCTGATTCCAATGTGAATGCACATTTGAAAAATACATAAACGCCTCAAGGAGACAACATTCCCTTCTTTGCTCTCCAGTTGAAGACGCGGCACAAATCAAAACTACACAGCCTGCTTTATCGACAGAATTTCTGTTTAAAAAGTTACTTCAGCATTCTTGAAAGGACAGAGGCGATATATTGGGATACTTTGACATGCATCGGAGCAGGCAAACAAAAGGGAGACTGTCCTTTTACTATAATCACATTGTCTTGCGAGATGCTTCTCCACTCAAAGCACACAATTCTTTCTAAAGCTTTTCCTTATTTGTAACACGTCCTCTTTATTAAATTAGCACAAAGGTCCTGAAATTCCAGGCCAGACCAAGGATGGAGAGCCTGCAAGCCAGAACTTGGGGCAGAACCTAGTTCCGCTGGGATTCCACCCCATTTTGTTTCTGCTTGCAGGCATTTCTGGCAGGGGGGGGGTCATAGATGGATCTTCTGCTGGCCTCCCCAACATCAAAGGGAATATGTCGGCCAGCAATCTCAGGCTTTCCCCACAAATCTTATACCCTCATTGCGCAACAGTGAAGCTCATGCCAGCTGAGAACTGCTTTGAGTCCTGCTAACGTTTATAACAAGGCCCCAAAATTGACTAAGGAAAGCAGTTTACAGCCAATAAAGTATTTCTGAATTGTTGTCTATGTGGGGAGGACAGACACACCAATGTTAGCGTCCTCGACCAGGCCAACATTCCCAGCATTGAAGCACTGACCACACTTGATCAATTTTTCTGGGCAGGCCACATTGTCCGCATGCCAGACACGAGACTCCCAAAGCAAGCGCTCTAGTCGGAACTCCTCCACGGCAAACGAGCCAAAGGTAGGCAGAGGAAACGTTACAGGGACCACCCTCAAAGCCTCCCTGATAAAGTGCAACATCCCCACTGACACCTGGGAGTCACTGGCCAACAAGTGGAGGAAGTGCATCCGGGAGGGCGCTGAGCACCTTGAGTTTCATCGCCGAGAGCATGCAGAAATCAAGCGCAGGCAGCGGAAAGAGCGTGCGGCAAACCTGTCCCACCCACCCTTTCCCTCAATGACTATCTGTCCCACCTGCGACAGGGACTGTGGTTCTCGTATTGGACTGTTCAGCCACCTAAGGACTCATCTTAAGAGTGGAAGTAAGTCTTCCTCGATTCCAAGGGACTGCCGATGTTGATGATGGTGTGGGAGCCACGACACCTAATTTGCACATAGCAAGGTCTCACAAACAGGAATGAGATAATGACCACATAATCTGTTTTAGTGATGTGGGTTGAATGTTAAATGTTAGCCAGGGTGAAGTTCCTTGCTCTTTTTCGAAATAGTGCCATGGGATCTTTCACGTCCACCTAAGAGGGCAGGCAGAGCTCATGCGAAAGACAGAATGAAACATTAAACCAAGGGCCGCAGAAGGAAAACTTAGGTGTACTTCAAGAGATGGCCCCCTGCAGCCCCTCCCACCACCCACCTGGTGTCAGCTAGCGGCCTCCGGGCCGTGCGATTTTCGGCTGCTTTCCGCCAAATTCCCACCAGATCCAGGTGGAAAGTAGGCAGGTGGGTTAACTAAGGTCTGGGAGTTAAAATACCCCGGCTTCATTCTAGAGCTTTAATCTCACACCACTACCCACCGCCCAAAACATCTTTCAAGAATTAGGGCAGATGTCTCTGGGAGTCAATGTTTCAAGGGGATCAAGTCATTATTTGCAGTGTCACAGGAGCGGGGGCATAAGGAACAACTCTCGGGGGACAGTCCATTTTTTTTTTACATAATTTAATGTAGAAGCAAATTAAATAGGAAAGGGGTGGAGGCCAAAACTAGCTCAGGATAGGGGAGACTCTTCCAAGACCTGGGGGATAGATGGCTCCTCCTGCCATAGGCTGTGTCAATATTTCAATAGGGTCCTTGGAAGGGTGTCCTGAAGAGTGTATCAATATTCATAGGAGGTCCCTGGGAGTACCTCAGATTTTCACGGGTTTGCTGCGAAAATGGTCATATTTACAGAGGGTCCTCGGGATTGGTCCCGATATTTTCAGAAGGCCCTCAAGATCGTATCGATTTTAGCAGGGGGTCCCAGAAGTTTGTCGATGCTTTCAGGGCCTCTCTGGGAATTAATCAATATTTCTTCATGATAGGAACAGGGGTTATCCACAGAGAAAGGTTTGAAAAACACTGCTTTAAGTATTCAAACTACTGAAGTATCATCATTGTTGAACATATTCAGACTCTGTTCATTTGTGAACTTTCTCTTTAAATTAAATACATCGGGGACAAACAACGTCCTGGTAAAACATCATGGATTTCTTTTCAATAAAACCACATTTTCCAGTTGTCCACAGGACCACATGTATTTTATCACAAACATTGCAGCTGTGTTTCAGGTTGTAACCTGTTGCACAATTTCCAGAGATATTGGTCTTCAGGCAGTGACCACAGTTCATACCAGAATCTGAAACTTTTGATTGTGTGGTACTCTCATAACACACTCCCAATCCAGCTTTATTTATCATGCATATACAGGGGAAAAAGCAACAAAAATAAGTGAAATAGCCATCCTTTAAGCACAGAGAACCCAAGAGCCTTTTACGTGCTAAATTAAAAGCTAAACAAGAGGATGCAAAAAAAAAACAATTAAGTGAAATCTCGGTTTAATCTAGGTCTGATCATCCAGTCTTTCCCACTCCAATCATAGCCTTGTGTGTGAGATCTTTCTGCCGGCATTTCTCATTTAATTAAAGCAGACATTGACAGAAGGACATGGATTAGGCCTGTAATGATGCATTTACTTAGATTAAACGGAGTCTCCTTTTGGAGTAATAGCTCAAACAAAGAACAAAAGGAAATTGTTATGAAACAGCCTTTTATCCCAGGCAAAGGTCACATTGTAAGGTTTTTAATTTTGTCAGCCTCTGTTAATCTGGTCTACACTGATGGAACACGAGAAGCGCATTTCAAAGCCAGTTATCATAATACAGCCATTAAACCTGCAAATTAAAATGTCTGATTTTACACAGGTTGCTTAGTTTCAAAACCTCTAATTAGCATGTGGCGCGGATTTTTTTTGTGAGGAGAGAGGGGCTGAGGGAAATGCTAATGACTTGCTGCCAGGTGACCATTACACTCTGTGTGTTAAAAAGGGAAATCTCTGAACCAAACTGCACACTTTAAAAGCTATGAATGTAAAGGGCTGCAGGAGGGGTCAAAACTAAAAATCATGGTTTAAATAGTATTAAAACACTCTACCTAAACGCACGCAGCATTCGAAATAAAGTAAATTAGTTGACGGCACAAATCATTACAAATGGGTATGATTTGGTGGCCATTACAGAAACGTGGTTGCAGGGTGGCCAAGACTGGGAATTAAACATACAGGGGTATCTGACAATTCGGAAAGGTAGACAAGAAGGGAAAGGAAGTGGGGTAGCTCTGTTAATAAAGGATGATATCAGGGCAGTTGTGAGAGACGATATTGGCTCTAATGAACAAAATGTTGAATCATTGTGGGTGGAGATTAGAGATAGTAAGGGGAAAAAGTCACTGGTGGGCGTAGTTTATAGCTTCACGGTGGGGCGGGCAATAATCAAGGGAATAATGGAGGCATGTGAAAAAGGAACGGCAGTAATCATGGGGGATTTTAACCTACATATCGATTGGTCAAACCAAATCGCACGGGGTAGCCTGGAGGAGGAATTCATAGAATGCATACGGGATTGTTTCTTAGAACAGTATGTAACAGAACCTACAAGGGAGCAAGCTATCTTAGATCTGGTCCTGTGTAATGAGACAGGAAAAATAAACGATCTCCTAGTAAAAGATCCTCTCGGAATGAGTGATCACAGTATGGTTGAATTTGTAATACAGATTGAGGGTGAGGAAGTAGTGTCTCAAACGAGAGTACTATGCTGAGACAAAGGGGACTACAGTGGGATGAGGGCAGAGTTGGCTAAAGTAGACTGGAAACACAGACTAAACGGTGGCACAATTGAGGAACAGTGGAGGACTTTCAAGTAGCTCTTCCATAGTGCTCAACAAAAATATATTCCAGTGAAAAAGAAGGGCGGTAAGAGAAGGAATAACCAGCTGTGGATAACCAAGGAAATAAAGGAGAGTATCAAATTAAAAACCAATGCGTATAAGGTGGCCAAGGTTAGTGGGAAACTAGCAGATTGGGAAAATTTTAAACGACAGCAAAGAATGACTAAGAAAGCAATAAAGAAAGGAAAGATAGATTTTGAAAGTAAACTTGCGCAAAACATAAAAACAGACCGTAAAAGCTTTTACAGATATATAAAACGGAAAAAGAGTGACTAAAGTAAATGTTGGTCCCTTAGAAGATGAGAAGGGGGATTTAATAATGGGAAATGTGGAAATGGCTGAGACCTTAAACAATTATTTTGCTTCGGTCTTCACGGTGGAAGACACAAAAACCATGCCAAAAATTGCTGGTCACAGGAATGTGGGAAGGAAGGATCTTGAGATAATCACGACCACAAGGGGGGTAGTACTGGACAGGCTAATGGGACTCAAGGTAGACAAGTCCCCTGGTCCTGATGAAATGCATCCTAGGGTATTAAAAGAGATGGGGGAAGTTATAGCAGATGCATTCGTTATAATCTACCAAAATTCTCTGGACTCTGGAGAGGTACCAGCGGATTGGAAAGCAGCTAATGTAATGCCTCTGTTTAAAAAAGGGGGCAGACAAAAGGCAGGTAACTATAGGCCGGTTAGTTTAACATCTGTAGTGGGGAAAATGCTTGAAGCTATCATTAAGGAAGAAATAGCGGGACATCGAGATAGGAATAGTGCAATCAAGCAGACGCAACATGGATTCATGAAAGGGAAATCATGTTTAACTAATTTACTGGAATTCTTTGAGGATATAACGAGCATGGTGGATAGAGGTGTACCGATGGATGAGGTGTATTTAGATTTCCAAAAGGCATTCGATAAGGTGCCACACAAAAGGTTACTGCAGAAGATAAAGGTACACGGAGTCAGAGGAAATGTATTAGCATGGATAGAGAATTGGATGGCTAACAGAAAGCAGAGAGTCGGGATAAATGGGTCCTTTCGGGTTGGAAATCGGTGGTTAGTGGTGTGCCACAGGGATCGGTGCTGGGACCACAACTGTTTACAATATACATAGATGACCTGGAAGAGGGGACAGAGTGTAGTGTAACAAAATTTGCAGATGACACAAAGATTAGTGGGAAAGCGGGTTGTGTAGAGGACACAGAGAGGCTGCAAATAGATTTAGATAGGTTAAGCGAATGGGCTAAGGTTTGGCAGATGGAATACAATGTCGGAAAATGTGAGGTCATCCACCTTGGAAAAAAAAACAGTAAAAGGGAATATTATTTGAATGGGGAGAAATTACAACATGCTGCGGTGCAGAGGGACCTGGGGGTCCTTGTGCCTGAATCCCAAAAAGTTAGTTTGCAGGTGCAGCAGGTAATCAGGAAGGCGAATGGAATGTTGGCCTTCATTGCGAGAGGGATGGAGTACAAAAGCAGGGAGGTCCTTCTGCAACTGTACAGGGTATTGGTGAGGCCGCACCTGGAGTACTGCATGCAGTTTTGGTCACCTTTCTGAAGGAAGGATATACTAGCTTTGGAGGGGGTACAGAGATGATTCACTAGGCTGATTCCGGAGATGAGGGGGTTACCTTATGATGATAGATTGAGTAGATTGGGTCTTTACTCGTTGGAGTTCAGAAGGATGAGGGGTGATCTTATAGAAACATTTAAAATAATGAAAGGGATAGACAAGATAGAGGCAGAGAGGTTGTTTCCACTGGTCGGGGAGACTAGAACTAGGGGGCACAGCCTCAAAATACGGGGGAGCCAATTTAAAACCGAGTTGAGAAGGAATTTCTTCTCCCAGAGGGTTGTGAATCTGTGGAATTCTCTGCCCAAGGAAGCAGTTGAGGGTAGCTCATTGGGCCCAAGTTTCGAGCCGCGCCTAGAACGGCGCAGTCCCGACCTGGACGCCCGTTTTTCGCGCCACAAAGTGCGCCTAAAAAAACCCTCCAGATTCTCCACCTCGCTGCAGGTCCTCTGGCCCTCGGCGCAGCGCAGCACGAGCTGTGGGGGGGCGGAGCCAGGTCCCTGCGCTGAAAACAGTGCCGGGACCTCTGCACATGCGCGCTACAGTGGGCACGCAAGTGCAGTAGCTCCAGGCGCCCAAAACTGTGTGGGAGGGGCCCGAAGCACGCAGCCCCTAGCCCTGGCCCAATGGCCTCACTGGGGCTGCGTGAATAAGGCTCCTCCCACGGCCAGCTCCTGCTTCCTGCCGACCCGACTCGACTCCCGCTTCCTGCCCCCGGACCGGACCCGACCCGACACCCGCTCCCCCCACCCCCCCTGGGACCCGACCCGACACCCGCTCCCCCCCCCCCGCCCCTTTACCGGACCCGACACCCTCTCCCCTTCCCCCCCCCTTGCCCCCGGACCGGACCCGACACCCGCCTCCCCCGCCTCCGGACTGGATCCGACCTGACCTCCCTCCCCCCGACCTGACCTCCCTCCCTCCCACCACCCCCCCGACCCGACCCAACGCCACCTACCTGTAAATCTGGTGCTGGGGACGGGCCCTGCCCGAAGTCTCGGGCCCGGCCCGTTCAGCCTCCTCCCCCCTCCCCACCCAATCTCCCCCCCCCCAATCTCCCCCCCCCCAATCTCCCCTCCCCCCAATCTCCTTCCCCCCCCTACCAATCTCCTTTTCTCCCCCCCAATCTCCTCTCCCCCAATCTCCTTTCCCCCCCCAATCTCCTCCTCCCCCCCAATCTCCCCCCCCAATCTCCTCCCCCCATCTCCTTTCTCCCCCTTCTCCCCCCCCTCCCCTTCTCCCCCCTTCCCCCCTTCTCCCCATCCCTCCCCCTTCTCCCCCTTCCCTCCTCCTTCTCCCCCTTCCCTCCCTCTGCTTCCCCCCTCTCTCCCTCTACCCCCCTCCTCCCCCTCCCCTCGCTGTCAGAAACACAGACACTGACAGACAGAGAATGAGAGACACACAGACAGACAGAGAGATAGAGACACTGACAGAGACACACTGAGGGGGGCATCCCAGCACGTTGTTGGAGGGCTCCCGGTGCTGCAGTCGGTAAGTAGAAAATGTTTTATTTATTGATTTAAAAAAAAAATTATTTCTTATTAATTTTTTTTGATTGATTTATTGGTTGATTTATTGATGTATTTATCATTTATTATTGATGATGGCTCTTTATTTGTAAAACTGAAGTGTTTAATGTTTGTAAACTTCCTTTTAAACCCTCCCCCCGCATTCCCTACGCCTGATTTGTAACCTACGCCTGATTTTCTAAAGTGTAGACAAGGTTTTTTCGAGCGTACAAAAATCTTCACTTACTCCATTCTAAGTTAGTTTGGAGTAAGTTTTCACTGACGAAACTTTGAAAACAGGTGTAAGTGGCCGGACACGCCCCCTTTTGAAAGAAAAATTCTGTTCCAAAGTGAAACTGTTCGAACTGACTAGAACTGGAGCAAACTAAATGACGAGAATTCCGATTTCGGAGATACTCCGTTCTACGCCAGTTGCTCCTAAAAATCAGGAGCAAATCTTGTGGAAACTTGGGGCCATTGAATGTATTCAAATCACAGATAGATAGATTTTTAACCAATAAGGGAATTAAGGGTTACGGGGAGCGGGCGGGTAAGTGGAGCTGAGTCCACGGCCAGATCAGCCATGATCTTGTTGAATGGCGGAGCAGGCTCGAGGGGCTAGATGGCCTACTCCTGTTCCTAATTCTTATGTTCTTATATCACTGTTTCAATGTATTTCTGCCCTTTTTATTCTCCCTCCCTAATCATACTAACCAACATTTAACAGACCCCCCCCCCAAAAAAGGGGAGAAGAGACCAGGTGGAATCAAGGCAGGGGTGAAAGGTCATGTTCATGGGGAGGGATGGGCGAGAGGCTAGGCCATGTTCGAGGATGGGTGCATTAAAGGATGGAGGGAAAGGCACAGGCCGGCAGGGAGCGGGATGGGAAGGATTCTGATTGATGCAGGGAAAAGAGGAAGCGTAGGGAGGGTCTGGATGGAGGACAGGCCTGGGGTGGGTAGGGGGAGTTGTGTTAGGGGACAGACGAGCAGTGCTGGCTGAAGGGAAAGAGAGAAGTTTGTTAAATCAGGGCGAGGATGGAGAAAGCTTGTGTTTAGAGGGGGAAACAGGAGAACAGGCAGGGTCAAGGTGCGGGGGAGCGAACAAAGTTGCAATGGGGAGACAGAAAGGAGAGTGAGCAGGCAAGGTACGGTTGGGGGAAAGAGCTGGGTAGAGTCACAATGAAAGAACACAGAGAACAGCAATTGGCTCAGTAAAGCTGGCAAGATATTTATGATAGGCTGAATTTTTTATATTGAATTTCTTTTTCAAACACATCAGAGTGAAAACTACGACTGCTGAAATATATTGTGGCAGCTGGCTGCTGTCTTTGTTTCCACTACTTGTGGCACAGAAACTGCACACGTCTACAATTCAATAGGAACACCATTCCACAGGTCCCCAATGCCTTGGGAAGGGCACCACCCAGTGTGATACTGAGCTATACGGAGCAGGATCGCTTTCTGGATTGTGCTGAGTCAGTCGATCTCAGTCCGGCCAGTTGTGCGAGTGCTACAATTACTTCGGTGCCCGCTCTCTTAAGGCAGCAAAAGTCAGCCATGATTCACACTGCTGGCCATTGTCCACTGCCACCAAGCGCATAAGTGTGCACACCAGGTGACAACAGGATCAGAATCATCCGCAATAGCCCACAATGGTTGACTCGCCTGCCGACAGTCAATCTCTGGGCTCATTCAGAAAAAAGGAAAAATTTAGGAAAAGGACACTTACAGCCAGCCAGCACCCATGAAATTGTATACCAGCATGAGTCAGCACCTCCATGAGAGGAATTAAGAGCATAGAAGTGAGTGGGTATACATAAAAAAATGTATCTGGATTGGTTTTATATACTGATAGATTTCCACACAGTAAATAAAGTGCTAAACTCTTTACAAGGGTAGAAGTGTTATACCATGTAATCCACAAGTTATCATTAAGGTGCAATAGAAGTCTTTAAAGGCTACAGAGCCTAATTATTGTTCAGTAAACAGAGACACATGTTATACAGAATTTAATTGGAGTTTCTCCAGGAAACTTTGCAGATTATAATGTGCTTGTCAGGTTTAAGCTGCATGTGAGAAGTATACTTCAGAAGCACCTAGTTTATCAAGATTATTTTGCAATTGTAACAATGTATGACATCCGGAGTGTGACATCCGGAGCGTGACGCCTGGAGCATGACGCCCGGAGTGTGATGCCCGGAGTGTGAGGCCTGGAGTGTGAGCTTTGCATACCATTTTCGATATATAGCCAATCTCCCATGGTATTGCTCACAGCAAGGCAGATGAGGTGCTGCTTTGTGAGAGCCATTTTTGCCAGGCAATATACAATATTCTGATAAAGTAGAGTCCTTATCTCAAGGCAAAAAAGTCTGATTGTTGTTAAGAACATAATAGGAGCAGGAGTAGGCCATCTGGCCCCTCGAGCCTGCTCCACCATTTAATAAGATCATGGCTGATCAGATCATGGACTCAGCTCCACTTCCCTGCCCGCTTCCCAATAACCATTTATTCCCATATCGCTCAAAAATCTGTTTATCTCCGCCTTAAATATATTCAATGACCCAGCCTCCACAGCTCTCTGGGGCAGAGAATTCTATAGATTTACAACTAGCTGAGAGAAGAAATTCCTCCTCATCTCAGTTTTAAATGGGCGGACCCTTATTCTGAGACTATGTCCCCTAGTTTTGGTTTCCCCTATGAGTGGAAATATCCTCTCTGCATTCACCTTGTTGAGTCCCCTCATTATCTTATATGTTTCGATACGATCACCTCTCATTCTTCTGAACTCCAATGAGTATAGGCCCACCCTACTCAACCTATCTTCATAAGTCAACCCCCTCATCTCTGGAATCAACCCAGTGAACCTTCCTCTGAACAGCTTCCAATGCAAGTATATCCTTCCTTAAATATGGAGACCAAAACTGTACGCCGTACTCCAGGTGTGGTCTCACCAATACCCTGTACAGTTGTAGCAGGACTTCTCTGCTTTTATACTCTATCCCCCTTGAAATAAAGGCCAACATTCCATTTGCCTTCCTGATTACTAGCTGTACCTGCAGACTAACCTTTTGTGTTTCATGCACAAGGACCCCCAGGTCCCTCTGTACTGTAGCACTTTGCAATTTTTCTCCTTTAAATTATAATTTGCTTTACTATTTTTTCTGCCAAAGTGGATAACCTCACATTATACTCCATCTGCCAAATTTTTGCGCTCTCACTTAGCCTGTCTATATCCCTTTGTAGATTTTTTGTGTCCTCCTCACAATTTGCTTTCCCATCCATCTTTGTATCATCAGCAAACTTGGCTACATTACACTCAGTCCCTTCATCCAAGTCATTAATATAGAAGATAAATAGTTGAGGCCCCAGCACCGATCCCTGTGGCACCCCACTAGTTACTGTTTGCCAACCAGAAAATTACCCATTTATCCCGACTCTCTGTTTTCTGTTAGTTAGTCAATCCTCTATCCACGCTAATATATTACCCCTAACCCCGTGAAACTTTATCTTGAACAGTAACCTTTTATGTGACACCTTATCAAATGCCTTCTGGAAATCTAAATCAACCACATCGACTGGTTCCCCTTTATCCACCCTGCTCGTTACATCCTCAAAGAACTCCAGCAAATTTGTCAAACCTGATTTCCCTTTCATAAAATCATGCTGACTCTGCTTAAGTAAACAAAAGCTCAGATCACTTAAGAGTTCAATTGTTTTATGGTCAGGGAAATTTGCTAATTGTAAAGTGCCTGTTAGTTTTGGGCCTAGGTCAGGAGCGCCCAGCATTCAGTAATTGGTATTTATTCTCTTCTTTAATATTGGCTGTTTTGTATATGTAACAGAGTATGACACTTGGTACACACTGCTGTACAGTTTTTAATATATTACCAGTGGATCTCCTGTGGTATTGGTCATGGTGAATTGCATGATACGTTGTTTAGACTGACAGTAGTATTATACCATGTCTCACACAATGCTGTGTTTTAAGCTGGTTTGTCGTTTTATGGGTTACGCTTACAGTTATTGTTTTGGCTCCCTTCCCTTTTGACCAATGTCACAAGTCATCCTCCTGACTAAGAGGGCAGGCAAGTTACCACATTTGAGGCCACTGGGGATGTCACTCTTCATTTCAACACAAACGCTTCCTCACCAGCCAACAAACCACCTGAGATCAGGAAACTCATTTGTGAGAAATGATGTCTGCCAATCCACATCTTATCAGTCACTGAACTGCCATAACCATTGGATTTTGTTTTTTTTTAAGTGAAAATGAGCATATATACGCTGAAGTAACAGCTAGAATCTGAATCGATGAAACTGACTTGAAATTGACAGATACAAAATCGAGACATGCTCAGAAAAGTAACAGTGCAGCTCAAAGCAAATGAAGTTCTGTGTCAATATATGCACAGGGGACACCAAGCAGCCCACAATCCCCTCCACCGACGCCCCCCCCCCACCCACCACGCACATTGCCACCATTCTATTTCATCTTCTACCACCAGTAATAAATGTAAATAAAAGAAATTGGCCAGTGCTCTACGGTAAAGGTTAATTACACATTGGTAAAGGTTAATTACACAACGGTAAAGGTTAATTATGGTGCTTTTATTTTACGAGTGTGAAGCATCCGTAACTGACAGGTGATGAAATCATGCACAATGTCTTTCTGAGTGATCTAACCCCAGCAATCAGCTCCTAATGATGTCAGTTTGAGTTTGCCGTGTGTCACTTTGTGACTCTCTGCTGTTTGAAACATGGCACCATGCTGGGTCGAAACGAACAAGCCATTACTGGGCCCTGGATACAATGCAGCTGAGGCATTGCTTTGTGTGCATGGCACATAATTTTTGAGTTACACTGTGGCGAATCTTATACGGTGAAAATACCACCCTGGGCTTGAGAATATAGTCATGTCTTAAGAAACTAATCACTTTGATCAAGAATGTATTCCCAAACTGGTGAGGGGTTGGATTTTAAGCATTGTAGGAGCCTTGTTGTGTGGTAAATTATCTTGCAAGTTTAATTTGGAGTGATATGACTGATGGTGCAAATGACATAATCCTATCATTACTGTATCTGCTCTGAAAACATCTTGGGAGTAATTTTAACTTTAGATGATAGTGTAAAACATGAGATATTGGATCAGCTGCCCATTATGCACTATCTGTGGTGGGGTGAATAACGAGAGGCTGATCCGATACCATCACCCAAAGGCAAAATTACACACCTTGAATCTAACATAAAACATAAAACCATGTTACGCAAATAATTCCTGGTAGCCCACGTTGGTAGGTGTTGGAGCCAAGTATTCAGAATAGGTTGTTCCTGGCTCTTCCCGAAATTAAGCCCACTTGAACAGCAAGGGCCCGAACTTGGTGGCCTTACCGTCCGCTACCGGCGAGTTTTTTTGGGCAGTCTCCCCTCGGCGCCAGTTTCCACTAGGCCTCCCGCCAGCAGGAGGCGAGGACCGATGGGAACCGCGCGCTGACAGCGGCTAGTACGCAAAGTGCGTAAGTGTCCTCCCGCCCAGTGAGCTGACCGATTCCTCCGGGCGGCAGTCAGCGGCAGCAGCAGGGGGAAGGACTGCTGCGTGGAGGCAGGTCTAACCTCAACGGTAAATATGAAGACCTGCAAAAAAAATTAGTGAAGTTTTTTTTTGAGCGATTTATGTGGATGGGGTCTCCTGAAGGTCTTCCAGTGTTTTTTTTGTGTGTAAATTTTTATTTTTATGTTCTCCCCCCCTCCCTGGGCCCGACTCAATCCTCGGCGGTGCTTTGCCGAGGATTGCATTTGCCGGCGAGATTGGGAGCTCCCCCGCGCTGCCGCCCAGATTCACGACGCAAGTCCTTCTTTTGTCACCGGGCAGTCTTTCAAGGACTTTTTAAAAGAAACTCCCGCTCAATGTACCATCAGGTATCTCGCCGGTTCTTTGGGCAGCACTTGGGTGGAAATTAGCTTCCACCAAGTTCGGGCCCCAAGCCTTTAAACCCATTGTATAGATCAGATCACTTTAATCAAAGAGACAGCAGAAGGGAGAAAACTTCTTTCACTGAGAGCAAACTGCGAATTATATTTTAACATTACAGTATCTTGTTTGTTTCTCTTATTTCATTTTTGTGGTGTTAATGTAGAGAAACCCCTTTAGACTATTCTACTGCATGTGAACAGTCTAAAAGTCATAGAACCAATACCAATGTAGTCCTGATGGACATACAAATAGGGGCGGGGAAGAGCTCGTACCAAAGCAAAAATATTTTAAAAAATAATTCCAGTGAATTCTGCGGCCCGTTCAATGAGTAGGGAACTTCTGTCAGTATAAAAAATAAAAGCACAATAATCTGTACCAAGTGATGCTAATGGTAATATATTGATGGGTATGTTCTCTTGAATTCTACCCTTTTTTTTTGGAAAGATATTTTCTTTCTCCTCTTAACTCCCAGGCCCATTCCCAAGCATTTATTTTACTATTATTCCATTAGCTGTGCAATCTTAAGGGATGAAATCATTCTGTTATATTTGTAGCAATGCATTGATTGGAAATTCCTTTGTATCTTATTGTAAAGTATGTGTTAACCCATTTACTTTAAATGGTTAATGAATGCATCAAAATAGCACACGAAGGAACTTCACACCAATGCAGGAATACATTCATTGCAACTAATACTGAGTTCAATTTGCCCCATAAAGATCCTCAGATTTTACCTCTGGGAAAGCACCACACAATTTCCCCACCACACCCCCCAAATTATTTTCATCTCCACCCCAAGATAGATACGACAGTTGGCTGAACTCATCTTATTGGAGAATCATGAGTTACAACCCTACATAGAAACATAGAAGCATAGAAAATAGATGCAGGAGTAGGCCATTCGGCCCTTTGAGCCTGCACCACCATTTAATATGATCATGGCTGATCATACAGCTTCAGTACCCCAATTCCTGCTTTCTCTCCATACCTCTTGATCTCTTTAGCCGTAAGGGCCACATCTAACTCCCTTTTGAATATATCTAACAAACTGGCCTCAACAACTTTCTGTGGTAGGGAATTCCAGAGGTTCATAATTTCTGAGTAAAGAAGTTTAGAAACATAGAAACATAGAAAATGGCTGCAGTAGTAGGCCATTCGGCCCTTCGGGCCTGCACCGCCATTCAATGAGTTCATGGCTGAACATGTAACTTCAGTACCCTATTCCTGCTTTCTCGCCATACCCCTTGATCCCCCGAGTAGTAAGGACTACATCTAACTCCTTTTTGAATATATTTAGTGAATTGGCCTCAACAACTTTCTGTGGTAGAGAATTCCACAGGTTCACCACTCTCTCCTCATCTTGGTCCTAAATGGCTTACCCCTTATCCTCAGACTGTGGCCCCTGGTTCTGGACTTCCCCAACATTGGGAACATTCTTCCTGCATCTAACCTGTCTAAACCTGTCAGAATTTTAAACGTTTCTATGAGATCCCCTCTCATTCTTCTGAACTCCAGTGAATACAAGCCCTGTTGATCCAGTCTTTCTTGATATGTCAGTCCCGCCATCCCAGGAATCAGTCTGGTGAACCTTCGCTGCACTCCCTCAATAGCAAGAATGTCCTTCCTCAAGTTAGGAGACCAAAACTGTACACAATACTCCAGGTGTGGCCTCACCAAGGCCCTGTACAACTGTAGTAACACCTCCTTGCCCCTGTACTCAAATCCCCTCGCTATGAAGGCCAACATGCCATTTGCTTTCTTAACCGCCTGCTGTACCTGCATGCCAACCTTCAATGACTGATGTACCATGACACCCAGGTCTCGTAGCACCTCCCCTTTTCCTAATCTGTCACCATTCAGATAATAGTCTGTCTCTCTGTTTTTACCACCAAAGTGGATAACCTCACATTTATCCACATTATACTTCATCTGCCATGCATTTGCCCACTCACCTAACCTATCCAAGTCACTCTGCAGCCTCATAGCACCTTCCTCGCGGCTCATCTCGGTCCTAAATGGCTTACCCCTTATCCTTAGACTGTGAGCCCTGGTTCTGGACTTCCCTGATATTGGGAACTTTATTCTTCCTGCATCTAACCTGTCCAGTCCCGTCAGAATTTTATATGTTTCTATGAAATGCCCTCTCATTCTAAATTCCAATGAATATAAGCTGACATAACATCATTCCATATTCCACCATCCAAGTCGACTGATTTAATCTCCAATAAGGCCTAATTAATAGGGGATCAATGAGCCCCTAGCACTAAAATGATGGAAAACATCTGCTTATATCGGCATTGGTATTATTGCTCAGTTCCTAATTCAGTGCCAAAGAGAATTTTACATCGGCAGCAATTTTCAGTAACAACAGGAGCATAGTACTGCACCTAAAAGCCACAATAGGTTGGCAGTGTTTAAAGGATGAAGGAAACCATTGTTTATTATGATTTGTTTAAAGGGAAAGATGGAATGAATCCCCCCTCCTCAAACTTTACACACGAGAGAAACTCAACCACGCCATCATTTCCACATGTTGTCTTTACCCACTCAGAAGGGGACCCCACCTGAGCTCATACACAATCACCAATTGAATTAAAACGTTGCCACACATGTGACCTTCAAAAAAAAACAAGGAAAGGGTCAAGATTAATTGAGCTCAACCTGTTTTCAAAAGATTTTTTTTTTAAAAAGGTCATTTTCCAGCCTGTGGATAAAGCGACATGATTCATATTATTGACTGTCAGAATTACAATGTTAGGCTTGTGCTGGGTCTGTTAATAGGATATTGTTATGAAAAGGCCATGTCTGCTTGGTATTTGATGCCGAAATGTCCGATATTTGTCATTTAAAGAGAAAATCATCACTTTTTTCCGTCTTGGTTAATTTGCACCGTGTCCACCTGGTGTTTAATCCAATAAATCCCCTGGGAGAACAGACACACAAACATTAGCATCCTCATCCAGGCCAACATCCCCAGCATTGAAGCACTGACCACACTTGATCAGCTCCGCTGGGCAGGCCACATAGTTCACATGCCAGACATGGGACTCCCAAAACAAGCGCTCTACTCGGAACTCCTTCACGGCAAACGAGCCAAAGGCGGGCAGAGGAAACATGACAAGGACACCCTCAATGCCTCCCTGATAAAGTGCGACATCCCCACTGAATCCTGGGTGTCCCTGGCCAAAGACCGCCCTAAGTGGAGGAAGTGCATCCGGGAGGGCGCTGAGCACTTCGAGTACCGTCGCCGAGAGCATGCAGAAATCAAGCGCAGGCAGCGGAAGGAGTGTGCGGCAAACCAGGCTCCCTGCCCACCCTTTCCCTCAACGACTATCTGTCTCACCTGTGACAGAGACTGTGGTTCTCGTATTGGACTGTTCAGCCACCTAAGAACTCATGCTAAAAGTGGAAGCAAGTCTTCCTCGATTCCGAGGGACTGCCTATGATGATGATGAATTTACAGAACTTGTAGTTTGGAGACACCCACAGCCTGTTCCTTGGTTGGCACCATCTCAACATACTTTATATCATAGTTCTAAAATCTCGGAGGACTCAGCATAGAGGAGCGGGAACCCTGGCACTGTCCCTAACCCAAGAAGCTGGGCCAACAGTAATGCCTCTGCAACTAACGGCGTGGACCAGAGATTGAACCAGGCATACCAGCCTGCAGGAGGGCACAACCAGAGTCGATTTCCAGGCAAGGGAGGTGGCCTGGACCCCTGAAGATAAGTCAATCTGGGGGATATTTTGAGAAAAAAAATTGGATTGTTCTTCAAGGAAGGGTTCCATGGGGTACCTCTCTCCACCTCCCCGCTTTCTCCGATGGCAGCCAGGTGTTGGAATTTCTGGTTGCAAGAGACCGGAGGATTTCAGAGGTGCACCATAGTAACGCAGGTGCCCACCAGCTCCATGCAGAGGAGATGCCTTTGAACTGACCCCGCAAACTCTAATGCGGTCAGAGCTGAAGGGCACAATCCTGGCATAACTGCAAGGGTGGCACTCCACAGAACTTTGGGGTCACTTTGTGTTTCTTTTTTTAAGATTAAAAATCTTTCCACTGTGACGTATAACAGTGCTTAATATTAAACGGAATTTATAATGTAAAAATCCAAGTGCATTATGCCACTGATCCCCCTAGAAGTGAACCAATTTTGACCATCAGCATTTGCATTTCCCCATCAGGTTTCCATGTACTTATGTTTTTATCCCCCCCAATTCAACTGATGGAATGTTGGGTGCACCTGCAGTTTAAGTTACGAGCCATGTGACTACTTATTTTCACATGTCATAGGTGCGTCATCAGGACCATTCTGGGGATGTCAGTTTCATCAGGGGGCAGTGTCAGCTTTCTTCAAGCTCTTGGCCAGCCTTTGTTCATCTTCCAGGCTGGCAAGTATGTTATCCACTAATAGACCAATAATCTCACAAAGCTGAAGACCACCTCAATAACAACCTGGTGCAAGAGCCTCTCTCAATCACCTGGTAACACAGACATACCCTCTCCACCCCCGCCCCCCCCACCCCCCCCACCCCGCCCCCCAACCTTTCCCCCAACAGGTATCAGCAAGAGTCAGAGTTTAAATAAACAGGTGTAAACGAGTAAGCAGTTAGCCGCTAAATATTATGCACTTACCGGAAGTAAAACATAGAAAAAATCCTGTTGTTTAATATCTTAGGGACTTGAGCACATAAATCTAGGCTGACACTCCAGTGCAGTGCAAAGGGAGTGCTGCACTATCGGAGGTGCCGTCTTTTGGATGAGACGTTAAACCGAGGCCCCGTCTGTTCTCTCAGGTGGACGTAAAAGATCCCATGGCACTATTTTGAAGAAGAGCAGGGGAGTTAACCCCAGTGTCCTGGCCAGTATTTATCCCTCAATCAACATAACAAAACAGAGCATCTAGCCATTATCACATTGTTGTTTGTCGGAGCTTGCTGTGTGCAAATTGGCTGCTACATTTCCCACATTACAACAGTGACTACATTCCAAATGTACTTCCTTGGCTGTAAAGCGCATTGAGACGTCCGGTGGTCGTGAAAGGCGCTATATAAATACAAGTCTTTTCTTAATATTTTTATTATGGTGAAATATTTCTAAAATGTAAATTGTTTCATACTGTATTTGGCATTCTAAATAGGTGTTTTGGTGAAATATAGAAATCAATGAAGTACGAGAGAGATTAGTGTTCAAGAGAGTCAAATGACTCAATGTGGGGTGAATTTTAATTTAATTTGGCAAGTAGTTTTCCCACCTTCGTTTAAATGCCTCCAGTCCACATCCTGCCTGAAACAGGCATGAAGAGGACAAAGAGCGGTGACTGGCACTTGAAGATCGGGTAGGCTTTAGCCCACCCACCAGCTCGCAGGTAAGTGGCAGTGTAAGAGATTTCGGGAGGGTGTTGCTGTAGAGAAGGGGAATCCGGGACAGGGAGGCTGCAACTTTCTTTGTGGGGCCCAGAGGAACTTTCCTGCTCCTCTTGGTCCCACAAAGGAAAGTTTTAGACTTACCACATGCGTTTCTTCTGTCTTCAGACCCCCTAGCAGGAAAGCTATGGTAGGTTCCCCACACAGACGCCGGTTAAAATTACATAATAGGATGCTGATTTGCATACACTTAGAAGGAGCCTGCCTGTAGGTTTGTGACCGGAGTGCATAAGTAACTAGCTTGTTTTTAACTGCCTAGTTTCCACTGGGCGGGGTAGTCGAAAATTGACCTCAATGGGTAAATTATTGATTGTGTGGTGCTGAGCCACACAGAGCAGGACATTTCCAGGTTCAGTTCCTGGCCTATGTTCAGTTGGCTATCTCAACCAGGTTAACAATAAGGAGCCCATAATTGGCCCAAGTCTCCTGGAGCTCGGGAGGGGGGGGGCAGAGCAGCCAAGCTTCTCTTTCTGATCGCTCTGCAGTGCCTCCCAAACTGGAAAGCTCATATATGTGCATGCCATTGGAGGATAGGATCAGGATCATTTGTGGTGCCACCCCCCCCCCTCCTCACCCCCCCCCCCCCATGTTAAAAAAATCCACGCACAGGCATCTTCCACCCTTCCTATTTTCTATGTTTCTATTGAGAAAGCAGGAAGGGGGTACTGAAGTTGCATGTTCAGCCATGAACTCATTGAATGGCGGTGCAGGCTAGAAGGGCCGAATGGCCTACTCCTGCACCTATTTTCTATGTTTTTCTATGTTTCTATGTTTCTAGTTCGGGACCTAGAATGTCAGGTTCCCTCATTGAAGTACCTCTGATCTCATCCCTTTTTGGTGTAGAAGCGGGTCACCCTCGACACGAGGGACTGCCTAATACTAATACCTCACCCCCTCCCCCAAATCGATAGGATTGTCAATCCTCCAGGATTGACCTGGAGTTTCCAGGAGTTGAAGATTTGTCTCCTGGAGAATCCTACGCGGAACCCGGGAGAAAGTTCATAGCGCATTAAAAAAAAAAGTGATTTTTTTTCATTTTCTTTCAACGCTGTTGTTGATGAGTTGTACAAATATTAGAGAAGGGGATAAAAGGCTGGGCGGCGTGGCTAGAGGCCGGAGGTCATTTGATGAAACCTCCAAGAAAAGGCCAACCAGAGTTGGCAACCCTGCCAATCAAACACGCACTGTCTGGATCACACATGAATAATGTCCACTTGGGCAAGGTACTGGAGGAGTGCCAGTCCTCATGGAACCACATCCTAGCATGAGTCAGCATCTTCAAGTACAATTACATTCTTGTATTTAAAAAAAAAAACAAAGTTTAGTTTTCCTTTAAAACCATTGTCTGAGTTGGTGGAGAAGGGACATGTTCGGAAGATCAGAGTGAGTCCGGACACTAAAATCCGTAGGTACGTGACGTGCAGTTAGCTGACAGGACCGCGCATTCTGAAAGCTGAGAAAAGTCTTTCAGTACTGAATGGGTTAACAGAGATAGAGATTCAGTTTGAAGAGTTGTACAAAGGAGGTCCAACACACTTGTGAATAAAGAAAGCTGCTGAATTCTGCAGCACCACTGTCATCGTCTTCAATCGAATCCACTTGAAACACAGAGAGGACTGTGTGACAAGTATGAGGTAAGCAAAAGAGAATGTCGGGTAGGTCTGATGCACAGTATTCTGTCTATAAAGACCAAAAAAAAGAATGACTGTACTGTCTCTTTAATAATAAAATTAGGCAACATCTTCAAACAAGTGTACACTACATACAGCAGCATCTCACTGCAGAGGATGCACATGATTTAAACTAGTAGTTATGTGTGTTTGTAGTGTACCACAAAATTGATCTAATTACACCCTAAACTGAAAGCAGGGGAAAGCTATACCTAAAACAAATCCAGCATAAAGCTGCCTTTGTAATACAATGCGCCTCTTTATTGTTCCACAAAAAGGAAAACTTTGTCAGTGCCCATAAGACAATTTTTGCTAATAGTGGCAGAGACAAGAGGGATCCATAAGCATATCACATGTCCCATTAAAGGAAACAAGGCTATTACAAGGGAGAACACAATTGATGGGAGAATAATGAAACAAAACTCACCCAGTTCAGCCATGTAAAGCAATACTCTTTTCAAGACAAGCTTTGTATTTTCTCTCATCATCCATTCAATGTATTCAAAGTGTGCATATATTGGACATTTGAGTAGTGGAAATATTAGTTATACATATTTAAACCTTCCCTCCCAAGGTATGTCAGTGTGTGGTATAAATCAGTTCAGTTTAAAAGGGACTCACTTCATGTTTTTTTTAATATTCACCCTGAAAACAATCCACAGCCTCACTTGTTCAATAGTCAGAGGTAGTTAAACCTTGGTACACTTGGAAAACACAATTATACATTGGCTAAAGAAAGGAACATAATAAAAGCTGTTCAAGTGCCAGACCATAGTGAGGACTGTGTGGTTGCTAAGCTACTAATTCCATAACAGGCCAATCAGTGGGCTAAATTAACAATGTCACAATGGGCCATTCCTGTTGCTAAGCCAAGCCAATGATGTCAGTGTAAGCTAGATGGTGTTGCTGTGTCACGATAAATCATTTCTTGTTGCTATGTTTGTGATGTCATAATAGGCCACTTCTTGTGACTCAGTCAGTGACATCACAGTAGGCCACTGCTTGTTACGGTATCAGTGATCACACAACAGGTAATTCCTTGTTGCAGTCATTGATGTCACAATAGGAAATGTCTTCGTACTATGTCAGCAAAATCACAATAACCTTTGTTACTAAGCCAAAGATATCACAACATACAGAGAAATGTACAGATAAACAGTGTCATCTTACCTATCGGCAAGTTATTGCTCTGAAAACTCCACAGCACCCAGTGCTACATTGGGCCTGTGTCTAGCCAACACTGCGACAGACACAATGGGAAAATTCAACACAGCGGGGTTGCAAAATGGGTGATAGCAGACTGGCTGCCCCTTATACACACAGCTCAATTTTTCTTTCCAATTGAAATTTAAATTGGGCGGGCTGTATGTAAAATGGGTGGCCAATACACTACGCCCATTTTATGCTTCCACCAATAGTCTGTGGGCTTGAAAATGGTCTTTTGACGATAGCGTTTTTTTTCCGGCATTTTTCGCAAAAAATACCGTCACAAATACCGTTATTTTTTGAAGGGGTAAAATTGACAAGAAAATGCACCCAATCAGTGTAAAAATGCATAAAAATCAGCGTTGCACGAGGATTCGCGGTGGAAACGGTGGTCCTCGCCAACTTTAGTCCAAGGCTGATTACCGTTAAAAAGACAGGCCCTGGGAGGGGGAAAACACTCCCCCTCCCAGAAATTGCAAAAAACAAAAAAAATCACAAAACATTTACAAGACCCTTAACTAAGTAATCGCTGCAGAAGAATTTAAAAAATAAAAACTTTCAACTTACCTTTTTAGCAGGTCTTCATACTTACTGCTGTTTCTGGGGCTGCAACGCAGACTTTTCTCAGGCGTTTTTTTTCCGCACAGAATACGGGTGAGCTGAATGGCCAATTTAAAGTGATATTGCTTTTTTTGGCGTTGCATGAAGGCGGTCTGCTTTTCAGCGGTATTTCAAAGCTGCCGGCGCACAACTTTGGCCAATTTAGGTGAGTACCGTTTACCGTCAAAAAAGGCAAATTATCACCGAAAAAAAACGGGCGCAATGCTGGCCAATTTCTAGCCCTGTATGTTTAAAAAGTATTATATTTGCTGTGAAAGATGTAATTGGCAATGCAAGTGTGTCATTGTCATTACATTACGCATTCACTCTGTATTAAACTGGTTATATATTTTGTAAGGATTTAACCATGCCACTCTTTATATAAAATCTCTATAGTTATCGCTGCAAGGCATTAGATACAGAGACACACACACACACACACACACACACACTCATAGGCAAAAGTGAAAAGTGTGATCCATTCAAACAGGCATTTTAGGGGGCATTTTTACCTTTACCACTTGGACAGTAAACTAGCAGAGTGGATCATTCACCTGTTACAGAATCCACCTTCTTTCATTTCCACCAAAATCAGTGAAAATAAAATTGGCGGGTGCTATAAATGGCGGGTGATCTTCTCTGTCAGTTTAGTGCCCAAATGATAATGGTGAAAATATTCTATTAAAATTTACCATTGCGTCTGTGATTCCTGGGTGGGGTACGTGGGGAGAGGCAGGGGCAAGTAAAAGACTCTCTATATTGGTGTAACTAAAATTTACACACTCAAATCTACACACATGAAATGACAGCACATTTTTCCGCATGATCATTCACCTCACATTCTTACAATATTATTAATATTAGGCAGTCCCTCATATCGAGGATGAACTGCTTCCACACTGAGGGACCTGATAATCTAGGTCCAGAACCACATATTGAAGGATGGAAGATGCCTATGCGTGGATTCTTTTAATGTGTGGTGGCCATTGCACACCAGCCACCACACAGACTTGACAGAGTGAGGTCTTGGTCCAGTGACAAGGGTTAACCAAGACAACTGGAGACCAAGCTCTGCTGCACGGACCTAGTGCGCACACATGCTCCTACTGTCCATAGATCGCAGTGTGGGCTGGCCCTTACCACTTCTGGGCCCCAAACCCGAGAGAGGTAAGGGTGACTATATTAACATACAATCAACACACAGATTTTCACTGCACCAATGATGGTCACGCTACACAATTCCAGACAACACTCAGATCATGCACATGAACTTACATGAGCTCACTAACATCCTCACTTACACACATGCATTGACATAGAAAAACAGAAAGTAGGTGCAGGAGTAGGCCATTTGGCCCTTCGAGCCTGCACCACCATTCAATATGATCATGGCTGATCATGCAACTTCAGTACCCCATTCCTGCTTTCTCTCCATACCCCTTGATCCCTTTAACCGTAAGGGCCACATCTAACTCCCTTTTGAACTGGCCTCAGCAACTTGCTGTGGTAGAGAATTCCACAGGTTCACAATTCTCTGAGTGAAGACATTTCTCCTCATCTCGGGCCTAAATGGCTTACCCCTTATCCTTAGACTGTGACCCCTGATTCTGGACTTCCCTAACATCGGGAACATTCTTCCTGCATCTAACCTGTCCAATCCCATCAGAATTTTATATGTTTCTACGAGATCCCCTCTCATTCTTCTAAATTCGAGTGAATATAAGCTTAGTTGATCCAGTCGTAATTTTTATGTCAGTCCTGCCATCCCGGGAATCAGTCTGGTGAACCTTGGCTGCACTCGCTCAATAGCAAGAATGTCCTTCCACAGATTAGGAGACCAAAACTGTACACAATATTCAAGGTATGGTCTCACCAAGGCCCTGTACAACTGCAGTAAGACCTCCCTGCTCCTATGCTCAAATCCCCTCGCTATGAAGGCCAGCATGCCATTTGCTTTCTTTACCTGCATGCCTACCTTCAATGACTGATGTACCATGACACCCAGCTCTCGTTGCACCTCCCCTTTTATTAATCTGTCACCATTCAGATAATTATCTGCCTTCCTGTTTTTGCCACCAAAGTGGATAACCTCACACTTATCCACATTATAATGCATCTGCCATGCATTTGCCCATTCACCTAACCTGTCCAAGTCGACCTGCAGCCTCTTAGCATCCTCCTCACAGCTCACACCGCCACCCAGCTTAGTGTCATCTGCAAACTTGGAGATATTACATTCAAGTCCTTCGTCCAAATCATTAATGTATATTGTAAATAGCTGGGGTTCCAGCACTGAACCCTGCGGCACCCCACTAGTGACTGCCTGCCATTCTGAAAAGGACCCGTTTATTCCCACTCTTTGCTTCCTGTCTGCCAACCAGTTCTCTATCCACGTCAATACATTAACCCCAATACCACGTGCCTTAATTTTGTACACCAGTCTCTTGTGTGGGACATTGTCAAAAGCCTTTTGAAAGTCCAAATACACCACATCCACTGGTTCTCCATTGTCCACTCTACTGGTTACATCCTCAAAAAACTCTGGAAGGTTTGTCAAGCAGGATTTCCCTTTCATAAATCCATGCTGACTTGGACCGATCCTGTCACTGCTTTCCAAATGCGCTGCTATTACATCTTTAATAATTGATTCCAGCATTTTCCCCACCACCGATGTCAAGCTGACCGATCTATAATTCCCTGTTTTCTCTCTCCCTCCTTTTTTAAAAAGATGGGTTACATTAGCTACCCACCAATCCATATGAACTGAACCAGAGTCTATAGTACGTTGGAAAATTACTACCGTGCATCCACTATTTCTGGGGCCATTACCTTAAGTACTCTGGGATGTAGACTATCAGGCCCTGGTGATTTATCAGCCTTCAGTCCCTTCAATTTCCCTAACACCATTTCCTGACTAATAAGGATTTCCCTCAGTTCCCCCTTCTCGCTAGACCTTCGGTCCCCTAGTATTTTCGTGAGGTTATTTGTGTCTTCCTTAGTGAAGGCAGAACCAAAGTATTTCTTCAATTGGTCTACCATTTTCTTGTTCCCCATTATGAATTCCCCTGATTCTGACTGCAGGGGACCTACATTAGTCTTCACTAATCTTTTTCTCTTCACATATCTATAGACGCTTTTGCAATCAGTTTTTATATTCCCTGCAAGCTTACTCTCGTACTCTATTTTCCCCCTCCTAATTAAACCCTTAGTCCTCCTCTGCTGAATTCTAACTTTGTCGCAGTCCTCGGGTTTGCTGCTTTTTCTGGCCAATTTATAAGCCTCTTCCTTGGATTTAACACTTTCCCTAAATTCACTTGTTAGCCACGGTTGAGCCACCTTGCCTTTTTTATTCTTTCGCCACACACGGATGTACAATTGTTGTAGTTTATCCATGTGATATTTAAATGTCTGCCATTGCCTCTCCACCGTCAATCCTTTATGTATCATTCTCCAGTCTATCCCCGCCAATTCACGTCTCATACCGTCAAAGTTTCCTTTCTTTAAGTTCAGGACCCGAGTCTCTGAATTAACTGTGTCACTCTCCTTTTTAATGAAGAATTCTACCATATTATGGTCACTCTTCCCCAAGGGGCCCCGCACAACCAGATTGCTAATTAATCCTCTTTCATTACACAAGACCCAGTCTAGGATGGCCTGCTCTCTGGTTGGTTCCTCGACATATTGGTCTAGAAAACCATCCCTTATACACGCCAGGAAATCCTCCTCCACAGTATTGCTACCAGTTTGGTTAGCCCAATCAATATGCAGATTAAAGATAACTGCTGTATCCTTATTGCACACGTCCCTAATTTCCTGTTTGATGCCACCCCCAAGCTCCCTACTGCTGTTTGATGATCTGTACACAACTCTCACTAATATTTTCTGCCCTTTGGTATTTCGCAGCTCTACCTATATAGATTCCAAGCTAATGTCCTTCCTTACTATTGCGTTAGTCTCCTCTTTAACAAGTAACGCTACCCCACCTCCTTTCCTTCCTGTCTGTCCTTCCTGAATATTGAATACCCCTGGATGTTGAGTTCCCAGCCTTGGTTACCTTGGAACCATGTCTCTGTAGTCCCAATTACATCATATCCATTAACAGCTATCTGCGCAGTCAATTCATCCACCTTATTACGAATGCTCCTCGCATTGAGACTCAGAGTCTTCAGGCTTGTTTTTTTAACACTCTTTGTCCTTTTAGAATTATGTTGTAATGTGGCCCTTTTTGATTTTTGCCCTTGATTTCTCTGCCACCCACTCTTGCTTTTCTCCTTCCTACTTTTTGCTTCTTTCCCCTTTTTACTTCCCTGTGTCTCCCTGCTTAGATTCCCATTCCCCTGCCTTTTTAGTTTTAGTTAACACTCGCATGCACACAAACACTCAAAACATATACACACATTCAGCCACTCCTCATGCACACATATTTCAAATCACGTAAAATTTAATTCCCAATACCCGATGACCATTAGTTTGAGTCTGCTGTTGGGTGTACACAGAGAACAGCACGCTGTTTGCATTGCCAAAACTAAAAAAATTATTAATCATTATTTACCTGTATACTCTTACGAGACAGTAAAAGATATAGCAATCATGGGCTATCCTATTAAATCCCATCAGAGCAGTTAGGGCTCTTCAACCATTGTAAAATCTCCAACTAGATAGCTGTAAAAAATATATGCAAGGATCTTTCAAAGTTCTATAGACTAGTCTGGTCTATAGAACTAAAATCAATAGTAGAGCTGAAGCAATTTTAATGAGCCCTCCATGGTCAATGCGTGACACACATATTGCATTTGTCACTGAAACATTTAAACCTGTGTAAGACTCCTTTCAAACATAAACTCAAACATGACATTTTTCACGAGGCAGCTCCTATTTCCATAATGCCCTTCATTGTTAGCCGCTTGTCTAGTGAAATATTTGTGTTGCTGTGCAAGAAAACAAACGCCTTTTTCTTCCTCCCTGCTTTTTTTTCCCATTTAAGCTTGGCACCCTATACCCTGTCTGTCGCCTATTCCCCCCAGCCCTGCCGTTTCGCTAAACAGCAGGAGCAGGTCCAGCTGGGCAACATGTGCGGCCGGGTCAGTCCGCTGCTCCCAGGGACCTTCCACAGGGGTCTTGAATCATGCTTTGCAAACTGGGGGTGGGGGGGGGGGGGGGGGCGGGGGAGAAGATAGGGGTGGAGATGAGAACTCAAACCCCACAAAAAGGATGTGGTTGGAATGCAATTTTTCCACAACTTTTTCATAAATTAGCACTCCAGCTCCATGTGCTATATAGTTGCATTTAATCTATATGTAGTTGGTCTGACATTTTTTTCCAGTTTAACAGGGATAATGCACCGTGTATTATTTTGATTTTCTCCCGTCTGGTTTCATCATAACATAAACTGTTACAAAGCACAATTGTAACATAAAAGCCACTGGGATGTTTTCCTATCAGTTCCCTGCCCCATAGATTTCCAGATCTATTTTTGGTGCATGAAAGATTTAATGTTAGAAATTATTTTTGTTTTGCTAAGTTTGTATTTTGTATTCAAGTACAAAAAAGTCTTGCTCTGACTGGATGGCAGTGTCACATATCAACAATTTTCTCCTACCTTATCCCCAAAGTGCACGTACTCAATGGGGTTTGGTTCCACACATGCCAGCTGCTCTCCAGGTCCCCAGCCTAGTGGCTGTTCTTCAAGTATGAATTTGGTCCGTGAGCGGTGGCAGGCTACACAAAGGGAATCACGGCCCAGCCAACACTCTTCTCGGTTAATAGCGCAACCAGCAGGGGTCACTAGATAGTAATTAGGAATGGCAACTTTGGCTCTTTTCTCTCCTTCTTAACCCAGGGGCACTCCCCTAGCTCGAGTCAGCAAAATCAACATGGACTGGGCACCAAATTGGCTCTTTCTGGTCTATATGAGTGTCATCTTGATTTAGCCAGTAGCAATCTTGTCTCCGAGAAGATTATGGGTTCAAACCCCACCCCAGGATTGGAACACGTAACCTAGGCTGACACTCCAGTGCAGATCCGTGGAAGTGCTGCATTGTTAGCGTTGCCATTCTTTGGATGAGATATTAAACTTAAGCCTCTCCTGGTCAGTTGCACTATTTTAAAAGCAGGGAGTTCTCATTCCTCCCTCAACCAACCCTCAAAAATATATTAACTGGATGCTCATCCCATTGCTGTCGGTTGGATATTGCTGTGTGAAAAATAGCTCCTGCTGTTTGCCTACATAACAATAGTGACTGCTTCAAAAAGCAATTCATTGCATGTGAAGTGCTTTGGGATGTCGTTAGTGACATGATAAAGTGCTATATAAATGCAAGTATCACATAAGTCCACGGCTCATCAGTGCAGTTCATTATTTTCTTCTTCTTTTATGAGCCCTGAAGTGACTCATAACAATGTGTGAGTGAGTGAGTATCTGTGCAACTGAGAACAACAACAATTCTTCCAGCTCGGAGTGTTCGGACCATGGCAAAAGCTTGACTTAATGTTGAATTTGAACCCCCTCCAATCTAGTGGGCCTGAAGCCAAAATTAACATGAAAATAAACAAGACACTCTTCACAGTGGCCTAGTGAGGTAGATACACAGTCTCGTGTGATATTAAGCCATACAACCAGGAAGTCTGGATCAGACTCGACTAATATGCTCACTTTCTCTCTTTTCATTCTGTTTTCCTTTCTGTTTATAGGCCGTCTAGCTGATGCATGTTGCTGGTGCTGGAATTCTAATAGGGCTTCTCTCATTCCATGTCTCACTCTCCAATAAAAGAAACCAAGGCAATACTATTTGGACACGGGGTTCTCCCAGAATCTATAGCGTGTCTTGAGCGGGTTCCAATTAAAATGATAGGACCTTTCCAACTGTTAAATCTGACAGTTTGATTTTGTCTTATTCAAAACAAGGCTCTTCAACTCTACACTGCATCTGTCAACTCCTCACATTTCTATATTTGGAACACTGAGCATCCCAGCTTTTTCCACTCCACAATCAGAGGCAGAGCTTTTAGCCACTACTCCATAAATGAAGTGGAAGTAGATAAGGAGAAAGTTGAAAAACAAAGTGTGGGATCTTTCTGGACAAATGGCCTTCCAGGTCCATATTTCTCTTGGGATCAAAGTTTCACTCTCTGGAATTATATTCCAAATCCCTGTGCCTCACTATGTCTCTCCCAACCTTCAGAATCTTTCTCAAAACCTACTTTTTCGACCTTACCTTTCGTTACTATCTCTAATTCTTCTCCCAAGTCCTGCTTGGTGTCCAAATACCAAGTTACCCTGTGAAGTACTGGGGGCAGGAGGTGGGTGGCGTTCCACTGGCTGATAAGTACTACATATGTGTAAGCTGTTGTTGAAGTACCAGGCCCAACACCTGCACACATGCAATATTGGGCATGAACATGTTACAAAGGTCTTCCATCAGACAGAACACACAGTACAGCTGTTTTGAAGTTACAAGCAAATGCGATAAAACCTGTTGCCCTGTGGGAGGTGAGTCTGGTGTACGAATCTCATTATCTCACTCACTCTAATCCCCCCTGCCCACTGCACTTTTAAACTTTCTTTTGCACTAAAACAGCACACTTACTCACGGCCGATTTCCTATCCCTGTGGCACCAGTTATTCTTCTTTAGAAGCTTTCATCCTTAAAGGGACAGAACATTTGGGGCTCCTTTCCTCGAACAGTCGGTTATGAAAATGCTGTTCCCTGTGAGGATTCATTCACCTTACAGCAGACGCTATATATGCTGCGGGGAAACCCTTTCCAATGTGCAGCTTTCATATTTTTATCATGGATTTTTTAAAAGAATAGAACATGTACAGTGACGCTTGCTCACGTGTTTCTAAATGTAACACAATGTACTGCAGAACACTTTACCGAGATGCCAACTGATTTTAAAATTATTTATATTGCACCCAAAGAGCACTTAACAAAATAGCAGAGATTCCTGGAGTGTTTATTGTCCCCGAGTTCTGTCCAGTGTCCCTTCAAACATCCTGCACTACTAGTTCACTTGTCCCACAGGTGAAGGAAAGTTAAGGTCACTTCTCTCAAGCATTTCCACTAAACCCCTTCACATTTTGTGGCAGCTCCACATCTTCCATCAGAAAGCAGCGTGTTAGTGCCAGCAAGTAGTGCATTCAAACAGGCCCTCACACCATTTTTAATCATAGGTTACCACAGCCTTAATAAATTCCAGTCATACAGAATCTTTTGTCATTAATATTCAGAAGGGACTGCATGCCAGACTGACTTCCAGTCGAGAGTGAGTTGGAGGTTTCACATTATAGTCAGCATTCAGCATTGCACTTTAACTCTTACAATACTGGCTGCCATTAGCTGCCTTCTTCCATTAAAGGCTAGCTGCAGGCTGATCCGAGAAGTGGACCTAATTGAACTTGGTTCTGATTTTGTGTTGGGTTTGACTTGAGGTGACCTCATTGGCCTTGCACTCAGAGCCACACACAAACTAACAAAGCTGCCAGCCAGGGTCAAGGGGCACCTTGGCTCGGGCACTAGTGCAATGAGTTCAAACTGAGACAGTTAAAATGCAACTATCTCCCAGGAATGATAGCTCCAACCAAGTCTGGGTAGCGTGCTTGTACTCGTTTCTGAGTCACTGCGCCTCAGCCTGCATTGCCATACCAGGAAAAACATACAACTGGCAGGGAACTTATATATAGCACACCTATAGGTTATATATAGCACACCTATACATTTGCTGTTTCTGCAAGCTTATTCCTTCTTGACCGAAGGAGACGCATTGGCGAGGCTCAGCTTACTTGGATTGTGCATCCTGTCGGTTTATAACAGAAGTCACCGATGACAGCTATCGAGAAGGCCACAGTCTATATCATTACACTCTGCCAGTACAAAATAAAACAAGGCAAGTGGGAGAAAAGAGGGAGCGCACTTAGGAAAGGACAACATTAAAAGTCACTTGGCAAAACAACAATTGTAAACAGGTGGTGTACATGATTTTTACTTTTATAAAGTAAAAAAACAGACTGTATCACTGGCTTCAACATAAGAGGAACTAAAAGTAACATGATGTTGCTGTGTAAACAGCATATTTAATTCCACTTCAGCGAATATATTTCTGTGTTGTGAACCCACAATATTCTCTTTCACGGTACCTGTTTTACAGGTTTAACCTATTCACAGGCCTGATGCATTTCAGTTAGTAAAGTTTCTATTCTGTACGGTTAACTTGGAGCAGTATTATTTCCTTTATGCAACAACTGATAATTCACATTTTTAAGCACAGGAATTTCCACATTGCTGTGTTTATTACATTGTTTCATTCAAATTATTGGATATTCACTTTAAATGGACTGAAGTAAACTGTATTTGCCAATACTATTTTGGAGTTTTGTCCCTATATAGCAGTAATTCCAGTTCAAGATTACATCCCATTCTAGAGAGCACATACTGTTCCAGAGCTTGTGACATTGCAATCTATAGGTTAACGTTATACATATCATTCAAATCTAGAGGTTTGTGCTGAAGAGGTTAAATTCAAAGAACGACACACATCCCTCGCAAAGCTAAACTGTATGCCTGCGGGACAGATTTAATTTTTTTCCTCCCACTTCCGTTGAAACGCAAGAGGTCAAAATTAAAAGAGCGCTTAACGTGTTTCATATCAGTTACACTGGAAGTCTATCTGCCATGTTCCATTGCTTTCTGTTCTACCAACTTATGGGAGATAAAGGTACTGCAGTATGAGTAAGAATTTAGAACAACTTGCACCACCTACCAGAATCCAACGGTAATTTTAACCTAACTCGCCATGGATGGAATGTAAAACCAGGCGTGGTGGGAAACAGTTGGCCAATCCAATCCCCTCCATTTCCCACTAGGCAGGTTATGTTAACATTAACTTCACAGTCAGTATGCTGGCATAAGTAATGCTAAATAAGGGCAGTTGAGCAAGACCAAGAGATGCACCAGAAGAGTATCTTCTCCCAATAACATTTACAATATACATTAGCAACTGCCCTCCAGTAACATTTACAGTGTATATGTTTACAACATTTACAACTCGTCAAGGCTTCTTCGGCAGCACCTCCCAAACCCGCGACCTCTACCCCCTAGAAGGACAAGGGCAGCAGGCGCATGGGAACACCACCACTTCCTCGTTACTCTCCAAGTCACACACCATCCTGACTTGGAAGCATATCGCCGTTCCTTCATCGTCGCTGGGTCAAAATCAATGAACTCCCTCCCTAACAGCACTGTGGGAGTACCTTCACCACTTGTGTACAGTACCTCACACAAGAAGGGCCACCTGGCAGCTGCTGCCCGTGCAACGCGCAAGAGTCAATGCCCTCAGAAATGAAAGTGGGGAGAAAATAGCAAGCTGAATCAAATGTTAGGAAATCCCCAACGAACACACACACCCCTTGGCTGGCAATGACAAATGAGTTTGCTAAGTCTGTGGTGAACAGATTGCGCACTTACCAGTAATCTACTGAATTCTCCAATCAAAGATTGTGTCAGCAGCATTGCATTTTGTGACGAAGTGATGTAAAAGTGTTTCTGTCGGATTCAGAAGAGTAAGATTTCCTGATCGTATTTCATTGTCCCAGTCTGACTGATGAGGTTTGAACTCCTTGTCAGGTTCTACACTGAAAGCGTCCCTTACAGTGCAGCATGAGGGATGCTAGACAAGCTGGGAAAAGCTTGTGTGTTTTTTTTTTACGAGCTGAAGCTGTCTAACTGGTTACTTTTAAAACAACATTTTAACTATTTAACTAAATTGTGCGAAGGAAGGTGAGAAACAGAAGGAGACCTGCAAAAAAACACCCAGGGCTTTCACACCTCTCGGGCCGCACAACACTAAAATGACTTGCTTTAAAGCCCAGATGGTTTAAAGCAAAACTTTTCACACAATCAGGTAAAAAAAAGACAAAAGTCAGACAACAGATGTCCAGTGTAGATAGCAGTGTACTTCAGTGAAAATGTGTAAAAATAACAGGAACAATTACTTTATAAAAAGAGCGTAAATCGCTGAACCATATCTCCCCTTCACTTAGCTATCACCAAACAAAGATAGAGGAATTCATACTGTGTGGTTTTGCACACAAGTCATTTGCACTGCTATCTAAAAGTAAAACTGAGCATTATCAAGTAACTTCACAATATGAGTAATCTGTTGTCTGCTCTTTAACAGTTGAGGATTGCTGGAGCTCTCTGATAGCTCTGTCACACCTCACAGATACCCTCAGGGAACACTGGGACTGGAGTACTGAAGAGCTTTGACATTGAGGAGCTATAACTTTGTCCTTCTCACCAAGGGTTGATGATTTTCCCCCCACTCCACTTTTTCACGTGATTGGCTATGCTGCGTCTTGTGAAGAAATAGGAGCTCTTCCCCTGTCGAGCACACGGGGGGAATCTAATTCTAATGGTTATGTTGGCTTCTTCAACACTGCATGTGATCAGTCAGTCTCGAGATAGGTGCTTTATTAGCAATGTCACAATATTCAAAGGAGCCCCAACATAACATCCAACTGAGAGTCTTGAGATATCGCTGAACATAGAAATATAGCAACAGGAATAGGCCATTTGGCCCTTTGAACCCAATTCATTTTGTTAGCCATGGCGACTCTGTCTATTTAATCCCACTTCTTATGCCCGTTCTCCATGGGGCCGATAATATACCATTTCAGTGCCAATAGCACTGCAGTCAAATGTTGCTCACATTAGCTATCTGTTCCTTACATTACAGAGCGCTGAAGTTTAACTCTCCATGCACATGTACAATAATACATCACACAAGCTCCTGTGGTGCTCAGAGCCTTTGTAACTGTTGTGCACTTGGCTGGTTAAAGCCTGAGAAATGTAACTAGGCCGTACAATGCAGTTAAAACACCTGAACCGCCTTCAAAATAGTCAGCACCCACTGCATGGAAGGCCTCTTTTCCCAAGCAGGGTCTTGTTGTTGCCTTTCACATCCTCATGGCACCCCAATGCTTAAAAAAAAAACTGATTTTCTTTGCAGTCACTGTTGTTATATAAACAAACATGGACGCCAATTAATGCACAGCAAGGTCCCACACAAAGCAATGAATAATTACCAGTTGATCTGTTTTGGTGGTGCTGGTTAAGGGATAAATGCTGGCCGGGATACCTTCCCTGCTCCTCTTCGAATAGCGCCACGTGACCTTTTACAATGATCTGAACAGGCAGATGAGGCCTCGCTTTAACATCTCAGCCAAAAGATGGCACCTCCGGCAATACAGCACTCCCCCAGGACAGCACTGAAATGTGAGCTTAGATTTTGCATTCAAGTCCTGGAATGAGACTTAAACCCGTAATATTCTGGCCCAGAGGGAAGAGTGCTACCAATAAGCCAAGCAAATTATCCAAAGGTGTAAAGGTTGATGGAGTATTGATATTTTGATGCTTCCTATGCAGTACTTTATCTTTCACTGCTTCTGTGCCATAGAAACATAGAAACATAGAAATTAGGTGCAGGAGCAGGCCATTTGTCCCTTCGAGCCTGCACCACCATTCAATAAGATCATGGCTGATCATTCAACCTTGGTACCCCATTCCTGCTTTTTCGCCATACCCCTTGATCCCTTTGGCCGTAAGGGCCATATCTAACTCCCTTTTGAATATATCTAATGAACTGGCCTCAACAACTTTCTGCGGTCGAGAATTCCACAGTTTAACCACTCTCTGAGTTGTTTTGGAAGAAAGCAGGTTAGTGAAACTTTTTGGAGCCTTGCTAAGAGCTTCTTAAAGCTGCACTACATCTGTCATCTGTGTCTATTTTCCCAAGGCCTGGTCATTGGGTGCTGTTTTTAAGAGGCGCTTGGGTATTGGTCCAGGCATTCTTCTCTATTGTCAGGTGCTGGAGGAGGAGGATGATAGGAGGCTTGTCAGACAGGTATGATTGCAATTCAGGAGATCAATGAGGACTCACCCTTACATTGTCAGCCACACTTACAGGTCCAAACATGCATGCATGGACACGTCAGACAAGATCTGCAAACAATTCCCCAAGGAGGCCGTAATGTAACTTTGCAGACACCTGCAACCAGACCTCCAAACCACTTCAAAAACAGAGATGACTCTTGTCCATTGCAGTCACAGTGATCACAACCTTGAACTTTTATGCTGCAAGGTAGTTCAAAGCAAAGCAGGATAAATCTGCCAAATTTTCTAGCCTGCACAGTTGCATCATGCAAGTCACAAATGCCTTGTTAGGCTGGACTTCTCAACTTATCAATTTCTCCATGGAAAACAGGCAGCAACCCAAGGGAGCCCTGGACATTTACCAGCTGATTGGATTCCCAAATATGCATGGCTGGAGCACCACTCCTTTTGTGAATGTGCAGCGGGTTCTATTCAATCAAAGTGATTCTGGTTTGTGACGACAGGTAGTGAATTGTGTACCAAATGCCCACTACCCAGGCAGTTACCATGATTCATTCATTTTACGGTAACCCATGGGTTCTGCCATTATTTGAACGGCCCTGAAGACTGGATGAATGGCTATTGGGGACCAAGGGTATCCACTTCAGCTATGCTTGCTTATTCCATCTGAAGAACCAAAGGACAAGAGAGGTAGAATGATATAGTGAGGCACATGCTATACCAAGGCATCTTGAAGCAAAGTTTCAGATACTTGGATCAATCCAGGGAGTGCTGTAGTCTTAACTAAAAAAAAAACTGTTCAAAATAGCTATAGCTTGCTGCATGTTACACAAATTAACCTGCAAAGGGACCTTACCTTGAATAGGCCCCCATATCCCTTTAATATGCTTACTTTCTAAAAATGTAAATGGATTCCATGAAGGCGATAGATATGAGGGCCGAAATTCAGGCTCTCAGGAAGGCCCGTTACTGCCCATTTGTGGTGGCCATGCAGCGGAATCCCATGGCCACCGCTTTGCGGTCAACTGGCCGTCCCGACCCAAATTCAGGTCGGGGATTTTTTGGCCTGTTCCTACTTCCGCCCTGCTGCTGCCACCACCGCAAGCGCGTCATAAAAGCACACACCGCCGCTATCCCTCACCTCCATTTAATCCGACCGAAATTCAGTTTAAAAAATCCACGGGCTGTAACCGGTCTTACCGAGACCCTGAATTTCAGCCCTTATGTCTATCACCTTCTTTGAATCATAGAATAGTATAGCACAGGAGGCCATTCAGCCCATCGAGTCTGCGCCGGCTCTTTTGAAGAGCCATCCAGTTAGTCCCAATCTTACCCAATATCCCTGAAATTTTTTCACCAAGTATTTATCCAATTCCCTTTTGAAGGCTACTATTGAAGCTACAGCCACCACCCAATCAGGCAATCCATTCCAAATCCTAACCACTCGTCGCGTAAAAAAATATTTCCTCATGTTGCCTCTGGTACTTTTGTCAATAACCCTAAATCTGTACCGTCTTCTTATCTAAATCCTTCATGATTGAAACACCTCTATCATATCACCTCTTAGCTTTCTCTTCTTGATGGAGAACAACCCTACTCTATCCACGTAACTGTATTCCCTCATCCCGAGTACCATTCGAGTAAATCTCGTCTCTTCCCTCTCCAAAGCCTTCAAGTCCTTCCTAAAGTGCCCAGAATTGGACGCAATACTCCAGCTGGGACTGAATTAGTGTTTTATATAGATTTAACATAACTCCCTGGCTTTTATACTCTATGCCTTTATTTATATCCAGGATTGCATTTGCTTTATTAACTGCTTTGTTAACCTGTCCTGCCACCTTCAAAGATTTGTGCATATGCTGCCCCCAGGTCTCTATGTTAAAATGGTACCATTTAGCATGTGTGGTCTCTCCTCATTCTTCTTACCAAAATTCTTCTTACCTCACACTTCTCTATGTTCAATTTCATCTGCCATGTGCCCGCCCATTCTGTCAGCCTGTCTATGTCTTCTTGACGTCTATTATTATCTTCCTCACTCTTTACTACTCTTCAAGTTTCATGTCATCTGAAAATTTTGAAATTGGGCCCTGTACCCCTTAGCAATGTTCCTTGTCATTTTTTTTCCTGCGCGGGCCGTTCAAAGTTGCTGCAGCAGCGTGCATGCGCAGTATCTCTTCCAACGGCAGCAGCTGATGAGCAGCCTGCGCGGGACCACGTGATTGGTGCATGGCCGCGCACCTTGGGGGGAACATTGCCCCCAAGTCCAAGTCATTAATGCATGTCAAAAACAGCAGTGATCCGAGTGCTGAATCTTGGTTGACCAGACTGATTCCCGGGATGGCAGGACTGACATATGAGGAGAGACTGGATCAACTGGGCCTGTATTCACTGGAATTTAGAAGGATGAGAGAAGATCTCATAGAAACATATAAAATTCTGACGGGATTGGACAGGTTAGATGCAGGAAGAATGTTCCCGATGTTGGGGAAGTCCAGGACCAGGGGTCACAGTCTAAGGATAAGGGGTAAGCCATTTAGGACCGAGATGAGGAGAAACTTCTTCACTCAGAGAGTTGTTAACCTGTGGAATTCCCTACCCAGAGAGTTGTTGATGCCAGTTCATTAGGTCTATTCAAGAGGGAGTTAGATATGGCCCTTATGACTAAAGGAATCAAGGGGTATGGAGAGAAAGCAGGAAAGGGGTACTGAGGTGAATGATCAGCCATGATCTTATTGAATGGTGATGCAGGCTTGAAGGGCCGAATGGCCTACTCCTGCACCTATTTTCGATGTAACTTCACTGTGTACCTCCCTCCAGTCCAAAAAATAGCCATTCACCACAACTCTCTGTTTTCTAACCCTTAGCCAGTTTTGTATCCATGCTGTTGCTGCCCTTTTTATCCCATGGGTTTCAATTTTGCTAACATGCCTAGTATGTGGTTCTTTATCAAACGCCTTTTGAAAGTTCATATGCACAACATCAACTGCAGTGCCCTCATCCACCCTCTCTGTTACCTCATCAAAATACTCAATCGAGTTAGTCAAGCACGACTTTCCCTTAACAAATCCGTGCTGGCTCTCCTGTATTAAGCTGAGGCAGTACATTCCACATTCGCACAAACCTTAATGTGATGACATTTTTACTGGATTCACTTTTCACTAGCTTAGGTTGAATTCTAAGGCGGCATCAATTAATCCTTCAGCTCCCTTTCTATGCTACTCCTGCTTGGACGTAATGTTGGGACTGCCTTCGAGAATCACAAGTATTGCCAATGATGCATTCATCCAATGCATGTAAACCGGATACATTATTTTGTTGTGATTCCATCCTTTTATTCCAGCCTTACCATTGTCGTTACTAAAACACTCATTTCACTGGTGTTCATGCAGCTCTGTGTTTTCTTTAGGAATGTGATTTATTTCAACAGAATAGCTGGCAGGATTTAGAGGTTGTCATACAAATAAAGGCGAAGGTAGGTGAGGGACATGCAAGATAGCTTGGAAAGAGATAGGACAAAAGCACAACTAAAGGTAATCATTTATTATAAGGCAAAATGTTCCACTGGCAAATGCTTTGAAAGTTCTGGCACAGAGTTGCAAGAGATCAGGGAAAATATTCCACACGTGTTGAAGTGACTATGCATTACATAAAGAATGATGTCATACTCACGCTGGCTTTTTTTGTAGAATTTTGGCAGCACGAAAGAAAATTAGTCAAATGTTCCCATTTCTATGTGACTGGGATGCGAGAAGTGGGCACGGGCTGGATTAGGCTTGCTCGCTCTTATTAAAATATTGGCTAATACCTGCCGCTGCAGGAACTAGAGGGAGCAATGCATTGATTCAACAACACATTTCCTAGTGAGGCACGCCACGACATTCAATTTTGCAACTGTATGAGTAAAGCATTATTTTTCTTGCTTATCTCCTCTCCTCCATCCCACTCCTCGGAAGCAGATTTGAAAATGTTAACACCCAATACTTGGAATCCAGTTAGGAACTATTGCTAACTGTCATCTTTTTATACAAGAGTGCAAAACTGTATCTTCTACTTACATTCCTCCAATTGAAAGTATAATGCAAAACAATGCAAATTGGTCATTTATTATTGATGTGTGTAGACACCATCACGTAGAATCCAAAGTCTAACAAAAATGTCAGCACATAGAGTCCACTGTGATTATATTATGTATTAAAGTATGATTATATATATATATATATTATGTGTCACTGGGGCACAAATTTCTCTCTCCTTCTCCAGTATTCTTTGCACTCTTGTGAAAATGATGACAGTTATGGATGGTCCCTTAACCCAACAAACAGTTTCTCTTGCAATGCTGCCGTTCGAAGGAGTTGGAAAGTACACTCAACTCCCGCTGAGGACACCACAACTGAAGAACATCGCAGCCACTTTGCTGTATTTTTGGAGCATCTTCCATACTGTCTACGTGCCGTGGGCTTACTGCTGTTACTGTGTTATTTTTTTAATTAACCCGGAAGAGCTGCTGCCTGCCTAAATAGCTGAGGGACATGAGTTGAGCTTCCCTGGTATTCTTCTGACCAAAAGTTTGCTTCTGCATGGGGTTCCTCAAAATGAGGGCAGCCCCGCAACTTGGGCTTGGGCCAACCTGTTAAAGTCAGCTGAGCGAGCGGCTGGTCTATAGAAAAGGGCATTACTTCCTCCCCTCCACGGCTCAATGCCTAACTGCACCATTCAGAGTGACAGTGAGATGCAGAGACCAAGAAGATCCCACATTGTAGCCACTGGTCAGTTCTGAGTTAATTGCTCACATCTCGGACAGTAATAGGGGTGCACCAATTGGTCTCAGCACCCCTGTGCTCGAGAAGGGGAAATTGCAGTCAGCCACGGTTCCTAGTCCTGATTGACACCCAACAACCTGAGCTGGAAAGAGTGCACACGTAGATTTTGGGTGCAGACAGGATCAGATTCAGTTGTTCTGATAGAATAGTGTAATGACACTCAGGAGGCCAGTTACATGTCACTGTCTGGCTGGTAACATATTGGGTGGGTTCTACAATGGGGAAGCGATTCACTCGGCCAGATACTGCTCAGACGTCAACGGTGAAAATCACCCCACTCACTGTCAAAACTCACAGAAGGAGTGAGGTATTGGAGAGCCACCAGCACCTGTCAAACTGTCCCCCAACATAATGAGGTAACAGAGAGGGTTGATGAGGGTAATGCGGTTGATGTGGTGTACATGGACTTCCAAAAGGCATTTGATAAAGTGCCACATAATAGGCTTGCCAGCAAAGTTAAAGCCCATGGAATAAAAGGGACAGTGGCAGCATGGATACAAAATTGGCTAAATGACAGGAAACAGAGAGTAGTGGTGAACGGTGGCTTTTCGGACTGGAGGAAGGTGGTGTTCCCCAGAGGTCGATACTTGGACCATTGTTTTTCCTGCTCTATATTAATGACTTGGACTTGGGTATACAGGGCACAATTTCAAAATTTGCAGATGGATCAATACTTGGAAGTATAGTGAACAGTGAGGAGTATAGTGATAGACTTCAAGAGGACATAAACAGGCTGGTGGAATGGGCGGACACGTGGCAGATGAAATTTAACACAGAAAAGTGCAAAGTGATATATTTTGGTAGGAAGAACGAGGAGAGGTAATATAAACTAAAGGTTACAATTTTAAAGAGGGTGCATGAACAGAGAGACCTGGGGGTATAGGTGCACAAATCGTTGAAGGTGGCAGAGTAGGTTGAGAAAGCTGTTAAAAAAGCATATGTGGTCCTGGGCTTCATAAATAGAGGCATAGAGTACAAAAGTAAGGAATTTATGATGAACCCTTATAAAACACTGTTTCGGCCTCAACTGGCAGAAAGGGTCGAGAACCAGAGGACACAGATTTAAGGTGATTGGCAAAAAAAACAAAGGCGACATGAGGAAAAGATTTTTTATGCAGCGAGTGGTTAGGATCTGGAATGCGCTGCCTGAAAGGGCGGTGGAGGCAGACTCAATCGTGGCGTTCAAAAGGGAATTGGATAAGTACCGGAAGGAAAAAAATTTGCAGGGCTGCAGGGAAAGGGCTGGGGAAGAAGGACTAGCTGACCAGCACGGGCTCGGCGGGCCAAATGGCCTCCTTCTGTGCTGTAACCATTCTATGCTTCTATGAATACCCTGCCTTCAAGGAAAAACTGGAGGAAAAAATGAGTTTGTTTTACAGAAAAAATCCCAAATAATTAATGGCCTTGAAATCCCGGCCTTCCCGGGTCCGTATGGAATGTGTACAGACCCGGGAAGGCATCGGAAAAGCCGTTTTTTGGTGTGCACGCGTCGAAAACCGGCTTTTCCGATCTGTCAAGTTTCTGGCTTGACAGATCGCACACATTCCTACAGCAGTGATTGCGGTATTTGCCCATCTCTTGCCCAGCGAATGTCCTTAAAACTCTTGCGCCAGTTAAAAGCAGGCGCATAGCCTACTTTTACCAGCATAAGAGTTTTAAAACATACAAAAACATCGAAAAATAAAAAATTTTAAACACATTTTAATGTTAAAAACCCTGCCCACTAAGGTAAGTTTATTTTAAACTATAATTCAAAACTTTTTTTTTTAAATCGGCAAATTTTTTTTTCAAAAACATTTCTATCAACTTTAATTTCTATAATGTATTTATGCGAGGTGTTTTAAAACATTTTTATGTCGTGTTTGGGGGTGTTTCTCATTCAAAGTAATAGAAGTTTCGGACTTACAAATCTCCTATTACTATGAATGGGAAAATACTTTACTGTGATTGGGTGTCCAGGCCCACGTGACTCCTACAGACGTCCCAACGTGAACGCGCTCTGTTGCACAAGAAGAGCAGGCCTCGGGACCAGGATCTCTGGTGAGCGTTCGGCCAAAAGCTAAGTACTCATCTTTTCACATATTTTTAGTCGAACGCTCGCGGGAAGAAGAAACCGGGATTTCAGGGCGATTATTGCTGCTAGCTGAGTAGTGACAATCTTTAGACAATGACATTGACCTGTCTAGTTGGCGACAATTCTGTCATTCTTTGCCAATACCATTTTCTCTTCATTTTGACCTAAACTGTGGCAGGGTGAAAATCTGACATAACTTTTTTTTTTGTAAATGATATACCTACAGGATCGATCATATTGATAACCCCAGAAAAACTGTGTAGTGGCTTCAAGATGTCTATGACTCCCAGATTTTGTTTCTTAATGTTGCAGAATGGACTATATTCGGTGGTGCACAAATGAAGAGGTGTAGGAACTGAAGCATGAACAATACCGGCCTGAACTGTTTGTGCACTGCTCTTCACTTCCTTTGAGTGTTTCTGGCTAGGCTTCATTACCTCAACTAAACACGTTCACAAAAGCCCTGCGAAGACAGGGATTACTTTGAAACACAGTTTAAAGAAAGGTCCCCGCTTTCTTTTTCTTTCAGATTAAGGGTGTGGTTTGAATCTGTATTGTGTGTATGTGTTTGTGAAGGGGTGAACGGGAGAGAGAAAAAAATAGAAGAGAGAAGGAGAAGGATGACCGCATATATCACAATATTTGCTTTTCACTGAGTCCAAGTTTAAACAAAGGAGACTAACTAGGCAGCACCGTGCTCCCAGTTCAGGGGTAAAAAGAACTGCACATAAAAGTATTTCACAAACAGAACTGTTAAACATTAAAGTTTAGTAAATTCACAGTATGAATCAGTCAGAGGCAGTTTAGAAGCTGTCCAACTCACTTTCCGACCATCTGCACTGAATGTGCTCTGTTAAAATAGAACCATATGGAATACAAGCTAGCAATTAACACAGCTTCTGCGCGCTCCACTAATACAGCACAGATTTTTTGACTTTTCAGTAAATTCGGCTGCTGAATTCATTCCATACTGTGGTGCCTGCAACCTGGCAGCTTTCACTCATCTCAGCCTCAACCTCTCCATGCCAGCCGGAGATGAAGCACTAAAGAAGCTAAATTCATAGATTTTTTTTGTTTTTCCTTCAATCTTTCTCCCCTTGACTACATTCAGTTACCTGTCAAGTTATGATATGGACATGTTATTAATTTATCTCTATCTCTCGCACTTTCTTTACACATTCCCTCATTATATTTTGTCTAAAAACAAATCTAGATTTTCCCTAAATTTTTTCACTTTATTGACTTTTTAAGATTATTTTCTTCACATTTTCCCTTCATCATAGGTCACTTACATGCTGTCACAGTTTCTTCTCTTCATGGGAAGTGGGAATGGTCTGGGCTGCAGTGATGCTCTGGGTTGCAGGACTGGTCTAAACTACAAGAATGGTCTGAGCTGTGGGAACAGTCTGGGTTTGTGGGATTGGTCTGAGCTGGGGAAGTCTCCATGACTTTCACTTGCTGTGTTTTATATATTAGGCAACAGCGAGATTTGAGTAGGGGTTGTGAGAAGCTGGTTGGTGATAGGCTTTTCCCTTTGTCTCCTCGTCTCTTGATGGTGCTCAAACTAGAAACCCACCTAAGGACTGACAGAGGAAATCATTTCTGAGGGACAGATTAGGTGTCAAGTCTTCAACAACTTGAGCTGAAGCCGAATGCTACAGGCCACAACTTCTGCATCATACATTATTTCTATGTCAAATCTATTAAGCTTCCCTATGAAGCTAGCCCTTTTCTTCAAAACCAACCACTACCGATAACACTAACCATATAGACTAACGCCTACCCATGAAGCTAACCCTACTCCACTGGATCAACACCTACGTATGAAGCTAGCCCTACTCTTATAAAGCACTAAAGTTAAGCTTATAAGCCAAGCACTACTTAATAAGGGAGCCCTGATCTTATAGACCAACCTATACCTATGAAGCAAGCTATGCTCTTATGATCCAAATATACATTTGTATACAACAGTGAATCAATATAACATCCTTGTACACTCACCAATATCTATACTCTAAACCTTCTCAGACTTAGCTCTTCTCCTTTTGAACTCCAAACTTCCTTGTTGCACAAGTATAAGAATGTTAATTCCACGCAAAGTTTCCGTTTGGTTTTGTTTACTTAAAGCATATTGTACTTCATGATATAAAACTTGTTTGTTTAAAAAAAAAAATTTTGAGCACACCCAATCAATGTTTAAAATGATTAGAAAACAAGCTGTTTTGACCAGCCAAATTGTTCCGCACTTATCTGCCACCAGACTGATAGCAGTAAATAATAGTTCAGAATGTACAGTAACAGTGAGTGGAGTGTAATAGTGTTCAGACCTTTGGATTGTAACTCTTGGCTTGGACTTACCATCCTGTTGCCTTTCTGTTGCAAACACTGATAGATATTGAAAAATATTTTTCTGGAACATTTTCAAATAGTGTTTTTGTCAATGATTTGTTTTAAAGTTTTGTGTTGTAGTGCACTCTATCTTTCCCCTTCCCCTAATCAGTATTTTTTAATGCAAATAATTTACAAATATATGAAAAGAAAGAACAGGAAATGTACTTATCAAACCTCAGTCAACTGACTTTTACTAGCACACTTGTCTAATTTTCAACATTACAACATGTATCGTTTTTAGTCATCTCTCTCTTGAACTATTGTTGGTTAAAGTGAACATAAAGTGCAACTTCCTCCTTTAGTTTTGGGGGAGCTGGCCACTGACAGTGGTGGGCGATGTCTCCACGTCGCCTTAGCAGTCATATTCAAGGGATTGAACAGAAGAACAGTGACAGGGGAGCTGGTGGCAAATAGGAACCACAGGCATATTTGACTTCTTCAGGTCTTCACACAATAAACCACACTGCAGATTCTCTCAGTCAATAGCAGATCATGCCTCGGGACCTTTTCAATGGCTACACAATTACAAACCCTGAAATCTCACTATGGCCTTACATTTCCCAGGCTTTTCTTCAGAGGTATGTATCTATTTAGTCTACTTAGAATTTTCTTTAATTAAAAAAAAATGTTTATATAACGTAAAAATATAAATTATTGGCACTGCAGTGCAATGCCAAAGGGTGCTGTATTATCAGAGATGCAATCTTTCAGATGAGGTTTGAAAACAAGTCCCCACCTGGCTCTTCTGATGGTGTTGTTGGTTGTTAAAGATCCCACAGCATTATTCAAAGCAGAGCAGGGAGTTTTCTTGGCCAACATTTCTCCCTCAATCAACACTAACAAAAACAGATGAATTGGCCATTCATTTCACTGTTGTTAATGTAATCTTGCTCTGTGCAAAATGGCTGTTGCATTTTCCCACATAACAACAGTCACAGCACTTTAAGAAAGTAATTCACTGTAATTGGCATACTTTGAGATGTTTCTAAGAGATGTAATAAGGTACTAAATAAATGCAATTTTTGTTCTTTTCATATCCCAGCCCTCCCACATGAACTGTAGTTTCTTTGTAAAGTGTCATGTTCTAGCATTTGACGATAATTGTACAGACTCTGAAATAAATATTACAGCTCATTTCTCAAGTTCAGCTGATATCAGATTTGATTAATTTGTTTTAAATAGTTTGAACTTTCCATCAAGGCTGAGACAAGTGACAGATGTTGATGGTAGCCTAAGGTTTGAGAAGCTGGTCCATTCAATTCAGATTTTGGGTTCACATTGTTTTCCAAAGCAATAGATCAAGTTATGGTGATGTAAACCTGCTTGAGAACGATAGGTGGAGCCAGTAGTTCTGAATTAAATGGCCAGATCTGCACTGCTCTCTGGTCAGGCAAAATAGAGTTTAGCAGACATAGTTGTGTCCAAATGCTGGTTACATTTTTAACTTGGGTCATCTGGGAACTACGTTACTCAAGTTTGCTTCACAGACTTCCCTCATGGCTAATTGAGCAGCTGAAGTAGATGGACTGGGATGCCTTAGGTTTGATCTCCAATCACTGCTGAGCTAGCTGATCTCAGCTGGGTAGGTGATAGTGGCAGTACATTCGGCCTCAATTCCCCAGCTTAGGGGAAATCGCTCATGTTCCTGCTCTTGATTGCTATTGCAAAGCCACAAGTTAGATACAGATCAGGAGGGCTTTCCTGCCCATCTTAACTGACACATGTAGAAAAACCCTATAGTCCCAGAGCCATAGCATCTCACTGTTTCCTAAATAATTCCAGTGTTTTTATCTCCACCACTATGCCCTTCAAAGTTCATTCCCTGTGGTGATCTCATATGTGCAGAAGTTCCTGACATAAGTACTAAATTTGTCCTTTACTATCTTAAGCATGTGTCTTTTGTCTTAATGTCACAGTTTATTTTGAAGTGATGCTCTAGTTGTACTTTTTCAATACTGTTTCCAGCTTATTTTTCTCTGTTTATATACCTCTATGAGATCATTTCTCAGTCACCTCTTTTCAAAGCTGAGAAGTCAAGAATCTCCAGTCTTTCCTCATAACTCATTCCTCCTATATTAGGGGTCAGTCTTGTAACTCTTCTCTGAATCACCTCCCTTGTGAATCAGTGACCAGTACTGGACACAGTACTCAAGGTGTGGTCTTACCAGAGCACTGTGCTGTTTGATCATGACTTCCTGTATTTTGTACTCCACTGTTGTGATTATAGTGGAGCTTTTTAATTGCTTTGTTGATTGCTGCTCTGTAGTATTTAGGAATTTTGAGCATCAAGTCTATTAATACTCAGATCTCTTTCAAATTGATCCTTAGCTATTTTGACATAATTCATGGAGTATTTAGTTTGCCTATTTTTTCTTCATAAAGTGCAGTACTATATACTTAAACCTCCATTAAATTTCATCTGACACTGGTCCACTCACATACATATTTTATCTAGCTCACTGCATTTCTCTGCCTTCTCAGACTGAGCTGCTTCTCCTAGTTTGATGTTATCTGTAAATCTGACCAAATTGCATTGAATTTCTAAATCCAAGTCCTTTGAAACAGTTGATATCTCAATATTGAACTCTGGGATCCCCCCTCCCCCCCTCGCCCCTCCCCTCCCCTCCCCTCCCCCTCCAACTCCCATCAGCATAATTCCTCCAATTAGCATATGTTACTTTCTACCCTTCCGCAAATTTCTTATCCGTTCTCAAATTTTACTCTGAATCCCCACTTTAAGCTTAACTAGTAGTTTTTAAAAGCCAGAAACGCTGTCAGCTGCTGGTTAAAATTCAAGGTACACCACATTGTAGGGCTTTCCATGACCCACATGGGTTGCCACTTTCTCGTGTGGTTGTCGGGTTACTACAGGATTGGGCTCAGATATAATGCCCCCCTCACATCCCTGCCAATGCTCACGTATGAATGGTAGCCTCAAGTGAGGAACACAAAGGCGGCTAGTATCTATGGAACCGTACCCCAAAGACTCAACACTCTCAGGAGAAAAGGACAGAAGAATATCGTTAAAAGAAAAGTTTGCTTCACATCAACTGCAATTGTACTGCAGCCAGGGCAAAGTCAAAGTGATGCCAGATTATCTCCTCAATGCGACATCACATTATTTGCAGCAAGTAATCTCGATGACTTCAATGCAAAGTTATACCGCATGTAATTGAATTAGTAAATAATGCTCCTGGTTAAAAGATGCACTGCAGACTGTCCATCAGCATACTTATACATATAGTAATATAACCCTCTCACATATTGTGCACTGGGAAACACTTGCCTCAATATGACTTCAGTGCAGAAGAATCCAAGGACTTTGGATTCACTCAATAACAAATCTCATGGCTTTTTTACTTCCCGCAGTCCTCTGCGCACGGGGTAAGGCAACAGAAGTGGGCAGATGTCTCAGCAGCATGGCATCAATGCCTGACTAATGTACCCAGTGCCCTCTGCCACAACAACTATTATCATCTAGATAACAACAGGTGCAGACACCGGCTGCCCTCTGAGCACTCATATTCCAAAACAGTACCATTGTCATTTGCTTATAAGAGGCTTGGCATTATCGATAATGCCACTTCTACCTCACCACTGAGAATAGTATTTTGCAATTGTTTAGTTTTGTTTGAACCTCTCTCACAGGTATAATGTTAAAGATGCTCTGTTAATGGACTTTGAAGTTAGTATTACAACTGAGAACAGTTTGTTTATTAAAATAAATAGAAATCTAATCCTTACAAGCCAATGCTGATAGCATTATACATTAAAAAGTTGCACAGTGAATTACATTCTACTTAGTAGTTACACTGTGCAAAGTAAAATGACAGAACTATGTTAACAATGGAAGGAACTGTCATTTGGAAAACTATTACGAGACGAGAATGGAATAAATATTCCCCAATCTTAGTACAGTTAATTCAGATATAGCAGTGGGGTTAATACTGCCTCCTGGCATCCCATCTTGTACATAGGTATACTATCTGGTCACAAGCCTCACCCCTTTGAGTTAATTCAGATATAGCAGGATACTTGTCAATCGCAACCCTTCCCTCCCTCTCCATCCACATGCACATTGGCAGTGGAGTCAATGATCCCTGGTCTCAGTCCCTCCCCTGCCATGCAGTTCATTAAGAAACAAACTGTTCTAAGTTGTAAAGGAACTGATAACTGCATCCAAATGAAACTTTTCCCCACAAGTCTGGTAAACGCCAGCTGGCCAAGTCCCACTGATGTGACATTGTGAAAGTGTTTGTTTCCTCCTCCACATGCTCTGCTACAAACAAATTCTTTTCTGATTCAACTGCCAAGAAAAATAGCAAAACTTTCAAGGAATGAGATGGGATCAAATGGCACTTTCTCTCACTGCTCTCCACACACTATCAAGAGGCAGCAGTTAACAGGTTAATTGATTGTAAATGAGTACAGTGGGTATGTCTCATGAACCCTCTGATCTCTGCACACTCAACGTTCAAACACCAGCTGAGAATCGCCTATTAAGTGCAAAGACCTGCCATTTTTCTCACTGATCTCTGCTCCTATACATCATTGGTCTGTTACTGATCTCTGCTTTATACAACATTTGTCTGTTATTGGTCTCTGCTCCTATAAATTGATGGCCTGTTATAGTCCCCTGCTCGATACAGTACTGATCTCCACTCCTATATGATATTCATCTGACACTGAATTCTGCTCCTGTATAATATTGATACTGATCTCTGTCCCTATACCGTATTGGTCGGTTATTGATATTTGTCTCTATTGAATATTGACTTATTACTGATCTCCTCTCCTATACAACATTGGTCTGTTACTGATCACTGCTCAATATGGTATTGGTTTGTAATTGTCTCTATGAACCCCAGTGCCAGCCTGAGTCTGCTTGAAAACCAACTTCTCCTTGGATTTCACTGGTTCAAAGAGACAAGTGAAACCTGACTCTACATTTCACAATGCATGTGACGGGAAACATGATATTACATGTAGCCTGATCTAATTCCAGCATTGATGCTAGTTACTAAAAATACAGAAAGAAAGGAGGCACCGAGAGAACGCAGTGTCCTTGGGTCCAATAAATAGAGTAGATCTCCAGCTGAGTGCAGTAATTGGTACTCACCAGAGGAGGCGCATGATCCTTGAGCTGCACAGAATCGCAAAACATTCAGAGTGAAGGTTCTGGTGAGATTATGAATTTCTCTGTGCAATGTGATGCTCATTAGCAGAGGCATGTCTGGTATGGTTCATACTTAGCCAAACAGATACTTATGGGCCAACGAGCGCCACTGAATCATTATTAGATATTCAGAGTTTCCACTATGGCTGCAACAGTAAATGTGGAATTCAGTCAGACAGACCAGGAACATCCCAGATTCAGTCCCCAGTCACTTGAGCTAACAAATCGGTGAAGGAGTCAGCCGCTCCAATCGGTGAGCTGCTCAAAATGCACAAGCACCTCGCCAACACAATGGTAATGAGGCCCGGCCATAAAGATTGGTTAGCCCCCTCGCCAGTGACATCAGATGGGCAGTAGGCCCACTTTGCCCAGGACCTGCTCGATGTCTGTCAAAATCAAAAATGGTCCCCATACACTCACGTACACATAGGAGGACCTTCTAAGACCCTTCGCTTGGTGGAAACAGGAGAGTAGCAGAGCTGAAATGGAGATGGAAGACATACCGCCCTGTGCCCGTTCTGTCACTATATTTCCCCAGGCCTTCTGCTGGGTGGCCGAGGCCCCTGCCTCACTAATCGATGAAAATCGGAATCTTATGGCAATGCCCAACACAATCATAACCCCTTCAAACCTACCTTTTTTTCCAGCTGGATCGGTGGGCCGAAGCTGGTGAGTTGCATTGTGACCCCCGTTTGGCACCCGTAGCCCACAGTGCCAATGAGACCCAACCCTCGAAATGGACCAGTCCTCCCACTGGCACAATCGGGCGGCCAGCTGGCGAGCTCTGGCAATCAGTCTGCCAATAGTTAACATCTACCCTCTAGGGCCTTAAGAGAAGTAGCGGCAGGGATTGTGGATGCATTGGTTGTAATTTACCAAAATTCACTGGATTCTGGGGAGGTCCCAGCAGATTGGAAAACTGCAAACATAATGCCCCTATTTAAAAAAGGAGGCAGACAAAAAGCAAGAAACTATAGACCAGTTAGCCTAACATCTGTGGTTGGGAAAATGTTGGAGTCCGTTATTAAAGAAGCAGTAGCAGGACATTTGGATAAGCAAAATTCGGTCAGGCAGAGTCAGCATGGATTTATGAAGGGGAAGTCATATTTGACAAATTTGCTGGAGTTCTTTGAGGATGTAACGAACAGGGTGGATAAAGGGGAACCAGTGGTTGTGGTGTATTTGGACTTCCAGAAGGCATTTGACAAGGTGCCACATAAAAGGTTACTGCATAAGATAAAAGTTCATGGGGTTGGGGGTAATATATTAGCATGGATAAAGGATTGGCTAACTAACAGAGAACAGAGAGTTGGGATAAATGGTTCATTCTCGGGTTGGCAACCAGTAACTAGTGGGGTGCCGCAGGGATCAGTGCTGGGATCCCAACTATTTACCTTCTATATTAACGACTTGGAAGAAGGGATTGAGTGTAATGTAGCCCAGTTTGCTGATGATACAAAGATGGGAGGAAAAGCAATGTGTTAGGAGGACACAAAAAATCTGCGAAAGGCCATATACAGGCTAATGCGTGGGCAAACATTTGGCAGGTGGAATATAATGTTGGAAAGTGCGAGGTCATGCAATTTGGCAGAAAAAAATCAAAGAGCAAGTTATTATTTAAATGGAGAAAGATTGCAAAGTGCTGCAGTACAGCGGGACCTGGGGGTACTTGTGCATGAAACACAAAAGGATAGTATACAGGTACATCAAGTGATCAGGAAAGCCAATGGTATCTTGGCCTTTATTGCAAAGGGGATGGAGTATAAAAGCAGGGAAGTCTTGCTACAGCTCTATAAGGTATTGGTGAGATCACACCTGGAATACTGCTTGCAGTTTTGGTTTCCATATTTATGAAAGGATATACTTGCTTTGGAGGCAGTTCAGAGAAGGTTCACTAGGTTGATTCCAGGGATGAGGGGGTTGACTTATGAGGAAAGGTTGAGTAGGTTGGGCCTCTACTCATTGGAATTCAGAAGAATGAGAGGTGACCTTATCGAAACGTATAAGATTATGAGGGGGCTTGACAAGGTGGATGCAGAGAAGATGTTTCCACTGATGGGGAGACTAGAACTAGAGGGCATGATCTTAGAATAAGGAGCCGCCCATTTAAGACAGAGATGAGGAGGAATTTCTTTTCTCAAAGGGTTGTAAATCTGTGGAATTCGCTGCCTCAGAGAGCTGTGGAAGGCTGGGACATTGAATAAATTTAAGACAGAAATAGACAGTTTCTTAAACGAAAAGGGGTTATGGGGAGCAGATGGGGAAGTGGAGCTGAGTCCATGATCAGATCAGCAGGCTCGAGGGGCCGTATGGCCTACTCCTGTTCCTATTTCTTATATTCTTATGTTCTTATATCCGTACACATGCACACAAACATAAACACACATATATTCATTCACACACATACGTATGCACTCATGTGCAAGCCTATACACAAGCATATTCAAGCAGGTGTGACTTGATTAAGATCAGGAGTCGAATTTCTATCTGATTTTTTTTCCATCTCCATAACCTGAAGACATTGAGGAGAACGGCAGCACTTCTACCATTGCCTCAGTGGGGATCAGCTAGCAGGGATAGAACCTGGAACCTCCTGATCTGTATGGCTCAGTACTACACCGATCCATTGACGGAATTCAGGCGAACATCGTTTAACACAATATACATGATAAACACCTACATTTGCTAAGTTTTATGTTGTTACCAAGGATCAGTCTATACAGAAGTTTAAGGGTCAAATCTAGATTCAATTTCCTCCCCACAGGAAGCAAAACGTTCCTCCAATTGCAGGCCCCTTTATTATTTTGATGTATTCACTAAGGTTGAAAATCAATCAGATTCTGACGGATCTGGTTCATAACATCCAGCTTAACTCCCGTGTTAATGCTTGTCAATGCATTGCATCATATTAGAGTGCATATGTGTTGAGAAGTTGAAGGAGGAGCACATTATTTCCAGTGGATTATTTCCACGCAGTTGCAACATAACAAAGCCCTGTAAATCCTTAAGCTTAAAATGCTTTGTAATCAAAGGCCAATTCATCTACAGAATTGTAATTGCACCAGGCCCTTTCCTTAACCTTTTCCCTTGCATCCAAGAAAACAAGAGACTTCATATTGAGGCTTGTACTGCTGAGATGATGTTTTCGGCATTCTTATGTAGTGATAAGAGAAAAACACATTTACTATGTGTTTTATTGTGTCTATTCGGATAGTACTGTCAGACCCGTCATGAAACTGCATTACTTGCTTATATTTCCAGTATCTTGCGGAAGAAGTTTATCCCTTTACTACCATCCGCACGAATTGTTGATGCATATCCTCATTCATTTTTGTAAATGAATTCATTTGTAAAACCCTTTCCCCCCTCCCTCTGCCAAGTTGAGCTGTGAGTTTATGGGCAATAGCCAACCTGCAGTGCCTCCTCCAAGTGGCCTTTATTCATTTGTGAGCTTTGCGAGTGAGTACAGTTAGGCTTTTGGCCAGAGCTGATTTTTTTTCCCGCCTTCTCTAGCCTGGGAACACTGAGTCCAATTGTAATAACCTCACCCCTAGTCCAGCTGAAATCATGCAACTCAGCACAAACCTGTGCTCAGTGCACCATCACATGAAGTGTATGCCCACTGAATCAAATTGATACTCCTATTAAAAGGGCTTTCCATGTCCAATTTCCCACTTCTCCCCTCCCTATAAACTACTCTGTCTCACTAATCCCCCGTTGACAAATTTCAGTCTTTAACTGGATTGGGTGTATTTGCCATTGGATTACTACATGTTTCACTGCCCATGTTATTCGGATTTGGTCCGACAGAGGTCATGCTCCTGGAGGTCTGCTTGTTTATCTTGTTTCTCTGTCTCTCCACAACTCCACCAAGTTTAAAGAAAGGTCGAAAACAAATACTTTAGAGTCACTTACTGCTTAGTTTCTAAAATTGACGGAAGAAAAAAAAAATCACTATTGGTTAAAACCTTAAAGTATTCGAGCTGTGTTTGCGCAATTAATGAAAAACAGTAGGTTAAAAAAATAAATTACAGCAATAAAAATTCCTCTCGAGAAGCCAACACCAGACTAGGAGAAAAAAAAACTAACCCCGAGGCTAAGCCGCTAAATAAGTTGTGAATTAATTTTTGTAAAGCACTCCCATATTACTAAGGTGTGTTGAAAGGTGTCTACTCATGTTTCAAATTAAACGCACTACTGGTCAGCATTAGCACCTCGGTGCTGCAACGCAGCCACTTGCCTATAACACTTCAGGGGCCGGGAAAGTAGGTTTGTTATTCACACTGGAATAATTAGAACATGTCAAGAAGAATTAATTTCCTCATTTTTCAAAAGGATACACAAAAATTACCATGTTATTATATGACAGGGTCCCTCGGAGAATTGTATTAAATTTAATTTCCAACGCAGCCCACACAACAAATTAAAGTCATAAATAAGATGGAAAGAAGCAGGGCGCGGAGCATATGTTTATGGCAATGACTGAAGCCAAGGGACCAGAAACAACTATCTTCATTTCATTTTATTTAAATCAGCCAGACACTGTGTGTCTGAATGACAGCAATTGCTAATGGGTGCTGAGATTAGGCTGCCTGATACCAGGAAACAGAAACAGCCACTTATCCGATACTTAAACCTAACGTTTGACAGCAACCCTGTGCCAATACCTGGGCTCGGCTCACAGGCACTATTCAAAAAGGGTGCTGAGACAGTCTGTACCCAGCTAAAATCTAATGGGTATTTTTTTTTAATTCGATGGGGAGGTGGAGCCTGAGTGCTCCCTTGGGTATTACAAACTTTAAATAATTTGCGAATCAATTAATTGGTTACTTGCTACATAATACAGATTTCACACTCCCAGGTCATTGCATCGCCGACATGAGTGGAATCGGAACATTTTTCAAAAAGTTCATGATTGAAATCATTAATTAATTTAAGTGATGCATTGCATTAAGCAGCTGTGGAGGTACAGAGAGTAATTAGTACTTTCTCGGCTATTATTATTATTAAATTCACGGCTGGGAGGATATTTTCTCATTTTCAGAAGTGAAAGCAGACTGGATGGAAATCTCTGTAGAGAACGTTCGACAAGTGAATCCTGGAATTACAGAGCCATCGCTGCAGGAACCTTTCTTTGCAAACATTGTGTCCCCTGTTTGTGCTTTCACCCCATTTCTTAACTTAATTTCGAGGGCACCGGTCCACACTGAGGTAAAATGTCACAGGAACCCACTCACCGTCCAGTGCCTCATCTAATCCGTAATGGGTGAGCTTAAAGTAAGCTATTCCATCAGGGAAGGCAGCACATCTGAGCTTGATACTGTCCTTACTCAATATTCGACAGGAGTCTCTGAGCAGCAATTAGGAACTGGGCCCCTGGCTGATTTTTCTCCTCAGGATGAAAAGAAAAAGCTGTGAATGCTGAAAATGCTTTGCAGGTCTACCCTCTTCTACCCTCTTGAGCATCCCTGATTATAATCGCTCAACCATTGCTGGCCGTGCTTTCTGTTGCCGAGGCCTTGAGCTCTGGAATTCCTTGCCTAAACCTCTCTAGCTCGCTTTCCTCCTATAAGCCACTCCTACCTCTTTGACCAAGCTTTTGGTCCGTCACCTGCCCTAATTTCCTCTTACGTTGCTCGGAATCAATTATGTTTTACTTATAATACTCCTGTGAAACACCTTGGGACGATTTACTACATTAAAGGCGCTATATAAATACAAGTTGTTGTTGTCTTTCATCAGCTGAACAGAGAACAACAGGTTAACATCTCAGGTTAGGTTCTTTGTCTAACAGAGGGCCAATACCCAAAATGTTAACCTTGGCTGTGTACTTCCAGCATTTTCTGATTTTCCTTTTTCCCTAATCCAGGGGCAATTGTAACACCGCTACTGGCACACCAACTGAAATCAGCTAGCTCAGCACAGACCAGTGGTTGAACCAGAGACTGATTGGTCTGTACTGATCAGTACCACATTGGACAATAAATAGCTTTACCAAGTGAGGCTTCAGCTACCCTCAGATATTTATTAGTTTGCACAATTTAAATTTGTCTGATGCTGTGTTTTTTTTTTGTCATTATACACTGCGACACCATGTCATCAATTTTGGGATTGAGACACAGTGCATCACTGCTGATAGCTAACATAGGACCTGGAAACATACATCATGACCTAACAAAACCTCTACTGTCACCAGGTTTATCTCAACAGTGTTTTATTGCTTTATAGGCTAGATGACACAGATTCGAACAGATTTCTTTTTTGGCTTGCAACTTAGAAATTACTGATGGCAGTGGCCCTTAAAACTGTGTTAATGGCAAAAAAGCATGGCAGAAATGCTGCTATAAAACAAGTAATGGCACTACCCTGTGAAATCCTGTCAAAGGGCTGTTCCTGAGAAGAGATACAATCTGTGCTGCTTTTCTTCTGTGAACATCACCCTCAAACCAATGCTTATGGGCCTTGTGAAAAATCATTATCTTCCTGGGGATCGCTGTGAGTGTTCTGATACTAGACCCTTGTGCCTAATTCTCAAAGTCGAGCTGCAGGGAAAAGTCAATGCAGTGTTGGTGGTCACCCCCTCGATGTCTTTAATAGGTTTCCTATACTACATTTACTGAGTGTGCTGGTGACTTAGTGGTAATCCATTGGCAGAGTACCAACATTTAAACAAGTTCCAAAAAAAAACTAGGGTGATGAAATTTCTCCTTTTAATAATTTTACTCATTTTATTCTCACAGCGACTTTTCCAGTATGGGAGGAATTCCACCACCTATATTACAATACCACAGTATCCAGTTAGGACAGTTAGCATTCTTTCACTGATAATTGGACTCTGGAGTGTTCATTGGACAGCTGAGAGATACAGTTAATTGTGAGAGTGAGTAGTGTCACACAGCAATGACGTACGTCTAGCTTATCAGCTTTCAGGTTCGTTACACTGCTGTTAGTCAAGTCGTACTCTCACAACTCTGTAGTGATACAAGTAGCAGGGATAAGCCAATTGGAAGACAAATTAAGCACAGCATTTGTTGTCTGATACACCACCATTGTTATATGCTTTATAAAGTATCTGCTCAACACCACACATACCACATCACCCAGGGACAAGAGAGAAAAGCAATCATGCACACCTCCCATGCTCCCCCACCACCCCCCAAACCCAATCCATCAGTCACCTCTTAGCCACTGTTTAGATTACAGACCAGTAGGACTGTAGGTATCTCTTAACAGCTGACTCACAGTGGTGCAAACTCAATCGCTCCCGAATGAATACAACCATTTAAATCCAAAGTAGGCAGCAATGGAGGCATAGACAATAAATCAAAAATAATTCAAGTATTTTTACTTTGTGTGTGAGACTTTCTGAAGCCCTCTGCATAACTATCTCAACTGCAGATATCTGAAGGTCCCCAGTTGTCTAAATGCTCCCCAATGAGGCGCTGAACCATACAGACCAGAAGATCCCTTGGCCTGTACTAGTTTAGCGGTTTGTGCCCCAAGTAGTGGTCGTAAGAGGAAAAAAAATCAGCCAGAGCTTGCACTCCTCATCAAACCCCAGTGAGCCTATTGGAAAGTGATCAAACAGACAACTGCTATTCACTGTCTAGGCCCACAAGTAAAGACTGACCATGATAGTCAGAAGCCTGCAGCTGCCCATGGAATCATATCCAGTCGGAGTGAGTGCTTTCAGGAAAGGGAGGGAGAAATTGGGGATGTGGGGGGAAGAGGACGGTGGGGACTGGGCTCCAAGCAAGGCAGCAACAAGAATCACAAATTATCGTTCACTTATATCTCAAACCATTCCGAAACTAATTGATTGATGTCTCTTACATAATCTAAGAAAGACATAATTAAAAAGTAATTAGACTATTCGATTGAGATTCATAATCATTTATTGGTCCCATTTTATAAATGCCAACAAGATTTTCTTAAATTTTAAATGTCAGTTGTATTAAATATTCCGAAGGAATAAAAACAAAATGACTAACATGGAACAAATTTTTACTTAATTTATTATTTTAAGGGGGAGATCTAACACAGTATTAGATTAGTAATATCGGGCATCAATTATCGGGTCACTGGACAGACACAGTAAATGTGGCTAATTTTCAAGAAAAGAAAATTAGGCAACTCTAATTTCTGAGCCACAACTCACTCCCCTCCCACTTCCCCAGACATCTGTATGTATTAATGCTTAAACCGACACAAGAGTCAGCTTGGCTAATGTGGTAAGTGGAAATGCAGCCAAAGCAAGCTGCCCAACAGCATTAACCAATTTGACTACTGGCAGCACAAACTCTGTTGAGCAACAGCCTGCTCCTGTTCCAGAATATAGAAACCTCTTTCTGATTAGAGCAGAAGCTACCCTTATTTTCTCAGTTTTCACACCAAGCATTTTATCCCAGTTTTCACACCAAGCCATGACCGGAACCATGGGCACCGTGTTTGAAAGTATCCATTAATGTCTCTCGTGTCCTACCACTAGGGGGTGTGAGGAGTCTGGTGGTGACCCTCCTTGACTATGGCTGGTCTTTGCTCATCAGCTGCTTGTGACAGCACAACTGAGAGACAGAACTCACCGTATAGGGAGACTATGGCACAGACACATATTGGCCTAGAAACTGGTCTGCGCAGCACCTGTTTTTCAGGCGCTATTCAGAGTATTAAGACCCCAATAGGGCGGGAGGGAAGCATATGCACATGAAACCATGGGCCACCCCTGGCCATTGCTCGCTGCCCCACTCCTGATTTCCTCTGCCCCCCTCCCGGACCCACCTGAGCCGGCAGAATTCACTCCCTCTCCCCCTCCAATATTAGAGCGAGGCGTATGGCAGAGTTATTATCTTTACATTGATGGCAGAAGGTATGCGGTGTAATAGATAGATACCCTTGCACATGTAAACGCCACCCCAGAATCATTAAAAAGAACAATTAGGGATTTTATTTTCTGGTTCTCTCATATCTACTGAAACCGAAAGCAAAATTGAACTCGACCTATAAAAACCTATGAATATTTCACCTTATTATTTATAACAGATGAAGGAACTGGGTGCAGTTCAACTCAACCTGCCCTGATCCAACTTCACCTGTGGTCCAGACCATTCAAGTGATTGATGGATACAAATAACATCCGGAAAACAGTTCACTGTATGAAACATGAATTTGAATCTGCCTGAAATAGAAAACGATTAAAAAGAAAACTCTTTGATGGTTCAGTTGATATTGCCTGGTGTGTAATTGAGGTTCACTTCCTACTCTGTACTGAGTTGGTTGATGTCAGCCAAGATGTCAGTGCAATTGCCCACTGAGCCCTAGACTGGGATGTGGGAGGATAGAAGTAGCCAGAGTTCTTCGTCTATTATCCAGTGAGTTTTGTTGGAATGTATGTGTGTGGCAACAACAGGATGGGGCTTGTCTGTGATGTCCCCCTGTGTAGGCTTGTATAAGAATAGTAACTTAAGTAAAGTATCAAACGTTAGCCAGTGTTCACAAAACTGTGCGCCAGCAGTCAGCTTTGTCCCACCTTCAGGGAAGGAGGAGAGATAATTGGTGGGACAAAGAAACAAACTGACAAAACATTCGATTAAAATAAAGAACTTGCATTGGTACAGTCTCAGAGAGGGCCTCGATTTAACGTCTCAGACAAGGCTTCGGCCTAAGGTCTCATCTTTAAAAAAATGGCATCTTCAACAATGCAGCACTCCCTCAGTGCTGCACTGAAGTGTTAGCCTGGATTATGAGCTCAAGTTCATACTGGATTGAACCCACAACTTTTTGAAATAAAAGACAATTTAAAAGAAACAAAGTAAGATGTATGACTTCCATTTATTGTTTGAGGACATTCTGCATATTTGTGGAATTAAGTGTAATGCTAGCTGACGCTGTCTTCACTAGTGGACTGAAGTACGCTGACAAAGAATAATTTATGCTTATTCAAACCACTCTAGACATCTTCAGGTGTTTCCAAATGAGCTCACAGTGGAGTGATTAAATGCATCTGATAACAAGCCACACATTGCTGAAATTACTTACTGCCTCATTTTATGATTAATTAAACATGTAGATTAAAGTTGCAAAAGAATTTAGATTAATGAGTGAGTTAAGTCTTGCTGATATAAGTGAAGTGGGAATTGGATGCTCCCTGGAACTTTATAAACATGCATTCTAGATATGGATACATGTTGAATCAGGGCCGCCTGGGCTTTTGGCTGTGTAGTCATGTTTAACATGGTTTGACAGCTTTCAAATAACATATGCAACTAACTCTAAAACTTTGTGAGTAAAAGCCATCAGTATCTATCACTCAAGAATTGAGAATGCAAGAAAACCAATTTGTAACTTTCTAACTTTTTAAGGTAATGGCCTTAGATGAGCACTAAATCATATTTTATATATATTTTATACATACACACTAGTGGGTAATGAAGATTTGGGAGAATGTACTGTTTCATAAGCAAGAAGTGGCTGAGAAAGCAATATGGCAGCTGAAAGGATTTCCAAAGAGGTTTGTGAAAGATCTACTCTGAGGTAGTGAAGTAAATGTTAAAATGTTTAACAGGCTGAAGGATGTTAAGGAGCATGCAAATGTTGGGAGTGCTCGGTGAACTTCCAGTAGTCATATTCATGAGTGAACTAAAATTGGTGGTAGGACTGCAGAAGGGATCTTAAACAAAGGATATGAGGCGCTAGGAATAAAAAAACTAAAAAGCAAGACCTCAAAGCTAGTATTCTCAATAATGCTATCAGTGCTCCATACTAAGCCAAACAGGCAGAAAACATGTTAGGAGGCTGAATGGTTGTCGGAAGGGTGGTGCAGTCGGGAACATTTCAAGTATGTGGGATATTGAAAGTTTTGAAACAGAAGATGGCTGTACAGAGGGACAGACTCCACCTGAACTAAAGTGAACCAACACCAAGCATAGGTAGAGCTGTGGGCGTGAGGTTAAATGAGTAAACTCAAGGACAGAAACAGTTACTTTAGACCAGATAGGCAAGTGTTAAGAATAAGTACAGTAAAGGGCTAAACCAGTCTAAAATAGTAAGCTCAAAGATGTACCTTAACACAGATCGATAGAAGTTAAGAAGTGAGATAATGAAGAAAAAATTAAGGAAAAAAAGAAGGGAAAAATGTACTGAGAAGTATGACTGAGTCAAGGCTGTGGTATTTACATGCGAATATACATTAGAAATAAAGTCAGAGAGCTAGAGGCAATAACTATAATGAAGGAACATGATGTTGATCAAGAAAACAATAATAGCCATAGAAAGGAAAGATTTTATTGATGGTGGTGCACAGACTGGATTAAGAAATAATTAAGAACACATTGGGAATACACTATAGACTAACCAATAATGGGGAACAAATTGAGGATGAGATTTCTAGGTTTGCAGTAGCTGCAATAAGGGGAGACTTTTTAATAATGGCAGAAGTAGGCATTCATCTCCTCAAGTCTGATCCACCATTCTATGATACATTGGCTGATCTGTAACTCAATGCCATTTACCTGTCTACGCTCCACATCCCTTGATAGCCTTACTTAACAAAAATCTATCTGTCTCAGTCTTCAAGTGACCCAGCATCCACAGCTTTTTGGGGGAAGAGTTTCAGCGTCCTATTACCCTATGTGTGAAGAAGTGTATCCTGATTTCATTCCTGAATGACCTAGCTCTATTTTTAAGATTATGCCCCCTTGTTCTAGATTCCTCCATCAGAGGAAATAGTTTCTCTTTAACTATCCGATCAAATCCCTTTATCATTTTTAACACCTCAATGAGATCATCCATCAATCTGAGCTCAAGCACATAACAGTTGGTTATTAAAACACTCTACTGTAGGAATAGTAGATCCTATAGCAGTGCTTCACGAAAAGCAGGCACAGAGGCAGTTCAGAGGAGATAGCTCTGGGATGGATACAGGTACAATGTGTCTGATGGCCTCCTTCTGTACCAAAATATATATGATTCAAAATACATGTACACATACAGTATCTCTTGCACAAACAAATTGCACCATTACTTACATTAACATATGTATAGTACCTTTCACAAATATGTACCTGTACACTATCCTACTTTAATCATCATAGGAATCGAGGAAGACTTGCTTCCACTCTTAAATTGAGTCCTTAGGTGGCTGAACAGTTCAATATGAGAACCACAGTCCCTGTCACAGGTGGGACAGATAGTCGTTGAGGAAAAGGGTGGGTGGGACAGGATTGGCACATGCTCCTTCCGCTGCCTGCGCTTGATTTCTGCATGCTCTCGGTGATGAGACTCGAGGTGCTCAGCGCCCTCCCGGATGCACTTCCTCCACTTAGGGCGGTCTTTGACCGGGGACTCCCAGGTATCAGTGGAGATGTTGCACTTTATCAGGGAGGCTTTGAGGGTGTCCTTGTAACGTTTCCTCTGCCCACCTTTGGCTCGTTTGCCGTGAAGGAGTTCCGAGTAGAGTGCTTGCTTTAATAACCAATTAAAGAATAAACATTAATTCTCAGCCAGTGGTTAAATTATTAATTATTGGATTATTCCTACACTTGAATTCTTTTTGTATTACTTCATTGTCTCTGTAACAGTCTCGTAACAACAGTGGTGGCTGTTATGGTATGAATAGAATGAACGGAGTCAACAACAATTCTGTGGATAGACCCAAGACCACAAGAGACGATACTAACTGCTGGATGGGACACAGTGGCAACATATTTGACAGGGAATAATGCTGCCAATGTTAATTCAACAAAAAGTAACATGGCCATTATATATTCCATGTTAAATAATGAGGCAACTCTACATTTCACAAAGAGTAATGCAAATGCAATATATTCTATGCAGAATAACACAGCAACGATATATTCCATATAGAACAGTGCTATCTTTGTACATTTTATATAGAACACACCACCATACGTTTTATATTCCACACAATACCACAACCACGATATATTTCAAGTGGAATAACACCACCATTATGTGATCTACAGGGAAGAACATAGCCACAATAGATTTCATAGAAAATAATACAGCCACTATACATCCATAAAGAATTATGGTGCTGCTGCATATTGGAATGCATTATGTTTGGTTCAATGAATTTTCCTTTCTGGTTAACTGGAAGATATAAGTAATGTTTCATGTGAATTCAAAGACACAGATGATATTTATCCTCCTCCTGTTTTTTGAATCCCCAATGTACTCCACTAGCATCGAGAGCTCATACCTAATAAGTGGCAAAGTTATGAGTGGGCTGTGAAGGTCAGATTCTAAGTCGATTATGTCTGGTATTCAAACCAGTAGGAGCTGGATATTGGGATTATATTGGTTTATTTTTACCAATATTATTATTACATTACCTCTCATTTCCCCCCAGCTTTCACATACTTAACATTATTTGAATCGAAGCCTAATCTAAAGAGTGCGATCCAGTGCGATGAGCCAATGGATTCAGCACCCATGGTTTCTGCCATAGCCAATCTCTGGCTATCCTAAATTTCAGTTCATAGAAGAACCAAATATTATGCTATCTTACAGATCCTGGATCTAATTTTGAATGATAGTCATAACTGAAGATCTTTTTTTATTGCCAGATGTAACTTGGTAGTAAGTTTCCAAACAATTATACAAAATATACAAATTCTGTTTATTCAGAGAATATAGTAATACATATTTTCACAGCAGTATCTCATACTACGATACTAAAGTTTCACAAAATAAGTGTCTCTGTTTACATTGAGAGTAAGAAGGAAAGAAAGCTTGCTCTCAAAGGGTTAAGCCGCATACTCGCTCTAATTTATGTCTTAGAGACCTTAAAAGTCATCCCCAGGTTCAGTGAATCACTTACACTTTCCAGCTGAGAGATCCAGCCTTGATTTACCATGTAGGCCAAAGTTGATATAGGAGCTTAGTGGTTTAATAAGCAGTTAAATGTCAAATTAGGTTGTTGCGCCTGCCATAGACCAACATTACTGGCATTTTCTCTGATGCACATCGAGAATTAAAAAATCCAACACTACCACATAGCAAGCATATCTGTGCTACAAGTTACTGTTTTCTGAAAGAGATAACCATCAGGTAAGATGTCGCTGAGCAGAGAATTCACAAAGAGACTCCAAACAAGCACATGTTTGTACCGGAGACAAACTGCCCATTCTATTTCAGAAATGCAGTTTGGAATTCGAACCGGATCAGCTTGAATTTTGGAATTTTTCCAGTACAAGCGCACACAATGAACATTCTGAGTGATTGTTTTCTTTTGTTTCCGCCCAATTCTTTCTCCTCTCCTGAAGATGCTGATTCATGCAAGGGGTCAGTCCCACAGGTAGTAAATGCCCTCCAATACTGCACCCAAAGGATCATCCATCCTATGTGAGCATAGACAGCGAGTGCCATTGGCATATTCAACCATGAGGGGTAACATAGAAAATAGATGCAGGAGTAGGCCATTCGGCCCTTTGAGCCTCTAACACCACAGATAAGCCTGTCCTCACCTGATACCCAAACCCCTGCATTTTCTACCATAAACCAATGGATAGTGATCAGGAACAGAACCCCTTGCTGATTATTTCCTGCCGTACCTCAGATGGACTCAGATTAATAGTACGCTTACCATTACCCTGGTTGAGATCAGCTAACCCAGCACAGATTGGGTATTGAATCTGAGGTCATTGGAAAATTCACTAACCAACTGCAAATGCATAAACAAAAATGCCTAAAGTTTGTCATGAATGGTCAGTGTTTTGGGGGTCCAGTCTTTGTCCATGGTTGTGGACAGATATTCACATGGACTAGGCCTCTCTCCCCTCAAAACCACTTCTACCCAAGTCCTTGCCAAATAATATGCAGTGGTTAAATCAGCTTCAAGTAGCAGTAGGGCTTAAGTAGGAGCAGTGTTGATGAGAGACGGGAGAGAGCAAGTAAAGGGGATGGGAAAGGGAGAAAGTTTAAGGAAGAAGGAAGAGAGATGGTGAAGGGGGAAGTGAAAGGAATGGGAAAGGGGAAGTGAAGGAGAGAGGAAAGGGGAGAGGGCAGAGCCAGGGTTAAAGTGCCAGCTTGAATGAGATAGGGGAAAGAAAAGTATGTTGAATGAGAGGTGGGGGTTTGTGCCACCTTGAACGGGGTTGGAGGGGGAGATAGGTGCTAGATTGAATTGAGGAGCGCGAGGAAGGGGAAGAGGAGTCCCAGCATAAGGTAGAGAGGTTGTAGGAGGAAAGAGTGTCTCTGTGAACTGGGTAGAGTGTTAATGTGAATTGGGGTAAAAGGAGTTGAATGTGGGAGAATAACTGGTGAGATAGCTTTTGGGAGCATGATGCTTTGGTTGCTCTGTTGAAAATTCAAATATCACTTTTTTTTAAATTAAAAAATTATTGATTATGAAGTACTCTTTACTACAAGGTTAAGAATCATTAGGGGAGGAGCCACAAATTTGACTCTCCAAGCAAGTTGTGAATCTTGGCTGTACTGCTGAGGTGAGAGGTGGGGAGAGGTTAGCCATTTCTCTCCCAGAAGTGGGAAGAGAAGGAAATATTACTGAGCGAGCAACCCCAATCCATTCTCTTGAAGCCAGTAGTGATTGCCTTGCTCAGAGTGGGTCCTCTTTCTCTCTGGCAAGAAGTGGAAATTTGCACCGACAGGAAGCAACTGGTTCGGAGCAAATGTTGCTGCCTTCATTCGCTAATCTAGACTGAATACCAGGATCAGTTATAGTCTGTGCACAAGTAAGCACTTGATTACATCAAGAATTTGCTTCGACTAAACTTACATCACAGTCAATATGATTCCATTTGTCTGTTGTCCCCGCAAAAGTCTCTCACTTCCTGGTAAGATTTGCAAAGAGCTACTGAACAAAAAGACAAGTTGCTGCATCCAGGGGCGTTTTGTAATTGGTAGTCAATGGCTCTTCCTCTCCCCTCCTCCTCTCCTCCCTGTGAGAGGCAGGTGTTGCTCCATTCATTCTCTCAGTCGACAAGCTCCCCGCTGGAGTGGAACTAAACTACAGAATCAGTGGAAAGCTGTTCAACCTTCGCCGTCTCCAGGCCAGGTCCAAGACCACCCCAACCTCTGTCGTCGAGCTACAGTACGCAGATGACGCCTGTGTTTGTGCACACACACAGGCTGAACTCCAGGACATAGTCGACGTATTTACCGAGGCGTACAAAAGCATGGGCGTTACGCTCAACATCAGTAAGACAAAGGTCCTGCATCAGCCTGTCCTCGCCGCACAGCTCTGCCCCCCAGACATCAAGATCCACGGCGCGGCCCTGGACAACATGGACCACTTCTCTTATCTCGAGAACCTCCTATCAACAAGAGCAGGCATCGACGGTGAGATCCAACACCACCTCCAGTGCGCCAGTGCAGCCTTCGGCCGCCTGAGGAAAAGAGTGTTTGGAGACCAGTCCGTCAAAACTGTCACCAAGCTCATGGTCTATAGGGCTATCGTAATACCCACCCTCCTGTATGGCTCAGAGACATGGACCATGTACAGTAGACACCTCAAGTCGCTGGAGAAATACCACCAACGATGTCTCCGCAAGATCCTACAAACCCCCTGGGAGGACAGATGCACCAACATCAGCGTCCTCGTTCAGGCCAACATTCCCAGCATTGAAGCACTGACCACACTTGATCAGCTCCGCTGGGCAGGCCAAATAGTTCACCTGCCAGACACGAGACTCCCAAAGCAAGCGCTCTACTCGGAACTCGTCCACGGCAAACGAGCCAAAGGGGGGCAGCGGAAATGTTACAAGGACACCCTCAAAGCCTCCCTGATAAAGTGCGACACCTGGGAGTTCCTGGCCAAAGACCGCCCTAAGTGGAGGAAGTGCATCCGGGAGGGTGCTGAGCTCCTCGAGTATCGTCGTCAAGAGCATGCAGAAATCAAGCGCAGGCAGCGGAAGGATCGTGCGGCAAACCAGACTCACCGCCCACCCTTCCCTTCAACCACTGTCTGTCCCACCTGTGACAGAGAACGTGGTTCTCGTATTGGACTGTACAGCCACCTAAGAACCCATGCTAAGAGTGGAAGCAAGTCTTCCTCGATTCCGAGGGACTGCCTTTGATGATGAATCGAGACTGGAAAAAAGGTCTCATTAGCATAAATGAACATGTCTAGAATATGAAAGAATAAACTTCTGTCCTGCTACTTATTTTGCTGAAATTGTTTTGTGCCTTTCTTTATTCGTCAGCTCTTCAGTTCCTTGGTGGAGCAGTCTATAGCACATTGGATCCTCCTCCTGGCCTTGCTAGTGCAGAAGATGAAATCGCCAGGAGTTTTCACATTTTTACCAACTCTCGAAAGATAACGAAAGGAATGATAGCTCTACTTAGGATTCACTGACTTTCCTATTATAATACAAATTGTAAATCTGGCGGACATTGACACTCCAAATGCATCACTGTGCTCAACCAAAGGCATAAATAGGTTTCCAATTAACCCGTTTTCCTGATGCCTCTAATATAGAAGTCCGAATATTCAAGATATTCTTACAGAAATGCTGACAGTTATGCAATAACTCTTAATTCTTTATAATAACTAATAACTATTACCGCTCTATAAAGACAACTTCAGTCCAAAACATGATATTGTGGCCACATCTGGAGAAGCTGACTGAGCACTTCTTGTATTTCTAGACAGGGATACCAGAAAATACTTATCATCTTTTGTCTCATTCTTTAAGAAGTCAAAGAATAAGGAGAAAGCAACAGAGCAGGGTAGCACTGGGGGAAATGAAAACCAGAGCGTGACAGGAAGGGACAGAATGTATAAACATAAAAGTGAATCAGACAGTGGGGTCAAAGCAGGAGTAAATGATAAAAAAAACAAATTTAAAAACTCTTTATCTGAATGCACGCAGCATTCATAACAAAATAGATGAGTTGACGGCACAAATAGATACAAATGGGCATGATCATAGCCATTACAGAGACGTGGTTGCAAGGTGACTAAGGCTGGGAACAAAATATTCAGGGGTATTTGACAATTCGGAAAGACAGATAGAAAGGAAAAGGAGGTGGAGTAGCTCTGTTAATAAAGGATGGGATCAGTGTGTTAGTGAGAAACGATATTGGCTTCGAAGATCAAGATGTTGAATCAGCTTGGGTGGAGATAAGGAATAATAAGGGGAAAAAGTCGTTGGTGGACATAGTCTATAGGCCCCCGAACAGTAGCTACACTGTTGGATGGAGTGTAAATCAAGAAATAATGGAAGCACGTAAAAAAGGAACGGCAATAATCATGGGCGATTTTAACCTTCACATTGATTGGACAAAGCAAATTGGTCAGGGTAGCCTTGAGGAAGAGTTCATAGAGTGTATCCGGGATAGTTTCCTTGAACAGTATATTGTAGAACCAACCAGGGAGCAGGCTATCTTAGATCTGGTACTGTGTAATGAGGCAGGATTAATAAACAATCTCTTAGTAAAGATCCTCTAGGAATGGGTGACCATAACATGGTTGAATTTCAAATTCAGTTGGAGGGTGAGAAAGTTGGATCTCAAACCAGTGTCCTAAGCTTAAATAAAGGAGATTACAAAGGTATGAAGGTAGAATTGGCTAAAGTGGACTGGGAAAATAGATTACAGAGTGGGACAGTTGATGAGCAGTGGTGGACATTTAAGGAGATATTTCATAACTCGCAATAAAAACATATTCCAATGAGAAGGAAAGAATGTAAGAGAAGGGATAACCATCCGTGGCTAACTAAGGAAATAAGGGATGGTATCAAATTGAAAACAAGGGCGTACAAAGTGACCAAGACTAGTGGGAGGCCAGAGGATTGGGAAACTTTTAAAAGCCAGCAAAGAATGACTAAAAAGATGATAAAGCGAGGGAAGATAGTTTATGAAAGTAAACTAGCACAAAATATAAAAACAGATAGTAAGAGTTTCTACAGGTGCATGAAAAGGAAAAGAGTGGCTAAAGTAAATGTTGGTCCCCTAGAGGATGAGACTGGGGAATTAATAATGGAGAACAGGGAAATGGCAGAGACTTTGAACAAATATTTTGTATCGGTCTTCATTGTAGAAGACACTAAAAAATCCTAATAGGGGATAATCAAGGGGCAATAGGGAGGGAGGAACTTAAAACAATCACTATCACTAAAGAAGTAGTACTCTGTAAAATAATAGAATTTAAAAGCGGACAAGTCCCCTCGACCTGATGGCCTGCATACTAGGATCCTTAAAGAAGTGGCTGCAGAGATAGTAGATGTGTTGGTTGTAAGCTATCAAAATTCCCTGGTTTCTCGGGCGATCCCAGCGGATGTATTCTGTAATGCACTAAGTTCCACTGACCCAATACTTAATCCTCAATGACCTACATTGGCTTCCTCTTCACGTATTGATTTTAATTCGGCATGCACATACAATGTGGCTGGGCTGAGACAAGTGACTTCAACTCCTTACAGGCCCCGTTCTCTTCAGGCGGGAGGAGGGGGGTTAAAATCAGGGCTACTGTGTTTGAAATCTTCATCTTTGTTCTCAAATCACTCTATAGCCTCAGCCCATCTAATCTCCACAACCTCTATCCATCGTACATCCTACCCACCCCACCCCTGCCCCCACCCGCCCAGGCTCTTTGATCCTCTGACTCTAACCTTTGGTGCATCCCATCCTCCCTTTGTACCACCATTGGTGGCAGAGTGTTCATCTTCCTCAGCCTCACTCTCTGGAACTCCCTCCGTTAATCCCTCCATCTCGCCACCCTTCTTTCCACATTTAAAAACTTTCCAAAACCCATCTTTGCAAACAAGCTTTTGGTCACCTCTCTTAACTCTTGCTTCTTGGCTCACTCTCCTTCCATTTATCAGTTTTATATACTCCTCCCTCTGTAATATGCCACAGGATATTTTCTATCGAAGTTTTGCTATATAAATGTGGTTGTTGGTGTTAGTTTCTATCTTATCTCTGCTTGGCTGCCCAGCCTTGATGTCCCTCACCTTGGATTCTCAATAAAAAAGTATACATTGGTCTGATGTATTCCTGTTCCAATGGCAGATGTTTATGATCACAGAATTGCTATCCACGCTTAGGAATAAATTTCCTCTGGATTTGCAACAATTATAGTGACTTTTGTGATCCACCGTGAACTGTGATAATCTATATTCCTTTATTTTTTGAAACTTTTCCCCATTTTCCGCTCCTCTCTTCATGAAATCACAGACACATGCTGTCACATGGTTCCCAAGGATGTTGCCTGAGTGCTCATTCTTCATCTGTGAGATGTGACAGTTAAAGTCAGCAGGCTATTCAACTGCGGGGGCAACACAGCCATGAACAAGTTGGTGTGCATATGTATACTTCCCCGCAGGAATAACTGAATAGAAAGCCAGCGGGGGCTACCTTGGCTGATTTTTCTCCTCCCTACTCAAAGATATTAAAGTGAATTCCACCCCAAAAAGGAATAGCTAACTCAGCATTGACCAGGGATTGGTGAATTGTTCACTCCCACTCTGGAAAGTGCATTGCCAACTAAACCTTGCATTTAACTACTGATTAAGTAAGTGATAGGAGTCAGTAGGCCATTCTATGTGTGTGTGCGTGTGTGTGTGAATATGTGTATGTCTGCATATACATGTGTGTGCGTGTGCACATGTGTACCTGCGTATGAGTGTGTATGTGTACACATGTGTGTATCTGTGTATGTAGGTCTGCATGTGTGTGTGCACGTGTGTGCATTTGTGGGTGTTGATTTGTGTGTATGTATGCACGTGTGTGTATCTGTGCGTGTATGTGTGTATGTTCGTGTGTGTGTATGTGTGCACATGTGTGTACCTCTGCGTGTGTCTGCATGTATGTGTGCACATGTGTGTACCTGTGCATGTGTCTGCATGAATGTATGCATGTGTGTGTATCTGTGCGTGTGTCTGCGTGTCTGTGTGCATGTGTGTGTATTTGTGCATATGTCTGCATGAATGTGAACGTCTGCATCTGCATGTGCATATGTGTACCTGTACTTTGATGGGGTGGGCAACAAGCCCACCTGCTGTTTTCCCTCAGTTCTGATGAAGGTATAACCTGAAATGATAGCTTGTTTGTTCACTCGCAGATACTGACTGGCCTGCTGTATGTTTCCAGTATTTTCTGTTTTTGTATCAGATTTCAAGCACTTGCAGTTTTTTGCTTTTAATTTGCCTGTCTTCTCAGCCTGAGCACTGATGTGTTTTGCCATTCATTGAGTCTGTTAATCCTTACTGCAGTCTTCTCAGACATCAAAATCAGGACCCTTTCTGTCAAACCAGTAAAAGAAATACTCTGGGATTCCCGCAGTAGAGTTAAGTCCAGCAAAGAGTTTCAAAAGATGTTTGGGTTGCACAGAGTGCTGGAAAGTTATCTGATAAACATAGCCTTTCCAGCTGAATGTCATGAAGGTTAATAGACGTATTAAATTGATGAAAACTGTAAAACTAGTTGCTTAAGTGTATGTTATATGGAAACTGCCTCTATGTGACACATGACATTATTATGTAGCCCTTTCATGTCTTTTAAACAAACAATAAAAGGTCTGATTTTAATGAAAAACTGAACCAGTGACACTGTCCTGGAAAAAAGTATTTAACATTGACTCTATAGATTAAATCACACACTGAAATGATCAGACCCACACAGTGACGCAAAGCCCCTTTTCATCACATTTCTCATTCATTATGCACAAGGTAGCAGGATTTTTATACCATATTAAAATAAAGTGTCCCTTTTTTGATGAAGGGCTGTCTTTGTGACATTTTCCAATGATGAATTTAAACTGAACTTTGTCAACTGTATTTACTTGTCTTTACCTCAAGTATATGGTATCCATATGAGGAAAATTGAAGAGGGCTTAGATTGTTCTGATAGAATTCTATTTGCTGTTAACCATTCCCTCTCACTATGAGCAAGAAAAAGACTTCCATTTCATTGAAGGTCCTGCTTAAAGTTGAAAATACCCAGGCAATATGTTTAAATGGTAGCTTCTTCAACAGGATCTAAAAATGCTTATTCGAAGTACCTTTGAAAGGAAACCATGTTCAAAAATGAAGCATATTTCCCTCAGTTGACAACTGCACAGCTAATATGTTATTGAGCCATATAGAACAGGCTCCATGTGTTGGGTATACCAATCTCAGCTGGGGTAGCTGCAGGGGAGGCGAAAATTGGCCTCAAACTAGGGAGGGCGAAAAATCCCATTCTTAATCACTGTCCAGTGACCCCCCTATTGGAAAATAACCAGGAATGGATATTTGGTAAGTGTATGAGCAGGCTTGTCTATGATTTCCGCATTGTCTGTCTAGAAATAATCACTATGGTGGATACTAAAAGGCACTGGTACCTCTGGGACTGTATAACAATATGGTTCAGTCCCTTCAAGAGAGGGGCAGAGAGAATGGAAAAATATCTAGACCTTCATGCTCTGTATGCAGGTGCAGCAAGCAGTTAGGAAGGCAAATGGTATGTTGGCCTTCATTACAAGAGGATTTGATTACAGGAGCAAGGATGTCTTACTACAGTTATACAGGGCCTTGGTGAGACCGCACCTGGAGTATTTTGTGCAGTTTTGGTCTCCTTAGCTAAAAAAGGATATACTTGCCATAGAGAGAGTGCAAGGAAGGTTCACTGGACTGATTCCTGGGATGGCAGGACTGTTGTATGAGGAGAGATTGGGTCGAATAGACCTGTACTCACTAGAGTTTAGAAGAATGAGAGGGGATCTCATTGAAACGTATAAAATTCTGACTGGGTTGGATAGACTGGATGTGGGGAGGATGTTTCCCTGGCTGGTAAGTCTAGAACAAGGGGTCACAGTCTCAGGATACGGGGTAGGAAATTTAGGACCGAGATGAGGAGAAATTTATTCACTCAGAGGGTGGTGAACCTGTGGAATTCTTTACCACAGAAGGCTGTGGAGGCCAAATCACTGAATATATTTAAGAGGGAGATATAGCTTTCTAGAAACAAAAGGCATCAAGGGGTATGGGGAAAAAGCGGGAATATGGTGTTGAGATAGTGGATCAGCCGTGATATTGAATGGCGGTGCAGACTCGAAGGGCCGAATGGCCTACTACTGCTCCTATTTGCTATATTTCTATGACTCAGTAACACACTGCTCTTACAAACAGAGCCACTGGGTAAGATCCAGGCATGTTTTAATCACAATGAGTGAGTGCAACTTCTGCATCAATATCTCCAACTGTCTTAAGTGGCCTTGCCGAAAGAGGCAAGTAAAACAATTTCAAGCCTGTCACAGTAGAGCAAGAAGTTGCATTTCTATGGTGATGGGAAATGTCTGAAAGTGCTTTACAATAAGAAAGGACAAACAGCAAATGCCAATAGGAAGGAAAAAGGAAAATAGATGGTTAGATTGGGAGCCAAAGGCGCAATTAAACTGAAGGGTTTGAGGAGCTTTCTGAAAGTATGAAGGGAGGGAAGCAAGGCAGAGGGAACTAGGTCGGGACTTCCAGAGGACAGGAGTATAGTGACTGAAGGACTGGTGGACCAGAGGGAGACAAAGGAAAGACAGGTGTTGGGACAAAGATAGGAGCAGAGAAGGCAATTTTGCGGAGATAGAAAAAAGCAACCTTGGTAACAAAGCAGATATGGGGCCGGAGGAGGTCACTATACCAAGGTTCTGTGTCTTCTGACTCAGCAGAGGGCGAAACACATATCATCAGGATGGAATTAATTTTGGATCTATAGCCATGTCCATTTTGTCCTCTGTTTGCACCACTTTGTTTGAGGATAGTATTGGACTTATTAATTTGTAACACAAAGCAGTTTATTAATTTAACTGATTCCATATCTTGGTGTAACACCCAAATTAGCAACACACAGGTCAGCATAATACAGAAGGACTGTGCAATACACCACAGAGTACTGCAGAAGTTAGTTAGTGCATATACAGCAATACATGGATAGTAATGCTGCTTCGGCAACTAATCCCTTGTCCACATTGACACAGACCATGTGCTCTGCTGGCATCTATCACCAATTGGTTGACACTTCCCAGTTCAATATAGTTTATGTCATCTATTATCTTTCAAAGGTTATGGATGCATATAGCAAGGAAGGTTAGAGTTCAGCTCCTGCTACTGTTTGGGGTGTGTTTGGTCTTTTGTGGCATTCAATTATCACTGGCCAAGCTTAAACAGTAGCAGAGAGCTCCCTGTTATTAGTAGCACACTGAAAGGGTTGATTGCATCATATTTTGCTACATATAAGAAGTGTTCCATGAGTGAATTGCAATGAATTGTTGGGTATGGGCACTGGTCACACCCATAAGATAAAGAGAGTTAACACAGTCCAGTGTATCTCTATATTAAATACTGTTCCAAAATTATTATTACTCTCCCTCCTTTGTAAAAAAAAAACCTTTGGTCCATGCAGGAACTAGAAATAAACTCAAATAAGCCTAATTAAAAGAAATTGTTATCTCTTCTGTCACATTCAATGTTTTGGTGTCTTTCCACAAACCAGAAATAAGATGAAGAAACAACCCTGTATGACTGAAAGTTTTCATCTCCCGTGGTGGTGGGAGAGTGAGGTGAGGAGGGTTGCTTTGTATCTCACTCTCTCTCACTGATTATAACAGTTAAGTGCATATTTTTCTATCTTCGTTATTTTTTCCTCTGAGTTTCTTCCCTTACCCCTTTGAGTCATGGATTTTTGAATTGCTTGCTGCATTTTTCATTAAAGAGTAGACTGAGCTTTTTGATCTAAAGATCAAAGTGGTTTAATTCATTGATTGATGAGGATTTGTTAATTATTTTTAGATCTCTATATAGTGAGGTTCTGTCCAACTTCATACTTATATAATAGCCAAGAGTTTCGCTGTGGGCGCAATCGGTGATTGGACACAAATTGTGCTCAAAATTGCATGTTTTGCAAAGTTAATTTTTTGCTCAAGTTTCCACTCCAACTCATTTGCATATTGCCAAACATAAAATCTTCCACGAACCAGCGCAATCGGCTGGTGTTTTAGAATGTAATATATATCTTTAAATTTTTGTATTAAAAAAATATTACTTGCTATATTTAAGAGCGCTAACCTGGTTCAGTTTTATTAATACAGCTGAAAATGAGTTTCATTTTTAATCAGTGTGACTAGTCCACCACCTGCGAGTAACCCAATCAGGGAAACTTGGCTTGCATTGGATGGAATTTGCACTTTAAATTCCTCAATTTTTTTACCGCTGGTTTGTCCGATTATGGGTGAATTGCGCTGAAAATGCCAGCGTAACTTAGCAGAAACTCCTGGCCAATGTATTTATTCATGTTATTTTATATATGATTACAATGGGCCTAAATTTGTGGCCGGAAGCGTCCTGCAAGCGGATGCCTCCGAAAGGCAAAAAAAATCTATGCACCTGCCTGATGATCACGCTCCTGGGCATCTACGCATAGACTGGCTTAAATGTCCACGTATCCCAGGAGTGCGGGCGGTTCACAAGTGCCCCTGGGTACTAGTGGGGTACCGTAAGGGTCTGTGCTGGGGCCCCAGCTGTTTACGTTGTACATTAATGATATAGACGAGGGGATTAAATGTAGTATCTCCAAATTTGCGGATGACACTAAGTTGGGTGGCAGTGTGAGCTGCGAGGAGGATGCTATGAGGCTGCAGAGTGACTTGGATAGGTTAGGTGAGTCGGCAAATGCATGGCAGATGAAGTATAATGTGGATAAATGTGAAGTTATCCACTTTGGTGGTAAAAACAGAGAGACAGACTATTATCTGAATGGTGACAGATTAGGAAAAGGGGAGGTGCAACGAGACCTGGGTGTCATGGTACATCAGTCATTGAAGGTTGACATGCAGGTACAGCAGGCAGTTAAGAAAGCAAATGGCATGTTGGCCTTCGTAGCGAGGGGATTTGAGTACAGGGGCAGGGAGGTGTTGCTACAGTTGTACAAGGCCTTGGTGAGGCCACACCTGGAGTATTGTGTACAGTTTTGGTCTCCTAACTTGAGGAAGGACATTCTTGCTATTGAGGGAGTGCAGCGAAGGTTCACCAGACTGATTCCCAGGATGGCGGGACTGACATATCAAGAAAGATTGGATCAACTGGGTTTGTATTCACTGGAGTTCAGAAGAATGAGAGGGGATCTCATAGAAACGTTTAAAATTCTGATGGGTTTAGACAGGTTAGATGCAGGAAGAATGTTCCCGATGTTGGGGAAGTCCAGAACCAGGGGACACAGTCTAAGGATAAGGGGTAAGCCATTTAGGACCGAGATGAGGAGAAACTTCTTCACCCAGAGAGTGGTGAACCTGTGGAATTCTCTACCACAGAAAGTTGTTGAGGCCAATTCACTAAATATATTCGAAAAGGAGTTAGATATAGTCCTTACTACTAGGGGGATCAAGGGGTATGGCGAGAAAGCAGGAATGGGGTACTGAAGTTGCATGTTCAGCCATGAACTCATTGATTGGCAGTGCAGGCTAGAAGGGCCGAATGGCCTACTCCTGCACCTATTTTCTATGTTTCTATGTTTCTATCACGTGGGCCAGCCCAACCCATCAGAAAGAGGATTCCCATTATGCATATCCCATTTATGTACGGAATCCCCATAAGCTTAATAGGAATCAGCCAAACAAAACAAGCTTGAAATAAAAAAGGTTTAAAATTAATTAAAATACAATTTAATTAAACATTTAAAACAAACATTTAATTTTTTGAAAAATTACTTGGAACATTTTTAAGGGGACAAACATAACACAAAGTTTTTTTTACAGGTTTTTGAATGTTAAAATTTCATTTTAATATTTATTTTCACCCATAGGCTGGTAAAAAAAAAGACCTTACGCCTGCCTTTACCAGGTGTACGTGTTTCATGGGCCTTCGCTGGGCAAGAGTTAGGCAAATGGATCAACTCTCTGCCAGAGGGGACGAAGGCATGTCGAGGATCTGTCAGGAAAATCCTTGACAGATTGTATGTTCCTGGTTTTCGCACATACGACTACTTGGAACTTGCGAGGAACTTATGGCTGCGGACATAGGCCACGGAAAATCTGGGCCAATACCTTTAGGTGCGTTTCAAAACTTCACTCCAATAATTGCAGACGGGTTGTGGCTTACCTTCCAAGAAGCTAAAGTTTGCTTCGGTACAAGAGAAATTTCTAACATTCTGGTATGTGATCAGGGCTCCATTTCATGCTCTGATGACGACTTTACATTATGTTACGATACAACATGCCAGCTACTGAAAGTGGTATAAGGACAAAACTGCTCAGTTCACCATACCAAAAGCCAGGGCTATGTTCTACTCCTTCAGATGCCATCCTTATCAAAGAATAATTGACCCATTACAGACTTTCTCATTGTATGTTTATATTGTGTTTTTAGTACAGGCTGAGCGTCCCGAATGCAGCAACCTCGGGACCGAGGCCGAGCCAGTTTTCGTGTTTTTTCCGGACTTCGGAACGTCTTTCTGATGTCCGAAATCCAGAAACACCCGAGCATAGGTTCGGGTATTTCCGGATTTCGCAACGTCAGAAAGGGGTGGGGGGGGGGGGTTGCTCTCCGAGGAGCTGTTTGGGTTGCCGGCCCCATCCAGGAGGTTGTCAGGTGGTGGCTCCGCTTTCGGGCGGGCCCCACCGAGGAGGAGTTGTTCGGGCGGAGCCCCGTCGCCAAGGAGGTGTTCGGGCTGGCGGGTCCCGTCGCAGAGGAGGTGTTGGGGTGGGACCGTGAGGAGGCCCCAAGGTAAGGTCAGCGGTGGCAAGGTGAGGCCCGAGGTAAGGTCAGCGGCGGCGAGCGGGGCGAGGCGAGGGGAGGCGAGGCCCGAGGTCGGCAGGATTGGCGGGTCCGCATTCCAGAACATTTTACGGATTCCGGACGACCCCGCCACCAATCGGTCCGGAGTCTGGATGCGGAATATTCCGGATTCTGGACGACCCCGCCACCAATCGGTCCGGAGTCTGGATTTGGAATATTCCGGATTCTGGACGACCCCGCCACCAATCGGTCCGGAGTCTGGATTCAGAATATTCCGGATTCTGGACGACCCCGCCACCAATTGGTCCGGAGTCTGGATTCGGAATATTCCGGATTCCGGAACTCCAGATTTTGGACGCACAACCTGTATTTGCCAAATCTTTATGTTTTATATCACTTTTTAACTTTTTGTTACTTTCCTTGTAGGGCCTAGAGCAGCTGGTTCCCCCCTCACCCATCCCCAAAGCCCCCTGCCCGTGATTTACCGGCGTGGTGGGGAACCTCCCTACAGTCTCCGCCAGCAGCCTCCTGCTACCCAGCATTCCACACTCCCGCTGCCGGCCAGCTGCATTTGAAGAGGCCGGGGACTTAAAATGACCCTGCTGTATTTTTACTGCCTCTTGGGCTTTTTATGCAGGATGACTATACTTGGGAAGCAAATCAAGCCACACTCGGCAAGTGTTGACATTCAAAATGTACAAATGGCAGTTTGGCTCTAATTCAGAAGGTTGTGGCTGATATTTTTGGCTTCTGTGTTTGCTAGCCAACAATTTTCCAGCCATTCATTTCAATGTAAAGTTTCTTCAGTCTAAGAATTGACCGCATAATCCTCAATTCTGAGGAAGTACTCGATTGCTGAAGGTGCTACCTTTTGAATGAGATATAAAACCAAGGTCTCGTCTGCCTGTCCATGGTACTATTTAAAGAATAGCAAGGATTTTACCTCTCTCAACCACCAAAAACAGATTAACTAATCATTAAGCTCTTCTGTTGTTAGTGGGATCTTGCTGTGTGTCGATTGGCTTCTATATTTACATACATAACAATAATGGTGGCACTTCAATAGTATTTCATTGATTATGAAGTGCTTAGGGATACCCCAAAGGGCTGTGGATGCTGACATAGATAGATTTTTGGACTCTAGGGAAATCAGGGGATATGGCGATCGGGCGGGAAAGTGGAGTTGAGGTCGAAGATCAGCCATGATCTTATTGAATGGCGGAGCAGGCTCAAAGGGCCGTCTGGCCTACTCCTGCTCCTTATTCTTATGTCCTGAGGACATAATAAGGTACTACATAACTGCAAATTCTTTTCTTCTAAATGTGGGGATCTGTTGTGGGATATTGTATCACACCAAATCACTTGACTCAGCAATCACTAGTACTGGTGAAATTACACACTAGTAAGAAGCACTACCTTCATAAAAGGAGGGGATAAAACAGGGTGAAAAAAATAAACGGGAAAGACTTGCCTTTTTGAGATATGTCCAAATATTACTGTCCAAGTCACCACTATTTGTCTGTATATCCCCATCAATTAATATGAATTATGTTGACTGAAAGCCTGTACTATAGCATTTCACTGTCAAATACATTCTGTTTTATTACTTGTGTAACTCACAGCTCACTACCAGACACTGCCCCAAGACATCATAGCAACCAGTGCTCTCTTGTGTACTCAACATGAGGCATTATGTTGCCCAAAAGAGGAAATTGTTCCACTAAACAAGTATGTTTAAACTTGACGTATTTTTGGTGGAAAGTTAATGGATACTTATCACAACAAGCATGTAGAACATCGTGCAAGATGGGCCTGTGTGTAATTTAGGTTGTAAATCCAGCGAGCTGTGTAATCTGAGCAAAGAGTAGTCAATTAAGGTAAAAATGTTCACTTTACAAGTTGTGAGTGGAGGATGTGGAGTGGCAGACAGAAGACACTCATGGTTAAGAAGCAGAGAAGGGGATGGCTGAATAAAAAATATATACTTTCTAATGATGAGCTGATTCGACGGCCTGCATGCATATATGTGAATCTATGTATCACCATGTGGCAAAAGCAAACTGTATTTCTGCTCTACTATGAAAATAAAAAGCATTTTGAAAAGCTGGCATACTCCGTTCTAACCTGTGAAGTTTGCCTGATAAAATTCCTTTTTGCCTGGTGCAAACACTGAGTCTTTTTTTTGCTTCACGATATCCATGGTTACATCTCTGCAGAACCTCCAAGCACTAACAATGCTGTTTATTTTCATTGTCTGAATCCACACAGCACCTATTAGCCATGCTTAGAAAAGCAGGAAGTACAATGGGCAGGCTGAGCTATTTTTAACATTCTGTTCATATTAACATCCTCCTTTTTTTTGCAATCTGAAAAGGCTAGAAACCTGCAAACAGCCAAATAATCAGGCCCCATTCAAGAAAGATGAACTGATTCGCAAAGTAGCCTTTACTAGAAAACAGTTGAGCTCCCAGAGCATGGTTCAGTGGCCAAGTGAGAGCCCTTTCACCCTTTAAAAAGGCACCGTTTTAAACTGAAGGGATTTTTCCCAACTTTTTTTTATTGCTGAGCTTCAGGTTGAGATTTTGCACATACAGTAATGGAGCATGTACCACAAGTCATGGCATAACACCCAAAGTATCTTTAGAAAGCATTGCAACAACATAACATACGTATTAAATAGGCATATAAACGGCCTCAAGAACAGAAGAAAGCATGGAATGAGAAACGACAAACCCACACCTTTCAGAAACAACGTACAATCTACTTTAACATGGACCCGATAAATGTAATGTCCTGAGGGAAAGTTTTACATAAAATACTCTTTGATCGCCTAAGACAATCAAGCCAAACACCGGAATATCTGACGAGCCTTTCTGCACAGCTTGTCATTCTGACACTCTCTTTAAATGTTTTCATGTTCGGTGCTGATCCCTCCGTGCATCTCCCATAAGTTTATTATTATGCATTCTTCTACAAGTCTTGCAACGCAGCAAGTTTCACTTTCTACATGTCCCGGGGCACTTTAAACCAGCGGCGGGTGTACGACAATGTCATCATCTCATTGGCTATTGAGATTTACAAACCTCAGCTCAGGATAATGATCAGGTAGATTATGCTGCTTGTGCTGGATGAAGAGGGGTGAGAGGAGGCTTGTGTGGAGCACAAACACTGCCATACACCTGCTGGGCCGAATGTTCTGTTTCTCTGCTGTGCTTTCTATGTAACACTGAAAAGAAAGCTGACAGATTGGATGTTTTGTGTGTAAAAGGCAGACTGTTCACTGCTGTTTTTCTGACGTCTCCATGTCTTACAGAATTGTGTCCACAAGCACATGGCATCCTAGGTTTTATGAATAGAGGTATAGAGTAAATAGAGTACAAACGCAACGAGGTACCCATACAAATCAGTGGTTAGGCCACAGTTAGAATATTGAGTCTGGTTTTTAGTTCCCTTCTTTAAGAAGGATATCAAGGCCATGGAGGAGGTAGAGAGGAGAAGGATAAGTTGATACCAGAGATAAGGGCTTTAATTATGAGGAGAGATGAAAAAACTATGAAGATTATAGGTATTCAGAAAATATGAGTATTCAATAAAGTAAAAGTAAATCAGGAAAAGCTATTTCCACCAGTCAGTTGGTAACTAGATAGCAGAAATTTAAGATAACCAAAAGAACAAAGGGAGAGGTTAGACAAAAATTGTTATTACGCAAAGGGCTGTTAAGATGTGGAATGCCCTACCAGAAACACTGATGTAAGAATGTCTCATAATAGTTTTTAAAGGGAAGAAGGATAAACCACTAAAAATGAAAAAAATAAAGGAAAGTGCAGGAGAATGGGACTAAGTGGACAGCTCTTTCAGGGAGCAGAACTGGCATGGTGGGCAAAATAGCTTCCTTCTATGCAGCAACGTTCTATGATTCTATAACCCTGCACAACCAGTGTTAACCTAAAAAACTTATCAATCTTGGTGATCCAACAGCCTCTGTACTCCAACAAAACTGATCAGGTCAGGTCTGAGTGCATGGCCAAGTGCTCCGGTTAATGGTGCAAGGCTTTGTTGTATTGTAGGATTGATATTGCAGTCCTAAGGCATGCTTAGCCAGAAGTGCTAGATGGAGACTACAGGTCAATGATTATATAATATGTGTAATACTCTATCATCACTGATGAGCTTCCCAGAATAATTTTTCTCAAGGACAGGAAGCCTTTACTCATCCCCTACCTAGTTGCTGCTTCTAATTGGAACAATTAATGGATTGTGACCTTATGTATTAAATGATTGCTTTTCCTCAAGACCATATTTCCCTACCTAATAAATTCCAACAATCAGGAGCTTCATAAAGTGCTCAATGTAGAACTAAGATTTTTGTAATGTGTATCTGATTAGTTCCCTTGCTTGCACTTTCATTTCTATATCAGGTTTTGGGTCCAAACCCCACACCAAAATTTCAACAGATGATGCAGGCTGACAATCCATTGCAAGTCTGCAAACGTGTTGTATTGCTGGAGATGTCGTATTTGGATGAGGCGTTAAACCAAGGCCACTGCCGACTGATCAACTGGATATTAAAGCTATGGCAAGAGGTTTACACAGCCAATCTCAGGAAGGCAATAGAGCTGGTATTCGAGAAAGATGCTTCTTCACCCAAACTATTTTGGGTTCTTGTGAAAAGGTGGATCTGAGTGAAGATGACTGCTGTGGTAGTGCACAGCACCTGAACAACCTTTGGGTGGCTGTTGAATTGAAGAGAATGAATTACATCTGGTCGTTTATTTTTCGCTGTTCATGAGACATTATCTTGGCTGCCACATTTCCCTACATTACAATGGAAAAGTGCGTCATTGGTTGCGAAGTGCTTTGCGATGTCCTGGTGACGTGAATGACACTCTGTAAATGCAAGTTTGTTCATTCAGTAAACTAGAGATATGTCTCTCGAGACTCCATGAATTGCATTTATGCGGCTCACAAAGATAAAGAGCTAGTCCAGCTCTGAGTTAGAGAATATTCAGATAATTGGTCCACCCTTTGAAACTGCTTGGTCACAGTACATGGCTATTCAATCCTGAACCTACCCATTTATTAATCCCATCACAGTCATGCCAAATACTTGCCACAAAATGCTGAGGTATACTAACTACAGATCAGTTTCATATTATTGAAAGCAAACAGTCATTGACTTTACCACTTCAAAGCAATTTGCTACACACGAAGCGCTTTGAAGCTGCTTTTATATTGGACTTCACCCACCAGCTCCTGCAGCCTCGGTATCCCAGTCAGCAGTCAGCAGCCACTTTAATCTAGAACTATCGGATTTTGTTAGGTTGGCAGCCAGGAAGCTGGGTTTTGCCTTGCTCTTCTCACCTGTTGCTGTGTCTTGTAAAAGCATTGCACCCAAAGCAGTCTGAAAGAGCCATACCTCCCCCTTGGTGACATCATCACATATGTGCCCCAGTCCCATGTACATATTGGTATCATTCCATCATAAGTTGATGATGTAATGACATTGTTACATCACGCGAGCAATGTGTCATGGAAACTCCATGCATGCGCTCCACCTCTGTTGCTAATTCACGGGGAGGCCAGCGGCAGGATTTGAAATTAAATTCGAAGAGTGCAGCTCTTAGGCCACACATTTGACCTCTAATATAAAAGGCCCTTGAGACATTTCCAAGAGACGTACTATATAAATGCAAGCCTTTCTTTTTCTTTTATATGTGATTGATAAGTGGGTTTGACGTGGAAACATCACTGCAATAAAATTGAAATAAATGTCGAAATGGAAATAGATCATGGAGAGATATATGCTAATGCATTTTTGCTATTGTTTCCAGAAATTTGAATACAGGTTGTAAAAAGGGCTAACAGCAAACCTTAAACATTAAATCTATGCTGTAAGTGACAACTGCAGCTTCACTGGGGTCAGATTAGATAAAATCCTTGCGATTGGGGACTAGGACCAACAGAATCTAGGAACACCATTTCATACCTATGTAAAAACCAATATATGGTGAAATGAAACTAGTTTAGCACCTATCAGTGGATGCCTTTCTCTTAACACGAGCATCAAGCAGAATGTTCAAAGACTGACAGGTGCAGACCCATTTTACATTTCAAAAAGGATGGTTGTCTGTTGTTGAACATTTTAATTTGGGTAGTGGGGCTGACAAGCTACATTGTTATGATTTGAAATGAATACATTATTAAAGTGTACAGGTCTTTATGCTATAAAACTAGGCCTTCTTTCCTTTGAACTCGGTGCCTTTTATTTGGCATACAAAAAAATAAATAAAAGTTGAAGATGAAAGCTGCTCAGGAGATAGACTATTAGGATTTTTTGAACTATCTTCCAGCGTGGAAGAATTTTGCAGGTTCATCAAGTCTTCAGTAATCAGACACGACGGTTATAATAGTGGTTTCCCTGAAGCTGAACTAGATCCTAATTCTGAAAATCTCTTCAAATATTATGGGTTCATGCCTGCATCTGTGAATGGTTGCTTTTAAAATGCTTCTATAAACAGGTTATCTGACGTGAGCAAGATTATCTCAGTAAAGACCTTTTGACTTACTCTTTGTACGCATCTTCATTACAAACTAACGTGCACAGTTTGTGTCGGTTAAAGAGACAGAAGCCATTTTATCAACTCCATTTTTAAACACATTTGACAGTTTTGGCCTACAGCCTTAGGCAGAGCCAGACAGTCACTTTAAATACTTTGCGAGGTTGAATCTTATAATAATTGTCTTCTTGACTATAATTTGTTATAAAACTAAATGTACTCAAACATTAAATGAAGCCAAGAGAACATAAAACATGATGCAAGTCACGGCAAGACATGAACATCATCAAGCCAGCAGTTGTAGTAAATTATATCCCAGTTACATTTCGTATAAGAAGTGACTCAGATATAATTTAAAAGAAAGACTTGCATTTATATAGCACCTTTCACGACCACAGGACATCTAAAAGCGCTTTACAGCCAGTGAAGTATTTTTTTGGAGTGTAGTCACTGTTGTAATGTGGGAAAGGTATGCTTGCTATTATCACCTAGGACCACTAATGAAGAAAGTCATAGTGCAGTACAGATGAGACTCTTGCATATGCATCATTAAAGTACTAATATACAGGGATGGCCTAAGCTCCTTGATTGCTATTGCAGTGGTTTTGTTATAGGTGCTGCAATGGTTATAATACTGCCCAGTAACCTTAAGAGTCTATATTCAAATCGAGCAAACTGATGAAGTGAAAGCCTTCTCTATCTCTCTCTCCGGCAGTATAGTTGGCTCAGTCGGTTATAGTCTTGTCCCATCATCTTTGGGAGTTTGGCTATAAATCCAGATCAGACATGGGATGAAACTCTCCTGTTCTTTTATCTTTGTTGGAGCACAGTCCAATCATCCTTTAGACCTAGCCTTGAATCAAGTCCAATATGGATAAAACAAATGCCTTTCTCTCGCTCCGTTTCTTTTGGCTGTTAAGGGCCCCCAAGTGTAATGCTTTTCTGGTTGACATAAGTCCACAACAAACAACTGTTAATTTCAACATTTTTAGCATTGGGATGTGATCCGTCCATTTTTGGACTAGTCTATAGTTTCGATAATGTAAAGTCTATTTTTTCCATTCATTCCTTTGACTATGATGTGGAAATATTAATTTTTAAAGTTATTGTGGTTTTCAACAAATTTTCAGCAGCAAAGCAAGTATCAAAACACAAGCCATGAATCTCACCTTTCTGCCTCTCTTTGTACTGTTCCTGTCTGGTTTTGGACTTGGCAGAGAAAGACAGCCGTGGTTAACCAGTCACATTCAGAGAGGCCTTTTAGGATAGGCACTAGAATCATAGAATCATAGAAACTTACAGCACAGAAGGAGGCCATTCAGCCAGTCGTGCCTGTGTGTGCTTTTGAAAGTGAAGTCATACTTAGACCCACACACCTGCTTTTTGTCCATAACCCTGTAAGTTCATTATCCTCAAGTACCTGTCCAACTCCCTTTTAACATTATTTCTCAAATCAGCTTTCACCACCTTTTCAGGGAGAGCATTCCCGATCCCGACAACTCTCCGAGTGAAAACATTTCTCCTCATCTCCCCTCTAGATCTAGTTATACTGGTGCAATAAGCAGTGTTCTTCTGGAGCTCTTGTTTGGACAGATTAGAATTTAGACTGTCAGTTATAACACAGAAAAGGAGAGGATGAGTTTCCTGTGCATGTTTTCAACTGATACAAATGGCAGCCTAACATGTATCATGAGCAGGTATGTTTAAGACGTAAGAAATGGAGACACTAGCTACAAGCCACACCCATATAACCGTTACCCACCTCTGTTCCTTGTGAACGAGTGTCTCAAAGTCTCTATTGTAGGAATATTAGGGAGTTTCTCTGTAATGGATTTGTACTGTATTTCAACTGAGAATGCTTGATGCAGACATTGAGTACAAAGTTGGCAAATGGTTAATTGTTGAGTTCTGTCATCTCCATGTGCGCAATAAACTGAAAGAAAACCAAGAGGATATTTCCCCAGATGATCCTCTGAGTAAACTTATCTGTGATGAGTTAACTGATCACAGTTAGGGCAGCAGTGGAGTCGCTATAACTGGCTTCAGTTCACCTGTGATTGGACAGAGGAAATACAAAAGAAGCAGAGTTCCTGCTCATAATTCCTGCCATCCATGTTGGAAAGTGCATGTGGTTGGAAATCAAGTGAGGATCTTGTTCCGTGGGCAAGCAACCTGTCAACGTTTATTCTCTGCACTCATACATGAAGAATGGTCAATTGGATGGAGCTTGGAGGGCTGCTCGTACCCATGGGGCCATAGGCCAACGCCAGTCAGGAAGAAAGGTCAGAAAGGTGGGATAAAAGCAAAATTCAAAATGTACTCTCCAAACAGCGGCTAATACCATATCATTGATCACAGGGATTTGATACGAGTATTTCACTTTATTTTTATCTGGTTAAAAAGAGGACCCGGAAACCTGAGCCATCCCCTACCCCTAATACTTAGCTGTTTAGTATATTTGATAATCAATTATGCAGTACAGATGTCTCGAAGGACATTGCTGCACTGTTGCACGCTTAGTACATCAGGTCCAAGACAGAATTAGTACCCCCCCACCCCGCACCGTGTAAAGTCTGAGCTCCCAGGTCTAACACACACACCTCAGGTCCAGCAGAGCAGTGGGCTCAGTGTAAAAGATGAGAGACTCGAGTAGTGAAAGAGAGAGAGGTGGATCAGTGAAATTCCATGACTGCTTTGTAAATGAAGCTTTTGACTTAATAGTTTTGACATGTGGTCTATTCAAAGCAGCTTAAAGGGGTGCTATTATCTAGCAATTATTTACTGGCAAAAGCTAGCATGTACTGGGGATTTGTCAAGTCTTGTTTTGAAAATCAGTCGATCCTGCGCATGAGCATGGGTGCATGCACAACACACATTTATCGGTGATTCTTCTCAGCATTAACATGACAATTATTATATATTTCTGCAACGAGTCTGAATCTCATTAGCAGTTGATTTATGCCATTAATCCGTTTCTGTGCCACAAATTAAACAAAGGCCGAGGCTCTTGAGGTCATGGCAAATTGATCGGAATCATTAAATATGCTGCTTAGCACACACTGAGTGAGAGGCAGCCTGCCTGACAGTGACAAATCAGCCTTATTAAAGTTGAGCAAACAATTGAGGGTGGAGACTACTCAAAAAAAATAAAAGCCTTATTAATTTGGAGTTCACGAAAAAAATAAGCAAAAAGCTTCCAAGATATAACTGACTTGGGGAGGGGGGAGGGAGGGGAGTGGGGGGGGGGGGGGTGGTGGAGTGAGAGAGTACACTGTGGTGACCTTGGTGCCCAGAGTGACAAAACATGTGAGAAGACAAACAGGGATAACCACATCCACTGACCCTGAACGAGTGAACAAACTCTGCCCTGCTGTCACACAGATAACACCTTCGATTAGATACCCTGCAGCAGGCCTCACTGCAGAAGGTTTGGGGGGGAATAAATGAACAAAACAGAAAGAAAACTTGAAAGGAAGGAAGATAGTGAACTGGAGCAGCTCCACAGATCTTTCTGTTTGGGTTTCGATTGAAGAGCTCAAGCTCACTTAAAGCAATGGACTTCGGGACAGCCCAAGCCCAAGCCGACTTGTCAAAGTGTGACATTTTTATTGTATAGCCTCAGCAATAAAATGCTTCTCTGTAACTTCCATTGCTTTATGTTCTGAATTAGAATTGGAAAAAATGTAGATATTCATTTGGAATCTTGAATTCCCAAAAAGTAATTCCAAGTTATTATTTCAATACCGATGGATACTTGATTCCTGGTCAGTCAGTATTTCAAACGCAGTCCCAAGGCCAGATTCCACTGACCAGTTCAATCCCAGCCAAATCTTTTATATTGAAACTCTTCTTTGTTTATGACATATTATCATATATTATATTTATGTTGCCTGCATAACAACAGTCACTGCACTTCAAAAACAAACTTGCTGTGTACAGCACTTTGAGTTGGCCAATGTAATAAAATACTGTATAAACAATTCTTATTATTTATTACGTTACATTTATAGTAAACGATGTCTCGTATTATGGAGCTTATTTCAAGGAGTGCTAGTGGTGTTGGTACATATTGATGTTTTTGCCCACTGAGTCCACTGTTCAGAAGGATTTCTCACCAATATCCTAATGAGGCATTAACTCCTTGCTGGGCTGCATATACATGGGTGCTTGTTGCCTTCAACACCGCAACAAAAATGTCCAATGTTCATGTTGTGTTGACAGTGAGTGCTGTCAGGCACTGTGGACGTGTCTTGGCTGAGCACGATACTGTTCTCACCCAATGTACACACACAGTGAGAGTCCCTGGATGGTGATCAAGAGCAGAACCAATCCCACCCCTATCCCTTCCCTCCCCCCACCTCCCCGCCCGCCCCTTCCCTACTTAACCCATTTGTGCTCTGTATTTTTTACATTGAGAAATCAAGCTGATGCATGTTTGTCCATTGTGTCGGGCATCAAGTTTGAAACTGGCACAACAGCAATAAGAAAATAGTGATGTCGAGCTTAAGTTCTAAAAATACATCCAGAAAGGAAGGGAAGGACTGAACTGCATTTGTAAAAACGACACCATGCTGTAATAACTTGGAATGACTAATCACCAAAGGACAGACTCAAAATACCAAAACATGGTTCTTTAACCCAGATGATGAAACAACCTTTCTTTTCACTCCAAGCAAAATAGAAATGTCTCACGTTATTTATCATTCATCTCCACATACTGTAAGTATTTCACAGACCGAAAGGTCAGTTCATTTAGTGATAGTAACCAGCTCTCAGCGTGCTTTATAACAATGTGCTGCAGTGTTGTGCAAATATTGACGCTGGCCGGTTACCTGGCGTACAATGGAGCTGACTCCCTTTTGTTTCCTGTAGTGCTGATGAACTGATCTGTTTTTCCATAGACAGAAAGAAGTCAGTGAATACTAAACTAGCCACGATGAGATTAACCCTAATCTCAAACCAAACATGTCCAGGTAAAAGCTGATCACACCCATATACACTCACTCATCCTCACAGTACTGTCAGAAAAAAAAGACAAGACTTGCATTTATATAGAGTCTGTCACGATCTCAGTACGTCTCAATATGCTTTACAGCCAATGAAGTTCGTTTGAAGTGTAGTCACTGTTGTAATGTAGGAAACACGGCTGTCAATTAGCGCACAGCAAGCTCCCACAAACAGCACTGTGATAATGACCAGATAATCTCTTTTTTAGTGATGCTGATTGAGGGATAAATATTGGCCAGGACATTGGGGATAACTGCCCTGCTTCTCTTCGAAATAGTGCAATGGAACCTTTTGCATCCACCCGAGAGCAGCCGGAGCCTCCGTTTAAAGTCTCATCCGATTGTGTAGCACTCCCTCAGTACTGCCCTGGAGTATCAGTTTAGATTTTTGTGCATAAGTCTCTGGAGTGGGACTTGAACCTACAACCTTCTGAGGTGAGAGTGCTACCCACTGAGCCATAGCTGAGGCAGGATCTGTCAGCATTGCCTGCAATACACCTTAAATTGAAGAGGTGCCAAAAGGCAGCATAGCATCCTAACCTTAATAACATGGTCCTGACAAATGTCAGATGAGAAAAATATGTACTCTATAAAACTGTATATATACTCCACCTCCTGCTAAATGAATGGGAGGCAGGCCGATGCAGCTATAATTTTTTTTTTATCAGGAAACATGTTGGTGTTCCAATGCATTGTGCCAAGTAGTGACAGAAAATTGGTTTGCAGCCAACATTACTCATAGACCAAGCTCCCAATCTCGATCATGCCATTGGGAGAAAGATATTGACAAAGGCTAGTCCCTTCCCCCAGGGCAGGGTGGGAGAAGGGGGAGGGAGGGCAGAGGGGGGGGAATGAACAGGTGATTCACCATAGGCTCATTCTCAAGGATCAACAGAGGCTATCTGAGGATGACCAATGAATTTTAGTAGTCTATTTACTTACTGTCTGGGCTGAAAAATGGTCCCTGGTACCGAACAAAAGTCAATCAACAATGGCGGTCAGAATTTCTTCTTAAAATTGCAGAAAGTTGAACATAGTTTTATTTTAATAAGTTCCCTGCCCTTTGTAAAAAAAGGGCCCATCTTAGATGTTTGAGCAGAACTGCATGATATATTTTAAGCTTAAAGAAAAGTGAGACATTGCAGCCAAACTTTATTTTTAAACCATTTTCTCCAGCTTGCAATAGGCCAACCAAATCACGAGGTAGACATGACAGGGTCTATCTAGCATAGTCAGACAGAGACTTTGTGAAAGGATCGCACTTCAAAGCCAGCTCTGACCCAACTGCATGGAAGCCAGTGGCATTTATATCAAAGTCTGGCATTATATTCATCTAGGACAAGTGTCAGGGCAGCCTCTAACCTAGGATGGTCACAAAGTCTTTTTCTGACTGATTCTATGCAGTGACCTCTTTTAGAAATAAATCAAACCATAAAAAGCAAGGAATAAAGCCCAAGTCTACAAGCAAATTACTCTACCGCTTTCACGAAAAATCAAAATCAATTGGATATATTTAAAGACGGAGAGAGCAGCAAATTAAATAATACTGATTGTGTTAATTGAGGGGGAGGCAACAATACAATATGTACTAATTTAATGTAGCTCTCCTGCTGGGAGTGAAGACCTTAATACTCAAAGAGGTTTCTTTTATTTTGCTCACTAGTTCCAGTCAGGGACTATTCAGTACTGTTTAATTACAGCATTCAGTTACAGTCTATTCTTCTTAAAAGGGCATTGTCACCTCAATTCTGAATAGGCTGGCTCCAGTATCCTTACTACAATGCATCAGTTGGTACTCTGCTCAGAAAGAAACTGAGTCATGTGCAATGCTGAGTATGGAACTGAGTCATATATAAGAATATAAGAACATAAGAAATAGGAACAAGAGTAGGCCATATGGCCCCTCGAGCCTGCTCCGTCATTCAATAAGATCATGGTTGATCTGATCATGGACTCAGCTCCACTTCCCCGCCCGTTCCCCATAACCCCTTATCCCCTTATCGTTTAAGAAACTGTCTATTTCTGTCTTAAATTTATTCAATGTCCCAGCTTCCACAGCTCTCTGAGGCAGCGAATTCCACAGATTTACAACCCTCTGAGAGAAGAAATTTCTCCTCATCTCTGTTTTAAATAGGCGGTCCCCTTATTCTAAGATCATGCCCTCTAGTTCTAGTCTCCTCCATCAGTGGAAACATCCTCTCTGCATCCACCTTGTCAACACTCCAGCAAGATCCCAGATTTTGAATCTATGTTGATTTAGCTGATCTCAAGCAAGAAGATGGTGAAGTTACTATAGGTGGCCTTTATAACAGGGGCTAGGATAGGGTTACCAACTCTCCAGGATTGTCCTGGAGTCTCCAGGAATTAAATATTAATTTCCTGTACACTTGCAGGTGAGGAACCCAGGAGAAAATTCATAGGGACATTGAAAAGTGGTGCTGTTTTTTCATTTTCTTTGAACAGTTGCATTTATTAGCAATAAGAATATTGAAGATGGGTAAAAAAAAGGAGGTTTGACAGGGCAGGGTGATTGGAGATGGAAGGTCATGTGATGAAATCTCTCCAAGAATGTATTCAACTCGTGTTGACAACCCTAGGCTGGGCTGGTCTAATGCTTTACTCACTGGTGTTTATTGTACCGCTTTTTCATTTGCTCGTGAGGGTCAAAATTCTGGCTTTTTCATTGACTGTTGACTGTCACAAAACTATGGAAACACTTTATCACACCAGTTTCCACAGGCTTCCTGGTGCATGCCCCTGGTAAACTCCTTGCTAATGCAGGTAACTTTATTTTAGAATGAATCGTCGAACCATTGCACCTTGCTGCTATTGCTATTGTTGCCTCATGCTTTGCTGCAGCTCCTGACAGATCTGTAATCTGCCTCTAAATAAAATCTTCCCGGGTTAGGGTGCGGGAACTTGGACAGCAATTAGGTTTGGGCCGAGTTTTATGAATTGTACGGGGCTCTGTTTTGAGCTGAGGGTGAGGGTTAGGTTGAGGGTTAGGGTTAGGTTGAGGGTTGGAGACAAGGCTGGATTTATTTTTATCGTTAAGTTTGGAGTTAATTTTGGAATAGATTTCTTTCACATTGGGCACCCAATTAAAACACTGCAGTTGTATAGGGCCTTGGTGAGGCCACACCTTGAATATTGTGTACAGTTTTGGTCTCCTAATCTGAGGAAGGACATTCTTGCTATTGAGGGAGTGCAGCGAAGGTTCACCAGACTGATTCCCGGGATGGCAGGACTGACATATGAAGAAAGACTGGATCGACTGGGCTTATATTCACTGGAATTTAGAAGAATGAGAGGGGATCTCATAGAAACATAAAATTCTGACGGGATTGGACAGGTTAGATGCAGGAAGAATGTTCCCGATATTGGGGAAGTCCAGAACAAGGGGTTACAGTCTAAGGATAACAGGTAAGCCATTTAGGACTGAGATGAAGAAAAACTTCTTCGCTCAGAGAATTGTGAACCTGTGGAATTATCTACCACAGAAAGTTGTTGAGGCCAGTTCGTTAGATATATTCAAAAGGGAGTTAGATGTGGCCCTTACGGCTAAAGCGATCAAGAGGTATGGAGAGAAAGCAGGAATGGGGTACTGAAGTTGCATGATCAGCCATGATCATATTGAATGGTGCTGCAGGCTCAAAGGGCCGAATGCCTACTCCTGCACCTGTTTTCTATGTTTCTATGTTTCTATGTTAAAACAATGGACTGCCTTTAACGTCTTGATAAGACATCTCACGAATGAATCATTCTCACACATGGGCAAAAGGATGTCAAATAAAAATAGTAAATATTTCACATAACAGTCAAAATCTCAGTTAAGAGTGTGCAATAGATGTCAGTGAGTGAGCAACAGACAGGAATCTCACTGAGGAGCTTCAATGTTGCTGTAAATTGCAAAAGAGAAGTTCAAGCAGTTTGTCGGTGTCGCCTGACCTCCAATGTAAAATTGCAACTATAAAACCCCTTCCATTCAGGAGGTGTGTTTTAGTATCTGTCTCCAGCAGGTGTCATGGCAGTTGTTGGTCAGGATAGTCTATGCAGTTGACAATGATAATGGAGCCATAATGAAATGATTGGTGTTTACTGCTTCAAGCGTTGGATTTCCACATTATCAGGTCTGAAGCCTAATCCATACCCAATGTGCATAATACACTTCCAACCTAGCTGGCTAGTGCACAGTATGCTGGGAATTAAGGCTGTTCCCCAGAAGATGCCTGAAGCCCTTGAGCAGCTTTCCAGTTTTTCAGCTTCTTATATGTCACTGGCACCGAAATGATCATCCTGCGAATTTGGCATACACCCAATGCATCATGCTTTATGTACTGAGAAAAACATTTTTATATTATAATGAGCTGACCTCGCATTACGGGACTGCAATATTTGAGACACAAGCACCAAAGTTTATTAGCCGTCAACTAGGAGCTGGTTTCCAGCAAATAATGTTATCAGCATGTATTTTCCATAAACACCTAAAAGAGATCTAATGCTGGAATAAAATCAAGTTCAGATGATGCCTTAAGGCACAACAACGCACCACGAGTGGTTTCTAAACATTACTTGAACCCCCAAGAATGTGTGGCAGCCCTCAACTCCCTCTGCTGGTTCAGTTCATTTCAATAGCTTGTGCGAACTGTAATTTTTTTGTTAAGACTTAAAATGTTAAAAATGTACTGTTTATCAATGGGAAGGGTATTGCAATCCTTCATGGTGTTTTAAAAAACCATGGTTATACCATCACGTAACTGGCAGAAGCAGTATTTTATGGAAGAGAGGGAACAATACATTTCTAGATTGTTGAGCATTCAGTATACATTACATCAGCGTTTCTAACTGACTTTCTTTCGAAGGCCACAATCCCAAATAGGCGATTTTAACCTGCCAGTGGGTTTCTGGCAGGAACACATTGGTTACTGTTAGATTTCTGTCCATCCAAGGCAAAATAAGGCCAAGCCGATTTTAACCACTAGGCTTCATTGGCATGCTGCGACCTGACTTTCTGCCCGGGGACTAGCAACTGCCGGCCTACAGAAATTCGGCAGCGATTGGCCACCCTTGGCACTTAGGTAAGTGTGAGGACCAGGATTCCTTCTATCTCGGTAGAGAGGTGGGAGGGGTTTCAAGTGGGGGGGGGGGGGGGGGGGAGGAGTAAACTGTCCTTGATTCAGATCTGATTCAGTTATAAGATGTACAGCAGAGGTGCACCCGAAAGCAGCATTACTACAGGTAACCAATATTCTCGGCAGCATTAGTGCGATTGAAACTGTATTTAAAGTTTACATTAGATAAACAATTCAACATAGACTGGTTAAATATAATTCAGCACTCTGCTGTGCGTGGTGATTTGAAAATAATTTCAAAGTGTACAGTGAAAAAAAGGCATCAGTTTACAGTTTGAAACCCCTCCCATTGGAATCGGCTGAGGTATATACAGTGTCAGGCAGTGAATGGATCTCCGTTCCCTCACCGACGCTTCCCACCCCCATCCCCCGGGATTGATAGCTGCATGCTGTCCCGAACTTCAACTATAAGAACATCCGGAACTCCTCTCCAGTATTCCTACAACAGGCATCTGCAGACACTTTCACTGGGTTTCCTGTAGTCTCAAGGCTGGAAATTAAATTTTTGGCGATATCGGGTTTGTTCCGTTATTTTACAGCAATAATACCACTTAAAAACGTCGCCATTTTATAAGGGTGTAGAATTGGCAAAACAAAAATACGGCCGATGGTAAAAATCGGCGTTGCGCGAGGATTCGCGGTGGAAACCGCGGTCCTCACCAACTTTAGTCCGAGACCTATCACCGCCAAAAATACAGGCCCTGGGAGGGGGAGAAAACGCACACAAAACAATTGCAAAAATAAAAAAAATGAAACATCAGAAAATATTCACTATACACTTAACTAATGAATCGCTGAAAAATAATTAAAAAATAAAAACTTCAACTTACCTTTTTTGTAGGTCTTCATACCTACTGCTGTTTCTGGGCCTTCAATGCAGGCTTTTTTCAGGCGCTTTTTTTTACCCTGAGTACGGGTCACCCAAACGGGCAATTTTAAGCGGTGCGGTGTTTTTTGGCCTTGCAAGTGGTCAATCCACGTTTCGGCGATATTTCCAAATCGGCATTCGTTAACTTTGGCCAATTTAGGTAAGTACCTTTTAGTGACAAAAAAGGCAAAATATCGCCGAGAAAACGTGCACAAGGCTGGTCAATTTCTCCCCCTCAGGTTCCACCATTTGAATTCTAGTGGAACTGTAGAACACAACTTCCCTGACCCAATAATCATATCTTCTAAATGGTATAAACTCAGAGAGGGTACAACAATCTCTATGATACACAGAAATCTCACGGATATATATCCACCTCTTCAACATATGGCAATCTCTGTAATATATGCTCTTATATAGAACATCTTCTCTGACATACAACAACCTCTTTGATATACTGCATTCTCGCCGATATACTGAATTCTCTCCAGTATATCTTTTTTATATACAGTATTCCTTGTGATATATAGCAGTCCCTGTGATATAGAGCTTTCTCCAATCATCCTGATATATTGCATTTTCTCTGGTATACTGCAATTTCTGCAATATACATAAGACATAAGGCTTATTTTAGCCAGTGTAAGGTTTAAAGTAAATGTTAAAATAATATTTTAAATGATTAAAGGGTACACATACATTTAAAATTAGATTAGGCACATTCTGGTCCATTTTAAAATGTTTGCATGTATTTTTCAGAAAATTACATTTTTATTTTAAATACTTAGTTAAAGGGTCTTTTAATTAATTTTGAACATGAGAACATTTATTTTTAATAAAAATGGTGTTAATTCTTATTTATTTGGGAATATTTAATATGTTTATGGGGATTCCATACGTAAATGGAATCCCCATAAGCATCATAGGAATCCCGCTTTTTGATTGGTTGACCAAACCCACATGATCCCAGGGACACTTGCAAAGCACGTGCGCCCCTGGGCTCCATGGGTCTTTACGCAGTCGTACACCTACAGACCCAGGACAACAAGAGTCTAAAGTCCAGAGACGCCAAGAACATTCGAATTTTGTTTTCGGTTCGGAGGTGTATTCTTCTGGTTTGCCTCCGACCGCAAATTCAGGGCCATTAATCTTTGTGATATACAGAAATGTAGATGAAGTACAGTGTCTACGATGTACAGTCTTTTTTGCGGAATGCAACAATCTCAGTGATAAACAAAATTCTCTCAATACTGAGCAATTTCTCTGTGAAATGCACAAATCTCAGCAATACACAGCACTCTTTATGATATACAATAATTTCTTTGATATACAGCATTCCCTCATATATGACATTCTCTATGATACACAGAAATCTCTGTGATGTACAATTTGCTCTTCAATATACCGCATTCTATCTGATATACAGCAGCTTCTCTGGTACACTGCTTCTTTGGGACACACCAACCTCTCTGATATACAGCATTCTATTTGCCATGCAGCAATCTCTCCAAGATATATATAATAGCCTCAATAGTTATCTCTGTGATATACAGCATTCTTTCTGATATACAGTAATCTGTTATAAATAGTTTTCTCTCATATACAGAATATTTGTGATACACTATATAGCATTTCCTCTGACTTAGAACAATTTCTGTGATGTACAATTCTCTCTGAATATACAATGGTCAGCGATATACAGCAATTTCTACAACTGAGAGTTATCTTTTCAATATATGTTCTTACATACGCCTTATTCAATATCTACCAGCATTGACTTCTTTTCCCTCCCCCGATAGTGCCACCTCCTGGTTCCCAAGGATCTATCCTTGTCCCCTCATATTTTTCATCTATATACTGCCTCTCAGCAACATCATCCACAGACACAGGCTCAGGTTTGACATGACGACAGCCAATACTTCTCTTGACCCTTCAACTGTAACCAGTGTGTCAGGCTGCTTGCCCAAAATCAAGTCCTGGATGAGTCCTGACTTGCACAAATTCAATACTGGGCCGTTTGAAGCCATCATCTTTAGCTCCATAACTTTGCTCCCTTGCTAAAGACTCCAGCTCCCTCCCCAGGCACTTTTTCAAGGTGTCCTTTTTGATCCTCAGCTGACTTTTAAATCCCATATTCTCTCCATCATTAAGATCATTTTTTTTTGCAACACTGTCTCCCTCCACCTTACCTCAGCCACTGAGACCCTTATGCATGGTTTTACCATCTCCAGCCTACCATTCGCCACCTGCTATAAATTCCAGCTTGACCAAACCTCGAATGCCCTTATCGTGTCCTGCACTCAGACCTGCTCACCCATTACCCCATCATCACTGGCTCCCCACCCCCCCAGTGCATTAAATTCAAAATCTTTATATTCATGGCTTTGCCCAGCCTATCTCTGCAAACTCCTCCAGCCCTATACCCCTCCTGAATGTGACCTTCCTCTGAATCCTTCATCCACTATTGGTAGCAGTTGTCTCAGTCCTACTCCCTAAACCTCTGCACATCCCTCTCTTTCCTTAAAACCTCATCAAAAACCATCTAGTTTTAAATCACCCTTTTAATCTTTTATTTCTTAGCTCAGCATCCATTTTGATTACATCTATTTGTGAAGCATTGTGGGACATATTTTACGCCAAATGGAAGTAGATATTGATGACATCCAGAAGTCTCTTTCATACATGCTCTTATATTTATTTTTATTTATTTGTGGGTGATGCTGGCAAAGCCACTTTATTGCCATCCCTAGTTGTCCTGATAAGGTGATGGTGGAGCATCTTCTTGAACTGTTGAAGTCTATGTGGTAAAGGTGCTCCCACAATGGTGTTAACTAAGGGATTCCAGGATTTTGATCCAGCAACAGTGAAGGAACATCCAAATCAGGATAGTACGTGATTTGGAGGGAAACTTCAAGGTAATAGTGTTTTTGTGATCTTGCTGCTTTTCATAAGAACATAAGAATTAGGAACAGGAATAGGCCATCTAGCCCCTCGAGCCTGCTCCGCCATTCAACAAGATCATGGCTGATCTGGCCGTGGACTCAGCTCCACGTACCCGCCTGCTCCCCGTAACCCTTAATTCCCTTATTGGTCTCCTTTTTGATGGTAGCGGCCATGGGACTGGGAGGTGCAATCGAAATAATTTAGCGAGTTGCTACAGTGCATGCTGTAGACAGTAAATACTGGAACCACAGTGCATTGGTGGTGAAGGAGGTGTCATTGAAGATCAGAGCAGCTGCTTGGGTTTTTTCTTGCTGAAAGTAATCATTCCCAAGCGCGAATGTTACCAGCTACTTCTCAGGCCAAGCCTGGATGTTGTCCAGGTCCGCTTGTAAATTGGCACGGGCTTCTTCATTATTGGATGGGCTGTGCAAGGGAGCCGAACGCTGGAATCATCAGCTAACAGCCCCATTCCTGATCTTATGATGGAGGGAAGGTTAATGGATGAAACAGCTGAATTTGGTTGGGCTGAGAATAGCTCTCTGAAGAACTGCTGCCGTGATATTTATATACAATTTCCTCTCTGCCATACAGCAATCTCTGCAATGTACAGTAATTTCTCCGATATATGTTTATCTAAAGGTTTCTCTCCATTGACAACAATCGCTCAGATGTATAGTGTGATCTATCATTCTGTCTAATATAGTGATCTCTCCAATATAGTCTGATGATTTTTTTTCTCTCAGATATACAGCAATCACTCATTCTGTCCCATACAGACTGATCACTCACATTGTCAGTGATTCAGTGATCGCTTAATCTCCAATATACAGCAACCTCATTGCTGTGATATGCAACAATCTCTGGTTCTCTGACATATAGCAATCTCTTATTCGGTTGGAGAAATAGTGATCTCTCACCCTCTCTGTAACAAAACAATCTCTCAACCTCTCATTGCACAGTGATCGCTCGCCCTCTGTTACACAGTGATCGCTCGCCCTCTGTTACACAGTAATCCCTCACCCTCTGTTACACAGTAATCCCTCACCCTCTGTTACACAGTAATCCCTCACCCTCTGTTACACAGTAATCACTCACCCTCTGTTACACAGTAATCCCTCACCCTCTGTTACACAGTAATCACTCACCCTCTGTTACACAGTAATCCCTCACCCTCTGTTACACAGTAATCCCTCACACGCTCTAATATAGTGATCCCTCACCCTCTGTTACACAGTAATCCCTCACACACTCTAATATAGTAATCTCTCACTCTCTGTTACACAGTGATCCCTCACCCTCTGTTACACAGTAATCTCTCACCCTCTGTTACACAGTAATCTCTCACCCTCTCTAATATAGTGATCTCTCACCCTCTGTCACACAGTAATCTCTCACCCTCTGTTACACAGTAATCTCTCACTCTCTGTTACACAGTAATCTCTCACCCTCTGTTACACAATAATCCCTCACCCTCTGTTACACAGTAATCTCTCACTCTCTGTTACACAGTAATCCCTCACCCTCTGTTACACAGTAATCTCTCACTCTTTGTTACACAGTAATCCCTCACCCTCTGTTACACAGTAATCTCTCACCCTCTGTTACACAGTAATCACTCACCCTCTGTTACACATAAATCCCTCACCCTCTGTTACACAGTGATCTCTCACCCTCTGTTACACAGTAATCACTCACCCTCTGTTACACAGTAATCTTTCACCCTGTTACACAGTAATCTCTCACCCTCTGTTACACAGTAATCTCTCATCCTCTGTTACACTGTGATCTCTCACCCTCTGTTACAAAGTGATCTCTCACCCTCTGTTACACAGTAATCCCTCACCCTCTGTTACACAGTAATCTCTAACCCTCTGTTACACAGTGATCCCTCACCCTCTGTTACACAGTAATCCCTCACCCTCTGTTACACAGTGATCTCTCACCCTCTGTTACACTGTGATCTCTCAACCTCTGTTAAACAGTGATCTCTCACCCTCTGTTACACTGTGATCTCTCACCCTCTGTTACATAGTGATCTCTCACCCTCTGTTACACTGTGATCTCTCACCCTCTGTTACACAGTGATCTCTCACCCTCTGTTACACAGTAATCCCTCACCCTCTGTTACACAGTAATCTCTCACCCTCTGTTACACAGTAATCTCTCACCCTGTTACACAGTAATCTCTCACTCTCTGTTACACAGCAATCCCTCACCCTCTGTTACACAGTAATCTCTCACCCTGTTACACTGTGATCTCTCACCCTCTGTTACACAGTGATCTCTCACCCTCTGTTACACAGTGATCCCTCACCCTCTGTTACACAGTAATCTCTCACCCTGTTACACAGTGATCTCTCACCCTCTGTTACACAGTAATCCCTCACCCTCTGTTACACAGTGATCCCTCACCCTCTGTTACACAGTAATCTCTCACCCTCTGTTACACAGTAATCTCTCACCCTCTGTTACACAGTGATCTCTCACCACTGTTACACAGCAATCTCTCACCCTCTGTTACACAGTAATCCCTCACCCTGTTACACAGTAATCTCTCACCACTGTGACACAGCAATCTCTCACCCTCTGTTACACAGTAATCCCTCACCGTCTGTTACACAGCAATCTCTCACCCTCTGTTACACAGTGATCTCTCACTCTCTGTTACACTGTGATCTCTCACCCTCTGTTACACAGTAATCCCTCACCCTCTGTTACACAGTGATCTCTCACCCTCTGTTACACAGTAATCCCTCACCCTCTGTTACATAGTAATCCCTCACCCTCTGTTACACAGCAATCTCTCACCCTCTGTTACACAGTAATCTCTCACCCTCTGTTACACAGTAATCCCTCACCCTCTGTTACACAGTGATCCCTCACTCTGTTACACAGTAATCCCTCACCCTCTGTTACACAGTAATCGCTCACCCTCTGTTACACAGTAATCCCTCACCCTCTGTTACACAGTGATCTCTCACCCTCTGTTACACAGTAATCTCTCACCCTCTGTTACACAGTAATCTCTCACCCTCTGTTACACAGTAATCCCTCACCCTGTTACACAGTAATCTCTCACCCTCTGTTACACAGTAATCTCTCACCCTCTGTTACACAGTAATCCCTCACCCTCTGTTACACAGTAATCTCTCACCCTCTGTTACACTGTGATCTCTCATCCCTCTGTTACACAGTAATCCCTCACCCTCTGTTACACAGTAATCCCTCACCCTCTGTTACACAGTAATCTCTCATCCTCTGTTACACAGTAATCGCTCACCCTCTGTTACACAGTAATCTCTCACCCTCTGTTACACAGTAATCCCTCACCCTCTGTTACACAGTAATCCCTCACCCTGTTACACAGTGATCCCTCACCCTCTGTTACACAGTAATCTCTCACCCTCTGTTACACAGCAATCTCTGAACCTCTGTTACACAGTAATCCCTCACCCTCTGTTACACAGTAATCTCTCACTCTCTGTTACACAGTAATCCCTCACCCTCTCTAATATAGTGATCTCTCACCCTCTGTTATACAGTAATCCCTCACCCTCTGTTACACAGTAATCTCTCACCCTCTGTTACACAGTAATCTCTCACCCTGTTACACAGTAATCTCTCACTCTCTGTTACACAGCAATCCCTCACCCTCTGTTACACAGTAATCTCTCACTCTCTGTTACACAGTAATCTCTCACCCTCTGTTACACAGCAATCTCTGAACCTCTGTTACACAGTAATCCCTCACCCTCTGTTACACAGTAATCTCTCACTCTCTGTTACACAGTAATCGCTCACCCTCTCTAATATAGTGATCTCTCACCCTCTGTTACACAGTAATCCCTCACCCTCTGTTACACAGTAATCTCTCACTCTCTGTTACACAGTAATCTCTCACTCTCTGTTACACAGTAATCCCTCACTCTCTCTAATATAGTGATCTCTCACCCTCTGTTACACAGTAATCCCTCACCCTCTGTTACACAGTAATCTCTCACCCTCTGTTACACAGTAATCTCTCACCCTCTGTTACACAGCAATCTCTCACCCTCTGTTACACAGTAATCTCTCACTCTCTGTTACACTGTGATCTCTCACCCTCTGTTACACAGTAATCCCTCTCCCTCTGTTACACAGTGATCTCTCACCCTCTGTTACACAGTAATCCCTCACCCTCTGTTACACAGCAATCTCTCACCCTCTGTTACACAGTGATCTCTCACCCTCTGTTACACAGTAATCCCTCACCCTCTTACGCAGTAATCTCTCACCCTCTGTTACACAGTGATCTCTCACCCTCTGTTACACAGTAATCCCTCACCCTCTGTTACACAGTAATCGCTCACCCTCTGTTACACAGTAATCGCTCACCCTCTGTTACACAGTGATCTCTCACTCTCTCAATACAGTGATTTCTCACTCTTTCTAATACAGTGATCTCTCATTCTTTGTTGCAGAGTGATCTCTCACTCTCTCTCTGACAGAGTGATCTCTCACTTTTTTTAATACAGTAATCTCTCACTCTCCCTGTTACAAAACAATCTCTTTGTTACTCAGTGATGCGTCAGTCTCCCTCATGTAACATCCATTGCACGTGGCTCCTTCATTATTGGAAAATAATTATAAGCAACCTCTTATGAATGGTGCACAGCTCCCAGAATCAGCGTTACTGTACTTAACTGAAATACCAATTACACAGGCAGTAAGCTCTGTGCTTTCTTGCAAACTCACATAAACATTAGCAACATGAATTCGATTTGATGACAGATCTTTCCAAAACACCCGCCCCCATTCAAATACACACGGCAGAAGCAGCCAGAAGAAGGCAAGTGCAGCATTCACTTTTCCAGCATAAATAACTTGTTGCACTGTTTCCATCCAGTGGAGCAGTCGTGGGCAGAAGAAGCAGTTAGTTATAGACCCTCCTCTGACTTCTGTTTGACTCTTTCACTGGTAGAGACCGGTGGAGGGTTGCCAATGTGCCATTTCACCTAGGGAACAGTGGGTGCAGGGGGTGACTAGAATTTAAGCCTGGGAGAATTTATTTATCTAAAAAAGGACTCGCTTGGTTTCCTTTGAGCTTGATTTACCTGGACCATTCCCCTCTCCTCAGGCCCCTCAAATTTTTCTGCTGTTGTTTGTTCGTTTTAATGTGTTTAAAATTCTTTTAATTATAGTGGCTGTGCATCTCTGTATATTCTGTGGTTGTTTTATTTTGTGGTGTGTTCACTTTGTATTGAAAATTCGTAACAAATAAAAAAAGCATTAAAAAAAAGCCAGCAGGAACAGAAATTGCATTTACAAAAAAACAAGAAGCCAGAAAAGTAACTTGAATCCAAGATGTTAAAAATTAAGCTCCCACAATTTGAAAATGCTCTCCCACAGCCTCCCCTATGAAGTTAATTACTGGCCGTGGAGTAGCATAGATTGAACACAGGCTTCCCTTAAAGACAGCGCTACGTGTTAAATAGTTAAACATGTGTTTGTGTAAAATCCCATCTCAAAATGCCACTGCCCGCTGGGATCAAGGCCTCCAAACTGAAGAAAATGGCAAAACACACCAGTAGCAGAAAAGAAAGAAAACCAGGAGAGGAGCGACTGTCTGCCTTCTGATACGTTCTCAGTCTGCTGTAGTGTGTGGTGCCTGTGTCACTCCCAGGGAGAACAAACCGCAAATTACAACCAGCGGAGTGCTTGGTCCTTGAAGCACAGCAGGTCTCCAGTCGTCTTTGTTAACCCTTGCCATTGGACCAAGACCTAGCTCTGTCAAGCCCGTGTGGTGGCTGGTGTGCAACGGTCACCCCATGTTAAAAAAATCCACGCACAGGCATCTTCCACCCCCTCAATTGGAGTTCGGGACTGGAACATCGGGTCCTTCATCGAAACTACTGTGAACGCGTGTGAAAGTTCGAGGACCGCCTATGATGATGATGATGATGATGTTCCAGCTTAAAACGCTTTTGACAACACTGGCAATTTCCTTGGGGCTTCTCCCGATTGGCCGCTGTAACTTCGACGGACTTTCATCAGAAACTCGAGATAATCCACGTAGGCGTATTCTCCGCTGGCCTCCTGCCAAAGTTACATAGAAACATAGAAACATAGAAAATAGGTGCAGGAGTAGGCCATTCAGCCCTTCTAGCCTGCACCGCCATTCAATGAGTTCATGGCTGAACATGCAACTTCAGTACCCCCTTCCTGCTTTCTCACCATACCCCTTGATCCCCCTAGTAGTAAGGACTCCATCTAACTCCTTTTTGAATATATTTAGTGAATTGGCCTCAACAACTTTCTGTGGTAGAGAATTCCACAGGTTCACCACTCTCTGGGTGAAGAAATTCCTCCTCATCTCGGTCCTAAATGGCTTACCCCTTATCCTTAGACTGTGTCCCCTGGTTCTGGACTTCCCCAACATTGGGAACATTCTTCCTGCATCTAACCTGTCTAACCCCGTCAGAATTTTAAACGTTTCCATGAGGTCCCCTCTCATTCTTCTGAACTCCAGTGAATACAAGCCCAGTTGATCCAGTCTTTCTTGATAGGTCAGTCCCGCCATCCCGGGAATCAGTCTGGTGAACCTTCGCTGCACTCCCTCAATAGCAAGAATGTCCTTCCTCAGGTTAGGAGACCAAAACTGTACACAATACTGCAGGTATGGCCTCACCAAGGCCCTGTACAACTGTAGCAACACCTCCCTGCCCCTGTACTCAAATCCCCTCGCTATGAAGGCCAACATGCCATTTGCTTTCTTAACCGCCTGCTGTACCTGCATGCCAACCTTCAATGACTGATGTACCATGACACCCAGGTCTCGTTGCACCTCCCCTTTTCCTAATCTGTCACCATTCAGATAATAGTCTGTCTCTCTGTTTTTACCACCAAAGTGGATAACCTCACATTTATCCACATTATACTTCATCTGCCATGCATTTGCCCACTCACCTAACCTATCCAAGTCACTCTGCAGCCTCATAGAATCCTCCTTGCAGCTCACACTGCCACCCAACTTAGTGTCATCCGCAAATTTGGAGATACTACATTTAATCCCCTCGTCTAAATCATTAATATACAGTGTAAACAGCTGGGGCCCCAGCACAGAACCTTGCGGTACCCCACTAGTCACTGCATGCCATTCTGAAAAGTCCCCATTTACTCCTACTCTTTGCTTCCTGTCTGACAACCAGTTCTCAATCCATGTCAGCACACTACCCCCAATCCCATGTGCTTTAACTTTGCACATTAATCTCTTGTGTGGGACCTTGTCGAAAGCCTTCTGAAAGTCCAAATATACCACATCAACTGGTTCTCCCTTGTCCACTCTACTGGAAACATCCTCAAAAAATTCTAGAAGATTTGTCAAGCATGATTTCCCTTTCACAAATCCATGCTGACTTGGACCTATCATATCACCTCTTTCCAAATGCACTGCTATGACATCCTTAATAATTGATTCCATCATTTTACCCACTACCGATGTCAGGTCTATAATTCCCTGTTATCTCTCTCCCTCCTACAGTGGCTAATCAGGAGATGCCCTACAGGGAAATTCCCGGTAGGCCTTTTAGTCTGGTTACCTGACAGCATACACTAGACCCTTTAGTGGTATTTTCCCTGTCATTATTTTTCAGCTCTCCTTGCATTATTTACCAATCACGATCTACAACTATACCAAAATGGCAGTGCATCCCATCCAGGCCAGGCACAGTGCTGGATTTACATGGCGAAACCCCCTCGGATCTAGCTCTGTATGACATATCTACCCATGTTACCCAGGATGACAGTTTAGATAGAGATAGTGAGACTTCCGCTTTAAAACAGGTACTGATGGTAAGATGCATCTCGAAAAGGGGTTGTGACGTTTAGACTCCCTCTTTGAAATGGAGCTCAATTTAATTGTGCACATCACCCTCGCCATATGACTGAGTTTAAAAACAATGGAAGTTCTAATTAGACCCTACTGTGGTTGCTGTTTGATTCTTAAACTAAATCTAGCTGCCTTGTCAGGCACGCAAGCATGAGCAGTTTGCAACTGAAACATCTTACAAAGTGTCAATCTGCAAATGTGTGTCTCAATCTCAAAATTCAAACTCAAAAACAGCTGAGAACAAACAAAACATACAAGATGCTTGCATTTGAATTGAATAGCATGGCCCCTCCCTTGATTAACTGACCAGATAGCTAAATCTGCAACAGCTACAATCTATGGTTTTGTGCATCAGCACAGTTGTCTGCTGTGGCTTACTGGTAGCATTCTCACCTCTGAGGCAGAAGGTCTTGGGTTCAAGCCCCATTGCAAGATTGATGCACCTAACCTTGGCTGACATTCCAGTCCACTACTGAGGGAGTGCTGCTCTGTCAGAGGTGCTGATTATACATTGAGATGTTAAACTGAGATCCTGGCAGCCAGTCCAGGTGGACATAAAAGATCCCATGGCATTACTCAAAAAGCAGCAAGGAAGTTCTCCCAGTGTCCTTTCAACCAAAACAGATTAACTGGTCATTGTCTCATTGTTGTCTGTGGCATCTCCCTGTGCTTTAATTGGCTGCTGTGTTTCTCTACATAATGACTGTGAATTGCTTTGGGGCATCCTGAGGATGTGAAAGGCGGTATATACACGTAAATTCTTTTGTTACAAGAAAACACAATTGACATTCTAGCATTTTATTTTCAAACATAGGCCGTATCACTGATGCACTCACTTGTTTGATCATCACATAGTTCTCTAAATAGTTAAGCCATTTATCTGACTAGCAGTATCTGTCTATTATTGCATGCAGGAAGAATGTTCCCGATGTTGGGGAAGTCCAGAACCAGGGGTCACAGTCTAAGGATAAAGGGTAAGCCATTTAGGACCGAGATGAAGAGAAACTTCTTCACTCAGAGAGTTGTGAACCTGTGGAGTTCTCTACCACAGAAAGTTGTTGAGCCCAGTTCGTTTGATATATTCAAAAGGAAGTTAGATGTGGCCCTTACGGCTAAAGGGATCAAGGGGTATGGAGAGAAAGCAGGAATGGGGTACTGAAGTTGCATGATCAGCCATGATCATAATGAATGGCGGTGCAGGCTCGAAGGGTCGAATGGCCTACCCCTGCATCTGTTTTCTATATTTCTATGTTTCTATTATTCAATTAAATACCCCTTGTCTTATTCGCTAATTAGCTACCATACTAGCCTTCTACCTCAATCCAGAATTGGTACAATCTGCCTTTTAACTCATTGCTATAATGAATATAACTATATGAGAATGATTACATAGTAGTTAGGTTACTGGACTAGTAATCCAGAGGCCTGGACTAATAATCCAGTACAACATGAGTTCAAATCCCACCACGACAGCAGGGGAATTTAAATTCAATTAATTAAATAAATCAGAAATTTTTAAAAACTAGTATCAGTAATGGTAACCATGTAACGACCAGATTGTCGTAAAAACCCATCTGGTTCACTAATGCCCTTTAGGGAAGGAAATCTGCCGGTTTTACCCTGTCTGGTCTATATATGACTCCAGACCCACAATTGACTCTTAACTGCTCTCTGAAATGGCCTAGCAACCCACTCAGTTGTATCAAACCGCTATGACTTAGTCACTGTGAGAGTACCTTCACCACACAGACTGCAGCGGTTCAAGAAGGGGGCAATTAGGGATGGTCAATAAATGCTGGCCTTGCCTGTGACACCCACAATAAAAAAAAGCTAATCTTATCTGAACACCTTATAGGAGTTGAAATCTGTTTGTAGCTTAACAGAAGAAAATAAATTCTTATAAAGGCATAAAATGTCGATGAAAATATATAGGAATAGAAGGGATTTGGGGGTTAAAATGAAAATTGATATGGAGCTTATTTTTCCATTCATTTTCTTCCCCTTCCGAAAGTGCTGGCTCATGCTGCAAGCATGTGGTGGACAGGGGAGTTAGGGGGGGGGCAATTTTCACTTCTACCACTAGGGGGAGTGTCAATGTTCACTTCTTCCGCTGTTTGGGCATCTGGTGGACAGGGCGAGCATGTTTCCCATCCTCCCAATGGATTTAGTGAGAGGATGAACCACTTTGATGGTGGGGCCTCTTTGAATCTCATTGATGAGCTTTTGACAAAGTTTCCAGCTCGCCTATTAGAAGGGTGGGTTTCTGTTTAAAGCAAGCTTTCATCGATCAAAGCGAGGCGCCATTATTTTTTGGGCGGGATTCTGTCGTGGTTAGCGCTGAACATTCAGTGGGTGATAGCTGCCCAGGTTTTCGGAAGCATCGGTGGAGGTCCTGCTGGAGCAGTTGGAACACAGGCAGTCCGAGCCTCTACGATGACATGCAGCCTCCTCAAACAGTGCTCCTCGTTAAACTGCAGGCATGGCATTCTTGGTCTGTATACCCCGCGTGGAGTATAGATGCCTTTGTGCTATCCCCATCCTTGGTGGTCCCCTCTGTGGTTCCACTACAGCTGCCTGTGGTCTCTCCAGCGGCTGCCGCAGATTTTCCTCCTTCTGCAACCAAGTTGCCAAAACCACTCCCATTTTCCACAGTATTACGACAGTCCCTGAGCCTCCTAAACTGTTGCCCCACACAAAATCCTGACACATGTGAACAAAAACACATAAATGCCCTGATCCAAACATTTTCATGTGAACATCCCTTTAAATAGCACTCTGAATGGCCTGTTCCCTGCATGTACTGCCCACATTGCTAGGTAGGTCGTGCACTCAGCAGTAGGCCTGCCATTTAGCCTGAAAACTGAATCGGGGTCCTATCTAGGTCATAAGATGCGAATTTGCATACAGTAATGAGGCCCCCACTGGAAAGAAGCGGACATTTGGGCTGCCTTCTCAAAACCCTACACAAGATAGTGGCAGGCATTCAGGAATCCAATCAGGGCTGTAACGTTAGCGCTGCAATCTTGAGGCCACTGCCGCCTCATTTATGCCAGGCAGAGCAAGTTTAAATCAGGCCCAGAGAGTTCACCGTGTCCTGGCTAATATTCCTCCATCAATCAACACTGTGAAGAACAGACCAACTATTCATTTATCTCATTGCCAGTTGTGGGATTACACTGTGCATAAATGGCTTTTGCATTTACCTACATAACAGCAGCAACACAACGTTATCCATTATATATGAAATGCTTTGAGATGTTTCCGAGAGAGAAAATGAGACACTACATAAATGCAAGTCTTTCTTTCAGTCTGAATCTTCTCGCTGCACTATTATAGGACACACTAGCAGTTCAGGGCTTCGTACAGCTAATTGAATGTTTCAAAAAAATGTGAATAAAATGTTATGGCAAATAGGTTATTCGATTTGAACAGGAATTGACTGCAGTAATAATTTGACCAAGTGTAGTTTTAATGATATCATGTGCTAAAACACAATGTATGTGCTGGAAGCCACAAATGTGTTCAATACTCTGAAGCTTTTGAAATAATAAAGAATCATGATGCTTGAATCATAACTTAATTATATGGGTATTATGAATTTGAGCTGAAGAGACTATTGGGCACGCAAGGAGTCACAATGTTACAAAGATAAGCAGTGTTATTAGGAAGAAAGCATATCACAATGTTATTTAATTTAACAATGTTTTATAAGTACCGATGGTTTGCTGTAGCGATAGTGTGGAAGAAGTGCCCTAACTGTATTTTCTAAATTGGAGTAGTGGCAAGTGTGATGCATGCAGTATAATATTAAAAATGAGTCCAGTTAAGTGAATACAGGTTCAACCCAGGAACGACTAGTGTCGTAAGGCACAAATAAATGAATTTGCAGATCCTGCAAATTCTATCCTGTCACCCGCAAAACAGTAATTAGTCTCTGGATTTAAAACTTTTCGGAAGAGAGGAACAGGCAGAGGTTGGTACAAAAAACAATTTTGGTAGCTTTTCCGACAGCTTACTGTGTCACGGGTGTGATACTGAGCCACACAGTGCAGAAAAATCCTAGATCAATCTCTAATAACATCTGATACATCATCAGGCGAGTCAGGGTATGGATGGGGCAAAGGGAGAAATCCCTGAAGGGACTTCATTCATGTCATTCATATTCTACTTATTTGAATAATATAAAATTAATTAAAAAATGAAACAGATAACACAGAGCCTGGAAAGAAGAGAGAAAATTACCCGAGAATGTACAATGATATTGCTGCCCATTCCTCATTAACATTCCTACCAAAATGGTGGAAACCATCAAGGTTACCTAAAAAAAATTTGAAATTAAAACTTAGGTGAAAAGTTAAGGCTTATAGTGCAGGACATCACTAAAGTGTGAAAGAGATGAGGTAAATCAGAAAGTATTGATTAGGTATTGTCAAGCTTTGAGTTTAAAAGCCCAAAGAATGTAGGAGGGGAGAAAAACTGAGTACAGAAATGAGCAAAACATCTTTGAGGTCCTGGGAAATAATCAGTTCGAGTAGAAGACTGTTCAATGGGTTTTGATTTCAATAATGTGAGATGTAAGAAAAGGGCCGCATACCTGGACTTAAGAAGGAACAAAAGTTCAAAGAAACATCACAGCAATTTTGAATAAATAAAGAAAAAAAGAAGAAAGTCTGTGATGGAGAGAGAGGAAGGTTGTAGGCTGGAGACGAGAGAGATATTGCCTATCAGATAACCAAGGTTTTTCTTGTATCCTGTCCAAAATGTAAAACATTTACGACAGGAGCCTCCAGGTTTAGACAAACTGGGGATTTATAGATAGAATTATTCAGGAGAAATTATTTGGCATGTGAGAAGAAATCAGGGTTCTTGGGGGTAACTACAGCAGTGGAGGAGATGTGAGACCATGAATAAGATAGATGAAGAAAGATGAAGAGTGCAGCCATCATAGATGGTAACTATTGGTCAAACTTGTGAGATACATGAAGAAACTGTGTCTTTGATCAAGTGAAAGAAATAGAAATTTCATTGACCCACTGATGGACAAGAAGATCAGCTGTTCTCCAGCGTGAAATGACTGACAGTGTGTGATCTGAAGGAAACTAATGAAGGTAGAGTGGAATCATCGGCAAGAAAGTGGATAAGAGATCATAAGAGTAGAGAAGGTCATTGATATGAAGAATCTTAATGGATTCACAGAGGTTTCGAGAGACAGCTTTGGTAACGGACCAGAAGATGCAGCTGCTGGAAGGACAAAAGTTGCATTTAACAGCTCAGATGGTGGTAATATAGAAGTTACAAGCAAAGATAAAGTTGGCTCAGGATGCTTCAGACTGATCAAGGTGCCAGATACAGTATGCAAATTTTTTTTATAAGAGGCAGTAAAACGACAGAATGACTGAGCTGAGATGCAATACTAGATAGGACAGAAGGGGAAGAGTGAGCTATGAGACCTCCATGCCAGCTAGAATAACATCAGTTACTTCATTGGCACAGATCGAAGGGACAGAAGAGTGAAAGCAGCTGTTGGAGCAGAAAAAGGCAGCAAAGAATTCTCAAAGACTGCCACAGTCACTTGATGTGTAGTGCCAAACAAAATGGAACTGGTTTACAGAGTGTGATTTGTTTCCACCAAGAGGTAGAGGCAAGTGGTTAAGAACTCAGTGGATCAGAGGTATGGGTATAGGCTGACTGATAAGTTACTGGAGGTCACTCAGGATAACAAAGGACTCAGAATTAGTGCCAGCTTCATCAGCAGCAGAGCCACTACTGATAGTGAAACCTGACGTCAGCAATAATGTTTTTTTTCAGCAGTGATGATAGATTTGATTCTGCTTGATACAGAGTTGAAAGATTTTAGAAAGTTATCAAAATCAGGAGAGCGATAGAGGGAACAGATAAAATGAGTGAGGTGATGGAGAGATATTTTTAGTTGTGGAAACTAAACATTAGATGATTGAAAGGAGCCAAGAGCTAAAACAGCAGGGACATCAGAATGAAAATAAGGGCATTAACACCACCTTTGGATCAGAAGGTGTAAGAAGTGAATTAGAAGCAGTGGAGTCAGAAGGAAATGAACCAATGAAAGCAGGGTGAGTGACAAGGGAAATGGACAGAATTGAGATTTGAGGAGATTCCACAAATTTTGCACAAGTGCAAGTGAAGGAGGGAGCTCTGGATGTGGCGGGTACCGTTTTGTGTCTCAGAGACGGTGGTAAGTTACAAATCTTTATGTTGTACTTTACTATTGTGCGTGATGCCAATGAAGAGAAGAAGAGGTGCCGTCACAACAATACGAATTTCAGCCCTGACACTAAAGGAGGACATTGTGGCTCCAATACTGCACAGGCATCAATAGTATACATAAAACAGACAACATGAGTTGGCCTCAATTGTTCAAACTTTTGCCCATCGTAGAAGGGTTATAATTACATCACTTCTGTATTTGAATGAGATGGCTTGCTATTTCAAGCCAGCGGCTAAATTGCTGTGTGGATATTTTCCTACAATACAGAACTGCGAGTAAATCATATGGTAAATTAAACTAGAATAGAACCAATTGATCCATGAACGATCAGGTTAAAGTGAGCCCCATCAGTCTCCACAAAAATTATTACTGTCCTCCTCTATTCAAACAGTAATATTATACTCCTGTTGTTCATGGTCATTGCTGCTGCTGCCAAATATCAGAATTCAATTGCTTCTTAAAAGGCAGTCTCTGCAAAGGGTGACACTTTCATTTGTCTTCTACAAACTGCCTTTACAAACTGAGTAGAACGTTTGAAAACTGAATGTGAATAATTGAAACCCACGTGCTGCAGCATTGAGAACTTCTGTCCTCTTCTGGGTACCTGTGGTTCATATTCTTTTTGCGTGAAAGACAGAATGGAAAGAAAAATGAGAGATCTTTGGGTTTTGCTGAGCAAGCTTTCCTCTTCCCCTCCATTTTGAAAGTCTCCTCAGTGAGCTCTCCCTAGTATCTGTGGTTGAACTAAGACCAGAAAAACCCCACATTCCATTCCAATCCGCATCGAGTTAGCTGATCTCATCCAGGATAACAGTAGGTGCATAAAATAACAATTGGCCTCAATAATCCTGATTTAAGTACTGAGGAAATTAGCTAGGGCTCCTGCTCTGGATCGTCTGTGACTTCTGCTGGAAAGCGTGCAAACTGCTGCAAAGAAGTTTGCACGGACTGCAGCGGTTCAAGAAGGAGGCTCACCACCACCTTCTCAAGGGCAGTTAGGGATGGGCAATAAATGCTGGCCTTGCCATAGACGCCCACATTCCATGAACGAATAAAATAAAATGCCTGAACATCAGGCAGGGTAAATTCAGCTGTGATAAACTCCCACCCCTGACAGTCAATTACCCACTCACTTCTAAATCACACATGAAGAATGGTCACCGAGGGGAGGTACCAGAGGGTAACCGGTGCCTGTGAACTTGTCATCATCCTAGGCTGTCCCTCGAAACGAGGATGACTTGCTTCCATGCCAAAAAAGATTTCACAGCTGTTTCAATGAAGGAACTAATATTCCTATTCCAGGTCCTGAAATACATCCTGAAGGGTGGAAGATGCCTGTGTGAGGATTTTTTTAACATGGGATGGCCGTTGCACACAAACCACCACACGAGCTAGGTCTTGGTCCAGTGGCAAGGGTTAACCAAGATGACTGGAGACCTGCTCTGCTGCACGGACCTAGTGCGCACACATAGCGTAGTGTGGGCTGGCCCGTGCCAGCCCAACTAAGCACCTTCAAGTGAGATGGGGATGGGGGTGGGACAGTGCGGGACGAAAGAAAGAAGGGAAGTCTTTGCAGTGACCTCATGGGTGAGCCTAATTTATAACAGATTGAAAATCTTCAAAGATGATCAAAGATGTCTTTGTCCTCATAAATGATGTATCGCAGAAATGATTTCCGGCTAGTGTACTTTCAGTCTGGTGAAGGTGGAGATAAGAAACTCAATTCCCATAGTTCTTTACTAACCTTTTCACATATGTCTCAATGTTTCAGTCAGGTCATTTCTGCACCAGTCAGGAAAGCTGTTTATTAGCCTTTCCATAAACCAGTGGCAAGAAAATTGAATAAATGGGAGTTTCATGCGTGAGATGGGATTCCCCATACCTTGGAAGCGACAGGCCATTTGAATGCACATACACCTCAGATAGTTACCCCAAACAAACAGTTATCTTTTAATGAATGTGCAGCTACAATTGCTTCTGTTTGCCCTGGGGCTACTGGTTGCACTGTAATTATGTGCAGAGTCCATGAAGTTGTGTCCTTCTTAACATTTAGTATTACCTGTCTGTTTCAAACTCACCCATCAGCAATAAAATGCTGGATTCAAATCCTTTAAAACATAAAGGACTCCCTCCCATTTTAATTTTCTGCAGCTCCGTCAAGAACACGTTGCTAGCATAAATAATATGATTTTGTTTCAACATGATGGAAACTGCAGCAAAGCTGGAAAAAAAACATTTTTGAACATCATCCAGTGTGTCGTATTCTGAGAGTTTACTTGGGCTTTAACTGAAAGAACAGCAAAAAAAAGGGCAAGTTGTCCAAACACTATCCAAAAGGTATAAATAGTCTCCTCAGCAAAGGATTTCTGGAGCAACAGTGACATTCTTTCCCAACATATTCGACTGAAAAGGCCTTGATGGCAAGGCTGAGACCAGCGTGTGTGGACTGTGTAGGTGGTTGATCTTTCCTGCCAAGAAGGCCAAAGTATCTTTTCAGCTGGTTTGTCATGAATAACATTGCATTTTTCCAATCAAAGTGACTGAGATTATCTGTATCATAGCAAGCTCAGGGATTGTAGAATTTCAGGTCTGATGTGTAAAAAATTATCTTGATGGGCCTACGTAAACCTCTAGGCTATAAATGAGAGATTTCATTGGATCTAGTTTCACCATTAGGCTCTACAAACATCTAGGCCCAAATGCTGTTACGTTTAAGATAAATATCAGAAACATGCACTTAAGAGGAGCAGAGACGTAAGGGAAATTTTGCCAGACTCCATTCCTGGCCTGGAGCATCGCTAGATAGGACTTGTACCTTTAATATCATAAACCTATCTCCAACCTGCATTTTCATCTAGCGACACTCCGCACCGGAAGCAGAATCTCGCCCAAGTACTCCTATAATGTATGCTGTGCCAAGGCTGTACAGATTGTGACAGGGAATCAATAGCACAGGATTGGTATTGGTCTAAGTTAAATGTTTTGATTTGAAGAATGGATTTTTAAAAAACATATTAAGCCCGCATAACATGAGGATGGATTTTAAATGCACTGCACAGATAAGTGTACCACTGGAGATATAATAAGAACATAATAGCAGCAACTGATGTCGGGTGGGGAGTACTATGATCCCCTCCACTTTGATCCCCTGCCCCCCAAAAAAGGCCTCCCAACTGCCTTGCTTCCTCCCAGATCGATGCCATCTGACACTGGGAATTCTAAAATCAAAGTTTGTCCCAATGTCCATCCCTACTGATGGAATCTTTAACTCAAACACCATGAGGGTAATTTAGACTTTGGATTATAGTGTGAAACAGGTGACATCAATACACTTCAATGGAAGTGAAAATCAGGCGAATGAATCCATATCGCCCACAGTCAAAAGTACCACCCCCCCCCACCCCGCCCCCATCAGTCAAGATCAAATAATGAAAACATAAGAAATCATGGATGAAGGAACAGCATTCAGACAATCAAGCCCATTCTTTCCACAGATCATGTACTTTATGAGACACCACCCAAGCCATTTACTCTCCTGAGGAAAGTTTCCGCAAAGTTTCTCACTGTCCCAAAGAGGTAAATTAACCAAAACTCCATAATAGCCATCTAACCATACCTCCTACATTACAGATCCTAGACCAGTTGCCTTCCTTGGCATAGTGTCTCCATAGTCCCGATAATCGGGAATCAATATAGTTCACACAGCCAAACAATGTAGCTTATCTGAATTATCTTTCAAACAATAACGACTGATATCGCACCGTGTCTGCCCAGACTTCCAAAATCTTGAGTAAGAATGTATTTCAAACACACTGCAGCACTTACAGATACAGCAAGGGCTTCAAAGATTACATTTTCTTGGCATGCTTTTGTGTCAGCGGTAAAAACATAAATGGGAACTCTCAACCTTTGGCTTTAATGGCAATTGAAAACCCTTAGTTAAATATTTGACTCAATTGTCTTTACCGTTTAACAGCTGCTATATCTGAATGGTTCTGTTTGCTGCCAAGCTGCTTCTTTATAGGAAACAAATGTAGGGCCGGCTCACTGTGCACTGACATAATTGAGTTTAACGCTCTCTTCCAAAAACTGTGCTCTTAGAATTGCAGAGGTCAAATTACCTCTCCAATCAGGCAATCAATACGTTGGGAAGGTAGAAGAAGCTGCCAGGACCTGTTAGAAGTAAATCTGATTACCAAACACAGATTGCTCTCTCCTCACTATCCTGGGATGTATTACCGGTGGAGCTTCACCACACACTGAAGATTCGAGCTTGTATGTGACAGCAACACTGTTTTTCAAATCAATTTTTGACCCTCCTCCTGAAAACATTCATTTCATGTAGGTGCTGGCATTTCTCTGGTACCTCACCCATGTAGCCATTCTTCATGTGCAAAACTAGACAGTGAGCACTGGAAGACGATTAAACTATGGTGTTTGGCAGGGGCATCCCAACCGAGCCGAAACATTTTCCTCACCCACTGCCCCCACGTTATTTTTTATTTGTTCACGGGATGTGGGCATCACTGGCAAGGCCAGCATTTACTGCCCATACCTAATTGTCTTTGAGAAGGTGGTGGTGAGCCGCCTTTTTGAACCGCTGCAGTCCGTGAGACTTCTTTATAGTGGTTTGTTACAACTGAGTGGCATGCTAGGCCAGAGGGCAGTTAAGAGTCAACCTCGTTGCTGTGGGTCTGTGACACTTTGCAACAGGGAACAGCCAGGAGTGGATATTCTGGCTGATTTTCTTTCTCCCTCTAGGCCAGGGGCACAGAGACCAACTATCCGTTCCTTGATGTCACTCCAGCCAAGATCAGGGTTCAATCCTGGCATCTTCACCATCTATGTGTGTCATGTATTCCACTGTCATTGTAATCCATGTATAAGCTGACCTAAGTTGTACACCGTGAGAACACTGACCACTAGGTGGTGAACTTGTGGGAGACACTCCTACTTCCAGGTATAAAAGGGGAAGCTCCACCCACCTTCTCCACTTCAGTGCTGGAATAAAGGTTACTGGTCACAGAGTGACCTTCTCTCTAGTATGGGCCTGGTGTGCATTTATACTGTATAGTAAGGACATATTAATGTGGCTCAGTATCACACCAGGAAGTGTACTTGGCCATACATTTGTTATGCCACAAGGCTGAGGCACTGATTTGTGGTTGAATCCAGTGCCCGTATTGTAATGCTTGGATCGTAAATGAAGATCTGACTATAACATGATGGGGTTATGATCCTTTTCCCTAGAGTAGAATTGGAAAAAAAAACAACAGAAATGAGGAAGAGGACGTTGACCAATAGTGATGCATTCTGGGAGAATCACATCTTGTGTAGGATGCTGCACAAAGGAACAACGCACGTTAAAGATGAATATTGCTTAATGCACTTTCAGTGGTGTGAATTATGCCTGTTTAATAGGAAGAGGGAAGTAAGAAGAACATGATGCTGGGATTTTGTTTTTAGGCATCAGGATCTTCTGCTTCCAGAAGTCGATGTTTTTTCACTTTTTGTCTTATTAAGCGGAATTCCAAAACGGAATTCTGGTAAATTTGCTCCAGAATGCAGAGTTGCTTTTTTTTATTAAAACGTGAAAAAAAAAAATCACCATCCATATAATTAGAAGAACAAAGATTGCTGACCAGGACTAATACTCTTGCTTCCATTCAGCAAAATCTTCAGAGTGCCTCGCCACTGCAGTGCTGTAATGCTCAACCCTCCGTGCCTTGCAGCTTAAAGAGCAACACCCAACAAGCCTGACTTCTCAGGAACTCTTCCTTCCTTTTTGTGACTAGACTTTGAGAGTCAGGACTGTCGTTTATCCAAATGAGCAACATGTCAATTACAGGTCGATTTCCAGAATTCAAAAATCAACCAATGGCCTCTGAATGAGGCGTAACTTCAGTTACTTAGCTCGAAATAACTTTGAGGACTACCAGTAACTAAATTACCTCGATAAAAGTATTAGTTACAGGCATAATAAGAAACAATCCAGATAAATAAATCCCAGTTAATGAGAAGCAGTTGTGCTTGGAAAATATTGCATTGAATGATATTGGGACCAATAAGTACACAGGAGCTGCTGGCATGACTGAGCTACCATGAAGACCTTGTCACATGATTTATTTTCCTGACTACCGCTCCTCCCAAGTCGTCTTCTGTTTATGCCACTTGAAGTTTTTTTTTTAATTTTAATTTTTTTTTGAAATTAGTAGCCTGCTGGTCTACTCCAGAACATGTGGGATTATTAAAATCTCAACAACAAGAACAATTGTGTTTACTTTCACTGCAGAAATGCTCATGAATAGCTTACTCTGTTTATTATCTACAGAAGTTTCCAAAGATTTAACAATAAATTATGGCCTCCACTGTCTGCCCATTGAGAATGAACAGGCAGAAAACCAAGCCCTATTTACCTATCTATCTGAATAAATTAAAAGTACATTTATACAGCAGCAGTACAATACTGAGACTGATAGTTCCAGTCTCAGTTCCAGCCAGGCAATACCTCCTTTATGCTGCCAGGCTTCTCCTGTCGTTGGACAGACCCCATCACTTTTTAAACTAGTTTTGACAACATACTGGAGTTAAATTCCATGCAGTGCCAAACCCAAGCTATGTGAGACTGCCTGCTCTAAAGGGTGTCTAACCACTGAGCTCCAGAGTCAGTAAATGAGGTATAGATCAGGCATGATATAATTGAATGTCAAAACAAGCTTGCAGGGCTAACTGGACTGCTCCTGTTCCTATATCCCAGCCGTCTATTAGTTTTATTATTCTGTCGCCTCATTATCTTGACATTGAAAATGACATGTTGTCTATTACTCTCAGGTGCTTTTCTGAGCCTTCCTGTTATAATTCAATTTCATTCATTGCATACTTATGATGCACATGTTCTCAACCAGTGTGGAATATCTGACATTTCCCAGTGTTAAATTTCATTTGTCATTTGTTTGCCTAATTGCATAACTGATCTAAATCCTTCTGTAAATCATTTGCTGCATCATCTGTTTCTATGCTCTCCCTAAGTTAGTGCCTTCAGCAAATTTGGCAAGTTTATATTTGGTATTGATATCCACATTGTTAGTGTGGATTAGAAGCAACAGGAGTCCACTTTCCCCACTCTGACGTAATGGGAGATATTGGATCAGCCGTCCGATATCACCCATTAAGCTGATTTTCACTTTCTTTGACTTCAAACGGAGAGAGGTTTATAATGGATAGCCAATCCGATATGGCCCATTTTAGATTGTCACCAAAAATTGCCTTCCTCATGACTATTCTCTTAATTCTTAATTTTTAACCGGATTCTTATCCAGTCTGCATTCTGCCTTGGATTTCTGAGGGTTTTACTTTCATTAGAAGACTTTCATCTGCAACTTTCGTCAAAATAAAGCATTAAATGAGTTACACTATCGACTTTATCTGTAATGTTCTCAGGATCTTCCTCTTCCAAATCCCTGCTGCCCGTATCCATTTAAGTTATTGCTATACGGGTACTGCTCCATCCTACCCCTTGGAACGGTTCCTATTGTTTTGCCTGTGATTGATGTTAGCCTAATGGGTCTGTAGTTGTCTGAATCCGATATGATGACTTTTTCAATGATAGTGTAAAGTGGGAACTGTTAGCACAAAGAATATTTTGTGCCAACTGAGGTTGCCAGCTCTTTTGCTCAAAATTAATTCCACTGAACCACTTTGAGAGACATTTTCTAAGAGATATTTGATTTGTGAGCAAAAAGTGTATCTGTAATATAGCATTTCTCACCTCATACAGCACAATAGTTGCAAATCAGACTAGGTAGGCACCCCATACATCACACTTCATTGAAAAACAAAAGCGGGTGGAAATTCGGTCTGTTGCCACCACTGTTCACACCCCAGAGGGGCAGTAATGGCGGTGGAAATAATTTCCGGGCGGGCGCCAGCTTCCAGCGCCCTGCCAGGACATTCGGTGGCGGTTTTGCGGGGGCGCGGAGCAGTACCGCCTGGGAGAGGCGAGCCGGTGTACCACGCCCCTGGTTGCAACACTGTTTTGAAATTTGTTTTCTGGGGGACCCATAGTGCCCGGCAGCGCCCCCTAGTGGGACCGCCTGGGAAAGCGGGCAGTCCGAGCTATACCTGCGGCAGTGAGGGAAGGAGTGTCTATCTGAGGTAAGTGTGATTGTCTTTTTATTTTTTGCGATTTATGTTGATGTGGCGTCAATAAGGTATTGGGAATGTTTTTGGTGATTTTTTTTTAATGATTTCTTTTTCCCCAGGCAAGCCTCTCTTAGGGCGCTCTGAGGCCAGATCTTTAGCAATGGATTTTCAGTCGCTCAGCCGGCCTAGCACCCTAAAAGTTGTGTGAAAGCCTCCCTTAGCACTCCGCTACACACTCAGGGCCCAGCTGATGAATTTTACGGCTGCAGACGCAGATGATTTCCCGGCGCAGAATTTACCGCCCCGTCGCCATTTGCGCCTCAAATTGGGCGGTACTGAATTTCCACCCCAAGGAGTTTAACATGAGCTCGACCAGAAAATCAAACTGCTCTCCGTAGTAAGTTTGATCAGGATTTAAAGGCAGTAAATTTATACTCGAAGGGACCATAACAAAAGTTCATCAACTATTGGCAATGTCCTCATTTACAATAAAACACAGTAAGTTCAGTTGTTGTTAATCCTGCAGATCCTCACCACTGCCCAAATACCCCTTCATGATAGTAGTCAGTGGCCTTCCTTGTCTCCTTACGAACAGAGTGTATAAGTGATCTGGCCCATTCTGCTTGTCAGTCTTCAGCCCCTTCAATTGATCAAGTATCTCTTACCATATTGACTTCAGAATCTTCTATGATACTTCAAAATCCTTTGTGATGTAGAAAAGGATTCACTCTTTCCTATAACCCTCTCAATGGCACATACCTACATCTGGGTCCCAACAACTATGTTCAGATGGCATAAAGATGTTTTGTGTAACTGTAGCTGTTTATATATTGCACAAGATCCATGCCTGTGGTGTCAAGTCCCCAACATGCAGTCTGACGTAACCGAATGCAACCTAGAAGTAAACGTCCTGCAATTCGTTAAAGGCTGATATCCCGGAAGACCTAGTAAAAATGGATCTTTCCTACTGCTGGTCTCAGTGAATCCCAGGAAGATTCCTTTCATGTTGCAGTTGCAACATGAGACCCGTATGTTGGGAGCCAGCGACGCTAAGCATGGGCCTTAGCTCAGTATAAAAACAGCTGTGTTATAACTTGCAGCATTCTAATGAGGATGGGATACAATGAAAAGCTTTCGAATGAGGGTGGTTTGTGTAAGAAAGAGAGGTCTGGAGTTTTCAATTGTTGTTTTTAAAACCAGGATTAACTCATAGAATCCATAGAACCTTACACCACTGAAGGGGACTATTCGGTCCATCGTACCTAGGACGGCTCTTTGAAAGAGCTATCCAATTAGTTTAATTCCCATGCTCTTTCCCCATAGCCCTGGAATTTTCACCCCTTAATTTTTAAAAAATCGGTTTGTGCCAGCATTATAATAATATTGATTGAAAAATCTAGACTGGAGTCTCAATACCTGGATGGGTCAAAATTTCTTTCAGCTCAATATTAACAAAATCAAAGCCACCCTTTTTTGGTTGTCACAACACCACCTCTGGCAGTGGCTCTATTTACCTCTTCAGCTGCCTCTCAGGCTGCATCCAGGGAACACAACCTCAGTGTTCTATCTCACCCTGAAATTAGCCTTTTTCCTCCTATTTAGTTTGTCGTCTAGACGGCACTATTCCGCCTCCGGAAAGATGCGCACTTATGCCCTACCTCTCCTTGCTGCTGCCGAAAGCCTAATCCCCTCATAGATTGAATTTTCCAATAATTTCTCTGCTGGCCTCCCGATTTTGTCTTTTCTGAAACTTCAGCTACTCCAGAACTCTGCAGCCTGTTCTCTCTTGCACAAGCCCCACACGCCCATAACCCATCCTTGCCAAGTTTCACTGGCTCACTTTATCCCAGCGAATTGACTTGAAGACACTTGTCCTCATTTTCAAATGCTTCCAGCCCTCACTACATCCTAGCTAGCCACACCCTGGATTGTTTGCTTGATGTGTTTTCCAACTTTGGAGGCCGATCATTCAGTCACTGCGCCCCTGTCCTCTGGAATTCACTACCAATACCATTTTGCTTTCAAAAGCCGGTCTTCAAAAGCCTTCCAAAACCAGTGTTATTGTTACACCCTAGAGCATTGTAACAAGACTGGGAGAACACAAATCACTAACTCGGTGGCCACAGGTTTTACGCTGTACCATATAAAAACAAAGTTTAAGTTGTGTGTACAGTAGACATCACATTGGCCTATCTGTTCATGCAGATTGCTACAGGAGTGGGGAAGAATAATGGTTTCTAAGTAGCAGCCACTATGGTACACTTCAGATCATGGTAGCATGAGGTAACTATTATCATTTGTGAGAGCACGACAGGTGGGTTACATGAAAGGTCACTACAATTTGGCTCACAGGACTAGACACAAGGTTTTCATTATTTTCAAGTCAAACAAGAGCAGTGTTTTGAGAAAATAACATTACTCAGTAATAGCTACCAGTAAGATTATAAATCGGGGCTCACTTCAGCAGGATATTTCAGTCACTCAGCTGAGAAAGCTTTGCGGGACAATACTAATGTAACAAGACATTGTTAAAGAGTTCTCCTGATGCTCCAATGCATGATGTGATATTGAGATATACAGACATGGAAGGGTTCCCAGTTCAGTCTTCTGTTAGTACTGAGTAGGTTGAGCTCACTTATGTGGCATTTGGAACACTACAATTGGCCTCTCGCTCCCCTGGGCTAGGATGGGAAAATTCAGCCAGGTTTCCCGCAATTGATTGCTATCAAGTCACTCCTGCTGACAAATATAATGATGGGTGAGGACAAGATTAGACTTGGCACTCCCCCATACAACAACCCCTGGTCAAATAGTCCACCAATATTGTCCGAACTCACACCTGAAAAAAAGCAACGTAGGCAAAGTACTGGAGGGCCAGTGGAGCTGTACCTCAGCACGAGTCACCATCTTCTGGTGGGAAAATTTAAACTAAATTTTAAATAAAATAATTTAAAAAGGCAGGATGAAAGCAGCCTGAGAAAAAAAAGCAAAGGAGACTAAAACAGAAGACAAATGAGTGAGTGAATAAACAAATCAGAAACTCTGGGTGAAATCTTGAGATTTGTGTCACTTGGTCTTTTTGCAGTCTATGCCAGGTGAGAATTTAAAACTTGCATTTGTGTCAGGAAACAGTTCTCTAGTTCTGCTTTGTTTTAAACATTGGTAGCCTGCAATATTCCCTGTTTATATCTGATGCCAGAAACTTTCCAGATAAAGCATTAGTCTAATGCCCTTGGCACGTAAACGTAAGACCTATTCTAAGAGTGGGTCCTGACTTACAGATATGCTCTGTACACGTTGTGCATAGCTCACTAATTCCAAGCAGCTACAGCCTGTAGGGGAATTCTCGCAATGCTGTCTCTTATATATTAGATTACAGTGCTAAAGGAAAGATATGATTACTAAAGAACAACTGTAAAAGTCCATGTGTTAGGCACAGTTTCAGTCAGGTGCCATCCCTTTGCAGATGTGCTTCAGAGCTGTCATTGTTAAGAAGCTCACAGAATAGACATTTAAAAATGTTCAAAGTGAAAAGAGGCACCACACACAAAGTACTGAGGTATACACCCACACAATCACCAAATTGTGCATCGGAATTGTTGAAACACACAATAATAACCATTACTGAACCCTTAACAGATGACGAAACTGTCAGCATATGCCACCACCCAGTCTGCTCCAAAATCCCACAGTATTGTCCACTGGGAGCTATTTTACCACAAGTAACAGTTTGAGACTGGTACTTGCTCAGCGTGATGTCAAGCCAGTTGTACTGAGCTGCATTTAGGGTTAGGGTTAGGGCCAGCTCCACACTGTTCAACGAGACAAATTAATTTTTATGAATGCTTCTTTATACGCATTATCGGATTAACTTAATGGCATCCAAATATCAGTTTCACTTTTTAACGCTTTTTCAAAGTTATACAAACTTTAAAAAAAATTAGCTTTACTGCAAGCTAGCTCAAAGCTAAAGTGGTATGACACTATCTTCTCATAATATCTCACACAGCTTGCAAAGTGTGATACACCATCAGTTTGGTAACCACTCCTAACTTTATTGCAGTGTTTTACAGTTTCACACTACCATCCTCCGTCCAAACAAAAATAACTTTGTTAAAACAAATAGGGATGTAGCGATAAGGATACAATGGCCGAGAAATTTATCTCGGGCAGTGGCGCAAAAGAGGCGGTATCGGATCAGCCACCCGTTATACGAGACAAATTTCTAGGCCACTAAGTCTAACTGAAGAAGAAAGCTACAACAGAAAGGAGAACAAAGGACTTTAGCTGACTATAATAAAATGAGAACTGTGTCATTGTTTTATTCAAACTAGGGATTATTAATTATTTTTCAATTATTTATCAATACCATAAACTATCACATTGCAGAGTCCCAAGGCTATTACCGCTGTATTGTACTGTTATATCTGTAGTGTACTTATGAATGACTCCACGAGGCAATGTGTTGTAATTGAACTGTAGAGACCTTGGTCCTTTATTCCAAACTCCAGAGTGAGGCAAAAGCATGGTGTGCAGCCTTTTATACAGGGCCCTGCCAGCAGGGCAGGAAACCCCCAGTCTCCGCCAGTTGTACCCTCTAGTGGTGCCAGCATGTATGTACACGGTGTGAACCTTATTGATAGTACATCAAGTAAACAAGTCTCCATCTTATACAATTTCACAGTGACCTCACATACAGTACATCCATAGTCAGCATATACAACATGTACCATCCTATCTTTGATACAACAAAATTCTCAAGGTTGATAGAACACCCCAGCTGAAACATTTTGCATCCAAGCTCTTCTCAATCAGGTACAGCACAGCCAGATCTTTCTACTTTCCCTCAACAATGTACCTTGGCTCCAATCTCAGAAGCACCACTGTGGCACTTTCTTTTCAGACTCAACCTTCTGTAGCATCTTTGAATGAGATTGGCAATTTTAGTGCTAAATAACACCAAACTAAGGGCATTTCGTGCAGTGGGTCTGCATCACTGGGCTGAGGCTGTCCAATTTCATTTCCCTCAAGACTCTCAGGAGAATTTTATCCCATTAATCTGAGCTGGATTTGAATCCAAGTGCCAGAAGTGTGCTAAACTTCTGTACCATCCATTCCCCACAAAAGTCCTTGTAGATATTGGCCAGCATTTGAGAAACCTTTCACAGGTTAATTCCACGCTCGGCGGTCTACTGTTGTCACAAATGTTCAAATTCACCTCAGACCAAAATAGTTGGTTATTCAGTCGATTAATGAAAAAGACTCAGACAGAGGAAGTGTTATGAATGTTATTTTACTTTTACTGGCTGGTTTCCCTGGCTGCTGACATGACTCACTCCTTTCTATAGTGTGCGCAATTCACACTGCATCGCCAGACACACGCCCACACCATGCATATGTAATGATGTCTTCATGTAGGCAAACTTACAGATGTGCTTGAATAATTGACTCAAGAGCATCAGGGCCAATCCCCTTGCTGTTCTCAACTCATTGAGAACTTAAGTTGTCAACAGCCGCCACATTGCATGCGCACTGACATACAATGCAACCGTTTGCAATAAAACCACTTCCTTTCGCTGCAGGTGCATTACCAATTGCACTAGAAGCTCCTGTACTACTATCTGATCATACAAACCCAATTATTCTACTGACCCAAGCAGCCATTTTGTACCCAAGGTGATTATATTTCTGCTGTTGCATTTTAGTCATACAATTTTATGCAGGTTAAAAAAAACTTAATCCAGTGGATTTTTTTTCCACTGGATCAGGTGGAATACATTTTAATTGGACTTCACATGTATTAAGAAGATTTGTTTTAATGTAAACTGTTTAATAGTACTTAACCAGTTTAACATCAAAAGGCAAACTTAATAACCATGGTTAAACACTCAATATATGGGCAATCACAACAATCAAATTACTCCACTAACAGGTATGATGGCAACTACTGATTGATTTCATTAACTAATAATACCAGTTTGATTTTGCTGATTGGTTCATTTACACTAATTCATTCCAAGAAAATTGATTAGTATGGTGAAAGGTTCAAATAGCAGGAGGATTAAATCAAAAATTAGAATGTGGGCAATTTGAAGAGAAGTCACACAAAATTTTAAGTCACAAATGAATTAGTTTTCTCTGAAAGCATACTGGTTAACCCATTCACATAAATTCCTTTGTGCACTATTTTAATACAGTCATTAACCTACTTATTTTAAGTGGGTCGAGGACTGTGGTAAAATAGTCCACTTTACACAAACATGCTAACTAGGACACTATCAGAGGAAATTAAACATAAAGGGTGTATTTAAGGGGTTTTGAACTGGATGACATAAATAGGTTCGAAATGGCAATTAAATGTGTTTTTGGAGAGAGGAAGAATTGAGGGATGTGGTGAGATGGCAGGTACACAGATAGTTGAAATATCAATAAATAATGGATGGGCATCTTAGGGCTATTAGCCATTTCTTGGTCTTGAAAATCTTGATTGGTTCTGCTAATTGGTTTAATGATCCTCAGTGATGAACATACTGATCAGCTGCTACAGTATTAGAAAAGTATTTTTAAAACTTTGAGTGTCGGCTTTGATTGATCTGCTAAGACTTCAAAAATAGCACATTTTACCAGAGAAAAATACTAACCACTGGCTGCAACTGAATGCATATGAGATGCAATTCCAATAAACTAGAACTCCACTGCAAACCAACAATAGTTTGTGTTTCCATTGTACTCCTCTCATAAAGAACGCATCTCAAAAAACTTTACAAGGTAGAAAAATGAGGGCAAATAAAAGGGAAGAAAAATAATTTAGAGTCTGAAGACACAGTTGATGAGAACTTTAGGAGACTTTTGAAGGTAGGCAGGGAGACGGAGAAGCAAAGAGATTTTGAAAGAGCGTTTAAAGAGGGCAAGATCATAATGATTGAAAGGATGTCCATCGAGCGAAGGGAATGGAAATGAGCAGTAATCCAGTGTGAGGAGAGCAGGGATGGATGGCTAAAGAAGAGTATTCAGATAGGCTGGAATAAGGCCATGGAAACATTTGAAACGAAGATAAAGATCTGGAAGTCAATTGACTGGTGCACAGGAAGTCAATGGATAAGATGATGGGAGTGCAGGTCTTTGTAGAGTCGAGGATACAGGAATCCTGGATGTAACAAAAAGAAAAAAAGAACGAACTTGCAAGGAAAGGTAAAAGTGATATCTGGTCCTGCCAGTGAGCTGTTTTAACTCCAGTCTCAACACTGGCAGTGGAATTCCAGATAAGCAGATAACTGAATAACTCACTTAAATCTTAGCTATTATTACATGAAAGTATGTTTAAACAGATTATGCGGGGGAAGTAAAATGGGTTGAAGGTGCGTACCTGACTCTTGTGTCTAACACTTTGCAGTGCCTCTGTCCATTTTCTGTGTACAGACACTTTCTTCCTCTGTGTATAACAGGGTATTAGGTTTTTTTTGTAAGAGGAATGGAATAAATTTATATATTTTATAATAAGGCATCGTCATTGTGTATGGTTGTTATGAGATATAAATGGATACTAGATTAGAAAAATAATTTTTGCTTCAATAATCTGGGCCAAATTGAAATACTTGCTGCTAGAATTGGCTTGGGTACCTCTGCAGTAGGGAGTGGGAGAGAAATCGGCCAGGATTACAACTTCTCATCACTATACAGTGACGCTAGAAAGTGTGCATTTGCAGATATTGAGTGAGAGCAAAATTGGGCTTGGCTGCGATGCTTCAAATGGCCAAATAGTCTGCTGACAATTTAGGCTCAATCATGAATAATAGTTACTTGGACAAGTCGCTGGAGAAATACCACAACGATGTCGCCGCAAGATCCTACAAATCCTCTGGGAGGACAGACGAACCAACGTTAGCGTCCTCGTCCAGGCCAACACCCCAGCATTGAAGCACTGACCACACTTGATCAACTCCGCTGGGCAGGCCACATAGTTCGCATGCCAGACACGAGACTCCCAAAGCAAGCGCTCTACTCGGAACTTGTCCACGGCAAATGAGGCAAGGGTAGGCAGTGGAAATGTTACAAGGACACCCTCAAAGCCTCCCTGATAAAGTGGGACAACCCCACTGATACCTGGGAGTCCCTGGCCAAAGACTGCCCTAAGTGGAGGAAGTGCATCGGGAGGGCGCTGAGCTCCTCGAGTCTCGTCGCCGAGAGCATGCAGAAATCAAGCGCAGGCAGCGGAAAGAGCGTGCGGCAAACCAGACTCCTCGCCCACCCTTTCCTTCAACCACTCTCTGTCCCGCCTGTGACAGAGACCGTGGTTCTCGTATTGGACTGTTCAGCCACCTAAGAACTCATGCTAAGAGTGGAAGCAAGTCTTCCTCGATTCCGAGGGACAGCCTATGATGATTCACACACATGCTTTTCAGCAAGGTTCACTGGATAGCAAGCTGGATCAGGAATCCTGACTGATGCTTCCCTCTCTAACTAGGGAAGGCAATTGTAGGGAAACCATTGCATCAATCAGACTGAAATCAGCTAACTCAGTATTGACCAGCTATCAGAACTAGGACCTTCAAGGCCTGTATAGCCCAACACTACACTGGGCAGAACATTTGCCAATTGACCATTCATTGTAGGCAGAACAGTTTTTCCCATCCCAAAATCATAATGCTACACAATTAGTTTAAGTTCTATGCTGCCAAACAAATCAGAACTCCATATGGTTGGTACAAAGTTATTATAATATAAGAGTACAAATATGTAGTGTATTTCATATAATATATGCAAGTGTCTCTTCACATCCATTTTAGTTAAAAGTAATCTTGGAGGGTACATTAGAAATTATTTTGCAAATTTTCATGAATATGCATTTATCATGAGTATGAATAATAAATCCTTAAAAGAACAATATTAAATATTAATGAAATCCTTTGGGGAAATCAGCACTTGCACCAAATATTTCAATGCCATGCATGAAGCCAAGTCTTCTTTACTCAGAATGAACAGGGAGATTGCTACTAGACAATATCATTAACTGCTATGGTATTCATCAGTAACAAACATCCAGTTAATTAGTCCCAAGTCTAGTGTTATAGTTGTCTCCACCCAAGCCTGGAGGCACACACTGTTGCTGGGGTACGGGTCCATGAGAAACTTCAGCCCATTGGTACCCTTCTCAAGTAGGTACCTCTTCCAAGTGTTGATTTCTCATCTGTGAGCATGGGCAATGAGGGCGCTGGATACTGATCAGGAATGGGAATTCTAGCAGCCCCCCACGCCCCCCCACCCCACTCCCCTTAGCTGTCCCCTTCTGCCCGCTTCTCCCACTCATCTCATTTCGCCTCTTCACTTCACCCCCGCTTGTTTCTTTGCATCGTTTCCGTTAGCACTGAGGACAATTGTGGCCCCCAACTGCTGTCCCTGACTGAGATAAGCTGGGAATCGAACCAGGAGACTTCTGGTCTGGACAGCTTGGTACTACACCAAGCAGTTGTTTTTAACCAACTAGACAGTTGGGAGCAGCTTCAAATGTTTTTACTTCTTTATGAGATTACCTGTAGCAGGGAGTCACTAAACTGTAGACTACTCAGTCCCATTAAAACATCTGCTTATTTCTAGTTCTTATTTTACCCTGATCAGGTTCTGATGTTTTTATGATTTCCTGGCACTACTTTAAAACATAACCCCCTATTCTTGATTAGCAACATTTTGGCTAAAGATCAACATTCTACAATTTGTGACATTTGTGGGCTGAGATTTACTTGTATAATTGCTTCAACCTGGTGCAAGATGAGAGGGCCTTCTAAAGTCGCTGTCATTCAATGTTTTCGACGTCCTACATAATTTAATACAGAGAGATGATTTGAAAAGGAGAAAATGAAAGATGAAAAGAAACAAAGGGGAGTGAAGAGAAGAGGCAAAATGAGACGAGTGGGAGAGGGGGACAGAAGGTGACAGATAAGTGGAATATTGCGAAACCCCCAAAATTCTCAAAATAAATTTGGCAATTGGGAGGAGCCTCTGATTTGAATGAATTTTGCTTTAAAATTAAATCCCTATTACAATCTGCCGGACAGTTTCAGGTCAATTTCATTCATCAAAAATCAGCCAAACTAATGATCTTTGTGTAAGCAACCTGAATTAGAAGTATAGGTAGGGTCATTTGGAATTGTAATATAAACTAAATAAAAGGCAATAAAGCACTGGCAGAGAATGAGCCTTATTCATAACCTTTAACCTTTAACCTTGAGTGACATGTGTGGTGGTGGGCGAGGGGGAGGTGGTAGAATGAGTCAAGAAAGGGTTTGTCCTGTAACTGTGATTATTCTAATCACCTCGCTGCTAAGTGTAGATTTTTATGAAATGTTCTATTTTCTTAAGTGCTCTGACTGCACAGAACTGTAATTTGCAAATTGCATTTTTTCTGTGTTTTTTGCCGAGCACCACTGTGCTGGTGCTAACAAGGTGCACTGCCAGGGCTTCGGGCAATCGGAAGTAAATATTTGTGGTCCTTTTTCTGCCTATTTGTGGGATGTAATGATCGACACAGTAGTGTTCTAGCTGTATTCATTTAGATCTCCCATTGACAAGGACACATTTGGGACTTCAATGTATTTATTCAGCTAGTTTCCAAGCATAAAGTAGCTGCTTAAAAACACTGTGCTGTGGCACACGGATCTATTAATGATTCTCTTAATGGAGTAGCTCCACATGTAGCAGCAGCCGAGTTTCACTAGCTCCTTAGCACACAATGATCTGGAGCAATTTTAAGCAAATTCAGAGCACTTTCTCTATCAATGGTTGGAAATATGACCTTAAAAGTGCCACTCCTAATAAGATCAGACACGTGTCCCTTCAAAAGCAATCAGCCTGAGGTAACCAGCCATTTAAGGAGGCTGAACAAAGTGTGCATTCAGGGTTCAGCTGCAACTGGGCACAACAGGTGGCTTAGCAGAAAGCTTTCTGTTCCTAAAATGAGAAATACACTCACATTGTGCCATTCATAGAGAATATTTCCTGTATATATGTCCTTGGATTCCCACAATAGCACAATTTAGTAGTATAACTCCCATCACATTCTTCTGTGCTATAATATGGCGATGATTCTGGTCATTCTCAATATAATAGTGTACTTTCCATCCAACAATAACTCCTGCAAATCCCAAGTAAGAGTTTCCGCAATCATTACTGACACCAGGTCATTGATCACATAGCTAGGCTCATGCCATTGTTTTATTCTGAGCCAGAATCAATAGCACAGATACTGTACAGCTTCTGTGTATGGGTTTGGACTTCCTGACAGGTCAAGGAATTGTGCAGGATTTAGCGGCAAATAAGCCAGGCAAATTTTTAACTCATTAATATTTTGTCCTAGCCACAGGTGGCACAAATACCTGATGCTCTAAAGTGCCATACCGTGGGCTTGTACGTTGTGTGCTCACTCCTATGATTCTCTCCTACAGTGAGTTCCCAGTCTTGCCATTGGAAGAAGCACTGGCCTTCTCTACGGGAAGGAGGTACAATTGCCCTCTTATGCCTAGATCAAGAATGGAAACAAGGAGAAGCATTTCATCACTTTGGGCATATTATGCAGGGAGATTTATTGTATTGTTTAATGACTGATATGTTTTCTTTCTGTCTTTTATTATTAATTTCCACATAGATTTGTAGAGATTCCAATTTCAGTTTAATATTTCCCAGCTTTGTGATTTTTTTTGGGAAGCTTGTTTTCCAGCTATTTTTTTGGCTTTCAGGAATATGGCCATATGTGAAGGAGTTGGGCACCATTAAACAAGGCACTCCACAAGTTACTTGTTTCTTTTGACAAAGCCAAAGGCCTTTAATTTTTATGTTAGGTAAATAAAGCATACCATGTTGTATTGACAAACCTAGGTGAAGGCACAAAGTCCATTGTGCAGGTCATCACCAAGGTTAAAAAGAATAAAAGAGGTGAGATGAATTAAGAAATAGTGATAAGGGGCAATGGACAATATAGAAAAGATAAATGCAGAGCATTACTACAACTTAAATCATGGCAAAATCTCAAGACGGTACAAGTTCAAACTGGCAAAAAGCAAATTTAGGAATGAGGTCAGGACATTCTTCACACAAAGCGACTTTCAAAAGGCTTTTGACAAGGTCCCACACAAGAGATTAGCATGCAAAATTAAAGCACATGGTATTGGGGGTAATGTATTGACGTGGATAGAGAACTGGTTGGCAGACAGGAAGCAAAGAGTAGGAATAAACAGGTCCTTTTCAGAATGGCAGGCAGTGACTAGTGGGGTACCACAAGGTTCAGTGCTGGGACCCCAGCTATTTACAATATACATTAATGATTTAGTCGAAGGAATTGAATGTAATATCTCCAAGTTTGCAGATGACACTAAGCTGGGTGGCGGTGTGAGCTGTGCGGGGGATGCTAAGAGGCTGCAGGGTGACTTGGACAGGTTAGGTGAGTGGGCAAATGCATGGCAGATGCAGGAAATGTAGGTAAATGTGAGGTTATCCACTTTGGTGTCAAAAACAAGAAGGCAGAATATTATATGAATGGTGACAGATTAGGAAAAGGGGAGGTGCAACGAGACCTGGGTGTCATGGTACATCAGTCATTGAAAGTTGCCATGCAGGTACAGCAGGCGGTGAAAAAGGCAAATGGCATGTTGGCCTTTATAGCGAGCGGATTTGAGTATAGGAGCAGGGAAGTCTTACTACAGTTGTACAGGGCCTTGGTGTGGCCACACTTTGCATATTGTGTACAGTTTTGGCCTCCTAATCTGAGGAAGGACATTCTTGCTATTGAGCGAGTGCAGCGAAGGTTGACCAGACTGATTCCCGGGATGGCAGGACTGACATATGAAGAAAGACTGGATCGACTCGTCTTATATTCACTGGAATTTAGAAGGATGAGAGGGGATCTCATAGAAACATATAAAATTCTGACAGGACTGGACAGGTTAGATACAGGAAGAACGTTCCCGATGTTGGGGAAGTCCAGAACCAGGGGTCACAGTCTAAGGTTAAGGGGTAAGCCATTTAGGACTGAGATGAGGAGAAACTTCTTCACTCACAGAGTTGTGAACCTGTGGAATTCTCTAACACAGAAAGTTGTTGAGGCCAGTTCGTTCGATATATTCAAAAGGGAGTTAGATGTGGCCCTTACGGCTAAAACGACCAATGGGTATGAAGAGAAAGCAGGAATGGGGGACTGAAGATGCATGGTCAGCCATGATCATATTGAATGGTGGTGCAGACCCAAAGGGTCAAATGGCCTACTCTTGCACCTACTTTCTATGTTTCTATGTAACATGTGGATGTGGTGTCTAGTGGGCTAGTGGAAATAAAGACTACGGAATCATTTTAAAAATAATTGAATGCTGTGATGGGAGGGGAAGGAGGGGTGATGGTGATGACACAACAGGGTTATTCTAGATAGAGGAGCTAGGATGGACCAAATAGCGCTCCTTGTGGTGCTAAGCTTGGGCTTTAAAAGGCTGGAGATTCTGGACAGAAGGAAAGACTGATCAGTTTTGAGGAAGAATCTGAAAAATGATTTAGGGTAGCTGGCTGTGCAAGGAGCCACAATTTCAACACAGTAGGGATGTGATGAGAAAGAGATGTAAATGCACGGGCCTATTGTATTTGTAATACTGTGGCTATTCATTTCAAATGGTCTATCAATCGCCAATTTATTGACAGGCAGCAGTGATTGAAATGTATCTAAACATTATACACCTCATTATTATAGCCTTTCTTCGTTTTTCATATTCATGACTCCACTCCTTTTATTTAATTCATTCCTGGGATGTGTGTGTCGCTGGCAAGGCTGGCATTTATTGCCCATCCCTAATTGCCCTCGAGAAGGTGGTGGTGAGCCGTCTTCTTGAACCACTGCAGTCCGCGAGATGAAGGTACTCCCATAGTGGGAGGGCAGTTAAGAACATACGAACATAAGAACATAAGAATTAGGAACAGGAGTAGGCCATCTAGCCCATCGAGCCTGCTCCGCCATTCAACAAGATCATGGCTGATCTAGCCGTGGACTCAGTTCCACTTACCTGCCCGCTCCCCGTAACCCTTAATTCCCTTATTGGTTAAAAATCTATCGATCTGTGATTTGAATACATTCAATGAGCTAGCCTCAACTGCTTCCTTGGGCAGAAAATTCCACAGATTCACAACCTTCTGGGAGAAGAAATTCATTCTCAACTCGGTTTTAAATTGGCTCCCCTGTATTTTGAGGCTGTGCCCCCTAGTTCTAGTCTCCCCGACCAGTGGAAACAACCTCTCTGCCTCTATTTTGTCTATCCCTTTCATTATTTTAAATGTTTCTATAAGATCACCCCTCATCCTTCTGAACTCCAACGAGTAAAGACCCAGTCTACTCAATCTATCATCATAAGGTAACCCCCTCATCTCCGGAATCAGCCTAGTGAATCGACTCTGTACCCCCTCCAAAGTTAGTATATCCTTCCTTAAGTAAGGTGACTAAAACTGCACGCAGTACTCCAGGTGCGACCTCACCAATACCCTGTACAGTTGCAGAAGGACCTCCCTGCTTTTGTACTCCATCCCTCTCGCAATGAAGGCCAACATTCCATTCGCCTTCCTGATTACCTGCTGCACCTGCAAACTAACTTTTTGGAATTCATGCACAAGGAGCTGCACTTCAGTCCCACACTCCTGATCTTTGGGCACCCTGTGCGGAGGGGAGCGGGTAGGTCCAAGGGCCTCCTCGTAGGAATGCTCCTGGGCACGGCCAAGGGTGCCATCAGCCAGTCCAGGCAGCGGGCGGTCGAGGGGGTCGTTCAACCTGACTGCCTGCCTCTCTTCCGTGCGTACATCCGCGCCAGGGTGTCCTTGGAGATGGAGCACGCGGTGTCCACCGGTACGCTCGCGGCCTTCCGCGAGAGGTGGGCACCGGAGGGACTGGAGTGCATCATCACGCCCGGCAACCAAATTTTAATTTGATTTTATGTTTTAAAGTTTAATTTGTTTTAATTGCCGGTGTTTTTAGTGTCCCCCTCCCCTTTTATAGGGGGCACTTGGAGAAAAAATATGATTTTAGTGCCCAAAAAAAAAACTTCATGCACAAGGACCCCCAGGTCCCTCTGCACCGCAGCATGTTGTAATTTCTCCCCATTCAAATAATATTCCCTTTTACTGTTTTTTTTCCAAGGTGGATGACCTCACATTTTCTGACATTGTATTCCATCTGCCAAACCTTAGCCCATTCGCTTAACCTATCTAAATCTCTTTGCAGCCTCTCTGTGTCCTCTACACAACCCGCTTTCGTACTAGTCTTTGTGTCATCTGCAAATTTTGTTACACTACACTCTGTCCCCTCTTCCAGGTCATCTATGTATATTGTAAACATTGTGGTCCCAGCACCGATCCCTGTGGCACACCACTAACCACTGATTTCCAACCCGAAAAGGACCCATTTATCCCGACTCTCTGCTTTCTGTTAGCCAGCCAATTCTCTATCCATGATAATACATTTCCTCTGACTCCGCGTACCTTTATCTTCTGCAGTAACCTTTTATGTGGCACCTTATCGAATGCCTTTTGGAAATCTAAATACACCATGCTCGTTATATCCTCAAAGAATTCCAGTTAATTAGTTAAACATGAGTCAACCATGTTGCTGTGCGTCTGGAGTCACAAGTAGGCCAGACCGGGTAAGGATGGCAGATTTCTTTCCCTAAAGGATATTAGTGAACCAGATGGGTTTTTATGTCAATCCGGTGTTTGTTCCAGATTTATTTAATTAACTGAATTGAAATTCCCCAGGGATGGGGATTTGAATTCATGTCTCTGGATCATTAGTCCTGGCCTCTGGATTACTAGTCCATTAACATAACCACTGGTGTAACATCCTTCTATTTCCTTTGAAAAACTTGGGTGAATTCAACCACATTTCTGTGCTGATGATGTTTTTTCATTTACCCTATTATTGCTACAGTAGTGCCATAAAATTGTTAAACTATCTCCACCTGTCATTTATGGAGGGTACCAGCAAAATGTCTGACAAACCTCTTGATGACTCAGCTACATATATTTTGTGTCAGCTTGATCCCATACATTCCAAATCATGTGGCACGGGAGGTAGCAATTTTGACTTTGTGCGACAGTGTAAAACAGGTGATAGGGAATCGGCAGCCCGTTTGACATCTCTACCGATTTTCATGTCCATTGAAGTCTTTAATCACCTGCTATTTTCATTGCATGGTATCTGTTGATTTTTCATGTGGCAAGATCTGAGTAAAGGTACTGGAGATGAGGCTATAATTTTATCTGTGATAGCACATTTTCAATTTGGCTTTTAGTAAAAAATTTATTCTGGGCTAAACCTGAATCTGAACTTGAGAGATTTACTTGCCTGTCCAGGGCTGAAGTTTATAGCATCAGAATTCTGCCTCAATTATTCCAAATGCTCAATACTAGGAAAGTGCAGATTTAAATCTCAATGAGACTTACCATTTTTTTTAAATCGAGAAGGGAAAGTGGGGATTAAAACAATCTCAAAGCAGAGGTACAGCATTTTGGTTTACTCCACAGAATATTGCCAATAAGGAGATATGCTGCTGTTCAGTGCAAAATTACAACTCCACTTCACAACATTCACTGAAAGCAGTTTGCAAAGTGTTATTTTTACAGAGGTTATTTGATAGGAAACGTACATATTTTGAAAGCTGCAAAGGAAATGTACTACAGTACTTTGCTGTTAGACATTAGACAAAGAGCCAGCTGCTACCTCACAGCTTTGTTTGGCTAACATTTTGAGGGGTTTTCATTCCACATTTGACAATCTGCTAACTTATTTCACGCATAAGTCAAGTATTGCCATTGTTGAAGATATATGGCCAAATTTGAGTTTGAGTGATTCTTTCCATGTAAATATGCAAGCTTCAAGGTTGCTCAGTAGCTACAGTGCTAGAACACTGGGCTTCCAACCAGAGAAGTGTTTTGTTTCTTCCTTAAATGGTATTATTGATGTCTTCTGTGCAAATGTAATGCAACTGCTTGAAAGTAAAGTTTAAAATCCATGTTCCCTTGATCTACTTTCTCGTGCCAGCAACCATATTTAATGATATTGTGATGATATTGGCCATGCACACCCTGAGCATCTACTCTGCTGGGTTGCCATGTTGTCTGCACTGCAATTGGAAAATGGCTCTTAGGGGCACATTATAAAAAGTAACAGTGATATGTTCCCATTTAATAATGTTGCAATGTTAACAAATAATAATAGAAACGGCTTGCCAGTATTCAATTTTCAAACATTTTGAAATCTGTTTTTATTCCCTGCTGTGTTCAGAAAGAACATTCCATTTAGGGGGCTACTCTCTCCATATAAGCACTATATAGCATATCAATTTGAAGACCTTCCCCACCAAACACTGAGGGAACCAGCCTAGTTGACAGTTTATTGGGGAATTGATGTACTTTGCAAGCTTCGTCTCTTTATGCTATGGCATCATTCATCTCTTGGACAATCCCTTGACCAATGGTAAAAGCCTTAGTTTGGCTGTACAGAGCAGCATGCCACATCATTGGTTATAGTCGTGGATGTTTTTAAAAGGAAAAACAATATTGCATTTATATAGCACCTTATTAGATCTCTCAGCAATATCTTAATGTACTTCACATACAATTGGTTACTTTGAAGTGTGCTGACTGTTATGAAGACAAAGGTGGGAGCTATTTTGCGTGCACGAAAACCCTACCAACAACAATAATTGAATAACCAGTTAATTATTTTTTGGAAGTGTTGATCAAGGAAAGAATGTTGTCCAGGACACTGGAACATCTTTGTAATCATTGAATAGTACTATAGGATCTCGGATCACTGGAAAAAGTAGACAGGGCTTCAGTTTAAAATCTGATCCAAAGCATGCCAGCTTCAATAATACAGCATTCGCTCAACAGTGCACTATAATGTCTGCCAAGATTATGTGTTCAAGTCCTGGAGGTATTGTTTATAAGATACCATTTTTATAATTTTATCACAGGGCAAGGCTGCCAATTGAAAATAGTGAGCATAGGCAGAAATTGGGTTAATTGAGGGTTTATTTGCACTCTTGAATCATATCTGGCAAAAATTAAATTATATGATCAAAGATTCATATATCTTCAGTTGAGTGCTGCTATAAAAAATAGTATGGTGGAGGTTACCTAAATTGCCCACCTATTTTGAGGGGAATTATAAAAACTATCCATAGCTAATCAGAAGGGTGAGCACTTTGTTTCACTACTCTATAAATTTCTAATCGGGAAAAAAAATGTCACACATGTAAAGGCACTTTGTCAGGTATGGGCTAAGGACCTTGCTATTGATCTGTGTGCTGAGATATGGAAAGGTATATGTAAGTCAATTACTCGAGCATCAGTAAATGTGAGGTTAAGATTGATCCAAGTCAAAGTCTTTAATAGAGTTTACTTAACCCCAATTAGACTCAACTGTATGGGGATCCATGTTGGTGCTGCAATAAGAGCAAGGGAAATCCATTCTGGGAATGCACTGGGATAATGATATTCTGTAAAAGCATTTTTAAACCCTCAAGGTCTCTTCAAAATAATCACTGGTAATTCTCCGCCACTGAAATATTTAGTGACACAGCACTATTGTCATGGATTCCTCCCCACCTCCACACCAGCTTCACCTTAACTCTGAGCTCAAAAGTGTAATGATGTCGAGGAAATGTTTTCGAATTTTTTTTTCGAAACCGTGTCTGGAAACTTTGGAGATGTCACCATGTATGGAAGAATGTGATATGAGACAACTGGCTTGCAAGTTCCGAGGTTTGAAGTCCTATATGTTTTGCCTGGAGCAGCCATCTCTTGGGGTCCCGATCATTTCCTGGTTCAAACACATCCTCTTCCCCCTCAGCTCTGTTGTACGAGTGCCCAGTTATTTCAAAGATACCCTTGTAAAGGAGTCTGAATTGCACCCGTTGATCTAATAGTTTTGTCTGGCATTGATGAGGAAATCTAAACATAAACTTCACAACAAGCAAAACTGAGTGCATTGCTATGCTCTGTATATTTGTTTTCTGAGGAAGGAATTTACTGCTTGAAGCAAACAAATGAGTATAACTACCACAGGCAACAGTGCTCTGAGTGATTAGACTACTAGTAATGAAGGGAGAGTCAAAATTAGATACTGTACGGTAGAATTTGTGCACATCAAGATTAGGATCCTGGTGTTGCGAATCGAATACATTTCTATTTTTGGTACTCAATGCTGCCATTGAGTGCTCACACATCAGAGACAAAGTTTACTTTACCCTCGCAATAAACCTTAATCCCAGCAACATGCCTTAACCCCCAACCTCAGGAAAGTAATCCTGACTGAACGAGTGTGACATTTCCATTTCCCACACCAGCCTCTCTTTGCAAAATTGTAGATAATTCTGTGCTTTAGTGCATGTCCACTGGAAGCTTGTTTAAGACTATCCATATCTTTCATTGAGGACACCATGAGCTAGAAATTCAGCAATTTTGCGACTGGGCTTTTGGGTTTTCACCTTTTTTGGCACAAACCCGATCGGCGGAAAATTCGGTGACGGTTTGCGGCAGTGATTTTCAAATATCGCTGGAGAGAGGAGCGCTGCTGTGCAAGACCCGAAATAGAGTTTTCGCCAAAGATTTGGCTCTGTGTGCAGCACAAAATACCAACATGTAAAAAGCTGCATTGCAGCCGTTGGAGCAGTGGTAAGTATGAAGACCTGCAAAAAAAAGGTAAGTTAAAGTTTTTATTTTTTAATTTTATTGCAGTGATTCAATAGATAAGTGTCTTGTAAATGTTTTGTGAAATTTTATTTTTTCCAATGTATTTTCAGGTGCTTTTCCGTCCTCCCAAGGCCCAACTCGCAGCGGAATCGGCCTCGGACTAAAGTTGGCGAGGAACGCGGTTTGCACCGCGAATCATCGTGCATTGCCGATTTTTACCGCAGCGCAAATTAAAGCTTGAATTTCCAGCCTGATAGCAATAGCGAAGCGATAACAGTAACTTTGGCAAAAAAAATACCGTTACTGCTGAGGACCAAATTTCTAGCCCTTACAGTCAGCACAGAGAATGGACTAATCTATATTGGTTGAAGGGTTAACCATGTGTGTCATGTGAGATTTGCTCAATGACATAACAATGTAAAGGACATCTAGATGTTTCTTCATTGTACATTATGAAATGCAAAATCTGAAGGTCTGAAGTAAATGAACGAGTGTCGGGACATTCAAGTTTTATACGATGGATCAGACCTGATTTGCTTTCTAATAATGGTCAACTAGAGATCCCATGTGACAGTCCTTATTGACTCAGTTTTGTACAGTACGCTTGACTTTATAATAGCAGTCAAGTACAAGATATGACCCCTCTGTGAACTAAGTGCTTATTCTCAGCACTTTTGTTTTGCGCCTACATTCTGAGGATTGTACTGATAACATTAATGCTGAGTTCATAAATGGGCTGTTAATGGAACACATTCCATTTCTGAAGATCAAGGTGGAGCCAACAATGCAATATGTGCTCTTCTCTATCTCATCACCACTGTCTCTTGCTATTCCTAATCTCTATCTCACTATCACTGTCTTAGTCTGGTTTCAGTCTGTTTGAGTCTTACTCTCTGTCTTTCTCATTATCTATTTTCCAGTATCTTTTTTCTGTCTGTCTCACACTCTGTATCCCATTGCCTGTATTACTCTCTGCTTCCTTCTGTTTCTATAGCTCTCTCTTACTCTCAATGTCTCTTTCTATCTTTCTATCTGTGTATTACGCAATCTATCTTACTATTTGTCCTACTGATTAGCTCTTTCTGTATTACTCAGCCTGTCTTATTCTCTGTTTCTTTCTATCTTACTGCCTCTGCCTTATTTGCTCTATCTCTTTCCATGTCTTATGTTATGCCTATTTCTCTATCTCTGTCTTACTCTGTCTCTTTATTTTGCTCATTCTTCGTATTAGTATTTTTTTCAGCATCTCCACATTTTTGGGGATAAATTTATGATAATTATTACCTACCAGCTAGAGCCAGTACCTTGCAGAGCTCTGGAGATGCTATTTTAATGTCTTAACGATAAAACACATGGCATGCAGAGGTTGCATTGCTGTGTACTCTGGCATGAAAAAGTAAATTAAACTTTAATAACTTGTGTTCTGTAGTCACATAGAAATGTCTTATTATTTTATGGCCTCACAGATGGACCATACGTCGTCACACTAATTGCAGGGAGTTCGCTAACAGGTCAGTAAGTTTTACTAATGAGTTTAAAGCTCCGCGAGTAAAATATTAATTTTGTTTAAAAAGCTGACACCTTGAATACAAGCTTACCAGAGCCTTTCTTTTTGGAGATTTTAAAAACAAAAAACACATATCACAGCTACTGTATACCAGTCTGACATCATTAATGTTCCAATACATAATTTCAGTTAGCAATTATTCCAAGAGTTACAAGCTCCAAATAAAAAGAGTTATTCCAGACAACAAATTCCATTTTTGGCCTGACTAACAACTGTCTAAGTGATATACACTCTACAGACCTTGAATTGTGCATTCTGAATTTATATTTGTGATTTCCTGTTCATGACGCTTTCCAAAAGCACAATAAAGCATTTTATTGTAATGGGGCTGATTTCACTGAGAAAGTATTTGTGGCAAAGTTTAGAAGGGGGAAAGAAAGTCTATAAAAGCAATTTCACCCCATTCATCCCAGCAACTAATAAATACAATGTAGCTCTGGGATACAACACATTCCCAACATCAAGGAATTAAACAAACTTCACTCTGTTTCTGTTTTATTCCCCAGCCTGCGCCAGCTGTTTCTGAAAAAAAAACTTGCAAGATAAATTTTCAAATTTTCACTACAAACTTGCCAGTGAGAGTTATTTCCCTCAAGCTCAGGAGGGGTTGAACAAAACAATACATCGAAGGTTCCTGTTACCTGCAATTGGAAAAAATAACAAGCACTTTGCCGGTGGGGTAGACGCACAAAAAAGGTATTGGACACAGTTGACTTTTACTAATTTTTATAACTGCTTTTATAGGCCAACATAGAGATCCAATCAAATCTCATTAACACATATTACAGCAGTGCTTGACCCTAACCCTGCAGAATGAACCAGAGCTCCATACGATTAGCACAACAAGTACTTTAATATATTTCTACTCATTAACAGGACAGCCGACGCACTCCATGGGGCGGGCGGGCGGGTGGGGGGATGGAATCCTGTGCCTTACTTCCTCGAGCTTTACTGTATGAAGTTTAGTGCCTGCTTTTCAATAGAGTATTGGTGAGTCGACATCTTGCCCTAGCCCCCCCCGCTATCACCCCCTCCCCGTCCCCACCCAGCACCAGAGACCAAAGAGGTTCTCCTGCAGAACAGCCTTTTCTTTTACAGTCTTATTGATTAAGTTAAAGCTGTTATTCATTAGGCAGGTACAAGGGTTAGCGGGTTCAATGCCAGTGGGATTTACTTTATTGGATTTCTACCTTTCCTTCAAAGGCTGCTTGCCATTTTGTGGGTCAGGAAGGCAGAAATGATGGATTTCTCAAAGACCACTGACTGTCATTCTGTCGGGGCAAGTTGGATGATGACAAGCCCCTGTTCCTTTCTCCCCCCCCCCGCTCCCCCCCCCTCATTACCACCTGAAATGAACACCTTGCTTTGATCCCTATGTTCCAGAGACTGTCCAGCTAAGAGTGCCCACAATAATCCCCCAACGGAGCAGGTGAATCATGATATCGGGAAATGTTGTTGCCGAAGCTTATGTCTCTCTGGTTTCTCAAGTACCTTTCAATTGAGCAGGCAGGGGTGGAGCTGAGTCCATGATCAGATCAGCCATGATCTTATTGAATGGCGGAGCAGGCTCAAGGGGCCGTATAGAAACATAGAAACATAGAAAATAGATGCAGGAGTAGGCCATTCGGCCCTTCTAGCCTGCACCACCATTCAATGAGTTCATGGCTGAACATGCAACTTCAGTACCCGATTCTTGTTTCTCGCCATACCCCTTGATCCCCCTAATAGTAAGGACTACATCTAACTCCTTTTTGAATATATTTAGTGAATTGGCCTCAACAACTTTCTGTGGTAGAGAATTCCACAGATTCACCACTCTCTGGGTGAAGAAGTTTCTCCTCATCTCGGTCCTAAATGGCTTACCCCTTATACTTAGACTGTGACCCCTGGTTCTGGACTTCCCCAACATTGGGAACATTTTTCCTGCATCTAACCTGTCTAAACCAGTCAGAATTTTAAACGTTTCTATGAGGTCCCCTCTCATTCTTCTGAACTCCAGTGAATACAAGCTCAGTTGTTCCAGTCTTTCTTGATAGGTCAGTCCCGCCATCCCGGGAAACAGTCTGGTGAACCTTCGCTGCACTCCCTCAATAGCAAGAATGTCCTTCCTCAGGTTAGGAGACCAAAACTGTACACAATACTCCAGATGTGGCCTCACCAAGGCCCTGTACAACTGTAGCAACACCTCCCTGCCCCTGTACTCAAATCAAATATGGCCTACTCCTGCTCCTATTTCTTATGTCCTTATGTTCTTATGACCAAACCAGTGAAATTGGAGTGCAGAGTAACTCAGTGTAATATATTTTACTTTACTGTTCTCCCCTTCTCTCCTAGGCGGTGACTGTTAGTAGGGTGTTCACCCAAATATAACATCAAAGCCAAACTCAAACCTATCCTTACCCAAAATACCACTTTTTTTCAGCTAGGTACACGAAACTGAGGTTGATTTGTTCTCCTACCTAGCGTGGGATGATTGAGACCAATTATAGTGCCTCAATCCATTCCTCCAGCTGAGATCAGCTAACTCACTAGAGAACCGAAATTGAACCTGGTGCCTTCCTGCTTTGCATGCTCTGGTATCACACCATCCAATGCAATTACTCACTGAGCCATTGAGCAAGTTCCTAAAGATATGATCGTAAGACAACCAAAGCCCATTCTCTGTATTCCCCAAGTGGATTCTGAGGCAACTGGAGAATAGGGCAGGGGGTGTGTCCGACAGCTCTAAGAACAGTGGCTACTCATGGTCTGATGAATCAAATCAAAATGCTGGCCCCAAACTTGTCTTTTAAAATAACACATTTGGTATTTTTGACATTTTCCTAGGTATAGATTAGGAGAAGGGTGCTTGCACCTTTACTGATGTGAAACAATGTCACATGGCCCACATATTTGCAGAAGCTACACTATAAATTTCACAAATAAAAGCCTGGACTGGAGTCTACAATTTGCCGTTCATTCACTGCAGCCGTGTAATCAAAAGAATTGTTCTTGTGACTAACCCCCACCCTATAATCGCCGTTTTTATCACTGTAATATATAGACATTAAAAATATTAACACAAACATGTGTACAACAAGTCCTGAACAGACAGTGGATGAAGTTCAACAATTGTACATCATTGTCTGGCGTAAAAATAAAACGGGGAAGGTGGCTCAACCGCGGCTAACAAGAGAAATTAGGGATAGTGCTAAATCCAAGGAAGAGGCATATAAATTGGGCAGAAAAAGCAGCAAACGTGAGGACTGGGAGAAATTTAGAAATCAGCAGAGGAGGATAAAGGGCTTAATTAGGTGGGGGAAAATAGAGTATGAGAGTAAGCTTGCAGAACATAAAAACTGACTGCTAAAGCTTCTATCGATATGTGAAGAGAAAAAGATTAGTGAAGACAAATGTAGATCCCTTGCAGTCAGAATCAGGTGAATTTACAATTGGGGAACAAAGAAATGGCAGATCAATTGAACAAATACTTTGGTTCTGCCTTCACTAAGGAAGACACAAATAACCTTCTGGAAATACTAGGGGACCGAGGGTCTAGCGAGAAGGAGGAACTGAAGGAAATCCTTATTAGTCAGGAAATTGTGTTAGGGAAATTGATGGGACTGAAAGCCGATGAATCCCCAGGGCCTGATAGTCTGCATCCCAGAGTACTTAAGGAAGTGGGCCTAGAAATAGTGGATGCATTGGTGGTCATTTTCCAACATTCTATAGACTCTGGATCAGTTCCTATGGATTGGAGGGTAGCTAATGTAACCCCACTTTTTTAAAAAGGAGGGAGAGAGAAAACAGAGAATTATAGACCGGTTAGCCTGACATCGATACTGGGGAGAATGTTGGAATTAATTATTAAAGATCTAATAGCAGCACATTTGGAAAGCAGTGACAGGATCGGTCCAAGTCAGCATGGATTTATGAAAGGGAAATCATGCTTGACAAATCTTCGAGAATGATTTGAGGATGTAACTAGTAGAGTGGATATGGGAGAAGCAGTGGATGTGGTGTATTTGGACTTTCAAAAGGTTTTTGACAAGGTTCCACAAGAGAGATTAGTATGCAAAATTAAAACACATGGTATTGGGGGTAATGTATTGATGTGGATAGAGAACTGGTTGGCAGACAGGAAGCAAAGAGTAGCAATAAACGGGTCCTTTTCAGAATGGCAGGAAGTGACTAGTGGGGTACTGCAAGGTTCAGTGCTGGGACCCCTGCTATTTACAATATACATCAATGATTTAGACAAAGGAATTGAATGTAATATCTCCAAGTTTGCAGATGACACTAAGCTGGGTGGCAGTGTGAGCTGTGAGGAGGATGCTAAGAGGCTGCAGGGTGACTTGGATAGGTTAGGTGAGTAGGCAAATATATGGCAGATGAAGTATAATGTAGATAAATGTGAGGTTATCCACTTTAGTGGCAAAAACAGGAAGGCAGAATATTATCTGAATGGTGACAGATTAGTAAAAGGGAATGTGCAACAAGACCTGGGTGTTATGGTACATCAGTCATTGAAAGTTGGCATGCAGGTACAGCAGGCGGTGAAGAAGGCAAATGGTATGTTGGCCTTCATAGCTAGGGGATTTGAGTATAGGAGCAGGGAGGTCTTGCTGCAGTTGTACAGGGCCTTGGTGAGGCCACACCTTGAGTACTGTGTGCAGTTTTGGTCTCCTAATCTGAGGAAGGACATTCTTGCTATTGAGGGAGTGCAGCAAAGGTTCACCAGACTGATTCCCGGGATGGCAGGACTGACATATGAAGAAAGACTGGATCGACTAGGCTTATATTCACTGGAATTTAGAAGAATGAGAGGGGATCTCATAGAAACAGATAAAATTCTGATGGGATTGGACAGGTTAGATGCAGGAAGAATGTTCCCGGTGTTGCGGAAGTCCAGAACCAGGGATCACAGTCTAAGAGTAAGGGGTAAGCCATTTAGTACCGAGATGAGGAGAAACTTCTTCACTCAGATTATTGTGAACCTGTGGAATTTTCTACCACAGAAAGTTGTTGAGGCCAGTTTGTTAGATATATTCAAAAGGGATGGCTAAAGGGATCAAGGGGTATGGAGAGAAAGCAGGAATGGGGTACTGAAGTTGCATGATCAGCCATGATCTTATTGAATGGTGGTGCAAGCTCGAAGGGCTGAATGGCCCACTCTTGCACCTATTTCCTATGTTTCTATATTTCTTATGAAATATTATATTTGATTTAGTAATATCAACTTTTACATTCCATTCAGGATGCCAGCTCCTGTAGCCTGGGTCCCCCACAGCCACTGACCACATGCAAAATAAACTTGCTGGAATGTTTCACACTGGCAGTAAGGATGACCCATATTTCACTGGGTTTTGCTGGCCACTGACGGACTTAATGATGCTTGTAAGTGCACTGCTGTGGTATGACATTGCCTTTTGGTGACACCATGACATTGTATTATGACGTTACCGAGCACAGACATATTTATTATCTTAAGGCAGCATTAAAACTCTGTACATTACATCCTGGCCAAAATGTTACAGCCAGCCTGTGCAAGTTCACGCTCTTTGTGATCAACTTATGGGAGGCCAGCAAAACAATTTAGGTTGCTCTCCCTAGATCCGGTTTATAATGCCAAAAACCTAATAGTCTACAGCTGCCTGCAAAATGCAGCAAAGGTAAAAGGAAAACTTAAATGGCCTAGGAAGGTGGAGGGACTGGAGCGCAGTTCTAGGAAATGGTCTTGCAATACTGACTCCCGATGAGAAGCTGGCTTGTTTATACTGTGGTGTGGCTTCTTCAGCTATCAGATACGCTTTAGAAAGATTGTACACATGTACAGTTGGTTTAAGATCGCTGCTCTGCTCGTACAGTGGCTTCCCCAGTTGTTTCGGAGAGTCTGTATGGACCTGTGATCTTGTAAATACAGGCATATACAGGCTAGGCATCAGTGCTTCTGTCGATCAGCTCACCAGGGTAAAAAGCATGCCCATTTTCACCTCCAAAAGCCAGTCCACTGTGTACTTATTGTTGAGAGATGGTGCAGCCACCGAACACACTTCCAGAACCTGACTTTATTTTGTGCTTTGCAGCACCTGTCAGTGGGCCTGTCATCAGCAACAAACTGGTAATGTAAATGCAGTTTTAATATACTCCGTTCTAAGGACATCACCACCTGCATCAGAAACAAATCCCCAATACCTCAATTTATGTGTTAAATATTGCTTAGGATTTCTCTAAAATATATATATAATTAAATGGAAATTATACCACTCTCTCTGAAAAAAGAATCAGGATCAAAACTCTGTCCCACTCCCAGCCTTAGGTTAATCATATATATTTCATTTCATGCCTGAAAAGTTCTCGCAGAAATCAGGACTAACCTAGGACTGCCCTGCAAGTCGATCTTTGATGTCGAAGCATAATGGCTCCTGAAAGAACAGCACTAATACTTAATGTAACATGAAACCAGGGCCCAGCAGAGGGGCTGTCTGCTGTCAGGAACAAACTGCTTCTTTGCTGCTCTCTGGAGCTGACAAGAGCAAGGGCTGGCAGGGCAGCGGTGCTGTCACTACTCCAGCATCCAGCCCTGTGATGAGTTCAAATAGCTCTTTTTTTTCCATCAGTGTCATAAAAGTGCAGAAACCTTCAACCTCACTGACTGATAGCACTGGTCTGTGTGGCGTGCTGGAACAGTCAACTCCTCTTAGGTGTGTAATCAAATGTTATCCATCTAAGGAAATAAAATCCATACATCTCAAAGTAACCCTACCACTAGGACCTGTGGCCATTGTCCTTGCAAAGGACAATTTGCAGTGTTATGAGGTGAGAGCAGGGCATGATGCCTAAGTGGATTGCTATGTGTGGTATTATCAGAAAATTCCCATACTAGAATATGAGACGAATGATAATGAATATTGTTTCGACAATATAGTATAGGTTGAACGTCCCTTATCCAGAACTTCCTTATCCGGAACCACCCCTCATTCAGAATAATTCCCGGCCACCGGGTGGCACGTGCAGAACTCTGACATGCACAAATTGAAGTCCTCGCTGCCGACTCACGCAATTGCTGGCCAGACCCCACGATCCTCTCCCCGCCCCCCCCCCCCTCCCACCATGATCTCTCTGCCGCACTCCCAGTCCCAAGCCAACCAGCCCCGATATCCCCTTGCTCAGTACCTGTATCATCCAATTTGCCGTCACCATCCCTTGTCCGGAAAAATCCCTTATCCAGAACAGGCCAGGTCCCCAGGATTCCGGATAAGGAAGGTTCAACCAGTAGTCGCTAATAACTAGGTTGGCCACAGATGCTACAAGACCAAGCTACTGTGCTCACTCCTCTCTCAGCTCCTGCAGTCATCTGTCTATTATCATACTTCAAAACAATCTTCTCATAGGCCATCCCGACTATCTCAGCTTCGGACTGGACTTCCATGCAACTTTCTTCCCCCAATGAGACACATTCTGTCACCTGCTAAGGGTGCTTCTCAGCCATGTCTTGCTTGTTGCAACCTCCTCAAGATATACTGTGTTAGTGCACACAAGGCCGCTCTTTCTCACTACTTCTATGTTGATTGCTCAATCCTTCCAGCTGAAAACCAACATCCTCTTCACACAGCATGCTCCAAAAGTAGACCGCCTCAGCTCATGTGCACACATCAGGGTCCAGTTCTCAGCACTCTACGGAAGTATCAAGCAGACACTCGTCTCAGATGTTCTTTTTCACATCACTTTTCAGAACACATATGCTTAAAAACTACACTGTGTGATAATAGCTGATGAATGCTTAATGCATTTAAATTAAATGACTTTGTCCATTATATTAATGGAGGTCTTAAACCATATAAAATAACCAGGTTAATGACGCCAACAAAATAGCAGACAAAGTAATTTCATACAAACACACATGCTAATGTCACACTGTGTCATTTCCAGGCCATAGAGAATAACAGATGGCTGGGAGTGTGTTACACAGCTGTCAACACAATCATGGTGCTAGGTGGCAAAAGTGTGATTGGGAAGCTTGTGTTTATCCCATTATCTGAACCCCTTGAGTGTACCTTGGATTTTCTGAGATACACCTTTCTGATGTTTTTAAATTCAATATGCAGGAGTACATTCACAAGTTCGACATTTTTACTGTTTGAGTTTCATTACATTTTCTGTTTTTGCACCTAACTTTTGTTATGGCTGTTTGATTTGTCCGCACTATTTTACACGATATAAAGAGATTTTTAAAAACTCAGCACTGTGATGCTAGAACGGTTTGTTATTGAAAGTAAAATGTGGTCTTTTTACATGACCCTAAAGGACTGTTAAACCAAAAAAAAATGGCTTGCATTTTCGCACATTCTAACTGTCTCAGAAAATAGAAGTAAAACTATGTATAAACCACTGTATAGTGCAAGAATTAAAATCTCACAACACTATGTATACTGTAAACTTTCAGGCCTAATATCATAGTTAGTTGTAATACATTTCTCATAAGTCACTTACTCACTAATCGAGAATGGATAAAAAGACATCTGTCTTTGCATTACCACAATCCATTCAACTGATACCTAGAAACCCAAATGAATAAAACAAAAGGATATTTTTTATTAACTAAAAATGCCATTGCTTAATACCTATGTTCCAGACAGTTGCAGTTTCACATTTTGTATTCCGATTTAAAAGACCGGATCGAAGCAACTTAAGTGCAAAGTAGATACAAACTACAATACAGATCAAGGGGACATTGCTTATTAGATTCAAACTCATCCAAGATTCAACCCTAAGTACTCCTCTCTTTAGATGTTGCTGCTGGTGTTTGTGTCAGTAGACAGCATCATTGCACCATCTGTATTTTATTTTGACTAATAACGTGGCTTCATAACTGCAGCCTCTACACGTGTCTCTGTCATTTATTCCACAGGTGTAAAGGATCATTTTGCCATCTGCAAGGGTGATAATTCACTGCAGCAAGCTTTCAAACGCTAATCCACTGTGGTAAATTATCTTTCAAATGACCAATTTCAGACCATATTCAGCAATCGACAGGAGCTCTCACCCATTGAATAAAAAGAGCATTGGTGCATTGGTAATTCTGGATTGCAGAGAGTCTTCAACTCAGCGAAGTAGTTGTAGAGCAGTTGGTAATGCCCGGCCCAGTGTGCTCTTGAGCCATACAGATCAGGAAGGTGCCAGGTTTGAACTTTGATTTGTGCTGAGTTAGCTGGGGTGACAGTGAGGGTGTTACGATTGGCCTCTGCACAGCAAGGTGAGGGGAAAAGATCAACTAGGGTTCATGCTGCTGATTGCTAGCCAATGACTTCTGCTGGAAAGTATGTAGGTATCATAGGCAGTCCCTCGAAACGAGGAGGACTTGCTTCCACGCCAAAAAAGGATGAGTTCACAGGTGTTTCAATGAAGAACTTAATATTCCAGATCCCGAACTACATCCTGAAGGGTGGAAGATGCCTGTGTGTGGATTTTTTAACGTGTGGTGGCCGTTGCACACCAGCCACCACACGGGCTTGACAGAGCTAGGTCTTGGTCCAGTGACAAGGGTTATCCAAGACGACTGGAGACCAGCTCTGCTGCACGGACCTAGTGCGCACAAATATCGCAATGCCCTGGCCCCAAACTCATGCCTCTCCTGGTCCCGGTCACATCCCTCCACAGTCGCTCGCTGCTCCTACTGTACCTGTCCACGCTCCAATCAGCGACCTGGACCTCGATGACGTCACCCAGGACATCAGGAGGGAGTAGGGATCGGGCCTCGGACTGGTGCTCTGCAAAGTCAGATAGCCTGCTGACAGCCACGACAGGAATGAAACATGAAGAATGGTGAGGTATTGCACCTTATCATGGGTCAGCCCCTTTAGGAATGCCGAGGTGAGGAGAAAATTGGAGAGACGAATGGGACTATACTAATTCACTTTGAGGATTTTCATACTTGTTAGTAAGAAACCAGATTTTCGTCAGAAGGCATTTTCAGTTGAAAGGATCCTTTGTATTCTGAGACATTGCATTTAGGGTTAGGGTTAGGTTTAGGGTTCTCGGTGTTTATGCTTTACATATGCTGCTGTCTAATGGGACATACATTATAGTGCATACCTTGTTCCAATATGTCAAATGCTTAGCTTCATGTTATAATGAAGATGGACCATGCACCTTTTAATGCATTAGAACATCTCAGGTAACAACGCTTCTCCTCAGTTGTGATTTTGATGGTCCTGGGCATAGGGCACTTAACGGCAATCAGAATTCAAATATTATTTGAATACAATTTGTGAAAAGTTACAATTGTAAAAGGGCAATATTTTGTTTGCCCAAGAATGGAGCTGTTTAAGAGGCATCCTATACATATTTGTGGATAGAAATCTTAATTTTTATATTGAGGAGGATGGTTTCTGATGTGCCACCCTTGTGTTTCATCCCGCAGTAGAATCTGTCCATGTCACTTTTGTCAACATCAGGTACTCAATGAATTGGCTTCCATCAGGATGTCTGGCTCACAACCAGGTTATACTTACAACTGTGAAACTCCTCACGTCACTTCCTATCACTTTCTATGGAACTTTCTTTTTTCTATGGAACTCTTAATGAAATTGAGTGGCCTAGAATTCTTTTACTGCTTTTTATAAATTCCTCATGCTTTTTAAAAAAGGGATTTGTAATATCAGTGCCTTCTAAAACAGGGAGTCAGAACATCGGGACACTTTTAAAATCACTTTTAAAGAGGGATCCGCAGTATCAGGAGGCTTCGTTAAGAAAGAATTGCACAATTAGTGTCCTTTTAAAAAAAAATCTCACCAAGAGGAGCTTATCTTTAACCTTGTTGAGTGAATTTAATTTCTATTTCAGATAACTGTGGAATATCCAGTGATGGAAACTCTAGGTTACAATATAGTCCCAGTGCTATTCATTCTATTCACTGTGTGTATACACTGATGGAATCCCCCACGCCCAATCATTGTTGATGAAGGATGGACAAGTTCCACTGCACTGTGTTTTGGACTTGAGAGTTTGGATTGCTTTACTCTTTTTATTTTAAAACAACAAATAAAGAGATTTGAAGGCAATATTGTCACAGTAAATGCTATCAGCTTTGAGAAGTGGACAATATCATCACTAATATTCACAGTACGAATTACTTAGCTTAAATTTTGATCTAACTTATAATGAGAATATCAACTCCTCACAGCGCAAGCTTTAGCAAGTACTCCATATACCTTTTGAACGGGACTGTAAGAGTGGGCAGTTCTCGGAAGTGGGGCCACCAAAAACCTCCAGAATAAGGCAACACAACCTTTTAATAAGAAAATAAAGCTCCTACTGCGGGTTTGTTTCAACGTACTGCTGTTGAGAAATTACAGCAAGCCAATTACAGTTTGTGTAAATGTATGTGCAGATTCACACATACATATACACACACACGCACACACAATCCTGACCAAAGGAAATCTCTGGCAGTAACCTGACTGTTATAAATGGTATCCAGTTTTGTTCATCACACTGGTCTAGGCAGGGCCATAATATTCAAGTCTGTTTTCATGCAACTTTTTCCCCCTTGTCGGTCCTGACCCATTGTGCATAAGAGGATTCCACTGTGCATGTAATTGCTTTCACTTGTAATTGTCCACCACAATGACAATGTGACGCTTTGTTGATTACTGGAATATACCCCACTCTGTCTGTAATTGAAAACATCAATGAAAATTTAAATTTGCCAAACAACAAACTGGAGATCACTGAATTACAAATGACACTAAATGATCTAAGCACAGTCACTCTCCTGTGTCTGATGAGTGTGCCCCCATCTGTGTTTCCGAGCGGACAATCCTGTTCTAAGCGGTATGCCCAGAAATTTCTAAAATGCAAACCAGGCACCAAAACCCTGATTTTTAAAATAGAAATTGTTTCTCCCTCTCTCCTGTCAACACCCCCCACCCCCCAAACCCCACCCCCCGAATTTTTGCCTTACTTTTATGATGTGAAGGTGCAAGTTATTAAGGCTTCTTTGATTTTGAATTACTTTTTAGCGGAGACAAAACAAGCAGAACTTACAATCACGCTCTCTCTCTCTTATTCTGTCTCATGTCCAGCTTTAGACTTGGCAAAAGACGATGAACCCTAATTTTAGGCACACCCAAAAGAAATGCAATCCAATCTTGAATTGATCCAATCAGTCATGCATTTGGGTGATTTGTTTTTGTGGGTGTTGGACTAAACTCCACAATGTGCCAACTATTGCGAAAGAGGATTCTGTCCCTGCAGCAGATTGGAAAAAGAGACTGACAGGGCAGCACATTACAACATAGGCAATAGGACAATACTTTCCTACTGACCTATTTCCAATTTGAGTGATGTCATGATGTCAACCAAACTTTCCTAATAACTTTCAAAAACAGCAATTATTATTAAAATGGTGCTTGGTGCTCAATATGAAAGCTCGATTAACGTGGCTATGGGCCTTGAAATGCCACATGGGATCGATGTGATCGAGTGCTTCACCTGTTTATGCAAAATTCCTTCCCCCACTATTTTAGCAGAGACATTAATTCTTTATTAATTCTTTATTAAATGAGTAAGCACCCCTGTTAAGACAGTGGTGAGGAAGTTTTATCTGTTCGAGTTAAGCATTCCTAGAATAGTGTCACATGCTTACTTTCATGGCCAATGTTTTTAAACATTGAAATAGCAAAAGATTAAGATGACACACAGCACAATGCCATATATCCAGACAAGGTGATCTATTCATTGTGTACCTCCAGTGTGAGCAATTGGCCAGGGCTTTACACAGCTCTGTACATGGCCAAGCTGCTGTTCGAGTTATTTCCTGTCAAACACTAGTTTTTCTGGGAGGTGGGGAGGGGGTGATGGGGCGAATGTTAAGGAACGACCTGGGATTTTGCCCATTGGACCTGTACAAACTGAAAAAGCAATATTTAAAGTAAAGCCAAAAAAAAAATTCAACAATGTGCCACATAGTATAAATCCAATAGTATAAAGCTGGGCTATTCTGGCTTTGAGCAGATTCTGGACATAAATCTTGCTGTTTTTAATATCCTAATTTAGTAGCAATATTCTTTGCTTATTAAAACTTTTTCCATGAGTTACAAGGATTCCAGGAGATTGCACGAAAGGGAGAGGGTTTCATCTGTTTGACCAAACAGAGTGTGGTGCTTATTTAAAGTGGCCCAACGCAACTCCACACTGGGTCTGTCGGATGTCTCCCTAGACTAAATAAGTAAAAGACAATCCACTTTAATTTTATAATGTCATCCAGTACTGGCACACACAAGGGAAGACTTGCTCTGCTCACTTTGGATAGTAACAGCTTAAGTGCATTCATGAACATTTCCTCTGGGCAGAATTTCTAGTAAAAAGAGCATCTTTCCTATTTCACTGGAAGTACTGCTTCAAGGGCAAGTTTATGAACACACTTAGGGTGTTGCCACACAGACCAACCAGAGTAATTCTTTCCTGAGTGTTGTCCGGACAATTAAATAATCAATATTGTTTAAACAATAAATGGATTACTCAATATTATATATTTTTTTTACATCACAAAAAAATAATTAACCTTAACAGTAAACTACAGATTGGGATCTCGCTCAGTAAAGTCTTACTGCAGGTAGCTGACCAAGGCCTCTACCTGCTTCATGCTATAGCAAGCCTGTAATGTGGAGTTATACTGACAGCTCCACGTCCTTCTCTGGTCAGGCAAAGTGGAGCTCTATGTGTGTGTGCTTGCAGACATGTGCAGAACCCCATAATATTTATATTAAACAAGTTAGCACGTTGGTTAAAACAGCAGACAAAGGAAGCTTTTGTACACCAAAATTTTCACTGTGGAATTTTGTGGCATCGGTGTTCAAAGGGTTAATGCATAATTTACAGACGGAGTGGGCATTTGACTTATCTGCAATCTGACTCCTAAGGCTGCCATTTTCAATGCTAACAAGAGCTGTGGCTTGCCACCCATTTCATGTCCAACCCTATTTGCATGACAGTACAACTTGCGATGACAAGTATATGATAGCGGCACTGTCACATCTAAGAACATAAGAATATAAGAACATAAGAATTAGGAACAGGAGTAGGCCAACTAGCCCCTTGAGCCTGCTCCGCCACTCAACAAGATCATGGCTGATCTGGCCGTGGACTCAGCTCCACATACGCCCGCTCCCCATAACCTTTAATTCCCTTATTGGTTAAAATCTGACCTGGAGGCGGGTGCAGCTGGGCTGAGGGAGAGTACTAACAGAACACGTTAGGAAAAGAATTGCTTATTTAAGAGGGGAAAAAAGCTAATTATTTTAAACACTCTCAGGAGGCATGAACACAAGTGTTTAAATGACTTTAAAAAAAAATTATTATTCCTAATTATTATTCCTAGTCCCAGTTATAGAGTGTGCCATTAAAAATGTTTCCCCCATGTATTTGCAAGGCTGTTAGTGAAGGGCAGCTCCACGTCATTCAAATGTGTCTGCAATAAGTAACGTGCAGATCATTTCAGGCAGTTTTACCACAATATTACGGGAAAGGGGCAAGAGTTAATTAAAACGTTGTGTAACAGATGCACAGTAACTGTTAAATGGCCCCTCAGAGTATGGATATTTGTGGGAAGGATTATGCCACATAATACTGTTATGCTTGGGCAATTCTGGCTTTATACCCAGTATTTTCAAACTTTTCCATTCAGAGGTGATCCTACGGATACTGCCAATGCCTGCCCCATATTAGTCAAAAGAAAACATTGCTATCATTGCAAAAGATGTTGATAACATCAAAGTTATTTAAACCAGTAGTTGCTGCTGAACTTCAATGCAAAGTGAAAGGGCTTGAATGTATTGTGGTTTTAGCGGCTTAATACCTGCTTCAGTCTGTGTGTAAGTTTAAAGTTTTAGCAGTGACGTGCTACCTTTCACCAAAAAGGATGGTGATAAGATCCTTTCAGCATTCAGCCCGTTCAAGCACTAGGTTCGATAAGATGCTTAGCCACTTTATGTTTTGCCAGTTTTCTCTCTTCCTCTCCCTTCCAACTCATCAAGAACTCTGCCATCTACATTCTGCATAAGTCCTGCCCCATCCCCACTGACAACCCACATCTCCCAAGGCATGGAATTCAAAACCTCATTGTCATTTAGAACTATCTCCATGGCCTCAGGGTACTTTATCTTGCAGCCTCCTCTATTTCTGTACCCCAGTTTGTGACCTGCAATTCCTCTGACTCCGAACTCCTGTGCATGCCCTCTCCCTCTGTTCCCCCTTCGATAGCAGTACAGTAGCCTAGTGGTATTGTTGCTGGACTAGTAATCCAGAGGCCTGGACTACTGATCCAGGGATGCGAGTTCAAATACCCACCATTACAGCTGTGGAATTTAAATTCAAATAAAGCTAGTATCAGTGATGGTGACCATGAAACTACGAGATTGTTGTAAAAACCCATCTGGTTCACTAATATCCTTTAGGGAAATCTGTTGTCCTTAACCAGTCGGGTCTATATGTGACTCCGGACCCACAGCAACATGGTTGCTGCTCCTCGGAAATGACCTAGTAAGCCACTCAGCTGTATTCAAGAAGGCAGCTCAATACCACGTTCTAGAAGGCAATTCGAGATCCTGTGAATTAATTTTTTTAAAGTATATTTCTCCTACATTCTGGACCCAACCCTCAAAACCCCTCCACCATTCTTTCCACTATCAAATCCATGCATTCAGTTACCTTTCCTAATTCTCTTTTTACTACTTTTCATCCATTTCTCCTCAGTAAGGTGTGCGTTTACTATGTTAAATATTATATTTAAAGGTAAGGTATTGTAGTTGTGCTGGATGTAGCTCTGCCCCATCTTCACAGTCAAGAAAATGCGAAATCAGGTCAACAAACCCATTCCCTTCCCCTTCTCTGGCACCATCACTGCTCAAAGAATTGACTGGGGATAGTCATACACATAGATGGCAGGGCAATGCCCCCTAAAGAGAATTAACAAACTCATTAAACCCAGGTAATGAAATCATTGTGCCTCTTTCAACAGGCCTCATTGGTCAAGCAAATAAGCACCTCGGCTGCAGACACTTGATAGTACTGAGGATCTGGCAGTATTTACCATTACAAGTTACAGTGACACAATATTATAAAACTGTTACTTTTTATTGAATCATTCTATGTCAAGGAGTTGGAATTAGTTCAATAATAACATTTATAGAACATTCTGAAAAAGAGTTATCTCTTGCATGGAGCTTTATGTTACAAATATCACTACACACTCCAACCATGGCCAGAGTCAAAGTGTTCCCGCTTTCAGTGGATAGATCTACGCAGAAAAGTTCATTGGATTTTTTTCCCTGAATTTTGCACTTACGTGAATGCTAAGGCTGGGAACTCTTGATTTGAGGCACCACTGTCAGCATCAAGCACTCCGAATTCAGGTTTAGATGAGGAGTAAACCACTGCATGCTTATGCCCCTGTGCATACACCCTTCCATTTCTAGACTGAGTAACTTATATTTCTTCCATAGTTTATGCTGAACCACTTTTTGGATTTTTCATATTGTTCACTTTAGAGGAAGCTATTGATGTGGTCTTAGCTCCTCAAAATTAAATTTAGTTGTACTAATTAATCATTATTATACGTAGTTTTTTAAAATTTAGGTTTGGTTAAGAAATAATTTTAGTTAACAAAAAATATTTATTATTCATTTACATTTTAGTTATTGTTGGAGTTAATGCAGATCACACTAACAACAGCTCACATTTCTTAGCACTTCTCGCGTTAAAATGTTTCCGAAAACTTTACTGGGCAGAGGGAAAATAATGGACACGAGCAAGAGAAAAGAAAAGAGGGAACATGGAACTAGGGCCTTACAGCCAAAGGGATCAAGAGGTAAGGAGAGAAAGCAGGAGTGGGGTACTGAAGTTACATGATCAGCCATGATCATATTGAATGGTGGTGCAGGCTCAAAGGGCCGAATGGCCTACTCCTGCACCTATTTTCTATGTTTCTATGTTTTTGGGGAGTGGGCTAACAACACGAACCAAAAGAGGTTCTCGGAGGTTTTGAAAGCAGGGAGCTAGGTGGCAAGCTGGTGGGATTAAAGGAAGGAGTGCCAAAGGGCATAGGTTGAGCAGACGGAGTGAAGAATGAGGAGTAAACTCAACCTATGGATGGACAAAACACTGAGGTCGGGTGGATCAAGTCCATGGAAGGATTTGAAGATGAAGACAAGAATCTTGAAACTAATGTGCCAACACATTCTCCACATGGAAAATGCAGCAAGCCCTCATGATCACACACTGTGGAAACTACACAGAGCCTTTTTGTCACGAACGACACTCCTCTGCTGATTATAACAGAAATTCAGCTGGGAATCACTTTGTTAAAACATGAGACATAGGGTAATAGTTTGCAACAATGATGCTTAGAAAAAAAATCAGTTTATAAGTTTTAAATACAATTTGAGGAGTTCATCACAAAGAATTCATTTTATTAATTTAAAAATTACCTTAATTTATTTTTTAAACTCAATGAAAATAAAATATCTAGATAAAAGCAGAAAACTGTATTTATCTATTAATATGTATTTAGTGTTAGTTATTTATTTATTTTTAAATCTTGCGCAGTTAGTGCCCTTCAAACAGATGTACTTCATGCCACAAAACACATTTAAATCCTCTATCCAAGAAGTAACGAAGAACTGATTTCCTTCATCCAGTGAGTCTGACACAGACTGTTTATAACTCCAATGATAGCAGACCATACACCAGTAACGGTAATTGGATAGCACGCCAGGTACTTTCTATATGGGGAGGGGAATTAGAGGGGAATAAATCAAGTGAAAAAGAAACAACTCTCTCAACACAAACAGAAAACGGTCTCATTTTCATTTTAGCTAAAGGAAATACAAACAAGCAGAATAAAAATAGTCAATGCACAAACCCACAATGAGAGGGTTGATAGAGAAAAATACTTTCAACTCTGAATGGTTTTGGATTGTAAGCAAGCCAGCCACAGCAGAGCGTGGACTGGCATTAATGTTTGTAGAAAATTCTAAGTGTATTTGGAGAAAAATGCAGCAGGGTAACCGCCTGCACACTGCACTCACTTTCAACAACACTCTGCCTCAATGCCAGTACAGAGAGCCCAAACCACTGCATTTTAATTACTGGACTGCCTGCACATGCAGCCCTTTGATATGGAAATGCTCTCCATGCCGAACAGTGCGCTCACACAGCTTTGGGTACAGAAATCCTTATCTGCCTCATAAAAGATAAACCAGAATTGTGTCTCAACACTTGGGCACCCAGCAAGGAACTTTACTGGAGTGCAGAAAGTGTCCTTACTCATTAATGTTGGCAACTAATAGCCAGACCTGTTGACTGTTTGATGTCCATGACTTGAACTGGAATACACAAGTACTGTATCTGTATTTTCTTTGAATAAACCAGGTGGTTTGACTTTTTTCTCTCTTTCCCCTGACAATTACTTTTGCTTTGGTGGACTTTGATGGATTTTTTCCCTTATTTTGACATGTCTCTGCAGAGGAGTTGAGCCCTTTGTTCAGTTGCTGTGCTCGCTCAGAGATCAATATCTGCATCCGTGTGCATGCAACTGGTGGTACAGAAAAAGATCAGTTTGTAATGGGTTTGGGAGATCCATACTTGAAATCTGTTTGGCTACCATTTACCTTGCAGGGTTACCTCCAATGGCAAGAAATAAAGCAACCCCAAAACCCCAAAAGGAACATCCCAGTCAATGGCAGCTGCCACATCACATGATAGGTCCATCGTCTTGAGCCTGCGGCTGACAATGCAGTAAGCATATACAGAACAGCGATTACTGGTTCGTGCTTACTAACATCAAGCAATGCACCAGCTGAATGCCCAAGGTGCAAATGCATTTTTGCACCAATTGTCCACTTGTAAATTCTACATGCGCACAGGTATCTAGTGCTACCAAATCCAACTTGCAATCGAAAGGGGCAGATTTGGCAACAAGGTGCCTGGGTGGTGATTCCGTCATACAAATTCCTATGAGCCTTGCCACTTTTGAAAGGTGGAGGAGAAATCTTGTTGACTTCAGGACTCAAGAAGGCTCAGTTCTTGCAACATGTACGCTTGGAGCCTGGTCTGAAACCTCTTGGACAGCAAAGAAAGTCTGAGTTGCAGCAGACATTATATCAGTTGCAGCACAAACATTTACAATGCATTTCTCAGATTAGGTCAGTGCTGGGGAATGAAACATTTTGCACTTTAAATGTTTCAGGCGCCCAGTGTCAGCATCGAAAGCTCCCAGACCAGGTATAACACAGCCAAATGCCGAGGAAAACTTCTTCCATTCTGTCCCACCTACAGTAATGTATGCAACTTAAAGCTGTGATTAAAAACAGCTAATTTGCAACAGTTGGAAGTAGCAAAACAATTATGTCACCATGTCGGCAATCAAGTCATTGGATCCTCCTTCAAAACACAGCAATCTTGATCAAGGCCACATAAGGAGGCCACGTTCTGGATCTCAACTTAGGCAGTGGGAAAAATGCAAAAGCTTGGATATTTTGATCTGAGGCTGTCCTGATAGCTCAATAGGTTAGTGTACTTCTTGATGTGGTAAAAAACAGAAAAATCCTAGTTTAGATCCCTGGGCTTCACAATTGGCCTCTGTATCTATTTTTAATTTATTGTTGGGATGTGGGCAACATTTATTGCCCATCCCGAAGTTGCCCTGAGGTGATTAAAAATTAACCATGTAATGTGGGACTGGAGTCACGTGTAGGTCAAAGGGTAGTCGGTTCCCTTCCCTGAAGACATTAGTGACTTCAGCAGCTTTCATGGTATTTGTTCTGCTGCAAATCCACAAATTACCAGATTTACTGATATCAGTTTCATAAATTGCCATGTTAGGATATGAACTAATGACATTTAGGTTGTGAGTCCATACCATAAGCCATAGGCTGTCATACCCACCTCCAAGTTAAAGAAAAACATTCAAGGATTTCCACTCTTGATTGCTATCTAGTGACTCCTGCTGGAAAGTGAGCTCGATGGAGTTCAGATAATGACGCCATTGAAGTCAGCTATAAAACTGTTATTGTCAAATAAGCTGCTAACACTCATTGGCAGGTCATTTTAACTTGGGGGCGGGGAAGGAGGAGGAATGGTCAGTTGTGGATCAGCTGCCTGTTATACATCCTGCCCAATGTTGCTTTCCATTGAGGTCCAACCAAGCGGGCTGTATAATGAGTGACCAATACACAACTACCTGTTTCCCACTCCCGCTTAAAGTTAAAATAGACCTCACTGTCTGCGATCACACATCAAATATGGACAAGGACCCATAAGACAAAAGCAAAGTACTGCAGAAGCTGGAGATCTGAAATAAAAACAGAAAGTGCTGGAACTACTCAACAGGTCAGGCAGCATCTGTGGAGAGAGAAACAGACCGAACATTTCAGGTCGATGACCTTTCATCAGAACTGCCATAAGACTGCTTGTATTTGGATTTGTAGCCAAATGTGAGTTACCACAATCAACAAAGGATAGAAGAAAATGGGGAGGTGGGTGAATTCCATTAATTTCTGGTTAAATAAAAAGCCTTTGGTTCTCAGGGAAGTCAGCTGCACTAATCTTGGAGGGGTTAACCAAGAATATATGCTCCTAATGATCTACTAGTCACCAAACCACCACACAAAATTTTGGCTAGAAAACAGAAATTATTCTTTTCGATTAAAACTTCTCATTTCACTTGAAGATCCAGTGGGCAAAATATTTGGCTTGGCACCACAATGCTAACACTGTTTGCGCCAATGCAGTTTGACCCGATTGCTGACACAAGTACAGATTCTGCACCAGCAGCTGTGGCGGAGGCATTTTCAACCCTTCCTGTCCAGACACTAGGAAGTTAGTGTTGTAGGTAGGTGTGGGCGGGGGAATGTTAGGCTGATGTGGGATACTTGGCTCTTCTTTCAGTCACCTGATTTTTTTTTTTTTACCCCCATTTCTTTTTTTTTCAAGCTGTGTGCACTGGAGGAGATGGCAAACAATATAGCGTTGACAAAAAAGTAAAATATTTAAAATGAGAAAAACAAGCCAAACCTTGAGCTCTTGCCCTGTATGAAATAAATGAAACCCAAAAAATAGAAGTAAGTAATTCTGGGGTACAAGAAAAAAAAACACTCAACCCATTGATAAACACCTTTAAATGGAAAGTGAAATATATCAAAAGCTCTCCTTCTGCACAAAATAATTGTAAAGCTGTAGCTCACGCTAAGGACAAAAATAGAATTTTCCTTCCTAGCGAGATCCAAGCCATTTGCTCTTTTTTTTGCATTAGAAACAGCACCGCTGTAAATTAAAGGTGAAACATTATCCCAGCTTTAGTTCCAACCTAAATAGACTGAATTTAAAATAGACTTTACAAAGCCTGAATAAGACAGTGTTGGCATTTAATATATATATTATCTGATGATCTTAAAACAAAAATCTATACTATGGAGTTTTGAAGAGAAATATGTACTAGGTTATATATGACTCAATAACTATAATTGCAAATGATCATGATATGAAAAAGCTTCCAGCATTCAGCTACGTAACTATTTTTTTTAGTTCATTTAACTGTTTTGTTTTTCAAAAGAAGGCATGTCGGATTATTTTGTAGTATTTAAACAGTAGTTTTAAAAGAAATTATTTGAAGCTCTCAACATGCTGGCATCTAAAGTCGAGATTCTCTTCCTGGTAACACTGAAAAGCACTCCAGGCAACAGCCCCAACTCAATTACCCAAATGTGCACAAGAAAAAGGCCGAATGTTCAATTGTCACGTTCGAATAGATCAGGATTCTCAGCCACATTATCTGTCTCAGCTTTAAACCAATGAGATACGAATAATCTCCCCAATACTGTATCTGTGTAATATCATCCCTTGTGTCTGTCTCTGCCTGATTTGATGTTCTGAGATGTTAACTGCTGCAATATATTTCCTCCATTAGCCTCATTATAATGTTCAGAGACAATTGCCTCTTCACTAAAGTTTACACAAGGACTGACCTTGTGGGCATGTTTTTTTGTAAAACTATTTTCCTTTGAAAAAGTACATATAGCAGTTAAAACACGGTATGGCTCACACACATGAGAATTATAGCAATGTTTTTTTTTAAATCTGAAAATGAAAACACAAGTAAAATCTTTAAAAACAGATCCGAACACTTAAAAAAAATTTGCTTGGAGATTTATTTTAAAGCAATAAATACATAATTAAACAAAATTAAAATGTTTCAATGGCGTGATGTTGTACCTTTACTTGGGGGATTGTGGAAGGTATATGCTGACCCTGTGTAGTGTTGGAGGGCTGAGAATGGATCAAACGTACAAAGCACACTTGAGCTTTTAGAATGCAGGGCTCTATCAATACAGGGCTCCCAGTACAGCCATCTCTGTTATCGTAATAAACTATCTGCTAATAGAATTATTTAACGCTATGCTGGGTGAAATGCTCTTGAAGAAGGAAAGTGCATTTTACACTATTTAAAAGAAAAACCTTATTGCTAAAGGAATTTATTAGCTTCTAGACATACAAAGATATGTAGATTAGATACTGTATATCACTTAGTCATGTGACACAAAACTCCAACAGGCACAATTATATTTTTAGATAGGATTTATGAGGAGAACGGGTCTGTTTTTATTATTTTAGCATTAGAGCTAGCTCTTATGTTAAATTTAATAAAGCAAATGGCATTCCAGTACTTCCAAACACTGAATTCTACTCCTTTCAAATGGCAATGACAGGATAAAATACCGCAGCTAGGCTTTGCCTTTTTAAGGTGTGAAGTGTTGGTCTGCACAGTTTTTAACATTCCAGACCTAAACATTAAATTTTTAAAACTATGCAAACTGATACATAGCACGGTCGACTGTAGATAAACACATACCTGATGCAAGCTCACAGAATACCAGAGCACCAAATCACTGCTCCCTTAGCATTAGAATACAGCTCACAATGCCTTAGCAAATTGGCTGTGTGTTTATCAAAACTCAGCTGCAATAACTATCACCAAATACCTTCAGTGGATTCCCAAAATTACAACTCACAACAAGTAAAAGGAGAAAGAGTGAAAATAATAAAACCGCAAATAGTATTTCCACTGGGTGGAATTCTGGACCGAAAGCTGTACTGTAGTAAAGGGAAGCATTTAAACTTTATTTAACAGCTGAATTGTGTATTGATAAATTGAGCCCCACTAATGCCAAAGAGGCAAGGTCTGCCTCTGCGGAACAGTGTTAGCTTCAGAAAAATGTAGCTGTGAAATAAATCACTGACAGATTCAGCATTGGTACTTAGAACAATGTCTGTTAGCCTTTGCCCTCTGCTTACACTTGTGGTTGCACTCTAGGACAGCTTAGTAATGCTGTTTTTATGGTGTGGTTAAAGTTGACATGAAACTTTTCCTCAAATGAGAGACATGAGACCAATGAGCACTGTGCTCCCTGTCTGGGATCCCACTGTGCTGCTTATTTGGTGGCCCAATAGGGTTGGAACCCTGAGCTTTACACTGCCTTCAAGGCCAGCTCTGGTGACGCATGAGAATTTGGTTCCCAGACTCCACAGGAGGCATGCAGTTTACATTCTTTACATTGTCGGTGGTGACAAGCATACAACCTGCGTGCTGCCAGTGCCAAATTGTCCAGGTGACACCATACTGAGCTCTGAACGGAAAACACTCTCCAATTGGTGACACAATTCTCTGCTCCAATTCAGTTCACATGTCAGATTGTCAACCCAGCACACAAATTGCAATGTGACATACTTGAAAACATCCCTTTCTGTTCGATTTTATATACAAGGTTATTTTTCTTTTATTACAAGTACCAGTTTGAGATAAGTACCTGCATTGAATAATGAGAGGTCTACAGCCATGAGTTATACTGCCAGTTTCAAATTGTTCTCTAGTCAGGAAAAAAATGAAAACAGCTCTTTGTCTGCATCAGAAAGCTGATCGCACTTTAATGTTAGAGAAAAGCCAGTGGGACAGACTGCTCTACCAACATTTAAAAATAAAAGGAAAAAGGAAACTTGCATTTATATAGCACCTTTCACGACTTCAGCCTGTCCCAAAACACTTTGCAGCCAATTAAGTATTTTTTCGAAGAGTAGGCACTGTAGGAGTTGCAGCAGTCAATTTGCACACAACAAGATCACACAAGCAACAATGAGCGATTTACCAAATAACCTGAATTTTTTTTAGTGATGTTAGTTGAGTGATAAATATTGGCCAGGAAGCTGGGGAGAATTCATCTGCTCTTCAGCGAATAGTGCCATGGGATCTTTTACTTACATCTAAGAGGGCATATGGAGCCATGGTTTAGCATCTCATCTGAAAGACAACACTTCCAACAGCGCAACAGTCCCTTAGCACTGCACTGAAGTGTCAGTATGGATTATGTGCGCAGATCTCTGGAGTGGGACTTGAGCCCAGAACCTTGTGGCTCAGAGGCATGAGTACTACCACTGACCCAAGGAAGACCTCTTCATTACTTTCAAAATATCTTCAGTCCAGAATGGACTTCAACTCAACACAAAAGACGTAGGGTAATAAAACAGGTCGATACCATTTGATGAGGTCAGTGATGAACAGCTGGCTAAAGGGCTAGCTATTGAGCAGGAACAAGCGAGAATCTGCTACTGCCTAAAGAGGTAATGGGACTGAAATTCTGTAGTGCCCCGTTTGGGGGGCGGTAACCAAGTCGAGGCAGGACATCCTGCACCCGGCGCAGGGGTCCCGCCCAGGCTGTGAATCACCCCCGAGAGGAAGTGAAGCGCAATGTCACATGCTCCACTTTCTCTCGGGGGCAGGACTGGGGAATTTACCAGCGCTACACGGATCGCCATGTAATGGTGGCGGGAGAACAGGGGAGGACATGCTGCGAGCTCTGCAATAGGTCACCACTTCTCCACCGAAGTCGAGCGCCGGGCTGCAACATCGCGGCATGGACCCCGCCAATTCATCAATGCAAGGCCGCGACTGGTAAGTGGGCCATGGAAAGAAACTGGCGCACGCACTTTTCCTTTAATTTTCGCCCCGTGAACAGAGTGCGGCCCGGTTCGCGAACCGCAAGGCTGGCATGGAACCTCTCGGGACGCTACCAGAGATCTGCTCCAGGGCCACAACGGGTCACTGCACATGCCGATGACATCAACAGGGCGCTGCCGATTTACGCCTCCGCTAACTCCCGCGAAATTTCACAGAAGGCGGTAACGGTCCCATGCCCCAGGTGAGAAATCGTTAGCGCTGATGGGAGCCGCAAATGACGTGAATTTCTCCCCCAATGAGTTGAATGTCACTTTATTCTAACTGAAGTGATAATGTGATATCTGCTTGCATGCATGCATAGTGCTCTGTTAAATGTTTTCATACTGTGGACAGGACCATCCATACTCTCAACAGACATATTAAAAATAAGTTTGTAAAGTGCCTGGAGGTCTGACAGACTGCCTGAGCACTTTTTAAACCTGCCTTGTCACTGCACTGGGGTTATGCTCCATTCAATGTCAAGCTCAAGTGTTTCCAGGTGACCTCCCTCAAAGGGTCTCGGTGCTACAATGCAGAATCAGATCACGGCCTGACTCCAGAATTACACTGAAACATTAGGAGTGGAAACGGTCACCGAAATGACAGTATAACTGCACCCTCTATCATTCAAATGACTATTTCTATTGGAGTGCTCCAGATGTGATTAATATAAGGATCACATCGCTATTCAGTGTAACAATGTTGAAATGCCTGAAAGTGCCTTATCCAGACTCTGATGAAGGCTTCAAGATAATGGTTTGAAGTATTAACATATATATTTTTTTAAGTAAATAAAAATGACATTGTACTAAATAATAAACTATTATATATGAGGATGAATTTAGATTATCATAACAAATCCCTACCTGTGAATAAAATTATAGCCTAGAAATTATACAGTGAGATCTTAGTGTACATTAATGCTTAAGTAGTGTTCAAAGCAGTTTAAAGTCTCCATTAAAATAGAGGACAAAGGAATTTCATACGAATATGCGAAGCATTCACACTAACCTCACACAGCATAAGTTTTAGACTTACATTTATATTTCAATACTTTACAGTTTCCCATAGAAATGGCTGAGATTTTGGTCAGAGGTGTTAAGCCTTTAGGTGAAGTGGAGACTGAGAGTAGATGAATAATGTTCACTATGTACAATATTTTTTTGCACTCTTTGCACAGCTGAAGCCAGGAACTTCACTGAAAGCACATTTTTGCTGGCCCAACAGCCATTAAGGCTCCTTCTCTTTTACAGAATAATCTAAAGCTGTTGATGAGACAAAATATTTATGCAGCCTGTGGACCTGACTGTATAATAGCCTGAATGTGTGTAGAAGTATTTTGTATCATACTGGAGTACTGTCTGTACAATGGAATTGCTCATAAATATCACTCCTATCATTACAGGTAACAGACTTTTTAAATGACAGATTAATTTTTTTTAATGCTAGTCTAGATATTCTCTTTTACAGCATAGAGCAGTATCCGATGCACTTTAATGATGTAGTTCGATGCACACTAATGTTAAGATGTCAAACATTTTTTGTGGATGCACAAGATGTGACATTATATGGGAGGGATCACACTGGTCATGGAGTCACCACAAGTGTTTAAGTATTGATAAACAGCCCATTAACAGGGCACTTATTACATGCTAATGTGAATGACGGGCAGGGCCTTAACCAGGTTCTGTCAGCTATGTCACAACAACTTCCCATGTGATTATTACCTACCAGGCCCCGCTTGAAATAGAAGGGGATTTTTTTGAATGCATCAACATATGTTAAGCCACTGATTTACAATGCTGTGCCGATGGTTATATCAAGTCCTTTGGTTAATTAAAATTTGATAGACCCCAATAATCTCAGTCTGTACAGACTGAACTCAAAAAACGTGATGGCAATTATTTTCCACGGGAATGTCACCCGCCATAACTATAATTTGCCCTAACACAGCACTTTTATTTGCCCTAATACAGCACTTTTAATGGAGAGAAGTATCCCAAGGTGTTTCACAAGGGGGAAATTGGGAAATAAGCAGGAGTTAAGAGAAAGATTAGGGGAGGTTGATAAAGGCATGGCTGAAGAGACAACATTTTAATGAGGTTTTTGAAAGTGGGCAATGATATACCATGGAAGGCGGAGGGTTCAGAGGGCTAACAAGTGAATTCCACAGTTCGGGTACATGGTGCCTTAATAGTGAAGTATCTGTGATCAATTACCAGACATTCAAAGGGGTTCAGATAATATTGTAACTTGTGCTGCAGTTTATAACCATATTTAGAACCAAGGCTGCTGCCTTCAAATCGTTCCTGTGTATCTATTATTTTCACGACTTGCATATACAGTACTGTAATGTTCACAAGTGTTCTTATTCAATCTGAGAGATTTTTATCTGTCAATCTCCCCATGTCATTACTGCATGATGAAGTTTACACTGAATGATTAATGATTGTGACATCATTATTGCAGGTTTATTAATAGTAATTTTCAGCTTCCTAATGCCTCCGGGTAAATGCACTATCTAGTGTCATATTGAGCCAGATAGGTCAGGCCGCATCGGTGGAGAGAGAAACAATCTGACAGAAGGTCATCGATCTGAAACGTAACACTTTCTCTCTCTCCGCAGATACTGCCTGACCTGCTGAGTATTTCCAGCATTTTCTGTTTTGATTTCAGATTTCCAGCATCCGCAGTATTTTGCTTTTGTAAGACAAGGTACATAAGAACATAAGAAATAGGAACAGGAGCAGGCCATACGGCCTCTCGAGCCTGCTCCGCCAATCAATACGATCATGGCTGATCTGATCATAGACTCAGCTCCACTTCCCTGCCCGCTCCCCATAACCCTTTATCCCCTTATCTTTTAAGAAACTATCTATTTCCGTCTTAAATTTGTTCAATGTCCCAGCTTCCACAGCTCTCTGAGGCAGCAAATTCCACAGATTTACAACTCTCTGAGAGAAGAAATTTCTCCACGTCTTTGTTTTGAATGGGCGGCCCCTTATTCTAAGATCGTGCCCTCTAGTTCTAGTCTCTCCCATCAGTGGAAACATCCTCTCTGCATCCACCTTGTCAAGCCCACTCATAATCTTATACATTTCGATACAATCACCTCTCATTCTTCTGAATTCCAATGAGTAGAGGCCCAACCTACTCAACCTTTCCTCATAATTCAACCACCTCATCCCCGGAATCAAAGGCAGGTCTTGGGTTCAATGCCTGGTTCGTCCTGAATTATCTCATCTCAGCTAGGGTAGGAGGCGGATTCAACAATTGATTCTGTGCCCTAGGCTAGAGAGGGGGAGGAAAACCTTTCAAATCTCATCCCTATCCAGTGACCCCTGCTGGACAATGCACATCTGGACACTATGAAAACAGGATTAGGTTCAGTTGTGATGCTCTTCATGATCAAACTGCCTGCCACCACTCACATATTTGCTGAGATGATGGAGAGTGGTCACTGTACAGTTATACTCCGGCAGGAATGGTCTGTGTGAGAGGTGGGGAGAATATTGGAAAAAATATGTAGTCACTCAACTGACATGTGCTATAACCAGAACACATGGGAATGTGCCATGGGGTACAATCTATATCGCACTCATGACAGTGACCATAATTCACTGACAACATTGTGGCTTTATGAGTTGTCAAGTCTAGCCATTTGTGGGATACAAATCACAATCCTTAGATGGCATACCACGGTAGGCTTCCCTAGAAATATATCTTCGGTGAGTTATGAGGCTTGAAATGCATTTGGTATATAGCATCACCTGTGGTGTCACCTGCCTATTTGATACCAATACACAAGAAGAAAAATCAGACTTAAGCCAAAATAATTTAATGTTGCACCATTACACTTTTTGTGTGATACATTTAATTCATCACCTGAAATTGCTCCAACCCCCAGTAGCTGACCTGTAACCACCAGTACTTCACCCTACAGTTATAAAGCTCCATTTGTTTCTTTCCAAATGTAACCCACACTTAGAAGGGCAACATTTATCATTATTGTACCACCAAGGGTTCGTCACGGTTCAAATGGAAATACTATGAAAACGTTCCACACCCAGCATTAAACTTTATTGAAATCCCAGTGACAGCACTGATCACTACATTTCATTCTACTAAACTCTTGGATTAAAACTCTAATTAGGACGGGGGAAGACTTATTCCTTGCAGAAAAAAAAACATTTTCACTACTGCCTATTAATTAACATCAACAGACAACCCCAGTTGGCATTGGGTGACTTCCGTGGGCAAAAGAACAGAGGCTAATCATTGCTATATATCACAGGTTTGGCACAGGGTGGAGCCTTTACTTTACCAGTCAAAAGGATTCCCAGCTTAAAATAAACATTCAGTCCAGTTAATAGCAACCGCAACTTTCAGTCTATAAACTGAATTGTTGGCCCTTGGGTCACAGAATTGACCTCAGGTGTGCAATAATATTCTCAGCCTTCGACTTTGAGTATTATAACGCACTCTTAATCACTCTGCAACCCTTGGGTCAATAGTGTACTGCTATAGCCCTCAATGCAGTCAATATCTGGAGAATATATGTCATGCTTTTTGATGAACTCAATATATTCTATTGGATTACAGGTTAAATAAGGCAGAAGAGTTAAGTGCTACCTAAATACTGCAGTTTTTAATGCAGCTGTATGACTGTGTGCACAAGGTGCAGCCTTGGGATCTATCTGTTAATTACTATTGAATTCTCTGTGGATTACAGAAGCATATTTGCATCATATCAAGAATACACACACATATATAAAATCATCTTCAGAAATGGGCACTTTCTCCCTAAGGTGTAAATAATTAAACATTATTCCGTTTGTATACCTCGTGTTTTTGCTTATGATTAGTCTTCTATTACAAACTTGAGCATTGCATGTTTAATAAGAAATATGATTTGTCAGCAACTAATTACTTACACGTGTTAATGAAGTCAAGATTGCTCCAATTGTATTTCAACTGCTTAACAAAAAAGTCAAACCATCAAATAGAATAGAAACAACTTGGGTTACATATAGCTGATGATTGCTTTTTATTACATTCGAGTAATAAATCTTGTAGGCTTGATCATGTCGTTAGGCAACAGAGCATTTTTTGCCACATAAGAGGAAAACCTAAGAAAATTCTCAGAGTTTGTAGCTGTTTCTTATTTTCCCGCAATATATACTAACGCTGTGTTTAAAATTGCGCAAACCTTGATATATCTTTAAAGACAAGTAAACTAGTCTGTATGTTTTCAAAATAACAATTGTATTTTTGTATCTGCATCTACTCCCAGAAATGTTCTAATAAATCGTTGCCAGCTCCAAAATGTTTGCACTTTCGATGGGGTTAGGTTACATTCACCACAATAGGGTAGAAATATAATTTTCCAAACTTTGGGACCTGCTTTGGAGAAGCCGGCAGTAGAGAGAGAGAGTGCCCTTGGCTCTTTCCCTCACACACAGGGCCAGTTGGAAAGTGTGTTCCACGGCTCTGCTGCCTGCTTCCACTGCACTACTGCTGCTGATGCCTCGGTCTCTGCAGCCTGCAGAATGAACGGATCTGTGGCTCGCGCCGTTGGCAGAAGTCTGAACCTTGCAACAACAACAACAACAAAAAACACATGCACCCTCCTCCCCGAGCGTTCGGCAAGCCCAGGAGGATAAATCGCCAAAGCTTCACCAAATCTGAGCTGCTGCTCTCTGAACAAAATCACACACAGCAAGAACACTTAAAAAAATTAAATCAATCGGTCCTCAAATAAGAATATTTCCATGTATTTCTCTAGAGGAGGGAGAGAAAAAAAACTTGGGCTGCAACTTTGTATTCTAGTATTTTTTTCCAAGTGCGATTTAAATGTGATGGGACCTTGGGTTATCCGAGATTTGTGTTGGGTGCTTAAATCTCGGATGTTGCAAGGCTAAATGACAGTGAAGTACACGAGGTTGGGTCGAACAGCCCCAACACCACACTGTCCTTTCAGACCCACTCGCTGTGATGCTCTGACTTGTACCCGCTGTGATAGGAAGTGCGAGCTTCTGTCAGCGAGCCCCGACCTCTCCCTCCGCCCACAACACTGCCCGGCTCGCTGTCAATTCCTCTTTCACCTTATCATAGATCCATTTTAGCACAATCTAACTGTATTTCTCTACAGTAGAAGTATTTTTCGGCTCATTTTCTTTCTCCGTGGTACATTTGATATTTTGTATATTCTATTCTAATTAAATTGACCCTAATTCTGCTCCTATTTTATGTTCCTGTACATTTGTTTTCTCCCCAGTTTCCCTGTTGTCCATTAAGGTGTACCAGTTCCCCATTTTTTTCTACTTATTTCTTTTTGGCTTCTCCTCTCCCTTTCCTCCTTTCTCCCTTCCATTCTTTATTGAGCTCATTTCGGTCGCCGTGCCGGGCTATGACCATCTCTGCCCAGTCAGAAAGGAGCGAGCGCGGGTTGAATGGGCGCAGCAAATGAAGGCGCTTCAGGATGCATATAGGTGGGCCCCACTTTTCCGTCAAAAGAAAATACAGTGTTTGTGCAGTACCTGCAGTTCTTAAAGCAGAGCACTGTGATATCTGTAGCCCCGAGCAGTTTCCAAGGGGAATCCATCCCGGCTCCGGATGGAATCTGGGAATAGGGGGACTATAGGCTCCGATTGTACACCTCAGGTGAAATATTTCAAACTACAAAAATATTTTAAAAGTAAACACCGCAAAAGCAACTTGCAAACCTACCAGTCTGACCTGAAATAACTGGAGTAAAATGAACCTACAATAGTTTGGATTATGCCCGTCCCAGTCTATGTTCTAGCGGTGCAGAAAGTCAATTAACCCTAGAAATGCTGGCGTACATCAGGAGAATGAAATGTTCAGAACTGACATTTGAATTCAATGTCACACTTGGACGATGCTTTTTTCAATTTTGAAGAAATAGTTCTCCTCTCTCCTCCCCCCCCCCCTCCCCACAGCAAAATAAAATAAGTGTAATTTTCATATTTAAAATGATAAGTTTACCATTTACTGGGGCCCCATCTGATGACATGAATTATTTTTAACGTATCTCATTTTTACCAAGTACAACTCTCGCTGTGTGACTGTCAGTAAAAGTATTCACTTTTAATCGTAATAACTAAGCAAACTGTTAGTTGGAGCAATATAACCCCGCCATGCTGCAGCACCTCGTTTTTAAATCATAGTTTTAAATAAATGTACATTTTCAACCCCCACCCAGGATCCCTGCGCAATTGGTCTGATCTATAAGCCATAAACTTTAGCAAATGATTACGTCGATCTACTAGCACCAAACCAAAAAACAAAGGGGCTTTAGTTTATGTCCTGCTAGTTAATAATGAATGCCTTTAGAATATTGTTTTTACTTTAAAACTTCAAAAGGTTACTGTCCTTTTAATTCCCTTTACCTTTAAATTATTCAGCATTTCATTTCATGTAAAATTTGGCGAGGATGTTAAACTGTATCTTGCTGATGGTCCCTCTCCAATTTTGCCTTTGATTCATAGTCTCATTAAGTACAATTTGTGCTTTAAATTAGACATGTTTCTTGGGCAAACAGTAATGATGTTGTTGCAGTTTAACTCATTCAAAATGGGCGCACTGTGCTCATTTTAACAATATTTATATACTGTAGCTTGGCTGGGGATTGAAATGTAAGAGATTTTGAACTCTAGGTTGATTTGCAAATGATCACATGTCAAGTAACAAATCTGAAGAAACCCCTGTTAAAATGATATGCGAAACCAGATTATTGCTTTAAAAAATGTCTTGATTGAACAGGACGGTAGCCAGCAGTAATCAATACAACTGAACCGTCCACTGGGAGAAGTAAAATCATTTCAAAATTGTTCACTGTTTATTTTAGTTTTGTAGCTGTCCCTGGATTTCCTTCACTATTAATTTCTAACGTTGTCTGCAATTTTTATTAGTTATTCTAATATCCAGCATGTATCCCGCCTGTCACACAATGAAACTTCAGGTTATAAAATGCTAATATAATTGCACCAAAGAACTATGATATATTAAGATACATTTCAAACTTTTGTCAAATCATGCTTAAAATCAAATTATATGAACCTATAATTTAAAGTTGCACGCCTCATTGCGTACTATATAGAATATGAACTAAGCTAATGGTCTTTCGCAGTTGCACAGCCTATATCAGTCAATAATTTAAATATCACATTCTTGCTTTTGACTCATAACTTTAGCCTCGAAGCTCCTCGGTAGGTGTTTATTAAGTGAACTATATACTGTCTTAATCAAGTGTCCCTGCTGTTCACGGCGTTTGGCTGTGGAGGTTGAAGAATGTGAAAAGAGAATTTCCCAAGACTGAGTGGAGTCTCTTCTTAAGACGCCTCTATTGAGATCCCAGACATTGCAGTTTAGCCCTGTAGTATGGGCACAATCTGCTGAATTTGCAATCTAATTTTAAATGTGCCATTTGGACCTCCTTTCAGCTTCAGTGCCACCATACCTTATGAGGGAAGTTACTTTAACAGCAAGCAACAAGTCAGACAGCTGTTCAAAACAAAATGCCATTACCAGCTCAACTTTTCCCTAACACTGGGACTAGCTAGGGTATTGTTTTACAAACAGCCTTACAGACTTGCTTGCATTATGTATAACGAAGAATGGTTATTAAATGAAGTGTGCCCAAACAATTTAGGAAAACGGTCAATAGAATCTATCTTCATAATTGTGTGCTGTGCAGAGAAATCATATGAAAACAAACATGACTAAACATGGTTTTTAAAGACTGTTGTTAGCAGAAGATTGTTTCTAGTACATGCGCCATGCAAATGTTTTCCTGCGAGATTCTCATAATACAAGTTACTTATTCCGAATAAATTCTCAATTAGTCATTTCAGCATATACAAACATTAGAGTATTATATATATATATATATATATATATATATATTCATATATATATTAATCTACATTTGTCGTGTCTGTTGAAATTACTAATATACAGTTTTAATGTATTTAACAACTCACCAATATAGTCTCAGCGAGGTGTTTACTTTTGGGTCAACTATTTAACAACCTCTATTTCTGAATCACAAATGCACATCACAAAGAGAAAAAGGTACATTTAAATCATGTACAGAAAGGTCTAGCTATGTCACTATGGCCGTTTTTAAATCACGCGAAGCTGACAATTCTTAAGGATATTAGCATTAATTGTGAAAGCGGTGTGTGCGTTACGTTATATACATGGGAGAGATGTAACATTGTAGATGACTGCTAAAACCTTACAATAAACAGATGTGATGTGGTTAAACACGCTGCTTATCTGCGCTCAACATGCGAGTTCTTTTTTATTTCTGGTGAAAGTTTTGACTCAGTATTTTGGGAAACACCTCTGACCCAAGAGTCAGAAAGAGCTAATCTCTTCTCCCCAGACAACTTTCACATTCACTCTCTCCCCCCCTCCCCTCCCCCTCAGGGAAAACAGTAACAGGCACAACACTAATTGTCTTTTCAAATGTCCCCTTCTTTCCCTTTCTCCAACCAAAAAAGTGTGAATAAAGGAAGGCCAGCAATCAGATCGATAACATCAGAGCTTCTGACTGTTAAACAGGCAATGCCCCATTTAGAGATACCGGTTAACGCTTTCCTTTCACTGAATTCGCGGAACGGTCACTGCAATGGGACAGTTCCTTTTTAAAGATTTCAGAGAAAATAAAGGTACGTTAATCACATTGCACACTACGACGTCATCTGACGGGGCCCACAGAAAGAGATAGCCCAAATTCTTATTAATGAAGTGCGTAAAGTTTTTTAAATGTATGCCAGTGCACGCAATATTAAAACTTTTTAAAAAATTGGATACACGCTAAACAAAATATAAGTAAATTAAATATTCTGATTTTTAAAAATGAGAGTGTGTTTAAAAGTGTAAAACTGTATAAAACGTTCTAAATAATAGTTATTGTCATCTAATCGCTGTCCCCACGGTTTTAAAAAAAATCGCAGTGTCCTGCATTGCACCTACTGTTCGAAAACAATTTTTATCAGTGTTGTTTCAAAGTAAATTTTACGACTCACGTTTGGCCCCTGTAGTTGACAGAAGTGGGTGATCGCGCCAAGGAAGCCTGCTATATGGACAGGTCGGGTATTGTCTCCTTATGGGTCGGTCACTGGATGCCTGTTTTATTTTAATTTACGTGCTTGTGCATTCTTCTCAGGTCAATTTGCATGACCCTCCCCGACAGAAGTAACTAAAAAAGAGATTATCTCAGACGAAGGCGGGAATGGGTAAAACCGCAAAGTGTGGCGACTTTATGAACATTTAAAACAATAATAATTTTGGTGGTTTAACATGAACATCAGACAGCGTTTTAAAAGTCCAGATTGCAACTTTATAATTCTGCACTCTGAGCCTTTGCACAGCCGCTGCTTAACATCTAGTACCGCTGTGTGGACAGAGTCGAAATTGCCGCCCTTACCGGGGAACTGTTGCTAAATGTTAAAAGACAGCACGGTTCAACATCAACTAAAACTTCATGTTATCCATTCAAGGTGATGTGGTGCGTTATCATTTTCACCCAAAAAAATCACAGCTTTTCCGAAAATCGTGTTTTCCACTTGTGTTTGGAGACGAGTCAGGATTTCTCCCTCCCTCCCAGCCCAGAATGCAGGGCAAACTCTGTGATTCCCAGCGTACGGGGATAATCGTCTTCTAAAGCGTGCGGCTTGGCAGGAAGAGTAGATCGCGGACGGAAAGAATAGTGGGGGGGGGGGGGGGGGGAGAGACTTCTTTCGTGCATGTGTGCAGAGCAGAAAGACCCCAATCTGCAATAATTCGCATGGCTTTAAAAAATATATATATTATAGCTGATTAAATAGGGGGGGGGGGGGGGGAGGGGGAGAGAGAGCAACCTCTAGGCGCGCTGTCCTTTCCGCACAAACTGACCCTAACCAGATCGCAACAACAGGGGGAAAAAAATCAGCTTCCAGCCACAGCACAACCCTTAAGTAGAAACCCGTAGAAATGTACACGAGCAACTGACGCCAGACACAACAAGCAACACACACACACACACACACACACACAGAAACAAAAACACAGGGGGTTTTGCCCGGTTACCTTAGTAGCCAGTCTGGCGAGAAGCAGCTCCTTGCTATCCCGTGTCGTTAGACGTGTCTAATTTGTTTTTTTTACAATTCTAAAACAATATTTATATATTAAAAAAAACACAAAAGAGCTGAAACGAAGAGCTTAAAGTCAGCTGGAGCTTCCCCAGGCCATGGAGAGGGGGTTGGAGGGGGTGGGGGTCCGGATCGCTGGCAGAAGTTGCCGATGGGCTGCCGAAAAAAAATATTGCTATTCTCTGTGAAACAAGTGAAGGCGATGGTTAGTGCTGTCAATCTTGGCGATCAATTCCAGCGGCCATGTCGCAAGTATTCAAAGCATTTCCCGTCGTGCAACATCAGAAAGTGAATGGCCAGGGCATTGATCTTACGGCTCCCCCCTCGCAACCAGCCTTGATGTCTACTGCTCCCAGGACCAGCGCAAGAGAGAGAGAGAGAGAGAAAGAGAGAGAGAGAGATACATACACACACACACACACACACACACACCGAAGAGAGAGGGAGGATTGAGGCGAGAGGGGAAGAGATCGGAGAGCCACTGGGCCAACTCATGCTACATACACACACACAACACAACACAGCCAGCTACTAACATACACAGGCTGGCCAGAGAGATTGCAGAACTTCGCAAACGCGAACTAGTGCAACTGCAAGCGAACTCAACTTCCCCTCTCTTTCCGATCCTCGCACAGATCTACCGATCGCATTCAGTTTAGAAAACCGGCCAATTTCCGCGTCAATTTCCGAGTCGATATTCCAACAACTTTGGGGGAAAAAAGCTATTTCAAAAGAAAAAAACGGCCACATTATAAACACGCCTGCTGGCCTTTGGGAAAACGTACTGATCTCCAGATACCTATTGTTTATACGGACAGTGATAATCATTGGAGATGGAGGGACCGGGTCGATCTCCGCGGCTGTGATAAGAGCACTGAGATTATTGATTGAACTAATCGGCAACCGGCGTTTGCCGGAGCTGCTATTCGCATCGCGAAGCACGCATGAGAAAGCGAACACTAAGAAATACGCGCCGATCATCTGGTGTATAACATTTTTTTACTGATACTGTGCAACTCGGAAATCTGATAGAGTTGCACATTAACCCTCTATCTGCCACCTTTAGGGGATTTTCTATCGGTCCAATGGAAGTCAATGATCTCGCTATTTTTCTCATCGAAACTAACATTAATGACATTTAAGGGGAAAAATAGTACCAGATACTCCAGTCTCTCAGTATCGCGCTGCACGACTCTCTGGTACACACATTCAATTGAACCAGCGTCATGTAACACTTCTAAAACCTTGCTTTTTAAAAAAAAGATTGGAACTTCAGTGCCCATTCTGGTTATATAACTAAAGTTAAACCTATTAATGCCAGCCGGTATCAAGATCGCTGTACCTGCATACAACAACCGTATCAATGAAACTGACACCTAACTAGTAATGTAATAAATCTGTATTACATTTCAGTGCAACAACCATAAGGTTACACAGGTTATATGTACATCCAGTACCCCCAACCCTGAAATAACACTGCTTTGATTTCAGACAGATATGGCAAACCGCGTGTGTGCTGGTCCTCGTGAAACGCCCCGGCTACCCCTTGCCCTGGCAACTGTTATTAATACAGATAAACTCCCAACTCTCTGGTCTAAATGATGCCGAATAGCAAAACCTTAATTATCTACTGTTGTTGATATGCACGCACTGAAGTCGCTTTTTAACATCAGGCAGATTGCACAGGAAACGAAGTTAGGCAAATCGTAACAGGTACGGGCAGAAAAACTAGCGCGCGGATCAGTAATCTGCTTATTCCAAATGTAATAATGATATTATACTCACACACAATGCAATAAAGACATTATTAGACCTGTATAACCCAAATTGCTGTATATAACACATTAGCGTATATTAGTGTCAGATTGATACAAAATGTAACACTGCGTGAATCGCTCAGCAGGTTGCCTACATCAAAGATAACTATTTAACATATCGGTATCTTGATCGTCATCTTAACCAGGCATATACGCATGCAGGCTGTTAGGCTCCGGGCTCAGACACACAGCATTAACACTACACACAGTGGAAGGGCTTTATTTTATAATAAAGTTTAATGCTGTCTCGACCTTAAAGGAATCCTTGTAGAGCAACATTTGTACTTATTCTGTGAACTTCATTGAAATGTTAAATCTCAAGTAAGTACTTAAACATGTGTTTTTACAGCCAGGCATATTCTGATTTTTTTCCCTTGACCGATATTATTTTTATATTAATATTTATTGAGCTTGTGCGCTAAGCAGTAATGAAATATGACTAGGGATGGCACGCAGTTCGGGAGTCCAGCTTATGCACACGGGTCCCTTCTTAATTCCGATTTATAGATTTCTAAAACTTCCAATCAAACTCTTCAATCAAATGAACTCGGACCTGGACAGTCTGTCCGCCCATACTGCGACCCAACCTCACGTTATCAGATCGAAGGCATTGCTTCCAACCCCGCTCTTTTAGGGCACTGTCCAGATCATCACGCTAGAAGCAAGTTCAGAGGGGCAAAAGATTTATCCAACTTAATATAAAAACATAACTATATTTAATATCGCACCCCGGAGCCTGTTGAATATTCCAGAAATATGTAATTTTCCTGCTAGTCATTTTATGTTCTGATACAGTTTGCATGAAGTTCCCACTAAATGGAATTCCCTGGGTCAAAAATGTCAAAGGAGAATTATACTCAAACGCAACGATTATGGAGTCATCTGATTACATGTGGAGGGGTTGTACTGATTGTTTAAATATAGAAGACTAGTAACGAGGACTTCCTGGCGGTGGTCAGTGTGGGTTAGAGGAAACTCCTTTCATACTAGTTCATCTTATTATCATCTTAGGAAAGGAAATATAAGCAATAGGTTTTACCACGTACAATCGATCTTTGTTAAAAGTGCAGTTTGTAAATAGTTGAACTCCCAGAATTCGGGCCAATAAAGCGTCTGTCACCTCGGGTCAGGTCGATATGATAACCCTGTTTGGGGGCAGAATGGGAGTGAAATAAAGCGGTATTCTATGGGAATGTGGGTTGAGTGTTCGAGGGGGCAACAGTCTCGGTCTTTCTCTTTCAAACGAGCTTCCTTTTAATGTCCTAACTTTTTTTTGTTCAAAGAAAGCACCCAGACACTATTCGAAAGAAGGGATCAAATCTGCTCAGATCCGCACTGGTGGTTGATTTGTGGCGTCTCCCGAACACCACCGGATGGTACATGTGCTCGCACTACCGTGCAGCATTTAGGAGCAGATGAGGAATGAAGGGAGCCAGGGAGCGCGGCATAGTGTTCTCAAAACACTGATCAGATTATCGATCGATTATTGATTGGGTCAAAAGTCAGCGATTTCCACCCTCTCCCCGATCAAAAGTACCGATTTAGTTGGTTAAAGCGAAGTTTCCTGAATTTCACGCTGCGAGCTCGGTGCAGCGGCCAATCCCGAGCAGCTCCGACCCACTCTGTTGCTCAGCTCCTGCTTAAGGCAGTTTGAGGAGGCTGGACGTTTTAAAGAAACTTTTACTTCGCGGCATTACCCTTGAACCTGACATCCCGTGTCAATTTCACTCAATCCAGGGTCAGCCATGTGTCCCTGGCGTTTGACTCGGAGCGTGTGTTTGCAGGTACGCGAGTGTGCGAGTGTTTATATACACGGGTGGCTGTGTTTGTATATGTGAGTGAGAGTATTTATTCGTGTATGTGTGTGGGTGTAGCTTCAAGCCGCTGCGCGCTAGAGAATGAACGGCTGCTCGGTCTGACATTCAAACTTTACCAAATTGACAACCATATCCTTTTAGAAATTGACTGCCGTAACAGATTCTCATCAGGCAGACTGCCAGTATGAATCGATTGTAAATTCGGTGCTCAGACAGACACGCTCTCTTTGCACATAATTGCGGAAAGGTAAGTCCGACTCACAACAGATCACCGAGAGTTAAAATAAAATCCCATCCCAGTCTGTAGAGAGGTACCGTGTTATGATTTTTTTTTAGACTCGATCGCAGTTTGGCTTGTAAAATATGTCCAACTTGTATTAACCGTGCAAGTGTCCGCTGTTGTCACCGGTAAATTGGGTGTAATCGATACGGTTCGCCCTCCCTCTTCCACACACAACTAGTACATTAACATTTGACCTCCCGCCTCCTCACGTTTATTAAAAACATTTTGTTTTTAAATTCCTCGATAAGAACGATCATATAGCTTGCTTGGCTGGACTGTGGTGCGTGAAGGTGCAAAGTCCTACTCAGTAGATGGGACGTGTGAAGGAATGTGACAGGAAAGCTCTAAAGTGAAAGCTACCAGGAGAGTTGCTGGTGATCTTGAAGGAACTGAAATAAGCAAATTAAATTCATATAATTAAGAAGCAACACATATTTAAGTTGAAGAAACTTACCTACAAGTGTTCATTAAATGTGTTTGGCCTCTGATTTTTTGATAGGGCGCTCAGGTAAAGTGAGCGCTCAGGTTAACAGTTTAAACAGTGGGGTCCTGTTTATTAATCATTGTTTACTTTTTGCAGCTTGACAATAGCCCCAATGAGTACAAGAGACGGGGAGTAAATCTTATTCAGCAAGACAAAAAATGCTGAAATGATATACAAACAGTTCAAATACAACTATTTATGTAAGCATTTTGACCGCAAACTCACTGCAAAATAAAAGAAGCACGAAGTATTTTTTTTAAAGCAGCGCGAATAAAAGATTTCCTTTGGAATGCAGATGTTACCTATCCATAAAACAAGCTCAGAAGAATTTTAGTTTATATATGGTAAGGATTCAATAAGTGAAAATAAAAGTTGGATCGTTGCCTCTTGCACGATGGCACCAGACACACAGCTACACAGTACTGTAAATAACATTGGCATGCTAATAATAGGATGGCTGTACTTACAAGGAATGAGGGCTGGATGCTGTTGGAAAAGCAGTTTGTGCTAATGGAAGAGTCATCCAGGCCGGTGTGAGAGGAGTGGCACTGACAGGCTGGAGGTTTACCTTTACCAGCTGATTCTTCAGCGTCAGCTCCCCCTCTCTTCCCCCCCCCCCCCCACCCCCAGCTTCTGCCTTTCATTTTCACATTCTCTTTGTTCTATTACACACGCGTCACCATCCTGCACCAAAAAAATGAATAATTAAATCAAACTGTGCATTGGCTGCAAGGCATTCAACCCATTCCACTTACCGGCAAACTCCAGGACAATAATGGTTCTTTTTAAAAAAAAATAAAAAAACTGATAGAAAATGAATCAAAAAAGCGAGTCGTGGAAAAGTAAGACTGCTTGTCAGTTTCACTGAACTAATTCACTGGAATTGGAATTGCACCGAATGGGTTCTGAAGGTGGAAAATAAGTGATCTCAGCCGTGTTCACTTTTACTGACGAGACACAACTGCCAGAAGTGAAATTAACCAGACACCAGGACTTGCAACAATAACAAGAAAAAAAGTTACTAACTTGAAAGGATTTCTGCAATATATATGTGCCTATGAAATAAATAAAGCGGGAAGTGCTAAATGAAACACCCGCCCCCAAAAATATCAGATAAAGTCGTTTCACTTACTGGTTAAAAAAAATACTTTTAAAAACCGGTGTTTAAAGAAAAGCCTGATGGTCAGTTTCACCCGAGTGTCCATAAGGGATAGCTGTATCCTCATAACTAGTTTTAAATGCAGGAAATGGGAAATCAATCCAGTTTAGTTAGTGGCAATATACAGGATAAAGGCAGTGCAGATACATCAGCTAGTTTATAAGAACACTCAGATTGTTGATTTCACTGAATTGTTATTAAAGGTTCTCTGAAAGGATTGAATGGAAAGGCGCTACACATCGGACCATTGCAACAAGTTCACAAATGCAGCAATGCATCAGCATCTCACACAGTGATCCTGTGAAATAAAGCAGTGGGAGAGTAAGGACAGTAAAATCACTCCATCTTGTAAAATATGGTTAATGCTGGGCTTATCATGCAGACACATGTTTTTTGGGGGTTCGCTGCTTGGTTGTTACGTCATTGATAAGCAGAGTAGAACAATGAGTTCGAAGTTCTAACGAGGGTTTCGGAAGTTATTGAAGATCTTCACATAGATAAAATATTAAGCAAAGCACACGCAGATCTTTGCAAGTGTCTAAAATCTAAGAGGCATTGGTGCCTACAAGGAACCCCAACAGCAGCCTTTCATGTTTCCTCAGAGGAAGTGTTTAAAAGGAGTGATTTGTCATTTGTGTAACAATATTTACAGATTGTGTTACGAATTGCGAAACTCGCTGTAAATATTATTGTGTACCAGAATTCCAGATGTAATAAATGATGATTAGAACGTAATAAATCGCAAATTAGCCCATCTGCCGAGTTTGAGTTAACTTTTAAATGTGCAGCTATCGTCTGACTGTGCACTAGAACAGCAGTCGTTGCAATCTGTGACTGAAACACGTAACAGGTCAGTGAAACGCTAGGATGTACTGTAATGTACGCGTTGAAGGCAGAGCTGTTTGGATATCTCTAAGAATAGCAACCGTTTATACTAAATCAAATATCTGACATATCTACAGGACCTGGAAATGGCTGTGTCGTGATCCTGACAAGCATTTCGACAATTATATAGAAGACAAAAACTATTCGTAGCCAGTAATTCCCTGCACAGGGTTGAGCCCACATGGACTGTGGATAGCCTCCACGTACAGTTACAGGCAACGCTGGGAAAGAAACATTGCACATCGCATAAATCAGCGGGGCGTAAACAAATCTCCTTTCTAGGGAAATTAACAGTCTATGTCTTTACAACAGGCAGCATTTTATTTCAATTTAGATGAATTATATAACGTTTTTTAAGTGTTTAGGAACAGAAGTTAATATTCCCCAAAAGCTATATAATTCAAGGAATATAGAACGTTCACGGGTCCGAAAAATAACTTTTATAATTTAATTCGTTCCATCTCTCGATGTGTATGGTACAAGTTTACATGCTAAAAACAACGTTCATAGACTTGCGGAAAACTTCCCCGAATGCCAACATATGAAAGCTCCAAAAATCAGCGGTTTGTTTATTGTAAACGGAAGCTGCTTTGTCCTTAACTATAGCATATTGCTGTTATTCTTGAGTCTAATATAGTAAGTATATAGGATAAAACGTTGCAGTTTTAAGAGCAGCTATACTTTAAATCAGCTAAAAAAAAAACTTTTGAATGACTTTGCAAATTTTTTTCATTCTTAGAACTTACTCAATATTTAGACAACAAATTAAAACTTCAAGACGTGTTTGCAGGATGATTCTACTAGGATTTAGTTTAAGTCGAAATATTCACACACACACACAAGAGATTGGGACAGGTAGGCTAGTGCTTACATTGAACAGAATTGAACTACAAGCCCGTCTATGTGCCTCACACGCCACCAATTGTTCATATTGGGTATTGCAACCTATCCACCACGGTGCAAGCATCTTTGATATCGAAAGTCCTTTTTTGTAGCAAAACAAAATAAAAGCGACTCAAATCAAAGGGATTTATTTTGAACAATATATTTGCTTTGTTATACAGCTAAGTGTACTTTTGCAAAATACAAAACATTATAGATACAGTCATATTTAGTACTGGAAATATGTATAATAGCTAAATGCAATTATGGGATCAAAAATGAACACGAAGCATTTTGTTCACTTGCGAGCTTACTTTTGCCGCCAAGAAAAAATCAACAAGACATTGTGCCATCTTACGAAGGCATCGTAGCCTGTATATAGTTACCAAAAAAAACCACCGACAATTTTAAGATGCAATTCTTACGCTTATATTAGACGTTAATATTCGATCCCATCGTTCTAACTCTCATTGCTGCAAGCCTACTTCATAGCTAACTGTGAATTGTATTCACTCACAAAACGTTTATTTCAAGAAATAAACCCCATGAAACCAATTTATGAATAGAAGCAAGAACATTTTGTACTATTTTGTTATTCAGTAATAATGCTGTAAAAGAATGTCTGCCTTGTATCCGTTGTCTTTGCATCTCGGCTTCTCATCTTTGAAAGCTTGCTGATAATGTGCATTAGCTTATAATTAGAGCTTTATTTTCTTTTGATCCTGTGACACAGTATGCACTCTCAGTGATTTCAATTTATACTTAGAAAACTTATTTACTGCCATTAATTTACTGTTTAAACCAAGTGACTTGTAAACAACTCCTGAGACTCCCATTGCATAAAACTCTGTCTAAATATTATACATTGCACAAACATATATGTAAACTTCACCTTCCGGAGGTCTTGGCCGCATATGAAATAACGCCTCCCTCCCCCCTCCTCTCCCATGTACTATGCACATGAAAACTTGTTACGAGGAGGTTGTTTTTATATATACTATTCATACAAAGTAAGCGCTCAGTGCTCAATATACGCTACTGGGGAGGTCTGCAGCTCATTGCATGCAGTACCCTGGCTCCATTGCAATTGAAGCTGTTTTCAAGGTCCAATATATATTTTTATTATATATTCAACCTCCTTTACTGCCCCACTGACGCCACCTACGAAATAACTTCTAATTATAGACCCACTTTATTGCATTTTTTACTACCTATCCTTCCTATATTTTTCTTTTTATTCTGCAGTAAAACCGACTTGAATGTTGGAACAATCAGCATAAACGCGAAGTAGTGTAGAACCTGTAAAGTTGTCTTCTTAAGTGGAGTTATATACGATTTAAAACACCTGGAACTGAGGGGGTTGGGGATTAATTCTAGAAGTCATGCGGATTTAGGGAGGTGTTCATTTCTCAGATTCATAATGGAAATATTCTTCCTAAAATTTCTCATCGCTGGTGAAAGCGTTACAATTCGAAATGGCGAGGTAAAAGTATCGAATACATGAGTTCGAACATGTACATGTGGCAATGGAAAACAAACTACAAGTGCGAATAGTTGCCGGTTGAAAGGTTTGGATTGGGTTGATTGTGATTATAAACCCGGGAGGCCATTTTTTTTAATAAGATTTATTTTAAGATCTTATGAAAAGCTTGCACCTATCAGTTTAGTACTGAGTATGAAAAAGGATAATCAGTGTTCTGACCAACGTTCTTCCCTCAAAACCACGATAAAAAATATATTAACTGGTCAGTCATCTAATATTATTGTGGGATCTTGCTGTACATAACATTGAATCCATGTTTCTACATAATATCAGTCATTGTACTTCAAAGTACTTCATTATGTATAAAGTGCTTTGAGACATTTGTGTGAGACATGATAAGACATTATATAAATGCAGTCTTTTCCTACTTTGGTAAGCTCTATGAGTGAATGAATCTTCAGAAAGAGTGACACAGAAGATATACCATATTTCAATAATAATAATCATTAATAGTCATCATAATACTTGTTGCTGTTGGATAACATCTGCTGTAGGTGAACTTATGAGCAAGACAGCTTCATTCAACATTTGTCTCAATAGTAGCACTTTACCATTTCTCTTTTCCCATTTTTTGGTGCTGATCTTGGGAGGGGAAATGTTGTCTCAGATATTGGGAGCATTCTCTGCTTTTATTCATAGTAAGCATCAAACTGGGAAGTGCCTACTTTTATTTGATTATTCCACACATCCAGAACTCTTTCTTTTACAAAGTTACTACCTAACCCCTTAGCCAAATATGGAAATATTAAATCTAGATCTCTGTTCTGTAAGAGGAGAGATAAATGAATCTTCAGTGACTGAACAAGTATTTATAACTAATGTCAAACATTCAAAATAGTCAAATCCGGAATGACAAAGGAAGAACATGGTGTAAATTTGAATTACTTCTTACCATAACATAACAATTATTATACAGTACAAAAATGCAATATGAGGATTAGTGATTAAACAGAAGGAAATGGTTTACTAACTCAAGTCATATCAAATTATGTTTCTCTTTCGATCTGTAGTTTGATTTTGATGACAACCTGGCAAAAAGTCATACTTCAATGAATAGTCTCCAGTACTTGAGATATATGTAACCTAGGGTACACTATAGTTGCAAGGAAACATATAATTTCTATAATTAGCTTGGAAGTTGTGCAAAATTATAGCACTTACCGTTGACCCTGAAGAAAGCTGCCCAGAAAGATCTCTTTTGGCTTTTTCAATGTACAGTTGAGATCAGCGTAGTTTATTAGGAATTCCATAGCACAAGCTGCTGTGATGTCAACAAGCTGTCAAAGCAATCAATCACAATGCAGAATTCTCACAGACAGGGAACCAAGAAGTGAAGAAGCTTTTATTCTGACTTTTTAAAATGTTACAGAGAGCAAAACAAAGATTGGGGCTCTCTCATTGGGAAAATGTAAACCTGAAACAAATATGAACAAACTTAAAAAATATATAATTTTTATTATAATGGAGAAATTTGACGCTCCACAAAATTAAAATCAGGTTTTCAGGGCCGTAACATTTGTTTACTAGTCAATACTAAAAATCCCAGTTAGAACTCATCCAACAAGACCAAACTTTTAACGGGGTATTTAACAGTGATATTGCTGCAGAAAAGTCCATGTTTTTGTCGGTTTCACTGATTTCCTTGATTTGATTACACTGTTTGCCGGCTATGGGGCACAACGCAGCCAGTGTCAGGGCAGTGAATGACTGACCACAGCCTCAGGATTTCTGTATTTAGTTGCGCATGTACTAAATCCTGAAGTTGTGGTCAGGGTAATATCAACAAATGCTATTCGTTTGCTGTTATTAGCCACCACAAACTCTGGGCCATTGTCTGCCTAACATAATAATTTCCCAAACTATCAATCCGTGCTTTGGCTCTTATCAACTTGATTTAAATACATTGTTTATTCTCACAGAGAATATTGAAATTCCAAACAAGAAAGAACATTAGATAGATCTTTGATAGAAAAGAACCTAGATAATGACATTTCAAAACAGAAAGAATCTATGAAGATACTTCTGTACATTACCAACAACTTGTATTTATAGAGCACCTTTTATGAAAACGTCGCAAGGTGCTTCACAGGAGCATTATCCAACAACATTTGACACCGAGCCACATAAGGACATATCAGGGCAGTGGTCAAACAGGTAGGCTTTAAGGAGCATCTTAAAGGAAGAGAGAGAGGTAGCGAGGTGGAGAGGCTTAAGGAGGGAATCCCAGAGCTTAGGGCCTTGGCAGCTGAAGACGCGGCTGCCAATTGTGGAGTGATTAAAATCAGAGATGCTCAAGAGACCAGAGTTGGTGGAGCACACATATCTTGAAGGGTTGTAGGGCTGGAGGAGATTACAGCGATAGGGAGCGGTTTGAAAACAAGGATGAGAATTTTGATATCGAGGTTTTGCTTAACCAGGAGCCAATGTAGGTAAGTGAGCACAGGGGTGATGGGTGAATGGGACTTGGTGAGAGTTAAGACAGGGGAAGCAGAGTTTTGGATGACGTCAAGTTTACGGAGGGGGATGGGGGGGGTGGTGGTAGAAAGAGGGAGGCTGGCCAGGAGTGCATTGCATAGTCAAGTCATGGATGATGGTTACAGCAGCAGATGAACTGAGGCAGTGGCAGAGTTGGGTGATGTTACGGAAGTAGAAATAGGCGTTCTTAGTGATGGCGTGGATTTGTGGCCAGAAGCTCATCTCAGGGTCAACTATGACACCAAGGTTAAGAACAGTCTGGTTCAGCTTCAAACAGTTATCAGGGAGAGGGATGGAGTCAGTGGCTAGGGTATGAAGTTTCTCCAATATTTAGTTGGAGGAAACTTCTGTTCATCCTGTACTGGATGTCGGAGAAGCAATCTGACAATGTAGAGACCGCGGAGGTACCGAGAGAGGTGTCGTCAGCATACACGTGAAAGCTGATGCTGTGTTTTCAGATGTTGTTGCTGAGGGGCAGCATGTAGATGAGAAATAGGAGGGAGCCAAGGACAGATCCTTGGACGACACCAGAGGTAATGTAGAGGAGCAAGAAGAGAAGCCATTGCAGGTGATTCCTTGGCTACGATTAGATAGATAAGATTGGAAACAGGCGAGTGCTGTTCCATTCAGCTGGATGACGGTGGAGAGGCGTTGGAGGAGGATGGTGTGATCAACCGTGTCAAAGGTCGTAGACAGCTTGAAAAGGACAAGGAGGGGCGGGAACCTGATAGGAAGGATTCAAACATGGAGCTTGGCATATGATGGTCATGGTTTTGGGAGACAACAGCACATTCAAGGACTCTGAAGAGGAAAGAGAGGTTGAAAATGGGGCAGTAGTTTGCAAGGACGGAGGTAGTCAAAGGTTTTATTGAGGAGAGGAGTGACGATGGCAGATTTGAAGGAGAGGGGACTGTACCTGAGGAGAGAGAACCATCAACAATAACAGCTAATATGGAAGCCAACAAGCGAGTTGGGTGGTCAGCAGTTTAGTGGAATACGATTGAGAGCGAAGGAGGTGGGTTTACTGGACAAGATGAGCTCGGAGAGGTCATGAGGGGAGATAGGAGAGAAACTAGAGAAAGATGCAAGTTCAGGGCTAGGGCAGTGGGGGATCAGTGAGGAAGTTTGGCCCGGTGGGCTAGGGGAAGGGGGGGAAGTGACAGAGGCAGCTGATCAGATCATCTCAATCTTAGTGACAGAGAAGTCCATGAGCTCCTCGCAGTTGTTGTTGGAGGTGACGATGGAGGAGACAGAGGAGAGGGGTTTAAGAAGACGATTTGCAGTAGAGCAAAGAAACTGGGTGTTAGCTTTGCATTCCAGGATGATCCTGGAATAGTGAACAGTTTTGGCAGACAAGAGCAGGACCTGATAGTGCTTTATGCGGTCCCGTCAGAACTGGCAGTGAATGGCTAAACCAGTTGTCTGCCATATCCGTTCAAATCTGCGTCCCTTGGACCTAAAGGAGTGGATATGAGGGATGTACTGGTGGAATGGCCATGGTTTCAATAGAAGCTAAGGAGTCAAAGGTGGAGGGGAGGCTGTGATTCAGCAGATCAGTAGCTGCAAAAATGTCATGGTGAATGCAGGGCCAAAGGCTGGGCAGTTGGGATTTTGAAAGTTCAGTTGGAAGTGAATCGGGAGAGAGTCTTTTCCAGGGGCAGACACAGAAGGAAGTAGGATTGAGGGATGGGAGGGGGAAGGGAAATGTGGGTGGAGAGTGATACAAGGAGGTGATCAGAGATGGCCTTTTCTGTGATTGACACGATGGGAGTAGCAAAGCTACATGAGTTGGCAAGTTCAAGGGGTGGCCGTGAATATGGTTTGGGGAGCTAATATGGAGGGAGAGATCAAGGGAGGAGAGGAGGTCAGTGAACTCAGAGGAGAGATAACCAAATACAGGACAACTGTATTTCACCCTCTTGAGCTTTCCTCAGCCAAGACTCAGAGATGAAGATGAAATAGAGTTCAAAGAATCTGGCCGCTCACAATAGGACTATCATTGAGGCCAATATTGTTTCAATAGGCCAATGGAAATCTTCTGGATTGCTAACTGACGTACAATGAGTAAACAGGTATAAAGAAAGAAGGAACTTGCATTTATATAGTGCCTTTGACAACCTCAGGATATCCCAAAGCTCTTTACAGCCAATTAAGTATTTTAAAGTGTAGTCACTATTAGTCTATATCCTTTACATTAGTCTATATCCCTGGACCAAGACCTAGCTCTGACAAGCCCAGGTGGTGGCTGGTGCGCAATGGACACCACACGTTAAAAAAATGCACGCATCTTCCACCTTTCAGCATGTAATTTAGGACCTGGAATACCTGTGACTCATCCTTTTTTGGCGTGGAAGCAAGTCATCTTCAATACGAGGGACTGCCTATGATGATATCCCTCACATACTGTACCTGCATTAGTCAATACACTCGGAAGAGGATGTCAAGCTCACATAACTTTAATCTGGGATCAATGTGCAAGCTGAAAATATTTGGAGTGAAACTCTGAAGAACAAAAGCAGATTTATTGTAAAGGAAATTCAATGGAAACGTCATAAGCTACAAAAAATAAAACATATTCAATGGGATTGTTCAAACGATTAGGCAATGTCCCTGTAGATTTGTATGAGAATAGTGTGAATTATATTTCTTGGCTATGTGGGTAAGCTGAGTAGGCTTGTCATTAAGTAAGTTGCCGAGGTATCTCCTGAGATAAGAATCTACCAGCAGAGATGGGTGGGTTGTAATACCATTTCTTCCGCTTTAGTTCCTGGGGTTGAATCCAGACCAAGTTAATGGGATGATGGTCTATTCTTTCTGAAGTATTTAAATAGTGTCTATCCAATTTCTATTGGCCACCAAGAGGTATGTGTTTGTGTCACAATTGTGGCTGATAAGTGGATGGTAAATCTATTCAGCCTTCAGATCAAGCAATCTCCTCTGCCACAGTGATATTACACAGGAACATAGAAAATAGGTGCAGGAGTAGGCCATTCGGCCTTTCGAGCCTGCACCGCCATTCAATTGGCTGAACATGCAACTTCAGTATCCCATTCCTGCTTTCTCGCCATACCCCTTGATCCCCCTAGTAGTAAGAACTACATCTAACTCATTTTTGAATATATTTAGTGAATTGGCCTCAATAACTTTCTGTGGTAGAGAATTCCACAGGTTCACCACTCTCTGGGTGAAGACATTTCTCCTCATCTCGGTCCTAAATGGCTTACCCCTTATCCTTAGACTGTGACCCCTGCTTCTGGACTTCCCCAACATTGGGAACATTCTTCCTGCATCTAACCTGTCTAAACCCGTCAGAATTTTAAGTGTTTCTATGAGATCCCCTCTCATTCTTCTGAACTCCAGTGAATACAAGCCCAGTTGATCCAGTCTTTCTTGATATGTCAGTCCCGCCATCCTGGGAATCAGTCTGGTGAACCTTCGCTGCACTCCCTCAATAGCAAGAATGTCCTTCCTCAAGTTGGGAGACCAAAACTGTACACAATACTCCAGGTGTGGCCTCACCAAGGCCCTGTACAACTGTAGCAACACCTCCCTGCCCCTGTACTCAAATTCCCTCGCTATGAAGGCCAACATGCCATTTGCTTTCTTAACTGCCTGCTGTACCTGCATGCCAACCTTCAAAGACTGATGTACCATGACACCCAGGTCTCGTTGCACCTCCCCTTTTCCTAATCTGTCACCATTCAGTCTGTCTCTCTGTTTTTACCACCAAAGTGGATAACCTTACATTTATCCACATTATACTTCATCTGCCATACATTTGCCCACTCACCTAACCTATCCAAGTCACTCTACAGCCTCATAGCATCCTCCTCGCAGCTCACACTGCCACCCAAGCTTAGTGTCATCCGCAAATTTGGAGATACTACATTTAATCCCCTCGTCTAAATCATTAATGTACAATGTAAACAGCTGGGGCCCCAGCACAGAACCTTGCGGTACCCCACTAGTCACTGCCTGCCATTCTGAAAAGTACCCATTTACTCCTACTCTTTGCTTCCTGCCTGACAACCAGTTCTCAATCCACGTCAGCACACTACCCTCAATCCCATGTGCTTTAACTTTGCACATTAATCTCTTGTGTGGGACCTTGACGAAAGCCTTCTGAAAGTCCAAATACACCACATCAACTGGTTCTCCCTTGTCCACTCTACTGGAAACATCCTTAAAAAATTCCAGAAGATTTGTCAAGCATGATTTCCCTTTCACAAATCCATGCTGACTTGGACCTATCATGTCACCACTTTCCAAATGCGCTGCTATGACATCCTTAATAATTGATTCCATCATTTTACCCACTACCGATGTCAGGCTGACTGGTTTATAATTTCCTGTTTTCTCTCTCCCTCCTTTTTTAAAAAGTGGGGTTACATTGGCTACCCTCCACTCCATAGGAACTGATCCAGAGTCTATGGAATGTTGGAAAATGACTGTCAATGCATCCGCTATTTCCAAGGCCACCTCCTTAAGTACTCTGGGATGCAGACCATCAGGCCCTGGGGATTTATCGGCCTTCAGTCCCATCAATTTCCCCAACACAATTTTCCGACTAATAAGGATTTCCCTCAGTTCCTCCTTCTTACTAGACCCTCTGACCCCTTTTATATCCGGAAGGTTGTTTGTGTCCTCCTTAGTGAATACCGAATCAAAGTACTTGTTCAATTGGTCTGCCATTTCTTTATTCCCCATTATGACTTCCCCTGATTCTGACTGCAGGGGACTAACCTTTTTCTCTTTACATATCTATAGAAGCTTTTGCAGTCCGTCTTAATGTTCCCTGCAAACTTCCTCTCGTACTCTATTTTCCCTGCCCTAATCAAACCTTTTGTCCTCCTCTGCTGAGTTCTAAATTTCTCCCCGGGTTCGCCGCTATTTCTGGCCAATTTGTATGCCAATTCCTTGGCTTTAATACTATCCCTGATTTCCCTTGATAGCCATGGTTGAGCCACCTTCCCTTTTTTATTTTTATGCCAGACAGGGATGTACAATTGTTATAGTTCATCCATGCGGTCTCTAAATGTCTGCCATTGCCCATCCACTGTCAACCCCTTAAGTATCATTCGCCAATCTATCCAAGCCAATTTACGTCTCATACCTTCAAAGTTACCCTTCTTTAAGTTCTGGACCATGGTCTGTGAATTAACTGTTTCATTCTCCATCCTAATGCAGAATTCCACCATATTATGGTCACTCTTCTCCAAGGGGCCTCGTACAACGAGATTGCTAATTAATCCTCTCTCATTACACAACACCCAGTCTAAGATGGTCTCCCCCCGAGTTGGTTCCTCGACATATTGGTCTAGAAAACCATCCCTTATGCACTCCAGGAAATCCTCCACCACCGTATTGCTTCCAGTTTGGTTAGCCCAATCTATGTGCATATTAAAGTCACCCATGAAAACTGCTGCACCTTTATTGCATGCACCCCTAATTTCCTGTTTGATGCCCTCCCCAACATCACTACTACTGTTTGGAGATCTGTACACAACTCCCACTAACGTTTTTTGCCCTTTGATGTTCTGCAGCTCTACCCATATAGATTCCACACCATCCAAGCTAATGTCCTTCCTAAATATTGCATTAATCTCCTCTTTAACTAGCAATGCTACCCCACCTCCTTTTCCTTTTATTCTATCCTTCCTGAATGTTGAATACCCCTGGATGTTGAGTTCCCAGCCCTGATCATCCTGGAGCCACGTCTCTGTAATTCCAATCACATCATATTTGTTGACATCTATTTGCATAGTTAATTCATCCACCTTATTACGGATACTCCTTGCATTAAGACACAAAGCCTTTTGTCCTTTTAGAATTATGATGTAGTGTGGCCCTTTTTGTTTCTTGCCTTTGTTTACTCGGCTTTCCACTATTGCTTTTTACCTTTCTACCATCTGTTTCTGACTCCATATTACTTTGCCCTGTCTCGCTGCATAAGTTCCCATCCCCCTGCCATATTATTTTAAACACTCCCGAACTATGATTGCACTTCCATGGTACCACAGTAGGCTGGGAGTAACCATGCAGACACATCCGCACATGCACAGTTATCCACACTATCATTTTCATTGAGCAGTTCCTATCGTCCTAGATGCACTAGCACTTAACTTTCTCTGCAAGAGCACACTTCATTTGTTGATGGTAGCACAGCATAAGTTCAGGAATGGACCCAAAGCAATGCAGCAAGCTGTTTCTGAAGGTCCATATTACTTCATGTCACGTCTGTCTGGGGATGGAGACCTCTGTGCAAATCATTTGGAATGGAGGAGTCTGAAACAAGTTGTCAGCACAGAAAGGTCATTTGGTTCTATGGAGCAAATGTAAGAGCTTATGCAACTGCAAAAGTTCACACTAACAAAGGTCCAAGAACTGTGTGAACCCCTGTCCAATGATTTTTAGAGCAAAAGAAGGAAAGACTTAACTTTATATAACGTCTTTCACAACCACTGGACATCACAAAGCACTTTACAGCCAATGAAGTACTTTTGAAGTGTAGTCACTGTTGTAATGTGTGCAAATTGGTGGCAGCCAATTTGCACACAGCAAGCTCCCACAAGCAGCAATGTGATACTGACCAGATAATCTGTTTTAGTGATGTTGATTGAGGGAGAATCTCCTGCTCTTCTTCGAAATAGTGCCATGGGATCTTTTACGTCCACCTGAGCGAGCAGACGGTGGGGGGGGCCTCAGTTTAACATCCAAATGACGGCACCTCCAACAGTGCAGTGCTCCCTCAGTACTGCACTGGAGTGTCAGCCTAGATTTCTGTGCTCAAGTCTCTGGAGTGGGACTTGTACCCACAACTTTCTGAGTTAGAGTTCTACCACTGAGCCACGACTGACACACAGCAGTACAGGATGCCTTTATTTTTGGTCAGCCGATGAAGAGTCTCCAAACTAAGCTGCTGATAAATCCACACAGATTCTGCTGGCCTGATATAGAGTGTACAATCTCTCCTCATAGGGATACATCCCACTTACTCAAGCCCAGACAGTTTGGGTACAGGTTGGCAGAGTCAAAAGCTTAGGAAATTCCAAATATGCCATGGGTTACTGCTGGAGTTTAACCAGCAAAAACCACACAACCTACCAGCACAGAGCACTGGTACATTTCCTGCTATTTGTTCAGCCAAGGCCACCCTATCCATGTGGTCATTAGATTGGAGGATTTGCTGAGGCTGAGGGAGAAGAATCCAAGCCACAATTACAGAATTCTAACTTCAGGTCCCATTAATGATTAAGATTAACTGGTGAATCATCAACAGTGCCCTGGAGTATTATGGGTCATCCTGGCAGAACAGAATACCTCGTGCGGCACAGAAGGTTTGCTAGGTTATGAATTTCCATTGTCATCTTGCAGCCACCTCAACCTCAAAGCACCCTGCTTACTGTTTCACAAGGAGAATAGCCACCAGTTGTTCATTAGACAACTGAAAAGCACTGGTTTGAGCCCTCACAAGACAGGCAGCAGATGCCTAAGCCCTTTGTGAGCAGCATGTTGAACAGCACAATTAACCTTAAAATGTATGAGTGCATTGCCACTGTTATATATGCAGACTATAGATATACTCTCTGTGTAGTCACTGCATAGTTGCATAAGATGGAGACTTGTTACCTGATGTACTATCAATATGGTTTACACTGTGTATATACTATGCTGGCACCACTAGAGGGTGCAACTGGTGGAGACGGGCATTTCCTGCCCCTGTGACAGAGACTGTCCACCAGAGGGCACTGCGGTGGGAGACCTGAGGGTCACCTGCATAGGTGTGCAGGGCCCAGTATAAAAGGCTGCCCACCATGATTGTGCCTCACTCTGGAGTTACGAATAAATGCCCAATCACAGTCACTACAGTTTGAGTACAACACATTGCCTCGTGGAGTCTTTCATAAGTGCATTACAGACATAACTACCACCATCCTCCTCACCATAGAATGGGCACACATCACACCCTATTGAATAATGATTCCAATGGTTGAAGCCACAAGAGTTTCAGTAGAAGCTGTTTGCCTCTTTGCAACCCAATTCGCTGAGTCTGAGGGTGAAGAATCGTAGCCCCAATAACAGAATCCTAACTTCAGGGTCCGTTAGTGAGTGAGATTAACTGGTGAATCATTAACAGTGCCGTGGAATATTATGGACCAGAATTATGGAGCAGAACAGAATACCGAGTGTGGCACAGAAGGTTTGCCTCCAATCACGGTAGGCATAAAACCCCGGATACATAAGCGCATGTTCTTATAACCATCTTCTGGATAATACCTTCAAGCAGCTGTCAGCTCGAGGCTCAGAGTTTCCCCATCAGGTACACGACAGACATCTGCCTTTGACACGGTGAAACGACCTGGCGAGTACAGCTTGCAATGTGCTAGCCGGAGTTCTGAGTGTCTGTCTTGTTTACACGGTTTCAAATCCTTTCCATCCTGGGACTAGTGCAGCCCCTCTGGGTTGGTTGGACACAGGGGCAGTGGGCCTTAATCAGGTGTGGCAGTGTCTGCACTGGGCAGCACTTTAAAGGCAGAGAGAACTAAAGGATCACCTGCAAGAAGGAGTATCTGCCACAAGAGGTGAGCAAAGGGTTGCTCTTTACATTAAAAGCATTTGTCTTAAGCACTTAAAATACACCATTATTTGCACTTTCTTTATACATTTCTTTCCTGAGCATAGATAGGCACATGACAACTCTCACAGACAGCAAGGTAGCTAGCCTCCTAATAGCTGGAAGGAGATAATAAGATCAATGCCACCCCGCAGGAATGTTACCTTCAATTGTTGGGATATATCCTGCAGTCACAAGCTCATGTGAAGGAATATCCTGTAAGCTGCAGGGCAGCAGCGGCACTGCAAAGGACAAGTAGAAGGGACAATTATTAATACCCCCACGGCAGTTCCACAGTGACAGCGTTGAAGCTCAGCTGGAGAATGCGGCAATGAGTTGCTGCTGGCTACCTGGCAGCATTGCCTCATCCACATCAGCCATACCCTTCAGTCCCCCTTTGCCATGCTAATTCCCTGTCGGCTGAAGCTCATTGCAATCCTGCAGGCTGAAGTTTTTTTATTCCATTGCAATATTATGGGGCATGCAGCACATTATCATTATTATGGATGCCTACTTTGGGGCATACAAACTCTTGAATTCAATCAGAGGTTGGTCTTAGAAGGGACATTCAGCCATTGCGACACAGGTTAGCAAGGCCATAAAAATGCAAACCAAGCACTAGGGTTTATTTCTAGAGGTATAGCATTGAAAAGTAGGGAAGTTATGCTAAACCTGTATCGAACCTTGGTTAGACCACACTTAGGGTACTGTGTACAGTTTTGGCCGCCATATTATAAAAAGGATATAGAAGCACTGGAGAGGGTGCAGAGAAGATTTAAAAAGACGGTACTGGAAATGAGAGGATATACATTATCAGGAAAGGATGAACAGGTTGGGTCTCTTTTCATTTGCAAAAAGAAGGCTGAGGGGGTGACCTAATAGAGGTCTTTAAAATTATGAAAGGTTTTGATAGAGTCAATACAGAGAGAATTCTTCCATTTGTGGGGACGAGCATAACTCAAGGCCATCAATATAAGATAGTCACCAAGAAATCGAAAAGAATTTAGGGAATACAGAAGAAACTTCTTTACCCAAAGAGTGGTGAGAATGTGGAACTCGCTACTACAGGAATGGTTGAAGCGAATAATATAGATGCATTTAACGGGAGGCTGGACAAGCGTATTTGGGAGAAAGGAATAGGGGGTTATGCTGACAGATTTAGATGAGGAAAGACGGGAGGAGGCTCGAATGGAGCATCAACTTTGGCATGGATTGGTTGGGTCAAATGACCTGTTTCTGTGTCATATATCCTATGTAATCCTATGTAATTGTGTGTGTGTTATGTATTACACCTTCACTATTTGCCAAATTCATGCTATTTATTGGTAAATAGAGACATTCATTGCTTTAGCCTGAAAACCTTTAGTTTGTGTGGTAATACCCACTATTTCAAAGAGAATTTGATATCATGGCATGAGATGATAGTCAATCCAGTAAACAGATTACAGGAAGTGCATACATTTAAGCACAGTATGCAAGTTTGTGAGGACAGAATATGGAAAAGGTACAGCTTCCAGATCCGAGAAAACAGGGTTTGTGACATGAACCACTGAAAGGACATTGAGGGAGATGATAGCAAACATCCCAAAACTATAAATGAGCAATGTAAAAGAATGTTTCGCACCTGAATTGGATAACGTCTTTGGCAAATCTTTCTGAACCTGGAAGGGTTCCAGGGGCTGGATTTACGCTTCAGGGCGGTAATGGCAGCAGGGCAGTAAAGTTTGCACTGGGAAATTCATCAGCTGCGCCCCGAGTGTGGAGTGGAGCGCTAAGGGAGGCGTTCCACACATCTTTTAGGGCGCTAGGCCGGCTGACCAACAGAAAATCCCGAGGTCAAGAGCAGGCATCGGAGCGCCCCAAGAGAGGCTTGCTTGAAGAAAAAAAAGTCTTCACCACCCCACATTAGGATAAATCACAAAAATAACAATAAACAAAACAATCACACTTACCTCATTCGTTTACTCACCGCCACAGCTCTGACTGCCTGGTTTTCCAGACAGTGCCACTAGAGGGCGCTCCAGGGAACGAGAGGCTCCATGTCAATTCCACATCGGCTCGACGCTCCCGGGCAGTGCTGCTCAGCAAAACCGGCAAATAATTTCTCAGCGGGGCGCTGGGAGCTGGCCGCCTGCCTAGAAACCGTCCCCACCACCATTACCGCCCCTCTGGGCAGCAGAGGCAGTAGAAGGACGATAATCCAGCCGCTAGAACTTGGTTATTCTATACTTGACAATTAGGAGTAAATGTTGAATGGTTTTGTCTGGGAGACAATTGGTGAAACAAAGAATGCAGCAGCCCATTCTTTATTTGAAGAACATGAGAAATGCTTATTTTTCATCGTAATTTACAACCCGTTAACAAAATTAGTTGGAGTTCAGGACTGGAATATCAGGTCCTTCATTGAAATAACTGTGAACTCATGTGGAAGCAAGTCATCCTCATTCGAGGGACCGTCTATGATGGCTGATACCACTTAACTAAGTGTTAATTTATTCAGAACGGAAAGTCTGGATGGTATTGCGACTACAAATATTAGAGGGGTGCACAGAACTACTGGGGCATACCGTAGTAATAATATTTTCTGTGATTTGCAGTATATGTTACATGTGGTCATATACACTGAAATAACCACTGTAGGCAAATATATGCAAGTAGATTGTACAAATTTACTCATAATGTCCTGTCTGCTCTCTTAGCAGATCAAGGAGTATCCAATGGTTTACCAGACACACGCAAAGAGCATTACTCACCTGAGCACCACTCTCAATACCCTAACTTAAGCAGGCACCAGCACAAATACACATACAATGGAAGAAGACCAAAGTTTTGAGGATGAAGCACAGAGCAAGACACCAATACAAGTGGTGAAAAGATGTGTTGATAAAGCTTGATAACTTGGTCAGTTGGTACAGGGCAGTGATTTAGCAGGTTGATTGCCTTTTCTCAGTAGTGTAGATAATCCAGACAATAGTATCCCAGTTTTCTAATGGAGCCTGTTACAATACATAATCTATGTAGGATAGTGACTTGCCTCCATTAACACCATGATTAATGTGTTCCTAACACAGATGAGGCTGCACACAGGGAAGTTAAAGTAACAGTGACCTCAGTCTTTATTAAGACACTCCAGAGTGAGGAACAGGCCTTAGGGGCCGGCTTATATACAGTGCTCCCAAGGGATGCTGCGATCCCTTGGGACTTCAGGGGATGCACTCCCTGGTGGCGGAACATGGGAGTGCATGCTTTACAGATACACAACATCACTCCCCCCGAAAGTCAAAGTGAAAACTATTTACAAGGCGGTCGGGAGCCTTTCTTTCCCTGGTGGACCGCCTCGGTACAAATGTCTGTTCTGGTGTGTTGGCTGTGCCCTCGCTGGGCTGGCGTGTTGTTGGCCCTGTAGGGCTGCTGGGTGAGCCTGGTCTAGCTGTTGGGCGTGATGGGTGGTGTCAGGGGTGGTGTCATTGATCCTTTGGGTGTGTGTTGTGGGCTTGAAAAAGGTGGTGTCTGCTGTGGGTTGTTCAGGGCAGTCTGTTAACTGCAGCCTCGTTTGGTCCAGATGCTTTCTGCAAATTTGTCCATTGTCTAGTTTGACTACAAACGCCCTACTTTCTTCATTAGCTATCACCGTGCCCGTGATCCACTTGGGACCATGTCCATAGTTTAGCACATACACAGGGTCATTCAGATCAATTTCCCGCGACCATCGTTTACATTTTGTTGCTGCCGCCTGCTCTCTACCTGATCATGCAGGTTGGGGTGAACCAGCAAGAGTCTGGTTTTAAGTGTCCTTTTCATGAGTAGCTCAGCCGGGGGCACCCCTGTGAGCGAGTGGGGTCTCATGCGGTAGCTGAGCAGTACTCGGGACAGGCGGATTTGGAGTGAGCCTTCTGTGACTCGTTTAAGGCTCTGTTTGATTGTTTGTACTGCCCGCTCTGCCTGCCCATTGGAGGCTGGTTTAAACGGGGCCGAGGTGACATGTTTGATCCCATTGTGGGTCATGAATTATTTAAATTCGGCACTGGTGAAACATGGCCCGTTGTCACTGACCAGTATGTCAGGCAGGCCGTGGGTGGCAAACATGGCCCTCAGGCTTTCAATGGTGGCGGTGGTGGTGCTTCCCGACATTATTTCACATTCAATCCATTTTGAAAAAGCATCCACCACCATCAGGAACATTTTACCTAGAAACGGGCCCACATAGTCGACATGGATCCTCGACCATGGTCTGGAGAGCCAGGACCACAAACTTAGTGGTGCCTCTCTAGGCGCGTTGCTCAACTGAGCACACACGCTGCATTGCCGTACACAGAACTCTAAGTCAGAGTCGATACCGGGCCACCACACGTGGATCTGGCTATCGCTTTCATCATTACTATACCCGGGTGTGTGCTGTGGAGCTCTGAGATGAACGTCTCCCTGCCCTTTTTGGGTAGCACTATGCGGTTACCCCACAACAGGCAGTTTGCCTGAATGGTCAGCTCGTCCTTTTGCCGCTGGAACGGCTTGATTAGCTCTTGCATTTCAATGGGGATGCTGGCCCAGCTCCCATGCAGTACACAGTTCTTTACTAGGGATAGCAGAGGATCTTGGCTGGTCCAAGTCCTAATCTGGCGGGCCATGACAGGTGATTTATCATTTTCAAACGCTTCCATGACCATCAACAAGTCTGCGGGCTGCGCCACCATCAACAAGTTTGCAGGCTGCACCATTTCCACCCCCGTGGTGGGCAATGGTAGCCGACTGAGAGCATCCGTATAGTTCTCGGTGCCTGGCCTGTGGCGGATGGTATAGTTATATGCTGATAGCGCGAGTGCCCATCTTTGTATGCAGGCTGAGGCATTCGTATTTTTCCCCTAGTTTTCAGCGAACAGGGATATGAGGGGCTTGTGATTGGTTTCCAGCTCAAATTTGAGGCCAAACAGGTACTGATGCATTTTCTTTACCCCGAACACACACGCTAATGCCTCTTTCTCAATCATGCTGAAGGCCCTCTCGGCCTTAGACAAGCTCCTGGAGGCATAGGCGACAGGTTGCAACTTCCCCACAATGTTAGCTTGTTGTAATACACACCCGACTCCGTACGACGACGCATCACATGCTAGCACAAGTCTTTTACACGGGTTATACAATACAAGCAGCTTGTTGGAGCATAAAATGTTTCTGGCTTTCTCAAAAGCAACTACTTGTTTTTTTCCCCATACGCAGTTCTCACCTTTACACAATAACACATGTAGGGGCTCTAAGAGGGTGCTTAAACCCGGTAGGAAGTTACCAAAATAGTTGAGGAGTCCCAGGAACGACCGCAGCTCCATGACGTTCTGTGGCCTGGGCGCGTTCCTGATAGCCTCTGTCTTGGCGTCTGTGGGCCGAATGCCGTCCGCCGTGATCTTTCTCCCCAAAAACTCCACTTCTGTTGCCATGAAGACGCATTTCACCCTCTCCAGCTGCAGCCCTACGCAATCCAGTCGTTGGGGACCTTCTCCAGGTTTTGTAGTTGCTCGACGGTGTCCCAACCCCTGACCAATATGTCGTCCTGAAAAACCACCGTGTGTGGTACCGACTTGAGTAGGCTCTCCATGTTTCTCTGGAAGATCGTTGAAGCTGACCGAATTCCAAACGGGCATCTATTATAGATAAACAGTCCCTTGTGCGTGTTGATGCAGGTGAGGCCCTTTGACGAATCCTCCAGCTCCTGCGTCATGTAGACCGAAGTCAGGTCAAGTTTGGTAAATGTCTTGCCTCCTGCCAGCGTTGCAAATAGGTCGTCTGCCTTAGGTAGCGGGTGTTGGTCCTGTAGCGAGAAACGATTAATAATTACTTTATAATCGCCGCAAATCCTGACCATGCCATCACTTTTGAGTACTGGAACAATCGGCCTGGCCCACTCGCTGAATTCCACTGGGGAGATGATGCCCTCGTGTTGCAGCCTGTCCAGCTCGATTTCCACTCTCTCCCTCATCATGTGAGGTACCGCTCGCGCCTTGTGGTGAATGGATCGTGCCTCTGGGACCAAGTGGATCCGCACCTTCACTCCGGAAAAGTTTCCAATGCCTGGCTCAAAAAGGGAAGGAAATTTGTTAAGAACCTGGGTACATGAGGCCTCATCGACATGTGATAACGCTCGGATGTCATCCCAGTTCGTGGATTTTTCCCAGCCAGCTCTTTCCAAGCAGTGTGGGGCCATCGCCCGGGACAATCCAGAGTGACAGTTCGTGCACTGTGCCCTCGTAGGTGACCTTGACCATGGCACTGCCCAGGACAGTGATAAGCTCTTTGGTGTATGTTCTCAGTTTCGTGTGGATGGGGCTCAGGGCTGATCTGAGTGCCTTGTTGCACCACAGTCTCTCAAACATCTTTTTACTCATGATGGATTGGCTCGCGCCAGTGTCCAGTTCCATGGCTACGGGTAAGCCATTCAATTTTACATTTAGCATTGTAGGTGGATATTTCGTCGAAAATGTGTGCATCCCGTGTACTTCAGCATCTGCCTCCTCTCTCTGAGGCTCAAAATTGCTTTGATCCACCATGGACCGATCTTCCTCTGCCACGTGGTGGTTAGCAGGTTGTGCAGAGCTTGGAGGTGCCCCATTGTTCCACAGCTCTTGCAAACATACCCTTTGAAGCGGCATGAATTGGCTGAATGGAAGCTTCCACAATGCCAACAAGGTGTGAATTGCCTTGCATTCATCCTTTGTTGCGGACTCTGAGTCATCTGGGTCATCTGAGGCCTGCTGGCAGTTGCAGACTCATGGTTTCTGCCCTGTACATTTCTGCTCGCAAACACAGTTCCAGTTAATTTCTGAACATTGCTGGCACTTAGAAACATAGAAACATAGAAAATAGGTGCAGGAGTAGGCTATTCAGCCCTTCTAGCCTGCACCTCCATTCAATGAGTTCATGGCTGAACATGAAACTTCAGTACCCCCTTCCTGCTTTCTCGCCATACCCCTTGATCCCCCGAGTAGTAAGGACTTCATCTAACTCCCTTTTGAATATATTTAGTGAATTGGCCTCAACTACTTTCTGCGGTAGAGAATTCCACAGGTTCACCACTCTCTGGGTGAAGAAATTTCTCCTCATCTCGGTCCTAAATGGCTTACCTCTTATCCTTAGACTGTGACCCCTGGTTCTGGACTTCCCCAACATTGGGAACATTCTTCCTGCATCTAACCTGTCTAAACCCGTCAGAATTTTAAACGTTTCTATGAAGTCCCCTCTCATTCTTCTGAACTCCAGTGAATACAAGCCCAGTTGATCCAGTCTTTCTTGATAGGTCAGTCCCGCCATCCCGGGAATCAGTCTGATGAATCTTCGCTGCACTCCCTCAATAGCAAGAATGTCCTTCCTCAAGTTAGGAGACCAAAACTGTACACAATACTCCAGGTGTGGTCTCACCAAGGCCCTGTACAACTGTAGCAACACCTCCCTGCCCCTGTACTCAAATCCCCTCGCTATGAAGGCCAACATGCCATTTGCTTTCTTAACCGCCTGCTGTACCTGCATGCTAACCTTGTGTGCTGAGAGATTTGTTTGGTGTTATGACTGGTGGACATAAATGCCTGTGCTATTGCAATGGCCTTACTGAGGGTCGGTGTCTCTACAGTCAAAAGTTTTCGTAGGATGGTCTCGTGGCCAATGCCCAGTATAAAAAAGTCTCTGAGCATCTGCTCCAGGTAGGCATCAAACTCACATTGTCCTGCAAGTCGCCTTAGCTCGGCAACGTAGCTCGCCACTTCCTGACCTTCAGATCGCTGGCACATGTAGAACCGATACCTCGCCATCAGCATGCTCTCCCTCGGGTTAAGATGCTCCCACATCAGTGTACACAGTTCCTCATACGACTTATCTGTGGGTTTCACCGGAGCCAGAAGATTCTTCATGAGGCTGTAGGCCGGTGCCCCGCAGACTGTGAGGAGGACCGCTCTCCTTTTTGCAGCACTTCCTTCTCCGTCCAGCTCGTTGGCTACAAAGTACTGGTCTAGCTGTTCAACATAGGCTTCCCAGTCCTCACCCTCTGAGAACTTCTCCAGGATGCCCACAGTTTGCTGCATCTTTGCTTGGATTCGTATACTCGTCGCCAGTTATTGTGTTCCGAACACAGATGAGACTGCACACAGGCAGGTTAAAGTAACAGTGACCTCAGTCTTTATTGAGACATTCCAGAGTGAGGAACAAACCTTCGGGGCTGGCTTATATACAGTGCTCCCACGGGATGCTGGGATCCCTTGGGACTTCAGGGGATGCGCTCCCTGGTGGCGGAACATGGGAGTGCATGCTTTACAGATACACAACAATATATCGTGGTATGGTTAGGTTGTAACAACAGTAGCCTGCACTTCTGTCTGCCATTGAGTATAAGACAGCACAAATAGCATTTGCCAAAGATGATACGTTCGTAATAAAGGATGAAACTGAGTACTGTGAGCAATGAGTAAGTGTGACCTTAGCTCCTTTAATAAGACTCCAGAGTGCAGGTACCTTGTGGGTGGCCTGCTTATATACAGTGCTCCCAAGGGATGCGGGGATCCCTTGAGACTCCAACAGGTAGGCCCTCTGGTGGTGGTGCTGTGATACAGGTTACCAAGAGCTAAATACATAACAAAAGGTAGTTTTGTTACTCACGCTACATGTACAGTAGGAGTGTCTCTCATAAATACTCCCACTGCTGATATGGAAGCTATGAAGTTCACACTCGAAGGTACAGTTATTGTTGACTTTAAATTGCTTGAAGGCAACCTTGAAGGAGGAATTCTGAGATTTCATAGATGTCTACTGTTCTTTATTCTTTCAGGTCAATGGTTATTGTAAGGAGATACCTTCCAACAGCAGAATGCATGCGATAAGTAACACAGGAGCAGTCAGTTAGCATATATACCAGCAGCACTTCAGTGCCATCAGGTAGCCCTGCACGAGTGAAAGTAGGCACCACCTTTGCATGGCTTTGGTCTCCAGTGTCTCCAGAAAATGAAAGACCTGGCTTTGATACAAGTGCATTACATGTTAGTGCAAGATAGCCATGGTCCACTATAGTTAGTTCAAGATGCTGGTCGTCGGCCTTGTGTAACTCATGCAGTTCATGACTTGGCTATGCAGCCATCCACTAGTGCTACTTCCACACACACACACCAGTGTAGAGAATTGCATGCCACATAAAAAGATAAACCCAACATAAAATCACCAAAATTTCAGAAACACTAAATAAAATATTCATTCCTAATGTAGGTTGTAGCCTGTCATTCTTACATTGTGCCTGGTCCGACCTGGAGTGAAATATTTGCTTTTCAATTTGACTGTGCAGTTGCAGAATACTGCTAACAGGTCTTAACAAGCAAAAATCAGCTTTCTTCTCAATCACTTTATTCTAATGTTTGTTGATCCATTTTCAGAGAGGGTAGGAATCAGAGTAGCATTAAACACAGATGAGTACTTCATTATACTTTCTAATGACATTACACGTGTTACTCATCTACTCTTTCCATAAAATTAACATATTTAGAAAAATAGGCCCTTCATTTCTGCAAAGAGTAACATGCTTCTTTTCCCAGAGAACCATGGGCTGGATTTTAGGCTTTTCTGTTTTCGGGGTGAAAATGGAGGCGGAGCGGGAAAGTTATCGGCCAGGAATAGTTTGCGCTTTGGTCAGGAAGTTTTGGCATCTGGTCCCTGCGTCAGGAGTGCAGCGCTAGGGGAGGCGTTGCACATGTTTCGTGGTAAAAGGATGAGAAACTGGCAAACTAAAGTGCCCCCGAGCCGTGTGCACCCCGAGAGAGGCCTGGGGATGGTGGGGCTGTGGAGGGGATGGGGGGGGGGGGGGGAAACGGGGGGACGGGGGGGTGGGGTGAGGGAAAAAACCATTAAAAACGCAAAATAATTCCCAAAACGTTGTTCACGCCACCACAACACAAATCGCTAAAATAATTAAAAGAACAAACACTCACGGGGTACGTTACCTTCCTCACCGTCGCCGGCTATGCTGGACTGCACTGGTTTCCCAGGCGGTGATTGCGGGCGCACTTCCGGGCGGACGGATCGGCTAAAAGTCCAAACCACTGCCGGTGTTGCAACCAGAGGCTCTGCTCAGCGCAGCCGCAAAACCCGACCCGAGGATCGCGGCGAGGAACAGGAGACCTGAACGCCACCTTTCGCGCTGCTCCGGGGTGAAACCCAGAGCGCAAAGGACCGGAAGATCCAGGCCAAAGAAGATACATATGGATTGTGCATCTGGACATAGGAAAATCTGAAGAAAATGGAAAATTTTCATCTCCTATTAGTTTTGGACACGGTGCAAAAATTCAACTGCGGTTCTCAAAGGATTACTCACCTAAGAATACATTTGTTTCTGATGAAATGGCACTGATGCACTATGTAAAAGAATTGGCGTCACACCTCTATATTCTCAGTTTGTGGGTCCAGGTCTGCAGTCTGCCAGTGGGTGTATCCGAGCCCCTTCCAATAACCTCTGGGAGGAGTGTGGCTCACCCATAAATATCCTGACAAAGACAGATTACAGGCTGACACCAGATGCCAGATATCTGATTAGTTCCAGATATTTGCAGTTAAAACTCTGTACTGGTGATCTAACTTTACATCACATGATAATTCAGCAATATCTTTTAGTTAAAAACAAACTAAAGTAATGATCTAAATATTTTTGAGAGAATATATTGGTGATAAATTGCACAGGTAATTAAACAGTACAGGATTCTAAGACTGATACAGGCCTGGATGATGGGAAAATAGATTAAGCATAGTTACATAGAAACCTTTACTAACCAATGCAGAATCACATTGGCTACCATTTGATAATAATATATTTATAACACACACTAGTTAACAGCAAATGATTTAGAGAATTTGATTTTTTGAAAGTGGACAACCTAGAAATTTTCAGCATCATAGTATGTCCTCAAGCAATCTCACTTCATGATTTCGCTCATAAACAGTACAATTGACACAGCAGCTACCCCTGCAGAACTCCCCCTGCTGTGATATCGTGAAGTTGCTCTTCAATTTGGAAACTTAACAACAGTGACTGCACTTCAAGTGCTAATTTATTGGGTGTGAGCTGCTTTGGGACACAATAAGATGATATATTTCTCTTTTTTTCGCATGCTCATTATGAATGGGAGGTGGGGGGGCGCTGGAATTATGGGCAGCCCTACTTGTTCATGGTGTCACTGGAGCCAAACTTTATGATGCCACAAAATGTCCACTCCTAAATTACCTTTAGTTAGCAGTTCTACAGTAAAAAAAACACACTAACAAGGGGGTGACTGAAAGATACCACTAAATGTTCAGATATCTTCCTTTGAAACACTTGGGATTAGCAAAAATTGTAAAAGTCCATTCTTCCTCTTTAAGACTGAATTGTTAATTAATGATTATACAGGCTGTGGCTTTTTATAACCTGTAATCTATTGAAATGTTAATCATAGGAAATGTGGTTCTTAGTTTACTGGGATTTGATCACACAGCTATGTCATATTTCTGTACATATCCAGATTACAACCATAAAAAGTCATATACAAGAACAAATTTTGGTGCGTTGCCTGCCCAATGCAGAAATTAATTCTGTGTTGCATTTTAGGTCACTCAGTCATTAGCAAAATACATCTTTATGTAGTTTTTTTAAAACAGTAGCATTCAATTAAATAAGTCACTGTACTGCAGTTAAGACCTCAGCATAGGCAATATATGCACACTCTGCATAATTAAAGTCGACCCATGGAGCAGGAGTCTGCAGCACTACCAAGAACGATACAGTGGACAGGCAATTGTTCATTTTGATTTTGTGGTGAGAAAAAAATTGTTCCTGAATGTAGAAAATAGTATCCAAGCCTATTACAATCTGTCATTATTAAATAGCATCATTCAGACTACAGAAGTGCCTTGCTCTAAGTACGCTGCCTATTCATTATGGATGAATCAGATGAATATTACATTTAGCAGTGGGAATCTGCTGCCTTTAACTCCTTTCACAAATCCAACATAGCAACATGAATGTACCATGTTTCATCCAATAATTCTTAAATTGTAAGATTACAGTCTGCATTTTCAAAGATGTTCTCCACTTCAATTGACAGGTCTCCATATAACGACTGAATTGTATATGTAGAGTCAAATGTCTGCAGGCAAAATACACAGTACATTCTTTAGTCAGGGTGGAGTCAAGTTGGCCTCAGTACCTCTGGGCTAGGAAGGGGGAGAAAGAAATGACTGGCATTCCCATTTCTGATTGTTACCCAATAACGGCAATTCAAAAGGACGTGTCTACAGACAAGATCAAACGCTATAGTGATTTTCTTCATGGTCGAGTAGCAACACTCCTTATTTGGGCTCATCACAAATGGGCATGTAGAATGACATACTGGAGGGCTATTGGCACCCATAAAAATGTAGGTCAATAAGAGTTGGTAGATTCAGGAGAGGTGGGCAAAAAAGCCAACACAAATCACAAACATAAATGCAGGTAAGGGTCACCATACAGCCTTTCTAAATATCCTTCGAAAGAAAATCAAATCCCTCCACCATCACAGCACCTATTTCATAAGAACATAAGAAATCAAAGCAGGATTCAGCCATTTGGCACTTTGAGCCTCCTCCACCATTCAATAAGATCTTGGCTGATCTACTACCTCAGCTCCATCTTCCTGCACTATCACCATATCCCTTGGTTCCTTTAGTATCCAAAAATCTGTCATAAGAACATAGGAAATAGGAGTAGGCCATTTGACCCCTCGAGGCTGCTCTGCCATTTAATAAGATCATGGCTGATCTGATCATGGACTCAGCTCCACTTCCCTGCCCGCTCCCCATAACCCTTTATTCCCTTATTGCTCAAAAATCTCTCTATCTCTGCCTTAAATATATTCAATTAAAATGACCCAGCCTCCACAGCTCTCTGGGACAGAGAATTCCATAGATTTACAACCCTCTGAGAGAAGGAATTCCTCCTCATCTCAGTTTTAAATAGGTGCCCCTTATTCTGAGATTATGTCCCCTAGATTTAGTTTCCCCTATGAGTGGAAATATCCTCTCTGCAACCATCTTGTCGAGCCCCCGCCCCATTATCTTATATGTTTCGATAAGATCACCTCTCATTCTTCTGAACTCCAATGTGTATAGGCACAAATTACTCAACCTATCTTCATAAGTCAACTCCCTTGTCTCCGGAATCAACTTAGCGAACCTTCTCTGAACAACTTCCAATGCAAATATATCTTTCCTTAAATATGGAGACCAAATCTGTATGCAGTACTCCAGGTGTGGCCTCACCAATACATAAGAACATAAGAACATAAGAAATAGGAGCAGGAGTAGGCCATTTGGCCCCTCGAGCCTGCTCCGCCATTCAATAAGATCATGGCTGATCTGATCATGGACTCAGCTCCACTTCCCTACCCGCTCCCCATAACCCTTAATTCGCTTATCGTTCAAAAATCTGTCTATCTCCACCTTGAATATATTCAATGACCCAGCCTCCACAGCTCTCTGGGGCAGAGAATTCCACAGAATACCCTGTACAGTTGTAGCAGGACTTCTCTGCTTTTATACCCCACCCCCCTTGCAATAAAGGCCAACATTCCATTTGCCTTCCTGATTACTAGCTGTACCTACATATTAATTTTTTGTGTTTCATGCACAAGGACCCCCAGGTCCCTCTGTACTGCAGCACTTTGCAATTTTTCTCCATTTAAATTTTAATTTGCTTTTCTACTTTTTCTGCCAAAGTGGATAACCTCACATTTTCCCACATTATACTCCATCTGCCAAATTTTTTCCCTCTCACTTAGCCTGTCTATATCCCTTTGCAGATTTTTGTGTCCTCCTCACACTTTGCTGTCCCACCCATCTTTGTATCATCAGCAAACTTGGCTACATTACACTCGGTCCCTTCTTCCAAGTCATTAATATAGATTGTAAATAGTTGAGGCCCCAGCACCAATCCCTGCGGCGCCCCACTAGTTACTGTTTGCTAACCGGAAAATGACTCATTTATCCAAACTCTCTGTTTTCTGTTAATTAGCCAATCCTCTATCCATGCTAATAAATTACCCCCAACCCCATGAACTTATCTTGTGCATTAACTTTTTATGTGGCATCTTATCGAATGCTTTCTGGAAATCCAAATACACCACATCCACTGGTTGCCCCTTATCCACCCTGCTCGTTACATCCTCGAAGAGCTCGAGCAAATTTATCAAACATGATTTCCCTTTCATAAAACCATGTTGACTCTGCTTGATTGAATTATGCTTTTCCAAATGTCCTGCTACTGCTTCCTTAATAATGGACTCCAGCATTTTCCCAACGACAGATGTTAGGCTAACTGGTCTATAGTTTCCTGCTTTCTGTCTGCCTCCTTTTTTAAATGGGGGCGATACATTTGCAGTTTTCCAATCTGATGGGGACCTCTCCAGAATCAAGGGAATTTTGGTAGATTACAACCAATGCATCCACTATCGCTGCAGCCAATTCTTTTATCTCTAGGATGTAAGCAATCAGGTCTAGGGGACTTGTCCGCTTTTAGTCCCATTATTTTACCGAGTACTACTTCTTTAGTGATAGTGATTGTATTAAGTTCCTCCCTCCCTGTAGCCCCTTGATTATCCACTATTGCAATGTTTTTAGTGACTTCTATCATGAAGACCGATACAACATATTTGTTCAATGTCTCTGCCATTTCCCTGTTCCCCATTATTAATTCCCCAGTCTCATCTTCTAGGGGACCAACATTTATTTTAGCCACTCTTTTCCTTTTTATGTACCTGTAGAAACTCTTACTGTTTTTAGTAGCACGTGAGTAGCACGTGTAGCGAGTTGGTCTTACCGCAGGTGAAGGGTCCACAGCCAGCTAGGGAATGGAAGACCAGCAGGAAGAGTAGTGCAAGGAAGGTAGTGCAAGGGTCCCCTGCGGTCATCCCCCTGCAAAACAGATACACTGCTTTGGGTACTGTTGGGGGGGATGACTCATCAGGGGAGGGCAGCAGCAGCCAAGTTCATGGCACCGTGGCTGGCTCTGTTGCACAGGAGGGCAGGAAAAAGAGTGGGAGAGCGATAGTGATAGGGGATTCAATTGTAAGGGGAATAGATAGGCGTTTCTGCGGCCGCAACCGAGACTCCAGGATGGTATGTTGCCTCCCTGGTGCAAGGGTCAAGGATGTCTCGGAGCAGGTGCAGGACATTCTGAAAATGGAGGGAGAACAGCCAGTTGTCATGGTGCACATTGGTACCAACGATATAGGTAGAAAAAGGGATGAAGTCCTACGAGATGAATTTAAGGAGCGAGGAGCTAAATTAAAAAGTAGGACCTCAAAAGTAGTAATCTCGGGATTGCTACCAGTGCCACGTGCTTGTCAGAGTAGGAATTGCAGGATAGCGCAGATGAATACATGGCTTGAGCAGTGGTGCAGCAGGGAGGGATTCAAATTCCTGGGGCATTGGAACCGGTTCTGGGGGAGGTGGGACCAGTACAAACCGGACGGTCTGCACCTGGGCAGGACTGGAACCAATGTCCTAGGGTGAGTGTTTGCTAGTGCTGTTGGGGAGGAGTTAAACTAATATGGCAGGGGGATGGGAACCAATGCAGGGAGGCAGAGGGAAACAAAATGGAGACAGAAGCAAAAGACAGAAAGGAGATGAGTAAAAGTGGAGGGCAGAGAAACCCAAGGCAAAAAACAAAAAGGGCTAATGTACAGCAAAATTCTAAAGGGTCAAAGTGTAATAAAAAGGCAAGCCTGAAAGCACGCTGCCTCAATGCGAGGAGTATTCGGAACCCAGGAGAGGGCTCTGAGCTAGTTAGAGTGGGTGAGAGTGTAGATGAACAGGACCCCAAGAAAGAATGCAAAAGGCAGGAGGCAACAGAGCAGAGTAGCACTGGGGTAAGTGTAAACCACAAGGTGATAGGAAGGGACAATATGTATGAATATAAAGGGGCTGCAGGAGGGGTCAAAACTAAAAATCATGGTTTAAAAACTAGTATTAAAACACTTTACCTAAACGCACGCAGCATTCGAAATAAAGTAAATGAGTTGACGGCACAAATCATTTCAAATCGGTATGATTTGGTGGCCATTACAGAAACGTGGTTGCAGTGTTGCCAAGACTGGGAATTAAACATACAGGGGTATCTGACAATTCAGAAGGATAGACAAGAAGGGAAAGGAGGTGGGGTAGCTATGCAAATAAAGGATGATATCAGGGCAGTTGTGAGAGATGATATTGGCTCGAATGAACAAAATGTTGAATCATTGTGGGTGGAGATTAGAGATAGTAAGGGTAAAAAGTCACTGGTGGGCGTAGTTTATAGGCCCCCAAATAATAACTTCACGGTGGGGCAGACAATAATCAAGGGAATAATAGAGGCATGTGAAAAAGGAATTGCAGTAATCATGGGGGATTTTAACCTACATATCGATTGGTCAAATCAAATCGCACGGGGTAGCCTGGAGGAGGAATTCATAGAATGCATATGGGATTGTTTCTTAGAACAGTATGTTACAGAACCTACAAGGGAGCAAGCTATCTTAGATCTGGTCCTGTGTAATGAGACAGGAATAATAAACGATCTCCTCGTAAAAGATCCTCTCGGAATGAGTGATCACAGTATGGTTGAATTTGTAATACAGATTGAGGGTGAGGAATTAGTGTCTCAAACAAGCATACTATGCTTAAACAAAGGGGACTACAGTGGGATGAGGGCAGAGTTAGCTAAAGTAGACTGGGAACACAGACTAAACGGTGGCACAATTGAGGAACAGTGGAGGACTTTTAAGGAGCTCTTTCATAGTGCTCAACAAAAATATATTCCAGTGAAAAAGAAGGGTGGTAAGAAAAGGGATAACCAGCCGTGGATAACCAAGGAAATAAAGGAGAGTATCAAATTAAAAACCAATGCTTATAAGGTGGCCAAGGTTAGTGGGAAACTAGAAGATTGGGAAAATTTTAAACGACAGCAAAGAATGCATAAGAAAGCAATAAAGAAAGGAAAGATAGATTATGAAAGTAAACTTGCGCAAAACATAAAAACAGATAGTAAAAACTTTTACCGATATATAAAACGGAAGAGAGTGACTAAAGTAAATGTTGGTCCTTTAGAAGATGAGAAAGGGGATTTAGTAATGGGAAATGTGGAAATGGCTGAGACCTTAAACAATTATTTTGCTTCGATCTTCACAGTGGAAGACACAAAAACCATGCCAAAAATTGCTGGTCACGGGAATGTGGGAAGGGAGGACCTTGAGACAATCACTATCACTAGGGAGGTAGTGCTGGACAGGCTAATGGGACTCAAGGTAGACAAGTCCCCTGGTCCTGATGAAATGCATCCCAGGGTATTAAAAGAGATGGCGGAAGTTATAGCAGATGCATTTGTTATAATCTACCAAAATTCTCTGGACTCTGGGGAGGTACCAGTGGATTGGAAAGCAGCTAATGTAACGCCTGTTTAAAAAAGGGGGCAGACAAAAGGCAGGTAACTATAGGCCGGTTAGTTTAACATCTGTAGTGGGGAAAATGCTTGAAACTATCATTAAGGAAGAAATAGCGGGACATCGAGATAGGAATAGTGCAATCAAGCAGACGCAACATGGATTCATGAAGAGGAAATCATGTTTAACTAATTTACTGGAATTTTTTGAGGATATAACGAGCATGGTGGATAGAGGTGTACCGATGGATGTGGTGTATTTAGATTTCCAAAAGGCATTCGATAAGGTGCCACACAAAAGGTTACTGCAGAAGATAAAGGTACGTGGAGTCAGAGGAAATGTATCAGCATGGATCGAGAATTGGCTGGCTAACAGAAAGCAGAGAGTCGGGCTAAATGGATCCTTTTCAGGTTGGAAATCGGTGGTTAGTGGTGTGCCACAGGGATCGGTGCTGGGACCACAACTGTTTACAATATACATAGCTGACCTAGAAGAGGGGACAGAGTGTAGTGTAACAAAATTTGCAGATGACACAAAGATTCGTGGGAAAGTGGGTTGTGTAGAGGACACAGAGAGGCTGCAAAGAGATTTAGATAGGTTAAGTGAATGGGCTAAGGTTTGGCAGATGGAATACAATGTCGGAAAAAGTGAGGTCATCCACCTTGGTAAAAAAAACAGTAAAAGGGAATATTATTTGAATGGGGAGAAATTACAACATGCTGCGGTGCAGAGGGACCTGGGGGTCCTTGTGCATGAATCCCAAAAAGTTAGTTTGCAGGTGCAGCAGGTAATCAGGAAGGCGAATGGAATGTTGACCTTCATTGCGAGAGGGATAGAGTACAAAAGCAGGGAGGTCCTGCTGCAACTGTACAGGGTATTGGTGAGGCCGCACCTGGAGTACTGCGTGCAGTTTTGGTCACCTTACTTAAGGAAGGACATACTAGCCTTGGAGGGGGTACAGAGACGAATTCACTCGGCTGATTCCGGAGATGAGGGGGTTACCTTATAATGATAGATTGAGTAGACTGGGTCTTTACTCGTTGGAGTTCAGAAGGATGAGGGGTGATCTTATAGAAACATTTAAAATAATGAAAGGGATAGACAAGATAGAGGCAGACCAGATAGAGGCAGAGAGTTTGTTTCCACTGGTCGGGGAGACTAGAACTAGGGGGCACAGCCTCAAAATACAGGGGAGCCAATTTAAAGCCGAGTTGAGAAGGAATTTCTTCTCCCAGAGGGTTGTGAATCTGTGGAATTCTCTGCCCAAGGAAGCAGTTGAGGCTAGCTCATTGAATGTATTCAAGTCACAGATAGATAGATTTTTAACCAATAAGGGAATTAAGGGTTATGGGGAGCGGGTGGGTAAGTGGAGCTGAGTCCATGGCCAGATCAACCATGATCTTTTTGAATGGCGGAGCAGGCTCGAGGGGCTAGTTGGCCTACTCCTGTTCCTAATTCTTATGTTCTATGTTCTTATATTTCGTGCTAGTTTACTTTCATAATCTATCTTCCCTCTCTTTATTATTTTTTTAGTTGTTCTTTGCTGGCTTTTAAAAGTTTCCCAATCCTCTGGCCTCCCACTAGATTTGGCCACATTGTATGCCGCTGTTTTCAATTTGATACCATCCCTTATTTCCTTAGTTAGCCACGAATGGTTATCCCTTTTCTTACAGTCTTTCCTTCTCATTGGGACATATTTTTGTTGCGAGTTATGAAATATCTCCTTAAATGTCTGCCACTGCTCATCAATCGTCCCACACTTTAATCTATTTTCCCAGGCCGCTTTAGCCAACTCTACCTTCATACCTTTGTAGTCTGCTTTATTTAAGGTTTGAGATCCAACTTTCTCAACCTCCAACTGAATTTGAAATTCAATCATGTTATGGTCACTCATTCCTAGAGGATCCTTTACAAGGAGACGGTGGGCAGTGACATCGGTGGCGCGCTGAGCACATCAGCACGATGCCGATGACGTCAGCGCGACGTGGACGTGCCGCCTCGCGCTGATGCATAGCAACATCCCACCCCTTCAGTTAAAGGGGAGGGCCGCTGCGAGCTCTGCAGCCACTTTAGTGGTGCCCGCTGGGCCACCAGGGAGGGTTTGGAATGGGCCAGTGTTCCAACACTGAAGTGGGGGTGCCGGGCTGCCAACAGGCCGACCCTGTGGCCGCCATTGTCAGGCCAACTTCAGAGTCGGCCGACGATTAAAATAAAATGGCAGCCATGGCCGAGCACCTTCCCCTTTAAGGGCGGACGTGCCACCCAGCTCCTGGAAAGCTGTTGGTGGCACTGACAGGCGGCCACTCCGTGCCGTGGGGCAATTTCCTGGGCAGTTTGGGCATTGCCGGGCGGGGCGGAAACCCGTTTCCACCGCCACCGGCCCAGGGACAATTTATGATGGGTCAGCCCATCTGCCTGTACCCAGTCGGAAAGGCCTTACCGCCCCATTACCGCCTCTTAGACATGGTAATGCCTAAACTGTACACAGTACTCTAAGGGGCCGAAATTGCCCTTCTCCTTAAGGCCTGTTACCATCACAAATCGGCGGCCATGCTGCGGAGTGGGGGGGGGGGGGCCTCCGACTTCTCGTGGAATGGCTGCTGCTAGCCCAATTGCCCTCCCGAGAACCCCCCCTACCGCTCTGTAGGCTGCCGATCCATGGTAAGTGCGTCATCACCGTGCGCACCGTCGATCTACCCCCCCACCGACCCCTACACCCCCCCCCCCGCCACAATGGCGACATTCCCCTTGGAAAATCTCCAGCCCTCCCGGCAGTGCCAAAGCCTGTTGTTCCCCGGTGGTCCAGTGAGGCTGTGGCCTACTGCAATGGTGGTGCGGCTTCCCTTAAAGGGGAGGATGCCGCCATGGTTTCTTTATATCGGCCGACTGCTATGTTGGCCCAAAGATTATGCCCACGGGTTTGGCTGGGACGCCAACAGGCAACCTGACACCCCCTCTTGGGTGCCAGGCCGCTGGCCCGGCCGAAACCCTCCCTGGTGGCCCAGTCGGCCGAAGCTTTAAAATCGTAGAGGCTCTCCCCTTGAAGCGAAGGGGACAGCCGTGTTGACACGACCTCCGCCCCTCAAGTGATGTCACTGCCCCCATTAAGAACGACTTCCAGATCCAAGGAAAAATAAAGAACAAAGAGCCGAATGTCGCTCAAGAGGCGACCTAAACCGTAGCTGCGGTAAAAGCAATTTCTACCCCCTTTATTGTCAATCCTTTTGTACTAAAGGCTAACATACCATTTTTGTTCCTAATTGCTTGCTGTACCTGCATGTTAATTTTCTGTGATTGGTGTACAAGGACACCCAGGTTCCTCTGCATGCCATCATTTCCCAATCTCTCACCATTTAAAAAATGTTCTGTTTTCTATTTTTCCTACTAAAGTGGATGAGTTCATATTTCTCCACAATGGCCCAGAAATTGTGGTCAGATGCCTCCGACTTGAAAAATGTCAGTGAATTTACCTGCTGGTCCGGGAGGTTTAGAGACACGTGGTCCTGGGCCTCGATGCGAAGACCTGTGTCGAGGCCCACGTATCTGCAAGGACTTAGGCGCTTTGCATGCGTCCCTGGGATCACGAGGCCCGGCCTAACCAATCAAAATGGGGGTATTTCCATTCATATCTGTGATGATTTTTGCATGTACGGAATCACCATAAGTATGAATGGGAGTACCCCCAAAACACCACAAACACTTAAAACTTTTTAAAAAAAAACATCACATATTTAAAATTAATCGAAATGGAATTGAATTAATTATTTAAAACAAATGTAATTTTTTGAAAAATAAATTTAAAGTGTTTAAAAATAAACTTTACATAGGGTTACATAGGATGTATGGCACAGAAACAGGACATTTGGCCCAATCAGTCCATGCCGGTCTTTATGCTCCACTCGAGCCTCCATCCATCTTTCCTCATTTAAATCTATCCGCATACCTTTCTGTTCACTTCTCCCTCATATGCTTGTCTAGCCTCCCTTTAAATGCATCTATTCTCTGCAACCACTCCCTGTGATAGCAAGTTCCACATTCTCACCTCTCTTTGGGTAGAGAGTTTTCTTCTGAATTCCCTACTACTTTATTTAACAGGATTTTAAACGTTTAAATTATTGAAAAAAAATCTCATTTTCTGAACTTTAAAATTCTTACGCTGATAAAAGCAGGCCTTATGTCTGCTCTTATCAGTCGTAAGAATTTCAAGCAAATAGCCCAACTCTCTACTTGCGGAGGCCCTTTACTTCTGGATGCGTGCAATCTGTCAAGAGGATCGCAAGTTCCAATTTAGGCGCATTCGCTTCACATGCCTAAACTTGTAACTTGCTCGGCCCCTATGGATATGTGTGCACCTCGTACACGCCCACAGAGGACGCAAATTCAGAGCCATATTCCATCTGCCATGTTCTTTCCCACTCACTTAGCCTGTCTATACCACTTTGCAGCCTCTTTGCATCCTCCTCACACCTTACTTTCCCACCTAGCTTTGTATCATCAGCAAACTTGGATACATTACATTCGATCTCTTCATCCAAATCGTTGATATAGATTGTGAATAGCTGAGGCCCAAGCTCTGATCCTTGCGGTACCCCACTAGTTACAGCCTGCCAACCCAAAAATGACCCGGTTATTCCTACTCTCTGTCCATTAACCAATCCTCAATCCATGCTAATATATTACCCCAATCCCATGAGCCCCAATTTTGAGCAATAACCTCTTGTGTGGCACCTTATCAAATGATTTTTTTAAATCCAAATTCACTACATCCACTGGTTCCCCTTATCTACCCTGCCAGTTACAACCTCGAAAAACTCACAATTTCCCTTTCATAAATCTGTGTTGACTATGTCCAAACATATTATGATTTTCTAAGTGCCCTGTTACTACTTCCCTAATAATAGATTCTATCATTTTCCCTACTATTGATTTCCCTCTTGAATGACTTAAGGTTTTGTCTCCACTCCCTACCTGAAAGTCTATTCTGCGTATTGATCATTATTTGAGTGTGAAGAAGTGCTCCTGACATCAATTCTGAACTTGCAGGAACCAGTATTAATAAATAAGTAATTTTTGGGTTGGCAGGTTGTAACTAGTGGGATTCTGCAAGGATCAGTGCTGGGGCCTCAGCTATTTACAATCTATATCATTGACTTAGATGAGTCTCCAGGTGTCTTGGACCCGCTTGCCACTGGACCAAGACCTCGCTCAGCTAAACCCGTGTGGTTGCTGGTGTGCAACGGCCGCCCCACGTTAAAAGAACTCACGCACAGGCATCATCCATTCCTTTCTGCCTATGATGATGAGATGAGGGGAACAAATGTAATGTATCCAAGTTTGTTGATGATACAAAGCTAGGTGGGAAAGTAAGCTGTGAGGAGAATGCAAAGAGGCTGCAAAGGGATATAGACAGGTTACGTGAGTGGGCAAGAAGATGGCGGATGGAATATAATGTGGGGAAATGTGAACTTATTCATTTTAGTAGGAAGAAGGGGAATATTTTTTAAAAGGTGAGAGACTAGTATGTGTTGGTACCCAATAAGACATGGGTGTCCTTGTACATGAGTCACAGAAAGTTAACATGCAGGTACAGCAAGCAATTAGGAAGCCAAATGATATGTTAGATTTCATTGCAAGGGGGTTAGAGTATAAGAGTACGGAAGTCATGCTGCAATTAAATTGGGCTTTGCTGAGACCACACCTGTATGGTGTACAGCTTTGGTCTCCTTACCTACTTGCCTTGGAGGGAGTGCAACAAAGGTTCACTAGATTGATTCCTGGGATGAGAGGGTTGACCTATGACAAGAGTTTGACTAGAAAGGGCCTAGATTCCCTGGAGTGTAGAAGAATGAGATGTGATCTCATTGAAATGTATAAAATTCTTAGAGGGCTCGACATCATCATCATCATAGGCAGGCCCTCGGAATCGAGGAAGACTTGCTTCCACTCCTTAGGTGGCTGAACAGTCCAATATGAGAACCACAGTCCCTGTCACAGGTGGGACAGATAGTCGTTGAGGGAAGGGGTGGGTGGGACAGGTTTGCCGCACACTCTTTCCGCTGCCTGCGCTTGATTTCTGCATGCTGTCGGCGATGAGACTCGAGGTGCTCAGCGCCCTCCTGGAAAAGGCTCGACAGGGTAGATGCTGAAAGGCTGCTTTCCCTGGCCAGGGAGTCTAGAACTAGGTGTCATAGTCTCAGGATTTAGGACTGAGATGAGGAGAAATTTCTTCTCTTAAGGGTTGTGAATCTTTAGAATTCTCGGAGGGCTGTGGCTGCTCAGTTGTTGAGTATATTCAAGACTGTGATTGATACATTTTTTGACAGTAAGGGAATCAAAGGATATGGGGATAGTGCAGGCAAGTGGAGTTGAGGTAGAAGATCAGCCATGATCTTATTGAATGGCGGAGCAGGCTTGAGGGGTCTTGTGGCCTCGGCCTGCTCCTATTCCTTATGTTCGTATGTTTTTAGATGTTCTGCACCAGTGCTTTAACTTGAAATATGAAAGAAATACATTTATATAATATCTTATCACAACTCGCAGAAGTCTCAATCATTTCACTGCTGAAGTACTTTGAAGAGCAGTTATTGTTGTTATGTAAGCAAACATCTAAAGCCATTTTGCGCACAGCAAATCCCTAATAGAGCAATTGAATCTGATTTAGAATAGAATCATAGAATAGTTACAGCACAGAAGGAGGTCATTTGGCCCATCAATCCCGTGCTGGCTCTCTGCAAGAGCACTTCAGTTAGTCCCACTCCCCCATTTTGCTGGTACTAGTTGAGGAAGGAATATTAGGCAGCACACCGGGAGAACTCTTTTTTAAAAGAGTGCTACATAATCTTTAACATCTTATCTGAAGGACTCTTGATTAACCTTTTCTATTCCATTTATTATCTAATAACTCCATAAGGGACCATCTTCTTTTTCTTCTTCCAGTGCTGAGGAATTGAAGTTTTTCAAATCTTTTCTCATAAATTATTCCTTTGACACTAGGATCAGCTTTGTGGCCCACTTTGTACTGCTTCCAGGGCTTTGATATTTTTCTTGAACCTTGACAGCCTGAGTTGATTGAAATATTTAAAGTGTGACTTGACCAGAGTATTATACAGCTTTATCATGATGGCCTCAGAATTATGAATATTGATTTGTCAATATAGTTCAGCATTCTGCTTGCTTTATTAATTGATGCTCTGCAATAACTAGATCTGGTTCCTGTTAAGTCTACCACAATCTCTTTCAGTTTATCTCTTCGTACAACACCATTCATTAAATAGGTTCCCATTTTTTCTACCAAGACCTTGCAATTATCTATATTGAATTCCATGTGTCATCGCACTGCCCACTAGTAAATATTATCCAGGTCCTTCTACACCACTTTGGCTGCTTCATCAGGACTCGACTGTTTCCTCCCAAATAAATGCAAATAGAATTACTGATAAATCATAAATAAATGGATCAAAATAGCAGTTCCTCTAGAATCCATTTTGGGGATGAAAGGCAATGAACAAGTCAATGTATTAACACTCAATAAAATTAAACAATGCACATTGGACGATCAACAGAGCATATACTGAGTGCGAGACTGATTGCCAACTGAGGCTTGATGAAAAAAACAATCAACCTTATGACTCAGCGCAGAACATGAGCATAGGTGGCTTATCAATTTTCTCTCTTTCCCTTCTGCCCCAAAGATGTTGATTGCTTTACTGGGGTGAGAAACTGTTGTGCAGGCAGCTGTTGCTCTCTACCATATCTTTCCACAATGGGAGTGAGCCTTAGTCCTGAATGCTAGCTATGACACTGAGTGCTAAGAGGCAATATTCCTGTGGAGAAGTGGAGAAGATCACAAATAGCCCCACTCCTCTCCTGCTTACCCAATGGATATATGCACACACACACAGACACACTTCTAACAGGCATTGCTATACAAAAATGGGTGGGAATGCTGGCAAGTTTTTCCATTCCTTGACTGTGCCCCCCTGAGATTAGCTAACTCAACAAGGTCCAGCAATTGAATCTTTGACATTTGGCCAACAGGAGAGCTCCTCAGCTATCTCTTCAAGAGCAATGGACTACCTCATAATGTCTAGCTGTCACAGTATTGGCATCCCTGTTAGCAACTACACCAATAAATGAACCGAGCTGCAATGTTATCGCTTATACAGGTGTTCACAATGATTCAAACTTCAGTTACAAATGCAGAAAATTACAGAATTACTGCAAAGTGGACCATTGATGGCATATTGGCATTTTCTTATATTATGTATAATAACACAACTTTATGTTTTCTAATTTTTGTGAGGCATCTACTCCAATTGAGAGGGCGACAGGCCAACCTTCTCCCAGAATTTTAACAATGCTGCTCTTGATTCCTCCATTAGGAAGTGCTCAAGACTCAGGCTGTCTATCCACAATCTAGCCGTCCAATGATTGCACTGCGATCTGTTCAACACCTCCTCCAATGGTCTGTCTGACATCAGAAACTCACTGAGTGGCAAATCAAGAGCAACAGGCCCGATTAGCCCTTGGCATAATCTGGTTATACATCAAAATCCTGCAGGCAACATAATATTCAGCCTCAATTGCAAAACAGAGGATCGTTTAAAATTATTGGGCTAGGACCTCCACTTTTTTTGCATGTTTAACGCCCATATATCGCCCATTTTGGCACAAAATGGAAACCGGCGGGCATTTTTCGGAAACTTATCGGCGAGCGTTACTTTCCCCATGTGCCTAACGCCAGGAAAAAATATTACCGCCTGCCCACTTTTTTGGGGCGGGATCAGCAGAATGGGTGAAATCAACGGCCATAATATCGCCCAATGTTACTTTCCACTCTGATTTAATGCCGAGATTCAATAATACCGCCTGCCCACTTTTTTTTGTCGTAAAGAGCATATTTACCCAAATTAGCGGCCATGAGATCGCCCAGCGTCAATTTCACCACCTCGCACACATATCGCCCACAATATCGCTCGCCCAAAAAACCGCCCACAAAAAGTGGAACTGTTCTGAACGAACGCCAGCGCTACGGCTGGCATTTAAAAATCCCACTCTTACGTGAGGAGCTGATATCTGAACGATTTGGCCGAAAGAGCGTTAATGTGAGTGACAACGCTGACACACTGCTGTGTGTGCAGCTCAGACATCGATGGTGCCCAAAATCTTGGTGCCAGTTAAAGTTTACGGTGATTGATGTTAAGTTGTATTTAACCCTTTCATGTTAAGGAATCACCAGTGTGTAACGGTCCAGCTATCTGAGACAATGTGCAACAAGGTTATGTTCAATAAAAAAAAAATTAATACCAACATTGGTCTGAAATCATAAGCATCACAGGCAATAACACCCAACTCCCGCCCACACCCCACTTTTTCCACCATTGACATAAATTACATGTTCAACGTGTCCAGCACACAGAATACAAAGGCAAAGCAGGAGCATGGTGCCCAGCCCCAATACATTGCAACAAATTACATTCACCCTGATGGAGATATAACACAGCCATCACCTGTGGACATACACCTCGCTTTCCTTCCCCCCTCCCCTTCTTCTCCCCACTTCTACCCCTTCCCCTCCTCGCTCCACAGCACCTGGCCGAGGAACTCCTCAGGCGGTGCCTCATTGCGGGGGTTGAAGGCAGATGCGGTCGTTGCACACGTACGGGAGCGGGGGGTGCCGAGGGGGCAACATTCTCTGATGCAGAAGCAGGATCTTGGTCCTTGCTCTCATCTGTCCTTCGCAATGGTGGTGCGGAACCTAGGGGTGGAGTGCCGCGCTCGGGGACCACTGGGAGGTCTGTGCCAGCAGTGTTCCTGGCTATCGCCATCCAGGGCCTCCGCCATCCGCGGAATGTACTCAGTCATGGTGGCCAGTTGTCAGGATATGCCCCCTATTGCTTGGTCACCAATGTCTACAGTCCTCCTGGAGAACTGCACCATCTCTCCACTCTCATGTGGCACTTGTGCTACAGACCTGCCACGTCCACGAGGCCTCCGAGGGGTCGGCGCTGTCCTGGGGACAAATGGGGTGCCCTGTGGTGAGGTGCTTGGAGCCGGTACCTCTAGAGTGGAGGCGGGAATGACCAGAGGACCACTAGGTGGCCTTGGGGTGTAATGGCTTCTGGAGCGTGGCAATGCAGGTTCTTCGAAGTCCGCGCTCTCCTCCGTGGAGAACAGACCCAGCGGATTGACGGGCGAGAATCGGAGCCCCTCAGCACCAGATGTAACATCATCCGCCGACTCCTGCCCTGCGCCCCCACCTTCTGGCCTCTGTGGTCTTGCCTGGGGCCATGCTGCTGGCTGAGCTGCAAAACATAAATGAGGTTATTAGAGGAGAAGGGGGTGCTAGAGTCACAAGGCGAGTCCAGCGCTACACACAGCATATGCACGACAAAAGCACCACCACTCTCAAAATCATCACAGACATCACATTTCATGACCATCAACACATTGTACATTGCAATGATTTTCATTAGTCCAGCATTATTTATAGGACAATTTTAGAAATCGTCTATCCTATATGATTGTTCGGATATGAGTGGGTGTGGCATCTATAGAGTTACATGACGCAATGGTGTAAGCTTTACTCACGTGGCGTCACTTCAGGGTCTGCAGATGCGTCCGTGGCTGTCCGGGTGTGCTTCCCCACGAGTGAGAGCACATGCTCCTCCATGTCAGTAATGTCGCTTGGGACTGGTGGCCCCCCCCACCCATTCACCTCTGCACGGACCTCATCGTCGATAGCTTCTTCTGTAAAAGGACAAAATGGCATGAGATCATTGCGTGATATCATCGCTAGGTACTGTCACAGACACTGATAGACATAGAAACATAGAAAATAGGTGCAGCAGTAGGCCATTCGGCCCTTCTAGCCTGCACCGCCATTCAATGAGTTCATGGCTGAACATTCAACTTCAGTACCCCATTCCTGCTTTCTCGCCATACCCCTTGATCCCCCTAGCAGTAAGGACCTCATCTATAGAAACATTCCCGCTACCTCTCACAACACATAACCGTCAGATGTAATCATGATTATTATGATAATTATCATTCTTTACCGCAGGCTTTGAGTAAAACATTCCCGGTAAAAGTGCAAGACCTCACATCTGCTGATAGTCACGCATGACCGTTACAAATCAAATTATATAAATATATAAATACATGTAAATCAATGTAATACTTACTCTTGCGGATCCCACAAGGTCGTTCCATCATTTGCGGCATTGGTTGCCCTCACACACCTCTTTGGTCGCCGACGAGACCACCTCTGCTATCTTGGTCCATATCCTCTGGTATGCCTTTGGGGTGGGCTTCCCACGCCCTCCCTGTGTCAAATCACCCCAGCGTAACACGACCTCCTGCAGGAGAGAAGCATTTGCCTTGTCCGAGAACCTCCTGGCTCTTTTGCGCCCTCCAATGTGCTCCTCTCCCACCTCACTGCTCTCTCCAGCGTCAGTCTCCACAGCGTGCTGTGATGCCTCCTCCGCTTCCTCCATTATAGGCCAAATTCGAGCAAATATATGGCTGGTAACAGCTAATTTTTATTTCCCTATTTACTATAAAGCTCTAAAGTCTCCCTTCATCCTCCCAAAGCCGCCACACCACACCCACACATGCCTTCAGTCCCTCTCACTCCCACCCTCTCTGTCTCCTCTTCTGCGCATGTCATGATGACCCTTGACCTCCTGAATTGTGGGAATCGAGCGTTGCCATGCCGTTGCTAAGGACGGCGACACTTTACAGCAGAAGGTCAACGAGACTTAACGCTACCGTCCATTTCATATCGCTCGCGGTAACGCCCAATTTCAAAAATGAAGACTAGGTGCTTTGAGAATGGGCGAGAAGCCAGCGATCTGAAAACCCATTTTTACCGCCCACACCGGAAATAACGCTCATTTTTGGGCTAAATGTAAAATCTAGCCCATTGTCTTTGATCTCATTGTCAAGGTAGCTGTTCCTCACTAGTGCCTAAATGATAGTTGTCAGAAATGTTATATATATAGCACTGGATTCCCCCATGGCAATGAATATGGGATGTCAAAGAATATCTAAATTTGTCTTGGCCGGTTATAGCCTATCGGGAGCCCGTTTTGCACTCTGCCCAATTTTCTTTTTTATTCTCTATTTGAATAGAAACCAGGTTCTGTGATGCTCTCCGTATAATGATGAAAGTATTCAACTCCTGATTAATACACGAGAGCAAAGTCAAATCCATCAACTTTTCTACTTCAGCACACTCCACTCGAACTACTGTCGATTCTACATCGTATTCCTTTCGAATTCAGTCATTTTTTTCAGGACTGTGGCACCGTAATGGTATTGGTGGTGGTGCGAGTGGGGGGATTACCCACTGGCTAACCAATCAAAAATACAAAGGCTATGATATTATTGATGAAGAAGTCACCTTAAGTATGATCAGATTGGAAATAGTGTAATTCAAGATGAGTCAATAACTCGTTGGAATGAGTACAGATACTTTCAAGTTGTTCTTCCTAATCACTCTTCATACTAAAGGTGCTTATATGAATGCAAGTTGTCATTTTTGCTGCTGTATAAAATCGAGCTTCTATGCCCTCTCCTGTGGCTCAGTTGGGAAGTATACTGCCTTGTTTAGTAGCCATACAGATCGGAAAGTTCCCAGGCTTGAGCCCCAGTCTCTGAGTTGTACATTACAACAGTGACCACATTCCAAAACTACTTCATTGGCTGTAAAGTACCTTGAGACGTCCGATGGTCATGAAAGGTGCTATATAAATGCAAGTCTTTCTTTCTTTTGATGCGTCAGCTGATTGACTGGAGGACAGCAGAAGGGGTGCTAAAGTTGGCTCCAGTACTCTATGCTAAGGGGAAAAAAAACAGCCTGGACTTCTGCCCCTGATACTTAAACTCCTTAAACTCCTGTTGGAAATGCAGTTATATGGACTTCAAATGAGCAGCAGAATCAGCTTTGGCTGTGATGTCTCCCACACTTCAATAGTCTACTGATATTACTGCCTAGATTTACGCAAAGCCTGCACCCATGAAACTGTACCCCAGAATGAATCAGCACCTCAGGGCAGGAAATGAAGGGAGAAAACTGGAGAGAACAATAATTAAACTTCTAATATGGAATAACACACCAATAACAGAGCTTTGCATTATGACTTCACTGGAGAACAGTGAGTGAGCTTTGTTGCATTCAGTCTTCCCGTGCGGCTAACCTCAGTCAGAATTTTCTGCACAGTGCAATTATCTATATTGTCCTCCACATATGTACTTAATACATAAACATAAACCTGATCCTTCCATACAGGATGATGTCGCAATGCCTGACTTACATTGCACTGGCAAAAAAGAAAGGCTTATCCTGATTTGGTTTTATATAAATGCAGTTTTAGATCTGTTTCTTATTGCTTTTTGTTCCGAGAGACAGAAAAAAATAGGACATTATACATCAGCCACTGGAATTCAGATTCTGTTTCACTAATAATAGAGTTCCAAGAGATTTTCCCCATGCATTAACTTGCAAACTGTACCACACAAAACTAAATATATCATTGATTCCATCGAGTGTCAATTGCTTTATCGCTCTCAGAAAATGGAGGTACATTTTTATTTCAGAGGCCTTCAAATAGTCTAGGGAAACCCAGGTTTTGATTTTGGCTCTAAACAAACTTGTACGGTACTTAAAATGATACCAGTGGAATACCACTAACCCTATAATCTACTATAGACAGACCAACATCGGATCCCATATATTTGATGAATACAAAGATTAGCTATCTGCAGTTAAATCCTTACCCATTATAAAACACCCTTTACAATACATAGCCCTGTATTAACTTTATAAAATGTGACCTATTGTAATTTTCTTAATTCTCTGAATAAAAGACCACATTTTTGTTGCAGAAATGCCTCCTAGTGTTCATGTAGGCAAGACTATGGGCTAGAACCTCCACCAGCTAAACAGGAGTAAACAAGTTGTTGCTGAGGATTTTGAGCGCTATTTAAAGCCATGCCCAGCTTCCACTGTTCACTTGCTGCTGGATGTTTGAAGAGGACTTTTGAGACACATCGGGAGACTTTCTGGGACATTTTGCCAAGACTTCATCAACAGTCTATCAACGTTTATTCTGGTAATTCTCTGAGAACGTCACCTAAAGTGAGCGAGTGGTACCTTATTGGGCACCTTATAGGAGTCACCAGGAGAAAGGGAGTACTTGGCCATGCTTGGCTATCTTGCTACCAGTCCCCCTTGGTCTGGAGGGGGAATGGGAGGAGGATATGAGACCAGGCAGAGCACCACCAGCTGCTGCAGGAGAGAAAGGGAAGGACAGGGTTTTTTCCCAGCTTTTTGATTTTGATAGGCCGCCCACTGGTTTCCTGTGGTGCCTAGACATTGTCAGTGAAGCTGAGGTGGGAGATCAATAGCTATTGTTTCAGCTCATGAGTTGACAGCTTCAGCTATCAAGTCAAAGCTCCCAGTTGATTGAGAAATGTTCCCTTAGGTACTAGTTTCTGTAAACTGCATTAACACTGCAGAGTCAGAATGCTGCAAATCCTTACACAAGTCTCCATCCAGTCTGACCTCATTATCTCTCCCACCATTGACAGATCGCTTCTGTCATCTCTACTTCACCTGCCATCTATTTCATCAGCATCAGTGCCCTTGAAACTCTCTCACCTTGGTCCTCAGAATCCCACCATGATCAGCCCCAACACCAGTAGCACCAGGCACACCAGCAGCACCAACAACACCAACTTTCTCCGCAATCACCTGATGCTACACAGGACAGAGAGCATCAGCACCTGACCACATTGCTGCCCAGGAGGCTAGGGATGGCCTCACCATGACCAGATTTACTTCACTTGGCGCTGTATACCCTGGCTGCCACATGATGCGCCAGGTTGGCACCACCCTACACCAACAACCATAAAGCATCCCTGCAATGCCCAAGTCATTCCTTTCACACTCATCAGCATTGCGGGGGGGGGGGGGGGGTGTACCATTATGTCTCACAATTCACTGCTACTCACTAAGCCACCTCCAAAGGTGCACACAAATCTGTCCAAGAACACAAAACGTTGAAAATAAAGATTTCAATATTTGACAGCATATTAACAGGAACTTCACGTAAACATTAGCTAAAATACACAAGTCATACCCTTATGTGTTGTTAGTTGGTGTCACTGGAACAGGATGAGGGTGAGTGTGAGGGGTGGCTAGTGAGATGAGGAAGTGATAATGTAGATAGAGAGGGATGGGTGGAGGTGCAAGGTAAGTTGGGTGTGAGTAAAGATGTGCAGGAGTAGGGTAGGGAAGACAGAGTGATGGGGATGTGATGAGTGGCACAGCAGAGTGAGGTAGAGGGTGAATTTGCAGTAATGTTTCGTGAACTACTGAGATCATTGAAAAGTTTGTGCCACTGCAGCCTGGTCCTCCTGACGACATTCCTGCTTGTGTCCTCCTGTGCAATGTGCAACCAGGCTACATTGGTCTCCTGGGGAGGTCTCTTCCGCCTATTGGAAGGGAAGAGAAGCTCTCTGTGTGCATATGGAGTGAGTCATGGGAGAGCCTGTGCAGTGCTTGTCAGTGTTTGCAGCACCTCAATGCTGTAGAAGACTGACAGCACAAATATCGAAATAAATTTGCGCATGGTCCCTTTAAGGAAACCGGCTGATGACACATCATCAAATGACATCATCAGACCCGCTCCCTTCAATTAGCCGACAAATGCGCTAGGAGGGCTCAACAAGCCTAATCAGGGGAAAATCATTTCAGACAACAGGCTGAAGCCAACAGCGAGGCCTGGACCTGCCAAGGACCCGCTGAGGTTGGTAAAATCCAGCCCCTTATCTTCCAATCAGAATTGTACCAAATAAAAGGCAGCACTCCCTTGCAAACTAACATATCTCTGATGGATACAGATGTAATTCTAAAATATAAAAACAGAAAATGCTGGCAGGTCAGGCAGCACAATCTAGGCATGTACACAAAACCAAGGTTAGGAATATGGATAGAAACAGTTGCAGAGCCAAAATGTTCCCCACCACAGGCATAGTATTTAACTGGGAACTGCCTGCTTTCTCAGAGGAAACAAACTTTGCCAACTATTTCTTAACTAAAAGGCAGTGTCGACACTGTAATTTACTTATATCCGAAAACATGAAAATTCATCCGTACACAATAGGATTTTTTTTTTAATTCTCAAATTGAATTGAATTAGACCATTGACTTTCTTCTCTCCAATTTGACCTACGATGGTGTAACATAAATAAATAAAAAAAGAATTCCTTACATAAACCACCAGGAACAGATCTCATTGCTGTGACCATGACAATTCTGAGTTTTCCCTCATGGCGAGTCTCCCCTTATGTCGAGTCACTGGCCCTGGCCATTTTGGCATATGAACAACCAAGTAGAGAAAGAGCACTTCCCCAAGGGAGGAGGGAGAGAAAAAGCACAGAAGTCAGTAGTCCGTTGCTCAGCACCGCAGTGCTGCTTCACATTAAATACAGATGAATTGCATTATCTGGTGCTGAAACTGGAGACCCAATGTGTGCCTACAGCATGTAGTGCAGTGTACCATGGTCGGGAAGTGTCTATGTCACTAAGAGCTAGTGCACCAGATATGTAATAAGCTCATTATTCCCTCAAAAAATGTTGATGAGGTCCTGGCTCTCAGTGTTTGACAGCATGGCGACAGCTCAGTGCCTATATAAAATGGGGGTTGGATGATTGATTCCTTCCAACCATGTTGGTTCATATTCCTTAAAGGAGAGTCTGCTTGATAATTGGAATGAGTAGATGCTTGTTGATCCAATAATTTCATTATATGATTCATGGTGTCCTTTTGTTTTAGTCTTGCACCTATTCATATCTTTTTAAAGCTACACTCCATTTGTCAGCTGCAGGAGTTAGCTGAGAGAACTGTCCCTGAGCTTTGTTTAGTTAGGACTAACGGGTATCCCCGGCCACCCTGCTCTATCTGATAATTCTGCAGGAGGAAGGACAGCTTCAGAGGTGGGATGCAGTGCAAGCTTGCTTCAGAAAGCAAGATAATTGCAGCCTGATGCCCCTTATAAATTCTTATCCAGCAAAGGGCCATTACCATGGAACAGATGGATAAGAAGAAAAGAAACCTGCCTCAACTGTGGCTGAAGAGGGCCTCAGCCATCTTACAGCTGGCAGAAATGCTCAGTCAGTCAGGGTGAGCCAGGTTCACACTCGGATCCCAGAAATAAAAAGATAGTGTTCTAACCTCCTGCACCATCAAGTGTCTGGTCTCTGCTTTGGTCCTTATCGTGATTTTCCCGACCACCTCCACTGACCTCCAGTGACTGCCAGCGGCTGGCAGTCTGAGCTGTACACTTGGAGAGTAGGAGGGAAACACTAAATGAAAGGAAGGGGTTTTTTGAAAAGCACATTTAACGGTGGGGCACTTTCACTGAAGCTGCCCATTTGAGGTCATTCAACTGCTTTCTACAATCCACTTCTCTTTCCATTTTCAAGATTTTTTTGTTGGTGGAAGATGGTATTTTTAGCCCAGTAAAAACCGCTGTCCACTAAACCGCTGTCTAAAAAGGTGTGCAACAACCACCCCATGTTAAAAGAATTCACGCACAGGCATCTTCCACCGTTTAAATGAGTTCATCAATCACCTGAGTACTCATTTTAATGGGAAGCAAGTCATCCTCGACCCCGAGGGTCTGCCTTTGATGCTGATGATGATGATGATGATGTCTAAAAAATGGCTTGAGCCCAGAATTTCACTTTTCCTCTTCAAATATAATACATGCTCCAAGACACATGGCAAGTTGGGTAGGCCGTTTGGCTTTAGTTACCGCCACACAAAGTATGATAATAAAACCTCACCATTTAGCCATGATCCTGTGGTGGATAATTGTAACCTAGACAACTTTGTTATTTTTTTTAAAAAGCTTCTCTGGGGTTGGTGGATGAACATATTTATTACTTGTTGATAATGGGTGATGGAACAATGACTGAGAAAGGCAAGGGCAAACAACCTTTTTAAGACTTAACTTTTCTAAGTGCCTGACAACTCAAAGCTGCACAAGTTCAAACTCACAGAACCACATTAAAAGGAATCTCCCAGAAAACTAGCAGAAAAGCACATTACCTGTAATCATCTGCTCGTATTTTCTCTTCCAATTTTCTCCCCTTCTCTTCTGAATATACCGACTCATGCTGGCATTTGATAACAGAGGTACTGACTGCCCTCCAGCAAGGTTATAGCTCAGAAACAATCATTTGAAACTCTAGTTGCAGGTGAACAACATCACCCACTGATCATGTGAAGGTGGAACAAACCGTAGTGATGTGAAGTGATTTTGCAAAACAGACCAGAGGTTTGATCTTGACATCATCAGCAGGCGTTCATGCCATCTCTGCTGCTTTAGTTGAACAATGGAGGATGAGAGTAACTTTTTTAAAAATTCAGCTTCCTCACTGGAAGAAATTGAAAAAATCAATTTTGTCATGTTTTTAAGGTCAGAATTTTGTCACTTCACGTTGTGAAAACTATTCTTCCAAAGACAGAGCCTGGTGTCTAGAATTACATAAGTTAATACCAAGAGATGGTTTGGTGATCCCACATTATGTAATAGACTTCAAATTTTTTGTCTCAATGTCTGTGCTATGGAAAGAGTTTACTTTTGATATTTTGCACACTATATGCATTCTTTTGCACTGAAAAGTGGCCCGAAATACAGATGTGAAACTTAGGAAATAGTATTAATTTTTTTACAGCAGCACAAATTGAAGTGATTTTTGTACATAATGGTCGTTATTTTATATTTACATTCAATATTTTATTATAAAGGAGAAATTGGACATTATATGCAAAACCATTTTCTAGACAACATCATAAAGCAGCACAGGCCACAATTCATGAATTATAAATCTTTCCACATACAAATGTTAACTAAAATAACATGAATATGCAGAATTGACATGCTTTTCATTTCTGAAGTGCTGTGCATGAAGTATGTAAAAGCTGAACTGTTCAGTTTCAATTTGAGAAATACAGCACAGATGTTATGAGAGCTTGAGCTATCTCCCATTAGTTAGTGAGGTACTCCTGTTGATATCCGATCAATGGTGCACTTACACTGCTGTAATATATCCAATAACAATTATTGCTATTATCCACCAATGAATATAATTAGTTATGTTGCATAAGTTGTTTTGCAACCTAACACAGCGATAGCAGAGAAGTTGCTCTCTGTCCTCTCCATTGCAGAAGTACAAAGCCTAAATTAAACTTGTGAGGGGAAGAGGAAACGGAACCACCCCCTACCCTGTCTGAAAGGTGATATACCATCTAAAGAAAACTGTTCTTCTTTCGTATGGTGGTAGCAAAGCAAATCAAATGCCAATACCCAAGTTGGATATCCAGGCCAAAGCTTCCAGTCTAACAGCATGAATATCTTGTAGACTGCTTGCAAATTTCCTCTGAGTGCTCAATGATGTGCTCCAGGGTCGGATTTGGAGCTCCACAGTCACATGATGGGGATGCTTTAATCTTCCACCGATGGAGAAGGGGCAGTATCTACCATGACCAGTTCTAAGTCGGTTGATGGTTGTCCACTATTTGCGAGGAAGATTTGATGCTTCAGGTTGTATAGTGGGGTCCTCTATAAGGAATCCATTCCGTATGCCACAGTTCTTCCAAGCATTTTGTCATCGGTCATCAAGGCTGAGGGGAGATCGCTGAAGGGCTTCGGCGACAGCCCAAAATGGCCTTCTCGATTTGAGACGGGTTGGTGGTAGGTTGTTCAAGTCGGCCTGGATCAGTATGTCTTTGCTGGTGTAGCGGTTGTAATCTCTGGAGACTGTATATTCGCGGCTGTAGGCATGGTGGTGCGATGTTTGCAAGCACGGGCTGCCAAGGTGTTGATGTCGCTAAAAGCGTACCGGTGATAATTCTCATAGTAGAATTCAGCTGGGCATTAACAGATTTGACATGCAGACTTGATAGCCACGCCGGAGAGCAGTACTCCGCTGTAGAGTACACCAGGGCGAGTGCTGTCGTACAGAAGATTTGAGCGTCTGATCCCCATGTGGATCCGGCGAGTTTCTGGATCGAGTTGACCCTACTCTTTAGGTTTTTCCCAAGTTTCTGGAGATGTTATCTATATGACAGGGTGCGATCAAGTGTGACACCTAAATAGGAGGGATTTAGGCGTGCTTTACCTCTGTGCCGCAAAAGAAAACTGTTCATGATGTCTGTCAGCAATTAGTTTTCTGTAAATATGAAAATAAAGACAATTCCCGTATGTGAGGAGGTTCCTCCAACAACTAACTCGCCTCCTGAATAGGATATATTAAAAAGCTTCTTATCTAATAGGTGATCCATTTCCTATCTCTATTCTCCAACCTCTCTCCACCCTTATCTTTCTCTATTTTATCAATGATACTATAGTCATTGCTACTTTGATCTTACAGCTTTTGTTCCTCCTTCAATGATGGAAACCCAAGCTAAGAAGGGAGGTGAAAGGGATCTATCAGTATGAATGTGTTTCAATGATCCATTGATTTTAACCTGTATCTGAAATTGATTAGTTTTCCTTAAATAAAGTTAGACACTTCCTGTTATGATGCCATGTGGAATGAGACTTTGTGTGGGATCATTCAAAAACTCAGAAATAGGATTCTAACCATTGTTAGTTTAAGCTACTGAAGTATTCCCAGTAAATAAGAGGAAAAAGGGAGAAGTCACGAACCACTCCAAGAATTCAGCCAGGGAATCAATAGGTCTCAACTGAGATACTGTTAGAATGTTTCAAAATGTGAGTTAATTCTCAAGCAAAACTAACTTTGATCAAATGGATGTTGCTATAGCTCCTCCAGTGGAATATATTTTTGCATGTATTGAATTGGGGATATTATCGTACTGCATCTGTTCTGGCAGATAGAATTGAAATTAAGAGTAAATACACTTATTTAGTGCATGGGTGATAAAGCAAAGAATTTTCTAACCTCAGTTAACTTGAAAGGCATGACACAGTGATGGGAAAGTTTCATGGATATTTTTCTTGACGGAGAAATCTCCATTTCTAAAAAAGTTTATAAAAGAAAACACAGAAATCCTGCATAATTGGGCTTCAGAGATTAGCAGAAGGCTTTGTGTTTAGATAAGTTGTGCCCAAAGGAGAGGGACAAACCAGTAATAAGAATACTTGGTGAGGCATTGAGTGAATATTTGCAATTAGTAATCTGAAGTTAAATGTAGATTCGACATTTACATTTGCTCACAGAAAGCGATCCATTTTCTATACGATACAGTCAAACACACAGACAAGTAAGTATATCCTTTCACTTGCAAGGAGAATTGTAATAAGTCCACCAAGTGTAATAAATGTGAGTCGCTCCAAATAGCAGGGTGAACTGCCCAGCCATAAATGCTAAATTTCACAAGTGGGAAAAATAGACATTCAGCAAATGTATGCTATTCAAACAAGTGAAAGAAAATGGTGCGTGATCTAAAAAATGAATAATTAAGAGGAAGCAGTGTGAAATTGGGCAACGACAGTAGCTTGGAATGGGCCAATAGCAAATCAGCAGCCCATTTTACACCGTGCCTGGTTTAAAGAAAGCTGATCGCGGTATACACGGGATGCTGATTCATTATCAGCTCATCTTGCGCTACTGCCGTTGACCAATTTCACATGCAGTATCTCTAAATGAACTGTGTGTTAGTTCTCTGTTGCAAATAGGAGCAGTGAAAGATTATGGGCCCAAGTTTCGGCATCTGGTGAGAACGGCGCACCTCCGAGACTTACGTGACCTGCCTGGGCTCGAAGGTGCACCGGAATATTCTGCAGCAATTCGCCGGTCCTCCTGGAACATGGCGTGGAGTGGCGCAGCGTGGCGTCGTCTCCCTGGGGAGGAGACTGCCAGCAGAGGGGCGGGGCTAGGGATCATGCCTTCTTCTCAGAGCCGGCAGCGTTGCACAGGCGCGCTGGAGCATGCGCGCCTGCGCAATGGCTCGGGAGAGCGTAAATACCGGGATGGGGGAGGGGAGTGTGGATACCGGGAGGCGGGGCGGGGGGGTGTGGATACTGGGAGGGGGGAAGCGTGGGTACCGGGAGGGGGCGGGGGGCGCGTGGCAACCGGCGGGGGGGGAGGGGGGAGCGTGGCAACAGATGGAGGGGGGAGCGTGGCAAGGGATGGAGGAGCGTGGGTTGGGGGGCACTCAATGATCGACGGGCCGGAGAAGAGAGCAGGGATGCCTTCTTCCAGCCTCTCCCCCACACCCCACACACACACCCACCCCCCCACATCCCGCCCCACAGCCCCCCCCACACACCCCCCCCACACACCCCCCCCACACCCCCCCCCAAACACCCCCCCACACACACACACACACACCCACACACACACACACACACACACCCCCCACACACCCCCCCCCACACACTCCCCCCCACACACACACACACACCCCCCCCCACACACACACACACACATCCACACACACACACACCCCCCCCCACGCCCCCCCCACACACCTCCCCCCCACACACTCCCCACTCACACCCCCCCTCACACACACACCTCCCACACATATATACCCCCCCCACTCTCACACATACACACACACACACCCCCCCCACACACACCCCCCACACACACTCCCCCCCCACACCTCCACACCCCCCCACACACACCCCCCCACACACACTCCCCCCACACCCCACCCTCTCCCATACATACACACACACAGACACCTCCCCCCCACACACACACACCCCCCACACACACCCCCCCCACATACACACACCCACATACACACACCCCCCCCCATCCCCCCCCCACTCCCACACATACACACACACACACACCCCCACGCGCACCCCCTCCACACCCCCCCCACACACCCCCCTCCCCACATACACACCCCCCCCACACCCACCCCACTCCCACACATACACACACACAGACACACACCACACACACACACACCCCCACCGCGCGCACCCCTCACTTTCAGATACAGAGAGAGAGAGACACTACAGAGAGAGACACTGACCGAGACACCTTCCCTTCACATAAATGTAGGACTTCTATTTTTTATTGATTGATTACTTATTACTTTGGTCTTGGTGCTTTAGGTGCAGGGTTCCTTCTATTTTTTATTAATTAATTGCGTATTACTTTTTGTGCTTCGTTTAGTGCTTGGTGCTTTAAATGTACTTTGCTTATTTAATGTTGTTGTGAAGGTGTTTATGGAAAATCCTCTAACTTCCCTTACCCCCCACTGTTGTGATGTTGATGTGTCCTTTGTGTTTAATGCTTCCCACCCGCTGTGCCTGCACTAAACTTAACTCTAGGTAAGGTTTTTCAGAACTTACAAAAGTGGATACTTACTCCATCCTAAGTTAGTTTGTAGTAAGTTTTTGCTGCCGAAACTTGCAAAACGAGCCTGAGTGGCTGGACACACCCACTTTTGAAAAAAAAATACCATACCTAAAGCCAACCTAAACTAACTCACTAGAAATGGAGCAAACTAATATCCGAGAATTGCAATTTCTAACATACTCCAAACTAAACTAGTTGCTCCAAAAAACTAGGAGCAACTCCACTCGAAACTTGGGCCCAATGACAGTTAAGTTGAAGACATCATTAGTCACAACACCAAAATCAAATTTAAGCTCAAAGCTGGTTTGCAAGTCAATGTTATAATAGGAAGCAATATAACAGACAGTGGCTCATGGACAAAGCATTAGAAGCATCACCTATTAAATTGGTATCTATCACCAAACACAAGATAAGGCCAGGTGATAAAAAAAAAACAGCTGTCACCAACCACAAAATGTTTGAGCTTTAGAATTACAAGTATTGAATCTTGACATAAATTGTCTTCTGATACGAAAACTTGTGTAGAACTTGGCCTGATAACAGAAATGTCCAGATAGACCAAATTATCAATACTTCACTGGTAAATGTATTCAAAGATACATGGATGTGACTAATGATCTTAATTGTATGCCAGATTTTGATATAATGAGGCTACTTCCAGAAGTATCACCAGTAGACCATGCACGTGGGAAACTCCCCACTTGTATTATAAGGTAAAGAAAGATTTGGAACCTGTGGAGAAAATGGGCATTATCAAAAAATGACGTCATTATGCACATTGCATGGTGATGTAATAATGTCACAATGTGTTGCATCCTGGGACCTGACTGTACTTTCAATGTCAGGAAACCAGTGAATATATACATAATTTCATTAGAGTGCTTCGATTGAATACTCAGACTGTATTTCTGAATCACACATAACATCATCATCATAGGCAGTCCCTCGAACCGAGGATGACTTGCTTCCACGTCAAAAAGTTCACAGGAGTTTCAATGATGGACCTAAAATTCCAGGCCCTGAACTACATCCTGAAGGGTGGAGGATGCCTGTGCGTGGATTTTTTTAACATGTGGTGGCCGTTGCACACCAGCCACCACACGGGCTTGACAGAGCTAGGTCTTGGTCCAGTAGCAAGGATTAACCAAGACGGCTGGAGACCTGCTCTGCTGCACGGACCTAGTGCACACACATATCGCAGTGTGGGCTGGCCCGTGCTACCCCTGGGCCCTCGCCTCTTCTGGGCCCCGAACTCGTGCCTCTCCTGGGCCCCTATCACGTCCCTCTACAATGGGATCCCCATAAGCATGAGTGTGGATTCCCTTCTTTGATTGGTGGGTTGGCCCACGTGATCCCAGAGGCGCTGGAGAGTCGCATGCGCCCCTGGGACATGTGAGCCTCTACACAGGCCTGCGCCTAGAAGCCCAGGATCGCAAGACTCCGTGGATCCTGAGGCAGAAGGTAAGTGCATAGATTTTTTGCTGGTCGCCGCGGGAAGCCTCCGACCGCAAATTCAGTCCCAGTATTTTAAGGAATGATGAGTACAGACACATTCAGCAGGTGGCGTGAGTAAAGAAGAGATGCACACATAAAGGATTAATTATATTCAGTGAGCCAGTTGATGGTCAAGTTGCTTTAGTAACACCTTTTAAAACTAGGGGGCATAGTCTCAGAATAAGGGGCCGCCCATTTAAAACTGAGATGAGGAGGAATTTCTTCTCTCAGAGGGTTGTAAATCTGTGGAATTCTCTGCCCCAGAGAGCTGTGGAGGCTGGGTCATTGAATATATTTAAGGTGGAGATAAACAGATTTTTGCGCGATAAGTGAATAAAGGGTTATGGGGAGTGGGCAGGGAAGTGGAGCTGAGTCCACAATCAGATCGGCCATGATCTTATTAAATGGCGTCGCAGGCTCGAGAGGCCAGGTGGCCTACTCCTGCTCCTATTTCTTATGTTATTATGTTCTTATTTGCACCGTTAGTACTGATTAAACTAAGGTAGATCATTTAACAGGCATTACTATATTGGTGTGTTTCAGTGACATTATCAAGCTCGAAGATGCTTTCCCATTCAATTTAATAGGGCCCTCCAAGGTAAGTGAAACCGTTTCTTTCTGGGGCAGGAAGAGTAGGAGTGTTTCTCTAAGCTAAACATAAAGTCGCTGCCTCCTCACATGAAACCATCCCAAAATCCTCTCCCTGTCACTTAACTGCAACGCGATGGGCAGACATGGGCCGCCTGACCTTTCCTGCACGCAGCCACTCTATACCCTCTTCCTGCGTGTTCTGGGTGGGAAGTAACAATTAAATGAGGCATGGCAGTTAATATACATTGGGCCTGCAATTGTGGACAGTGAGGGCGTTTTGGATTCACCCCGGCCACACCCATCCAAATCGCACTCGGGGTTAAAACTGACCCTGAAATGTTTGACTGAAGTGAGGGCAGGCATGACTGCCATTCTGTATGCTGACCTTACTATAAAATAAAGCAGTCTATCTATTCATAGAAGACCTCATCTCCCTTCAGAGAGATTGAAGATATACACGTGCATAAGACAGGAATATCCAGCTCAGATCACAAGTGAGTACTATTGTTACACCCCCAGATTATGTTATCGTACAAGTAGTGCATATAGGTACCAACGATATCGGTAAAAAACGGAATGAGGTCCTACAAGACGAACTTAGGGAGCTAGGAGCTAAATTAAAAAGTAGGACCTCAAAAGTAGTAATCCCAGGATTGCTACCAGTGCCACGTGCTAGTCAGAGTAGGAATCGCAGGATAGCTCAGATGAATACGTGGCTTGAGGAGTGATGCAGAAGGGAGGGATTCAAATTCCTGGGACATTGGAACCAGTTCTGGGGAAGGTGGGACCAGTGCAAACCGGATGGTCTGCACCTGCGCAGGGCCAGAACCGATGTTCTAGGGGGAGTGTTTGCCAGTGCTGTTCAGGAGAGGTTAAACTAATATGGCAGGAGGATGGGAACCTATGTAGGGAGACAGATAGAAGTAGAATTGGGGCAGAAACAAAAAATAGAAAGAAGAAAAGTAAAAGTGGAGGGCAGAGAAACCCAAGGCAAAAAGCAAAAAGGGCCACATTACAACAAAATTCTAAAGGGGCAAAGTGTGTTAAAAAGACAAGCCTGAAGACTCTGTGCCTCAATGCGAGGAGTATTCATAATAAGGTGGACAAATTAACTGCGCAGATAGCAGTTAACAGATATGAGGGAATTGGCATCACGGAGACAAGGCTCCAGGGTGAGCAAGGCTGGGAACTCTACATCCAGGAATATTCAACATTCAGAAAGGATAGACAGAAAGGAAAAGGAGGTGGGGTGGCATTGCTGGTTAAAGAGGAAATTAATGCAATAGTAAGGAAGGACATTAGCTTGGTATGGGTGGAGCTACGGAATACCAAAGGGCAGAAAACACTAGTGGGAGTTGTGTACAGACCACCAAACAGTAGTAGTGAGATTGGGGTTAGCATCAAACAGGAAATTAGGGATGTGTGCAATAAAGGCACAGCAGTTATCATGGACGACCTTAGTCTACATATTGATTGGGCTAACCAAAATGGAAGCAATGCGGTGGAGGAGGATTTCCTGGAGTGTATTAGGGATGGTTTTCTAGACCAATATGTTGAGGAACCAACTAGAGTGCTGGCCATCCTATGTTGGGTGATGTGTAATGAGAAAGGACTAATTAGCAATCTTGTTGTGCGAGGCCCCTTGGGGAAGAGTGACCATAATATGGTAGAATTCTTTATTAAAATGGAGAGTGACACAGTTAATTCAGAGACTAGGGTCCTGAACTTAAGGAAAGGTAACTGCGATGGTATGAGACGTGAATTGGCTAGAATAGACTGGCGAATAATACTTAAAGGGTTGACGGTGGATAGGCAATGGCAAACATTCAAAGATCACGTGAATGAACTTCAACAATTGTACATCCCTGTATGGAGTAAAAATAAAATGGGGAAGGTGGCTCAACCGTGGCTAACAAGGGAAATTAAGCATAGTGTTAAATCCAAGGAAGAGGCATATAAATTGGCCAAAAAAAAACAGCAAACCTGAGGACTGGGGGAATTTTATAATACAGCAGAGGAGGACAAAGGGTTTAATTAGGAGGGAGAAAATAGAGTATGAGAGGAACCTTGCTGGGAACATAAAAACTGACTGCAAAAGCTTCTATATATATGTGAAGAGAAAAACATTAGTGAAAACAAAGGTAGGTCCCTTGCAGTCAGATTCAGGTGAATTTATAATGGGGCACAAAGAAATGGCGGACCAGTTAAACAAACATTTTGGTTCTGTCTTCACGAAGGAAGACACAAATAACCTTCCAGAAATACGTGGGGACCGAGGGTCTAGTGAGAAGAAGGAACTGAAGGAAATCCTTATTAGGCGGAAAATTGTTTTAGGGAAATTGATGGAATTCAAGGCCAATAAATCCCTTGGGCCTGATAGACTGCATCCCAGAGTACTTAAGGAAGTAGCCCTAGAAATAGTGGATGCATTGGTGATCATTTTCCAACAGTCTATCGACTCTGGATCAGTTCTTATGAACTGGAGTGTAGCTAATGTAACACCACTTTTTAAGAAAGGAGGGAGAGAGAAAATGAGTAATTATAGACCGGTTAGCCTGACATCAGTAGTGGGGAAAATGTTGGAATCAATTATTAAAGATGAAATAGCAGCGCATTTGGAAAGCAGTGACAGGATCGGTCCAAGTCAGCATGGATTTATAAAAGGGAAATCCTGCTTGGCAAATCTTCTAGAATTTTTTGACGATGTAACTGGTAGAGTGGACCAGTGGATGTGGTGTATTTGGACTTTCAAAAGGCTTTTGACAAGGTCCCATACAAGAGATTGGTGTGCAAAATTAAAGCACATTGTACTGGGGGTAACGTACTGACGTGGATAGAGAACTGGTTGGCAGACAGGAAGCAGAGAGGCGGGATAAATGGGTCCTTTTCAGAATGGCAAGCAATTGACTAGTGGGGTGCCGCAGGGCTCACTGCTGGGACCCCAACTATTTACAATATACATTAATGATTTAGATGAAGGAATTGAGTGTAATATCTCCAAGTTTGCAGATGACACTAAGCTGGGTGGTGGTGTGAGCTGTGAGGAGGATGCTAAGAGGCTGCAGGGTGACTTGGACAGGTTAGGTGAGTGGGCAAACGCATGGCAGATGCAGTATAATGTGGATAAATGTGAGGTTATCCATTTTGGTGGCAATAAGACGAAGGCAGAATATTATCTGAATGGCGGCAGATTAGGAAAAGGGGAGGTGCAACGAGACATGAGTGTCATGGTACATCAGTCATTGAAAGTTGGCATGCAGGTACAGCAGGTGGTGAAGAAGGCAAATGGTAGAGGATTTGAGTACAGGAGCAGGGAGGTCTTATTGCAGTTGTACAGGGCCTTAGTGAGGCCTCACCTGGAATATTGTGTTCAGTTTTGGTCTCCTAACCTTAGGAAGGACGTTCTTGCCATTGAGAGAGTGCAGCGAAGGTTCACCAGACTGATTTCCGGGATGGCAGGACTGACATTGAGGAGAGACAAGATCGACTGAGCCTGTATTCACTGGAGTTTAGATGGATGAGAGGGGATCTCATAGAAACATATAAAATTCTGACGGGACTGGACAGGTTAGATGCAGGAAGAATGTTCCCGATGTTTGGGGAAGTCCAGAAACAGGGGACATAGTCTTAGGATAAGGGGTAGGCCATTTAGGACTGAGATGAGGAGAAACTTCTTCACTCAGAGAGTTGTTAACCTGTGGAATTCCCTGCCGCAGAGAGTTGTTGATGCCAGTTCATTGGATATATTCAAGAGGAAGTTAGATATGGCCCTTACGGCTAAAGGGATCAAGGGGTATGGAGAGAAAACAGGAAAGGGGTACTGAGGTTGAATGATCAGGCATGATCTTATTGAATGGTGATGCAGGCTCGAAGGGCCGAATGGCCTACTCCTGCACCTATTTTCTATGTTTCTATGTAAGTAGCTGTAGGGTAATGTGAGCCAACTTCAATAAAGTAAGATTTACAGGAGCGACTGATCCACTGAACCTGAGAAAGTATCTATGGAAGACTTGAATTTGTAACAATGGCATTTTCTATTTGGTAGTTCCCAATTTATGTGGTGGAAGCAAAATATATTACTGTATAAGGAACTAATAACAGAACAACTTCACAACTGCATTACAGGACAAAATACCCATGATGCGAGTGGTTAGTGCAAATGATGAATTTCAACTCCCCGTGGATACTTGTTGCAGTCCGGGATCCTTAGACCATTTTTCCACAGAATGTGGGGAAGTAGAGAGTTACTTTAAATGTTGTGCTTCAAAAAGCATACCTTTCCAATAAATAAAACAAAGAGAACATCTGAGACAGAAGGTAGTTCATAGAATCATAGAAGTTTACAACACGGAAGGAGGCCATTTCGGCCCATCGTGTCCATGTCGGCCAACAAGAGGCTATCCAGCCTAATCCCACTTTCCAATTCTAACTCCGTAGCCCTGTAGGTTACAGCACTTCAGGTGCACATCCAAGTACTTTTTAAATGTGGTGAGGTTTTCTGCCTCTACCATCCTTTCAGGCAGTGTGTACTAGACCCCCACCACACTTTGGGTGAAGAAATTTCCCCTCAAATCCCCACTAAACCTTCTACTAATTACTTTAAATTTATGCCCCCTGGTTGTTGACCCCTCTGCTGTGGGAAATAGGCCCTTTCTATCCAATATATTTAGGCCCCTCATAATTTTATACACCTCAATGATACACCCTCAGCCTCCTCTGTTCCTAGGAAAATAAATCCAGCCTATCTAATCTGTCCTCATAGGTTAGATTCTCCACTCCCGGCAACATCCTCGCAAATCTCCTCTGTACCCTCTCCAGTGCAATCATGTCCTTCCCGTAATGCGATGACCAGAACTGCACGCAGTACTCCAGCTGTGGCCTAACCAGTGTTTTATACAGTTCAAGCATAACCCACCCCCCTGATCTTGTATTCTATGCCTCAGCTAATAAAGGCAAGCATTCTGTATGCCTTCTTAACCACCTTATCTACCTGGCCTGCTACTTTCAGAGATCTGTGGACATGCACTCCAAGGTCCCTTTGTTCCTCTACACTTCTCAGTATCCTACCAATTAATGTATATTCCCTTTCCTTGTTAGCCCTCTCCAAATGCATTACCTCACACTTCTTTGGATTAAATTCCATTTGCCAGTATTCTGCGCATTGACCAGTTGATTGCTATCTTCCTGCAGTCTATAGCTTTCTTCTTCATTATCAACCACACAACTGATTTTAGTATCATCTGCAAACTTCTTAATCATACCCCCTATATTCAAGTCTAGATCATTGATGTATATCACAAAAAGCAAGGCACCTACTGAGCCCTGCGGAATCCTACTGGAAACATCCTTCCAGTCACAAAAAACACCCATCAACCATTACTCTTTACTTCTTGCCTCTGAGCCAATTTTGGATCCAACTTGCCACTTTGCCCTTTGGAGCTAATGAGCTAGCTTTATTGTTGTTTCCTCATAGATTGAGAATAAGCAATTGGGTAGCTACTCTCCATATCCAATAAACACCTCACACCTATTCCGTTGGAGGGTTTATGATCTCTTTCTGACTGTGAACAAACAGCAACAACTTGTGTTTATATAGCGCTTTCATGTAGTAAAACATCCCAAGGCGCTCCACAGAACCTTTATCAAACAAAATATGACACCGAGCCACTTAAAGAAATACTAGGACAGGTGACCAAAAGTTTGTTCAAAGTGTTAGGTTTTAAGTAGCATCTTAAACAAGGAAAGAGAGATAGCGAGGCGGAGAGGTTTAGGGAGGCAGTTCCAAATCAGAAGGTATAGGCAGCCGAAGGCATGGTCATGGTGGCATGAAGGAAATCAGAGACGCGCAAGTGGCCAGAATTGCAGGAGGGCAGAGTTCTCGGAAGGCTGGAGAAGGTTACAGAGATAGGGAGGGGCAAAACCAGGGAAGGATTTGTAAACAAGGATGCAAATTTTTAAATCAAAGCATCGCAGTGAGGAATAAAGCAGAATTATAGACACCAAAAAGGCAGAGAAGCTGCTATAGCAGGAAGGGCAGGTTCAGAAAGTCACAATGCAGAAGGGCTAATCTGTTTGGGGTAGATTTTGACCTGGGGCCGGTCAGCTGGTGGAGTGGACCAATGGAGAAACCCGAACTATTTGGAGCTTTGGGCCTCATTAGCATGGCCCAAGCAAGCTATGCACAATTTGAACTTAAATGTGATTTGAATAACATGACAATGTTCCATTTTATCAAATATTAGAGAGGAATAGTATCCAATGTAGCAGAGCAACAATATCCTTCCCTCCAGTGGAATTTAGGAATATCATGTATTGCTTGATTTAAACCCTCACATCCGCTCACAAGATAGCAGAGAATTGAGTATATAGGGCACAAAGTAGTATATGGAAAATGGGAAGTTGGAGACGGAAGCGATCTGGAAACAGAGATAGAAGGCCGCGAGAGGCAGCGGGAGTTCGTGGTCGCTGAGGTGTGAGTCCGGGGATCAGCAGAGGCCTATAAAAGGCGTGACTTGTGCAGCTACAGGGAGAAGGCAAAAAAGAAGTAGAAAGAAACAGAAAGGTGACGTCACAGCCTAGGGGATAAGTGATTGGCTGGTGATTGGTGAGTAGCTTTTCTTTTTCTTTTTTATATTAGTCAGTAACTTTTAACATTGTTGTTGCCAATTTAAGTGTATCTAAGGGTTAAGTCATGGCAGGAGAGCTCGGTCGGGTGTTATGCTCCTCCTGTACCATGTGGGAACTCAGGGACACTTCCGGTGTCCCTGACGACTACATGTGCGGGAAGTGTGTCCGCCTCCAGCTCCTGACGGACCGCGTTGCGGATTTGGAGCTGAGGGTGGATTCACTCTGGAGCATCCACGATGCTGAGAATGACATGAGTAGCACGTGTAGCGAGTTGGTCTTACCGCAGGAGAAGGGTCCACAGCCAGATAGGGAATGGAAGACCAGCAGGAAGAGTAGTGCAAGGAAAGTAGTGCAGGGTCCCCTGTGGTCATCCCCCTGCAAAACAGATATACTGCTTTGAGTGCTGTTGGGGGGGATGACTCATCAGGGGAGGGCAGCAGCAGCCAAGTTCATGGCACCGTGGCTGGCTCTGTTGCACAGGAGGGCAGGAAAAAGAGTGGGAGAGCGATAGTGATAGGGGATTCAATTGTGAGGGGAATAGATAGGCGTTTCTGCGGCCGCAACCGAGATTCCAGGATGGTATGTTGCCTCCCTGGTGCAAGGGTCAAAGATGTCTCGGAGCGGGTGCAGGACATTCTAAAAATGGAGGGAGAACAGCCAGTTGTCATGGTGCACATTGGTACCAACGACATAGGTAAAAAAAGGGATGAGGTCCTACGAAACGAATTTAAGGAGCTAGGAGCTAAATTAAAAAGTAGGACCTCAAAAGTAGTAATCTCGGGATTGCTACCAGTACCACGTGATAGTCAGAGTAGGAATCGCAGGATAGCGCAGATGAATACGTGGCTTGAGCAGTGGTGCAGCAGCAAGGGATTCAAATTCCTGGGACATTGGAACTGGTTCTGGGGGAGGTGGGACCAGTACAAACCGGACAGTCTGCACCTGGGCAGGACCGGAACCAATGTCCGAGGGGGAGTGTTTGCTAGTGCTGTTGGGGAGGAGTTAAACTAATATGGCAGGGGGATGGGAACCAATGCAGGGAGACAGAGGGAAACAAAAAGGAGGCAAAAGCAAAAGACAGAAAGGAGATGAGGAAAAGTGGAGGCCAGAGAAACCCAAGGCAAAGAACAAAAAGGGCCACTGTACAGCAAAATTCTAAAAGGACAAAGGGTGTAAAAAAACAAGCCTGAAGGCTTTGTGTCTTAATGCAAGGAGTATCCGCAATAAGGTGGATGAATTAACTGTGCAAATAGATGTTAACAAATATGATGTCATTGGAATTACGGAGACGTGGCTCCAGGATGATCAGGGCTGGGAACTCAACATCCAGGGGTATTCAACATTCAGGAAGGATAGAATAAAAGGAAAAGGAGGTGGGGTAGCATTGCTGGTTAAAGAGGAGATTAATGCAATAGTTAGGAAAGACATTAGTTTGGATGATGTGGAATCTATATGGGGAGAGCTGCAGAACACCAAAGGGCAAAAAATGTTAGTGGGAGTTGTGTACAGACCTCCAAACAGTAGTAGTGATGTTGGGGAGGGCATCAAACAGGAAATTAGGGGTGCATGCAATAAAGGTGCAGCAGTTATAATGGGTGACTTTAATATGCACATAGATTGGGCTAGCCAAACTGGAAGCAATACGGTGGAGGAGGATTTCCTGGAGTGCATAAGGGATGGTTTTCTAGACCAATATGTCGAGGAACCAACTAGGGGGGAGGACATCTTAGATTGGTGTTGTGTAATGAGAGAGGATTAATTAGCAATCTCATTGTGCGAGGCCCCTTGGGGTAGAGTGACCATAATATGATGGAATTCTGCATTAGGATGGAGAATGAAACAGTTAATTCAGAGACCATGGTCCAGAACTTAAAGAAGGGTAACTTTGAAGATATGAGGTGTGAATTGGCTAGGATAGATTGGCGAATGATACTTAAGGGGTTGATTGTGGATGGGCAATGGCAGACATTTAGAGACCGCATGGATGAACTACAACAATTGTACATTCCTGTCTGGCGTAAAAATAAAAAAGGGAATGTGGCTCAACCGTGGCTATCAAGGGAAATCAGGGATAGTATTAAAGCCAAGGAAGTGGCATACAAATTGGCCAGAAATAGCAGCGAACCCGGGGACTGGGAGAAATTTAGAACTCAGCAGAGGATGACAAAGGGTTTGATTAGGGCAGGGAAAATGGAGTACGAGAAGAAGCTTGCAGGGAACATTAAGGCGGATTGCAAAAGTTTCTATAGGTATGTAAAGAGAAAAAGGTTAGTAAAGACAAACGTAGGTCCCTTGCAGTCAGAATCAGGGGAAGTCATAACGGGGAACAAAGAAATGGCAGACCAATTGAACAAATACTTTGGTTCGGTATTCACTAAGGAGGACACAAACAACCTTCCGGATATAAAAGGGGTCAGAGGGTCTAGTAAGGAGGAGGAACTGAGGGAAATCTTTATTAGTCGGGAAATTGTGCTGGGGAAATTGATGGGATTGAAGGCCGATAAATCCCCAGGGCCTGATGGACTGCATCCCAGAGTACTTAAGGAGGTGGCCTTGGAAATAGCGATGCATTGACAGTCATTTTCCAACATTCCATAGACTCTGGATCAGTTCCTATGGAGTGGAGGGTAGCCAATGTAACCCCACTTTTTAAAAAAGGAGGGAGAGAGAAAACTGGGAATTATAGACCGGTCAGCCTGACCTCAGTAGTGGGAAAAATGATGGAATCAATTATTAAGGATGTCATAGCAGCGCATTTGGAAAGAGGTGACACAATAGGTCCAAGTCAGCATGGATTTGTGAAAGGGAAATCATGCTTGACAAATCTTCTGGAATTCTTTGAGGATGTTTCCAGTAAAGTGGACAAGGGAGAACCAGTTGATGTGGTATATTTAGACTTTCAGAAGGCTTTCGACAAGGTCCCACACAAGAGATTAATGTGCAAAGTTAAAGCACATGGGATTGGGGGTAGTGTGCTGACGTGGATTGAGAACTGGTTGTCAGACAGGAAGCAAACAGTAGAAGTAAATGGGTACTTTTCAGAATGGCAGGCAGTGACTAGTGGGGTACCGCAAGGTTCTGTGCTGGGGCCCCAGCTGTTTACATTGTACATTAATGATTTAGATGAGGGGATTAAATGTAGTATCTCCAAATTTGCAGATGATACTAAATTGGGTGGCAGTGTGAGCTGCGAGGAGGATGCTATGAGGCTGCAGAGTGACTTGGATAGGTTAGGTGAGTGGGCAAATGCATGGCAGATGAAGTATAATGTGGATAAATGTGAGGTTATCCACTTTGGTGGTAAAAACAGAGAGACAGACTATTATCTGAATGGTGACAGATTAGGAAAAGGGGAGGTGCAACGAGACCTGGGTGTCATGGTACATCAGTCATTGAAGGTTGGCATGCAGGTACAGTGGGTGGTTAAGAAAGCAAATGGCATGTTGGCCTTCATAGCGAGGGGATTTGAGTACAGAGGCAGGGAGGTGTTGCTACAGTTGTACAGGACCTTGGTGAGGCCACACCTGGAGTATTGTGTACAGTTTTGGTCTCCTAACTTGAGGAAGGACATTCTTGCTATTGAGGGAGTGCAGCTAAGATTCACCAGACTGATTCCCGGGATGGTGGGACTGACCTATCAAGAAAGACTGGATCAACTGGGCTTGTATTCACTGGAGTTCAGAAGAATGAGAGGGGACCTCATTGAAACGTTTAAAAATCTGATGGGTTTAGACAGGTTAGATGCAGGAAGAATGCTCCCAATGTTGGGGAACTCCAGAAGCAGGGGACACAGTCTTAGGATAAGGGGTAAGCTATTTCGGACCGAGATGAGGAGAAACTTCTTCACCCAGAGAGTGGTGAACCTGTGGAATTCTCTACCACAGAAAGTAGTTGAGGCCAATTCACTAAATATATTCAAAAGGGAGTTAGATGAAGTCCTTACTACTAGGGGGGATCAAGGGGTATGGCGAGAAAGCAGGAATGGGGTACTGAAGTTGCATGTTCAGCCATGAACTCATTGAATGCCGGTGCAGGCTAGAAGGGCTGAATGGCCTACTCCTGCACCTATTTTCTATGTTTCTATGTTTCTAAACATAGAAACATCGAAACTAGGTGCAGGAGTAGGCCATTCGGCCCTTCGAGACTGCACCACCATTCAATATGATCATGCCTGATCATGCACCTCAGTACCCCATTCCTTGATCCTTTTTCCGTAAGGGCCATATCTAACTCCCTTTTGAATATATCGAACGAACTGGCCTCAACAACTTTCTATGGTAGAGAATTCCACAGGTTCACAATTCTCTGAGTGAAGAAGTTTCTCCTCATCTCGGTCCTAAATGGCTTACCCCTTATCCTTAGACTGTGACCCCTGGTTCTGGACTTCCCCAACATGTATGTATGCATGTATGGAAGTCTTTGAGGTTGACTACCAGGCAGTCGGGACCAGTTTTCTGGAGGCCCATCCCAATTAACAACACCACAGTATCATTCTCAGAGGGTGGTGTAGGCTGTGACAAGAGCAAAGTGCTACATGGCATTATCGACAAGGTAGGACAGTGCCTGTGCAGATCAGCCCCTGTTACTCTCCCTGCCCCCGCCCCTCCCTCCCCCACCAACACACAGCAGCCATAAATAAATACACTGATCCAGACATATGAGAGGATGCAGCATTACTGCACCTTTCTGCCATTTGAAGTGGTTTCCACTTAGCACTGACACAAAAGTGACAGTATAACTCTGGAGCCATGACCTGAATCTGTAGTGAGAGCCCCTGGAGGATGCAGTGTCACATTGATTTAGTTTGTTGCTGCAAGGAGTTTGACTTCAGTGTGGTGTCAAACCTGATTTAAAAAGTGCTGAGGGGTCTATTGGGCCTGTTGAACACTTTATAAACTTAGAGCTATTTTAAATATTTTGAGAAAGCAGTTGAATGTGCAGAGCTCTCTCCTGGCTGCATAAATGTAAATTAGTGCCAGACAGGAGCAAGGCCACACAAGCAATGTACAGCCGGGTGGAACCAATTTATAGTTAACATTCTGGGAATTACAGTATTAGCTGACACTAATGTCCCACCATATAAACACTCCCTAACAACAACAGTATTAGCATACCCTCACACAATTTACATTTTCACAGCCAGTAGCGAGCTCTGCATATGCACCTGCTTTCTCAAGGTTGACAAACACTAACTAGTGGGGGTGCCACAGGGATCAGTGCTGGGGCCTCAACTATTTACATCCATATTAATGATTTGGATGAAGGGGCCGAGTATACTGTAGCCAGATTTGCTGATGATACAAAGATGGGTGGGAAAGCAAATTGTGAGGAGGACGCAAAGAATCTGCAAAGGGATATAGACAGGCTAAGTGAAAAGACAAAAACATGGCAGATGGAGTATAATGTGGGGAAAATGTGAGGTTATTCACTTTGGTTGGAAAAATAAAAAAGCAAATTATTATTTACATGGGGAGAGATTACAAAATGCTGAGGTACAGAGGGATCTGGGGGTCCTTGTACATGAAACACAAAACGTTAGTATGCAGGTACAGCAACTAATTAGGAAGGCAAATGGAATGTTGGCCTTTACTGCAAGGGGGATGGTGTATAAAAGTAGGGAAGTCCTGCTACAACTGTACAGGGTGTTGGTGAGACCACACCTGTAGTACTGCATACAGTTTTGGTCTCCTATTTAAGGAGGGATATTGGAGGCAATTCAGAGAAGGTTCACGAGGTTGATTCCTGAGTTGAAGGGGTTGTCTTATGAAGAAAGGTTGAGCAGGTTGGGCCCATATTCATTGGAGTTTAGAAGAATGAGAGACAATCTTATTGAAACGTATAAGATTCTGAGGGGGCATGACAGGGTCGATGCAGAGAGGATGTTTCCCCTCGTCGGGCAATCTAGAACTAAGGGCATTGTTTCAGAATAAGAGGTCACCCATTTGAAACGGATATGAGAGAGCTGTGGATGCTGGGTCATTGAATATATTTAAGGTGGAGATAGACAGATTTTTGAATGATAAAGGAGTTAAGGGTTATGGGGAACGGGTGGGGAAGTGGAGTTGAGGCCAAGATCAGATCAGCCATGATCTTATTAGAAACATAGAAACATAGAAACATACAAAATAGGTGCAGGACTAGGCCATTCGGCCCTTTGAGCCTGCACCGCCATTCAATGAGTTCATGGCTGAACATGCAACTTCAGTACCCCATTCCTGCTTTCTCACCATACCCCTTGATCCCCCGAGTAGTAAGGACAACATCTAACTCCTTTTTGAATATATTTAGTGAATTGGCCTCAACAACTTTCTGTGGTAGAGAATTCCACAGGTGCACCACTCTCTGGGTGAAGAAGTTTCTCCTCATCTCGGTCCTAAATGGCTTACCCCTTATCCTTAGACTGTGACCCCTGCTTCTGGACTTCCCCAACATTGGGAACATTCTTCCTGCATCTAACCTGTCTAAACCCGTCAGAATTTTAAACGTTTCTGAGATCCCCTCTCATTCTTTTGAACTCCAGTGAATGGTGGAGCAGGCTTGAGGGGCCAAATGGCCTACTCCTGCTCTTATTTCTTATGTTCTTATGTTCTATTGTCTCAGTATATAAACACACCCTAAAACTGCTATAATGGTATCTAAACATAAGAACATAAGAGATTGGAACAGGAGTAGGTCATTCGGCCCTTCGAGCCTGCTCTAAATGCCTTCACAACAACATTAAAGAAGCATAAAAACCATCAATAATAAATAAAAAAATGAATAAATAAAACATAAAACTTAACTCCTACCTTCCGAACTCGGTCCACCGAGGGACTTGACTTCTCTCCGAGGGACTGGACCTCTCTCCGAGGGACTGGACTTCTCCGAGGGACTGGACTTCTCTCCAGGGAAAACTTAATCAGTGTTGGGTCATAATGATTTGACTTGTGCCTACACAAAATGTAACATTCTCTCCATACTGCTGCCTGCTGGCCCATGTTTTATCGGGAGGTGCTGTTGAAGATTATTGGGTCGTCCCTTCAGCCAGGGATAGGGGCGGCGACCATCGGGTCATCCCTTCGGCCGGGGATAGGGGCGGCGAGCATCGGGTCCAGTTCACAGCCTGCAGGATGTGCTGGGAGGGCGAGGAGCTACTCGCAGTGGAGCGCGCAGACTCCACTGCACATGCGCGCAGACTCCACTGCACATGCGCGCAGCTGCCGATACTGTTTACGGTGCAGGACTGTAACTCCACCCCCCCCGCTCCACGAGAAATGCCACACCAGGACCTGGGACACATAGCAGAGCAGCCAGAATCGTTAGTAAGATTTTTGCCGCCGTTTTGAGCGCACAAAGTCAGCGCATCTCGGGAGAGTGCGCCGGAAAAGGGGGTTGGGGAAATTTTGGCCCATCGTCTCTGCAGCGACCTTGTAGAGCCCCCTCATTACCCTATACATTTCACTAAGATCCCCTCTCATTCTTCTGAACTTTAATGAGTACAGGCCCAACCTGCTCAACCTTTCTTCATAGTCAATCCCTTTATCTCAGGAATCAACCGAGTGAATCTCCTCTGAACTGTCTCCAATGAAAGTATATCCCTCTTAAATAAGGAGACGAAAACTGTACGCAATACGCCAGGTGTGGCCTCACCAATAGCCTGTACATTTGTAGCAGGACTTCTCTGCTTTTCTACTCAATCCCTCTTGCACTAAAGGCCAACATTTCATTTGCCTTCTGGATTACTTACTGTACCTGCATACTAACTTTTTGTGTTTCATGCACAAGGAACCCCAGGTCTCTCTGTACTGCAGCATTTTGTAATTTTTCTACATTTAAATAATAATTAGCTTTTTTATTTTTTCTGCCAAAGTGCATAACCTCACACTTTCCCACATTATACTCCATCTGCCAAATTTTTGCCCACTCACTTAGTCTGTCTATGTCCCTTTGCAGATTTTTTGTGTCCTCCTCACAACTTGCTTTCCCACCCATCTTTGTATCATCAGCAAACTTGGCTACATTACACTCGGTTCCTTCATCCAAGTCATTAATATAGATATAAATCGTTGAGGCCCCAGCATCGATTCCTGTGGCAGCCCACTAGTTATTGTTTGCCAACCGGAAAATGACCATAACTGTAAACATTACTCCAGGCCGAAATTGACCCCTGACTGAAAAAAAACTGCCATTTTTTAAGATTTTTCTCTGCCCCAATCCACGGGGCGGAGAGTGGAGTGAAATTGAGTTCTTTAATTTTTTTTTCTTCCGGGCGGTGTTTGGGGCGCAAGTCGGCATGGAATGGGGCAGACATCGGTCGGTGTCATCAGAGCCACGTCGCGCTGATGCGTAGCGACGTCCCTCCCATTCAGTTAAAGGGGAGGGCCACTGCAAACATTTTCAGCCACATTAGTGGCACCCACTGGGCCACCAGGGAGGGTTTCGGCCGGGCCAGCAGTCAGGCACCTAAGAGGCGTTACCGGGCTGCCTGTTGTCGGCCTGGCCGAACTCTTGGCTGCCATTGTCGGGCCGACCTCAGAGTCGGCCAACAATTAAAATAAAATGGCAGCCGCGGCAGTGTGCCCTCCCCTTTAAGGGTGATGCGCCGCACAGCCACAGGCGGGGGAAGGCTGCCGGGGGCACTGAGTAGAGGCCGATTCGCTCCCGCGGCGCAATTTCTCACATGGGGCGGAAAGGAGGTCACCGCCGGTGGACGAGGCAGGAACACCGGCAGGTCGGGAATGTCCACTGCCCCCCCAAAATATGAGGTCAACATCGCTTTTTTGAGGCGGTGATGGCTCTTTAAAAAAAAGGTGTAATTTCGGCCTCCTTTAATCTTGTACTCAAATCCTCTTGTCATAAATCATAGAATCATAGAAGTTTACAGCACGGAAGGAGGCCATTTCAGCCCATCGTATCCATGCTGGCCAACAAGAGGCTATCCAACCTAATCCCTCTTTCCAGCATTAAGTCCGTAACCCTGCAGGTTACTGCACTTCAGGTGCACATCCAAGTACTTTTTTAAATGTGGTGAGGGTTTCTGCCTCTACCACCCTTTCAGGCCGTGAGCTCCAGATCCCCACAACCCTCTGGGTGAAGAAATTTCCCCTCAAATCCCCATTAAACCTCCTATCAATTATTTAAATTTATGCCCCCAAATTGTTGACCCCTCTGCTAAGGGAAATAAGTCCTTTCTATCCATTATATCTAGCCCCTCATAATTTGATGCACCTCAGTAAGGTCTCCCCTCAGCCTCCTCTGTTCCAATGAAAACAAATCCAGCCTATCTAATCTGTCCTCCAAGCTTAGATTCTCCACTCCCGGCAACATCCTCGTAAATCTCGTTTTTACCCTCTCCAGTGCAATCACGTCCTTCCTGCAATGTGGTTACCAGAACTGCATGCAGTACTCCAGCTATGGCCTAACCAGTGTTTTATACAGTTCAAGCATAACCCCACTGCTCTTGCATTCTTTGCCTCGGCTAATAAAGGCAAGCATTCCGTATGCCTTCTTAACCACCTTATCTACCTGGCCTGCTACTTTTAGGGATCTGTGGACATGCACTCCAGGGTCCCTTTGTTCCTCTACACATCTCAGTATCCTACCATTTAGTGTGTATTCCCTTTCCTTGTTAGCCCTCCCCAAATGCATTACCTCACAATTCTCTGGTTTAAATTCCATTTGCCATTGTTCTGCCCACCTGACCAGTTGATTGATATCTTCCTGCAGTCCGCAGCTTTCTTCTTCATTATCAACCACACAAACAATTTTAGTATCATCTGCAAACTTCTGAATAAAGGCCAACATACCATTTGCTTTATTAATTGCTTGCTGTACCTGTATGTAAACTTTCAGTGATTGGTGTACAAGGACACCCAGGTCCCTCTGAACACCAACATTTCCCAATATCTCACCATTTAAAAAATACTCTGCTTTTCTATTTTTCCCACCAAAGTGGATAACTTCACATTTCTCCACATTGTGTTCCATTTGCAATGTTCCTGCTCACTCACTTAGCCCGTCTATATCCCCTTGAAGCCTCTTTACATCCTCTTCACAACTTACATTCCCACCTAGCTTTGTTTCATCAACCAAATCATTGATATAGATTGTGAATAGCTGGGGCCCCAGCACTGATCCTTGTGGTACCCCACTAGTTACAGTCTGACAACCCGAAAATGAGCCATTTATTCCTGCTATCTGTGTTCTGTCCGTTAACCAATCCTCAATCCATGCTAGTATATTACCCCCAATCCCATGAGCCCTAATTTTGTTTAATACTCTCTTGTGTGGCAACTTATCGAATTCCTACTGAAAATCCAAATGTATCACATCCACTGGCTCCCCCTTATCTATTCTGTTAGTTACAACCTCAAAAAACTCGAACAGATTCATCAAACATCATTTCCCTTTCATAAATCCGTGTTGACTCTGCCCAATTCTATTTTTATTTTCTAAGTGCCCTGTTACCACGTCCTTAATAATAGATTCTAGCAATTTCCCTGTTACTGATGTCAAACTAACTGGTCTGTAGTTCCCCATTTTCTCTATTCCTCCTTTCTTAAATAGTGGGGTTACATTTGTTACCTTCCTATCTGCAGGAACTGTACTAGAATCTAAGGAATTTTGGAAGATGACAACCAATGCATCCACTATCTCTATAGCCACCTCTTTCAATACCCTAGGATGTAGGCCATCAGATCCGGAGGATTTATCAGCCTTTAGTCCCATTAATTTCTCCAGTACTATTTTTCTATTAATACTAATTTCTTTCAGTTCCTCATTCTCGCTAGACCTTTGGTTTGCCAATGTATCTGGGGTAGTTTTTTGTGTCTTCTTCCGTGAAAACAGACACAAAGGGCTGGAATTTTTGGTCTTTTGCCACCCCTCTAGCGCCCGCCGGGACATTCGGTGCCAATTTCGAGGGGGCATGGGACATTACCGCCCGGAAGAGGCGAGCCGGTCTGCAATGACTCGGGTCGCGACACCAGCTCGATTTTTGGCTGCCGCCCGATCCGTAGCGCTCTGTAGAGCGCCCTGGTGGGAATGCCTGTAGAAGCCGGCATTCCAAGCTGTAGTGGTCGCAGTGAAGTAAGTAATGTCAACCTCAGGTAAGTGTGATTGGCTTTTATTTTTATTTATTTGTGATTTATGTTGTGGTGGCACGAGTTATGTATTGGTAATGTTTTTGGTGTAGCTTTTTCAGGGTTTTCTTTTACCTCCGAGGCCGGCTGTTTAGCTCGGGATTTTCACTTGCTCAGCTGGCCTAACGCCCTAAGTGCTCTGGTCCAAACTCAGCTGATGAATTTTGTGGCAGCAGACGCAATCCATTTGCCGGCGCAAAATTTACCGCTCAGCCCAGATTAACGCCACAACAGAGGCACAACCGAATTTCCGCCCCAAAGTATTTATTTAATTTCTCTGCCATTTCCTTATTCCCCATTATAATTTTTCCGGTAAGGGATCCACTTTTACTTTCGCTAATCTTTTCCCTTTTACATACCTATAGAAGCTTTTACATTCTGTTTTTATGCTCTCGATAGTTTACTCTCAGATTCTATTTTCCATTTCTTATCAATTTCTTGGTCCTCCATTGTTGAATTCTAAAATCCTCCCAATCCTCAGGCTTACTGCTCTTTTGGCAACATTATAAGCCTCTTCCTTTGATCTAATACTATCTTTAACTTCTCTTGTTAGCCACGATTGGACCACTTTTCCTGTGGGGTTTTTGTGCCTTAAAGGAATGTATATTTGTTGTAAATTATTTATTAATTCTATAAATGCTTGCAATTACTTGTGTCTACCATCATATCTTTTAATGCAGTTTCCCAATCTACCTTAGCCAATTCGCCCTTCATACCTACGTAGTTTGCTTTGTTTAGATATACAACTCTAGCTTTTAGATTTAACTAAATCACTTTCAAACTTAACATAAAATTCTATCATATTATGGTCACTCTTCCCTAAGGGCTCCTTTACTACAAGATTATTAATTAACCCTTTCACATTGCATGCCCTAACACTATTATACTGGTATGTAAACACATCCTAACACTACTATACTGGTATCTAAACATGTCCTAACACTAATATACTGGTATCTAAACATGTCCTAATACTAATATACTGGTATCTAAACACTCACTAACAACAACAACTTGCATTTATAAAGCACCTTTAACATAGTAAAACATCCCAAGGTGCTTCACAGGAGTGATTATCAAACAGAATTTGACACTGAGCCAGATGAGGAGATATTGGGACAAGTGACCAAAAGTTTTGTCAGAAGTACTATACTTGTATCTAAACACTCCCTAACATTGCACTATCAGCATCGAAATATTCTCTGAAACAACTATATCAGCATCTAAATACATTCGTACACTATTATACCAGTATGTAAATGCATTCTCATATGACTATGCCAGTATCTAAATACTCTCACACTACTATACCACCATCTAAACACACGTTAAAACAACTATTTCAGTATTTTTATACACCCTGGCAGTACTGTACCAGTATCTAAACACAGCCTAAGATGACTATATCAGTATCTAAACACACTTTCGCACTAGAATACCAGGATCTAAACATACCCTAGCACTGTTATACTGGTGTATAAACACATACTAAGATGACTATACCAATATTTACAACAAAGCAAGCAGACCCATTTTACCAATGTTAGGTTCCTGTAAATTATAGGTATGCAAATCTGTACAACAGCTGCATAAACCTGTAAACCAGTGCAAAGTTCTCAGCGGAAATGGGGGAGGGACATAATAAGTCTGTAGTTTCATGTAATTTTAGTTAAATTTTATCCTCCCACTAGTTGTAGCAGCTTGTAGTAATTAAAAAATGACAATAGTATGTTTGTCCAAACTGCGGGACTGGGGGCCACCCATTTATTTGGTTCAGAAGTAGGATAAATATATTTCCAGCCATGCTCAAATGATCTGGTACAAGAATAACGTTTATAAAATCATTATTCCCCTGGTTGCTCATTAAGAGGAAACCCCAGCCTGCCTCTCCCACTGTGAAGTCAGAGAATCGCCCCCACCCACAGACTGCCAGGGACCATTCCCATGTGTTCCTGGCTGCAACCATTTGCCATTAAATTCCCAGTCCTGGCCGGCCTGCCAGGTGGTCAATCTGGCCGTGTGTCGGACGGGACTCTGGAAATATTTAATTAAATGAGGCACTGCTGATAAGATCGGCTGGGAAATTGGCCACAGTTCCTGTTCCTGATTGCTTTCCTGTTTGTAAGGAGCCTTCCGTGACACGTTTCAAGCTCTGCTCTATGGTTTGGACTGGCCGCTCCGTTTGGCCGTTGGATGCGAGCTTGAACGGGGCAGATCTGACATGCTTGATACCATTACGGGTCATGAATTCATTGAATTCCGAGCTGGTGAACCACTGACCATTGTCGCTGACAAGAATGTTGGGTAAGCCATGGGTGGCAAACATGGCCCTGAGGCTTTCAATGGTGGCTGCAGACGTGCTGGTTGCCATTATTGCACATTCAATCCATTTGGAGTAGACGTCCACAACAACCAGGAACATCTTTCCCAGAAAGGGGCCCACATAATCCACATGGATCCTGGACCATGGTTTTGAGGGCCAGGACCAGAGACTAAGTGGAGCCTCCCTGGGAGCATTGCTCAGTTGTGAGCATGTGTTATACTGGTGCATGCACGACTCCAAGTCCGAGTCAATGCCGGGCCACCAGACGTGAGACCTGGCGATAGCCTTCATCATGGCTATGCCTGGGTGGGTGCTGTGTAGGTCACGTATGAAGGTTTCCCTGCCTTTCTTTGGCAAGATAACGCGGTTGCCCCATAAGAGGCAATCTGAATGGATTGATATTTCGTCTTTACGACGGTGAAACAGCTTGATCTCGTCTTGCATGTCTCTAGGGACCGCTGACCAGCTCCCATTGAGGACACAACTTTTTACAGGGGATAGCAGAGGATCCTAGCTGGTCCAGGTCTTAATTTGGTGAGCCGTTATGGGTGACCCTTCGCTATCAAAGGTATCCATGGCCAGTAGCAGGTCTGCGGGCTGCGCCATTTCCACCCCAGTGGTGGGCAACGGTAGTCGGCTGAAAGCATCGGTGCAGTTTTCAGTGCCTGCGGATCACATAGTCATAGGCAGACAGTTTTAGTGGCCTTCTTTAGATTTGAGATGAATCATTGGTGTTTGTGCCTTTGCTTTCCGAAAACAATGAGATTAGAGGTTTGTTGTCCGTCTCTAACTCAAACCTGAGTCCGAACAAATATTGGTGCATCTTTTTTACACCATAAACACAGGCTAAAGCCTCCTTTTCGACCACGCTGTAGCCTCTTTCGGCCTTTGATAGGCTTCTGGACGCATATGTAACCAGTTGGAGTTTGCCCACTGCATTGGCTTGCTGCAAAATACACCCGACACAGTATGACGACGCAGCACATGCTAAAACTAGACGTTTACATGGGTCATATAATAGCAACAACTTATTCGAACACAGCAGGTTTCTGGCCTTCTCAAAGGTGGCCTCTTGATTTTGTGTCTCCCTTGTGTAACAGCTTGTGCAACGGTTCCAGCAAGGTGCTCAACCCTGGAAGAAAGTTACCAAAATAGTTCAGGAGTCCCAGGAATGAGCGCAGCTCCGTTACATTTCGTGGTCTGAGTATATTCTTGATGGCCTCTGTCTTCGAGTCCGTGGGTCTGACGCCGTCTGCCGCAATCTTCCTCCCCAGGAATTCTACCTCTGGCACCAGGAAGACACATTTGGATCATTTCAACTGGAGTCCAACTCTGCTTAATCGACTTAAAACTTCTTCCAGGTTGTGCAGGTGTTCGGAGGTGTTGCGGCCAGTGATGAGGATGTCGTCCTGAAATACGACAGTGCATGGAACCGATTTCAACAGGCTCTCCATGTTTCTTTGGAATATGGCTGCAGCCGAGCGAATCCCGAGCGGGCACCTGTGGTACATGAACAGTCCTTAATGCATGTTAATTTTTTCGATGACTCAACCAGCTCCTGGGTCATGTAAGTGGAGGTTAGATCCAGTTTGGTGAACACCTTTCCCCCTGCTAATGTCGCGAAAAGGTCATCGACTTTGGGTAGTGGGTACTGGTCCTGTAATGAGACTCGATTTGATCGTTACTTTGTAGTCACCGCAGATTCTGACCGTGCCATCGCTCTTTAGTACAGGAACAATCAGGCTGGCCCACTCGTTGAACTCGACTGGCGATATGATTCCCTCGCGTTGAAGTCTGTCCAATTCAATCTCCACTTTCTCCCTCACCATGTGAGGGGCCGCTCGAGCCTTGTGCTGAACGGGCTGTGCCTCGGGGACCAAGTGGATCTGTACTTTGGCGCCTGTGAAGTTGCCGATAAAGATGAGAACTTGCTCAGCACTTGAGCACAGGAAGCATTATCCACTGACGATAATACTTTGACATCTTCCCAGTTCCACCGAATCTTCTCCATCCAGCTTCTGCCAGGCAGCGTTGGCCCATCGCCTGGTATAACCCACAGTGGCAGCTCGTGTGCCTCTCCATCATAGGATACTTTTAGGTTCGCACTGCCAATAACTGGTATCAGTTCCTTGGTGTAAGTGCGCAGCTTTATCTGAATCAGGTTCAGCTTGGGTCTTTGTGCTTTGTTGTTGCCCCACTGCCTTTCAAATGCCTTCTGGCTCATAATTGACTGACTCGCCCCCGTGTCCAGCTCCATGGATATGGGAACGTCATTTAATTTGACTTTATCATCACGGGAGGACTTTTTGTGGAGAAGGTGTGCACCCTGCACACTGCTCCCTCGGGCTGAGTTGCCTCTCTAGCTTGTCCTTTGTGATCCACGCTAGATCGGGACTCTTCCGCCGACTCCACTGCCACGTGGTGAGTTGCAGTACATTTGCACATTCGCAAGAGGTGGCCCCTTGTTCCGCAGCTTTTGCAGGCATAGTCTTTAAATCGACATTGATGGGCCCCATGATTACCCCTGCAACGCCAGCATTGTGTTAATGATTTCGCATTTACACCCCTTGGCAACCTAGCAGCAGCAGGCATGTAGGCTCTGCTCTGTACAGTTCTTATTAGTTCAACAGTTCTGCCTGCAATCGGCATTATTTTACATACAGTACTTGCCAATGAGCTCCGATTCTGGTTGGAAGTCATCTGTATGGTATCGCGACTCGAGGACATGAACGCCTGGCTTATAGTGATAGCCTTCTTCAGGTCAACGGTTTGGGCAGCCAGTAGCTTGCGAAGGATATCCTCACGGCCTATGCCCATCACAAAAGCGTCTCGCAATGTATCGTTCAAAAATCCCGCGAATTCACACGGTCCCGCGAGCCATCTTAAATTGGCGACATATTTCACTACGCCCTGGCCCTCCAGGCGGCGGTGTGTGTAGAATCGATACCTGGTCGTTAAAGATGCTCTCCGTTGGTTTGAGGTGTTCCCGAATCAGCGTGTGCAGCTCTGCGTATGACTTCTCCGTTGGTTTCACTGGTGCAAGCAGATCACTGATGAGGCCGTAGACCGTGGACCCACAGCTGGTCAAAAGAATTACCCAGCGTTTTCATTCCAGTGCCTCGCCATCCAGGTCGTTGGCCACGAAGTGCTGGTCAAGCCACTCGATAAAGGCTTCCCAATCTTCACCCTTTGCATATTTTTCTAAAACACCAACGACAGCCATGACTGCAGAAAGTTTGTGATCTGTAACTCGTCGCCAGTTGTTATGTCTGAAATTACCATCGAATAACTCCACGAGGCCCTGTACTGTGAGTAAGAGCTGTGTGACTTCAGTCCATTTAATACGACTGTAAAGTGAGGGACAGCATGGCAGACCGCCTTTTATATGCCCCTGCATACCTGGGCAGGTAACCCCTGGGGCCTCCAACAGCAGCGGCCTCAGGTGGTACATCATACATAGTTACATAGTGAATACAAAGAGTTTCTATACATGACACATAGAATCATAGAAATTTACAGCACGGAAGGAGGCCATTTCGGCCCATCATGTCCATGCCAGCCAACAAGAGGCCATCCAGCCTAATCCCACTTTCCAGCTCTAGGTCTGTAACTCTGCAGGTTACGGCACTTCAGGTGCACATCTAAGTACTTTTTAAATGCGGTGAGGGTTTCTGCCTCTACCACCCTTTCAGGCAGTGAGTTCCAGACCCCCACAACCCTCTGGGTGAAGAAATTTCCCCTCAAATCCCCTCTAAACCTTCTACCAATTACTTTAAATTTATGCCCCCTGATTGTTGAACCTTCTGCTAAAGGAAATAGGCCCTTTCTCTCCACGATATCTAGGCCCCTCGTAATTTTATACACCTCAATGTGGTCTCCCCTCAGCTTCCTCTGTTCCAATTAAAACAAATCCAGCCTATCTAATCTGTCCTCATTGCTTCGATTCTTCACTCCCGGCAACATCCTTGTAAATCGCGCCTGTATCCTCTCCAGTGCAATCATGTTATTCCTGTAATGTGGTGACCAAAACTGCATACAGTACTCCAGCTGTGGCCTAACCAGTGTTTTATACAGTTCAAGCATAAGCCCCCTTCTCTTGTATTCTATGCCTTGGCAAATAAAGTCAAACATCTGTATGCCTTCTTAACCACCTTATCTACCTGGCCTGCTAAGTTCAGGGACATGCACTCCAAGTCCCTGTGTTCCTCTACACTGCTCAGTATCCTACCATTTAATGTGTATTGCCTTTCCTTGTTAACCCTCCCAAAATGCATTATCTCACACTTCCACACTTCTCTGGATTAAATTCCATTTGCCACTGTTCTGCCCACCTGACCAGTTGATTGATATCTTCCTGCAGTCCGCAGCTTTCTTCTTCATAATCAACTACACCCAGCCGATTTTAATATCTTCTGCAAACTTCTTAATCATACCCCATATATTCAGGTCATTAATGTATATCACAAAAAGCAAGGGATCTAGTACTGAGCCCTGTGGAACCCCACTGGAAACATCCTTTTCCAGTCACAAACACAGCCATCAATCATTACCCTTTGCTTCCTGCCTCTAAGCCAATTTTGGATCCAACTTGCCACTTTGCCCTGGATCACATGGGCTTTTACTTTTGTGACCAGTCTCCCATGTGGGAAATTATCAAAAGATTTGCTAAAATCCATATCCACTACATCATACGCTTTGCCTTCATCATCCCTCCTGGTTACATCCTTGAAAAATTCAATCAAGTTAGTCAGACACGACCTTCCCTTAACAAATCCGTCCCTGATTAATCTGTGTCTTTCTAAGTGAAGATTGATCCTGTCCTTCAGGATTTTTTCCAATAATTTTCCCACCACTGAGGTTAGGCTGACTGGCCTGTAATTACTCGGTCTATCCTTTTCTCCCTTCTTAAAGAAAGGTATCACATTAGCAGTCCTTCAATCCTCTGGCACCACACGTGAAGCCAGAGAGGATTGGATAATGATCGTCAAAGCCTCTGCTATTTTCTCTTTTGCTTCACTTAACAGCCTGGGATACATTTCATCCGGGCCTGTGGACTTATCCACTTTCAAAGCTGCTAAACCCCTTAATATCTCCTCTCTCACTATATTTATTTCATCTAATATTTCAGACTTCTTCTCAATAGCACTGTCTGCATCGCCCTTCTCTTTTGTGAAAACAGACGCAAAGTATTCATTAAGAACTATACCCACATCTTTCGCCTCCACACACAGATGTGTAGGGTCTATTAGAGATCCTCATGGTCTCTAATAGGCCCTACAATTTATTTAGTTATTCTCTTGCTCTTAATATATTTATAAAACATCTTTGGGTTTTCCTTAATTTTACTTGCCAAGAATTTTTCATGCTCTCTCTTTGCTTACCTAATATCCTTTTTAATTTCACCCTGGACTTTCTGTACTCCTCGAGAGATTCTGCAGTATTTAGCCCAAGGTATATCATAAGCCTCCCTTTTTTTCTTTATCCTACCCTGTATGTCCCTAGACATCCAGAGGGCTCTAGACTTGTTAGTCCCATCCTTTTTAATTATGGGCAGATATTTGGCCTTAACCCTACAGATCTCCTTCTTGAATGCCTCCCATTGCTCTGACACAGATTTACCTTCAATTAGCTGTTTCCAGTCCACTATGGCCAAATCACTTGCAAAGTTGGTTTTTCTCCAATTTGGAACTTTTATTCCTGGTCTATCCTTGTCCTGTTCCATAACTACCTTAAATCTAACTGAATTATGGTCACTCGCACCTAAATGCTCTCCTACTGATACCTCTTCTACCTGCCCAACTTCATTTCCCAAAAACGAAATCCAGAACTGTCCCCTCCTATGTTGGGCTTGCTGCCTACTGGCTAAAAAAGTTCTCTTGAATGCATTTTATGAATTCCGCACCCTCTATACACTTCACACTAATTTTGTCCCGGTTAATATTAGGATAGTTGAAATCCCCTACTATTACTGCCCTTTAGTTTTTGCACTGTTCAGAAATGTGCCTACATATTTGCTCTTCTATCACCCTCTCACTATTTGGGGGTCGATAGTACATTCCCAGCAGTGTGATCACCCCTTTTTTGTTTTTTGGTTCGACCCATATGGCCTCTTTTAATGATCCCTCTAACATGTCATCCCTCCTCACAGCTGTAATAGTTTCTTTAATCAATACCGCAATCCCCTCTCTATCTCATCTGAAGATCCTGTAACCAGGAATATTGAGCTGCCTTACCTGCCCCTCTTTTAGCCATGTCTCTGTAATAGCTATAATATCATACTCCCAAGTGTCTCCCTGTGCTCTCAGCTCATCTGCCTTATTCGTTATACTCCTTGCATTGAAGTATATACCATTTAGAACAGCCAGACCTCATGGTTGACTATTTTTCTAGATTCCTCTGTCCTTCAAATTCACTTTCTACAATTTTGCTTTCCAATTCCAGCTTTACTCCCCTCCCTACTGAATCTATTCTCACATTTCCATCCCTCTGCCAAGCCACTTTAAACCCTCCCCAACAGCACGAGCAACCCCTCCAGCAAGGATATTGGTCCCAGCTCCGTTGAGGTGTAACCTGTTCGGCTTGTGCAAGTCCCACCTCCCCCAGAAGTGGTCTCAATGCCTCAGTAATCTAGCCCCCTCCCTCCTGTACCATCTCTCCAGCCACGCACTCATCTGCTCTATCCTCCTATTTCTGTACTCACTAGCTCATGGCACCAGGAGTAATCCGGAGATTACTACCTTTGAGGTCTTGCTTTTTAATCTCTCTCCTAGCTCCTTAAACTCTGCCTGCAGGACCTCATCCCTCTTTCTACCTATGTCATTGGTCCTGATATGGACCACGACCTCTGGCTGTTCACCCTCTCCCGCCAGAATGCCTTGCAGCCGCTCAGTGACATCCTTGACCCTGGCACCGGGGAGGCAACATACCATCTTGGAATCACGTCTGCGGCCGTAGAAACGCCTGTCTGCTCCCCCTGACTATTGAATCGCCTACCACTATAGCTCTTCCATTCTTCTTCATTCCCCCCCCCCCCCCCGTGCAGCTGAGCCACCCGTAGTGCTGGCTCTGGCTGCACTCGCCAGAGCCACCATCGCCCTCATCGGTACTCATGGCATGTTGGCCTTCATAGCGAGGGGATTTGAGTACAGGGGCAGGGAGGTGTTGCTACAGTTGTACAGGGCCTTGGTGAGGCCACACCTGGCGTATTGTGTAAAGTTTTGGTCTCCTAACTTGAGGAAGGACATTCTTGCTATTGAGGGAGTGCAGCGAAGATTCACCAGACTGATTCCCGGGATGGCGGGACTGACCTATCAAGAAAGACTGGATCAACTGGGCTTGTATTCATTGGAGTTCAGAAGAATGAGAGGGGACCTCATAGAAACGTTTAAAATTCTGACGGGTTTAGACAGGTTAGATGCAGGAAGAATGTTCCCAATGTTGGGGAAGTCCAGAACCAGGGGTCACAGTCTGAGGATAAGGGGTAAGCCATTTAGGACCGAGATGAGGAGAAACTTCTTCACCCAGAGAGTGGTGAACCTGTGGAATTCTCTACCACAGAAAGTAGTTGAGGCCAATTCACTAAATATATTCAAAAGGGAGTTAGATGAAGTCCTTACTACTCGGGGGATCAAGGGTTATGGCGAGAAAGCAGGAAGGGGGTACTGAAGTTTCATGTTCAGCCATGAACTCATTGAATGGCGGTGCAGGCTAGAAGGGCTGAATGGCCTGCTCCTGCACCTATTTTCTATGTTTCTATGTTTCTATGTTTACTCAGAACAGAGTACCGGTTGGAGAGTGAGATGGACTCAGAGAACTCCTACACTACCTGCCTACTCCTCCTCTTTTGTCTGCTGGTCACCCACTCTCTATCTGCCTGCACACCCTTAAGCTGCGGGGTGACCACCTCTAGAAAGGTGCTATCCACGTAGCTCTCAGTATCGCGGATGCACCGCAGTGACTCCAGCCGCCGCTCAAGCTCCAGAACACGGTGCTCGAGTTGGTGCAGCTGGAGGCACCTCTTGTACACGTTGTCGTCTCGGCTGCGCGAAGCCTCCAGGATTTCCCACATGCCACAGGATGTGCACTCCACGGGACTGAGCTGCCCTGCCATCCCTTTAGTTAGACTCGGAACTCGCAAGCAAAAATAAACTTTAAACCTTAGCAAAACACACGCAGCAACTGCTCAGCAATCAGCTGATTTAACTAACATTTATTTAAAGACTAAGTACTAACTTAACAGAAAAAAACCCACTCGTCCACAACTCACCAATCTGCTACTTCCCTTGTGCCGACATCACTTTTAAACACTTGCTTTTACCCGCTCCGCCTTCCCACTGCTCCCGCTGTTGCTCCCACGCAGGTCCGCTGCCTTCGCCGGGCCTGCACTCGCCGAGCTGCTTTTACCCACGCTGCCTTCCCTCAGTAATACTCCTGTGAAACACCTTGGTACGTTTTACTACTTTAAAGGCGCTACATAAATACAAGTTGTTGTTGTTGTGTGAATGTCAGGCTTGCTTGCAATGCCCCCCTCTGTAAGACACCCTGACACCCGTTGGACACTCATTCCCCCCCTCCCCAAAAAAGGAAGACCTCTAGGGGCCTGGGACTTCCACCTGTCATGAGGGGGCTTTCCAGCCAAAAGGTCATTATGATATTGGAACTGAGGCTCCCTGGCCACTGAAAAGTAGGGGAGGTTTTGATGTCGGACCTGCTACAATGTCAGGGTGCAGGCGTTCTCTATACGATCAACAAAGAGACATTTTTTTCGTGCAACATTTTCATCCTCCCCCTTGGATCTATGCAAGATGGCACTCCCTGAAAGCTTCCATAGATTGTGGCTGCTTGAATCCATTTTGGCCTCCCTTCCGTTACCCACTGAATACGGGATGTCTGGACCCAACAGGCCGTCCATTGTTTGAACAGTGCAACTGTTAGGAAACATGGCAGAGCCTGTGTCTCCCTTATTGTCAGGTGAGTTGAGTTTTATGCCACCGGGCCTCACTTCCGGGAAAAAAAGGGAAGGTGAGGATGTGAAAGAGCGTGTTTCTGCGCAGTTTCAGCACCAAGCGCCGCATAGCCACCAGAAAATATGTGGGATGGGGCCTGAAAATCTAGGCCTCAATATGTAGGCTCACAAATGAAGAGTGCCTCGCTTGGACAAGGCACCAGTGGGCTCCAGTATGACTCAACATGTTCGGGACAGGAGGAGGAAAAAGTGCAGGGAACAAAAAAAATCTTTCAAAAATGCTAATAAATATCAAACTCTGTTGGTTCCCTGCAATTAATACCAATGTTTCAGTCACTTGAATTGAGGAAGAACATTGGTGTTGACTAAAATTATTGGTCGAGAAACTCGGTTATCGCCTAGCAGAGAGGTCAATAACCAGGGGGCATGGATTTAAAGGAATTGATAGAAGGATCAGAGGGGAGTTGAGGAGAATGTTTTTCACTCAGATGGCGCTGAGCACCTCAAGTCTCATTGCCGAGGGCATACAGAAATCAAGCACAGGCATCGGAAAGAGCGTGCGGCAAACCAGTCCCACCCACCCTTATCCTCAACGACTATCTGTCCCACCTGTGACAGGGACTGTGGCTCTCATATTGGATTGTTCAGCCACCTAAGGACTCATTTTAAAGAGTGGAAGCAAGTCTTCCTCGATTCTGAGGGACTGCCTATGATGATGATTGTAAAGTCCTGTCCCCTCAGTACAGATTCACACGAGGCATGTAGTGAAGTCAAGGTCACTCTGGACCTTCACCTTTATTTCACAGCTCTGGAATGCTGCACTTGCCTGAGACCTGTCCTTATATACCTGTCTCTTGCAAATGCACCCCTGGTGGTAAGGTATGCTGGTGGTTACAGGTCATATCTTATTACAGTCATGTATAGCATGTTAGGATACAGATATATAAGAATGTAAGATACATGACAATGATGATGATGATAGGGTCTGCAACTCACCGTCTGAAAGGGTGGTCGGGGCAGAAAACCTCATGGTAGAAATTACTTGGATATGCACTTGAAGTGCTGTAACCTATAAGGCTACTTACAAGAGCTGGAATGTAGGATTAGGTTGGACAGCTCTTTTTCAGCCGACACAGACACAATGGGCTGAATGGCCTCCTTCTGTGCCGTAAATTTCTATGATCATCGTTAACCAACACAAAATCGGCGACGCGTGTAGAATCTGCGACAGAAGAAGAAAGCAGCCGGTAGGTAAGTACCAGAGCAGGGAGTCAAATGGGAGGAAGACAAGAGCAGGCCAACAGTGGCTCACTGTAATACTGCAGAGCCAGGAGGATCTCTTCCTGGCTCCACATTTAGGTAAGCGACAAAGGAAAAACTGACCTCCTCTCTGGTCGGTTTCTTCAGGCGCTCAGCAACTAAACATCAAACAACACCACTAATAAATAGATTATCTAAGCTTTATTGGATAGATTATTGGTGGAACCTTGCTGTGCGCAAATTGGCTACCGTGTTTCCCTACATTACAACAGTGACTACACTTCAAAAGTACTTCATTGGCTGTAAAGCGCTTTGGGACGTCCTTTGGTCAGGAAAGGTGCAATACCAATGCTAGCACTTTCTTTTTTTTTCAAATGAACAATTGGGAAAGTCTTTGGGGCCGACATTCACCGCGGAGTTTTGGGCGGGCAATCGATAAAACCGATCGGCCACCGCGGTCGGATGATTTTCCCTCCCCGAGCCATATTCAGCTCGGGGAGGATTTGAGCGGTGTGCACTTCCGCCGGAAACAGCGCAGTGAAGCCGCTGTAAAGGAGACTTTCCAGCGGAGAGCTCTGTAGCGTGCGGGCCGCTGGAAAACGGCAAGGTCAGGGATTTTCAGCTGCAAAAGAAAAAGGTAAGACTTTTCCCAGCGGAGCCCCTGCGAGGTATTCGAGTCAGTGCTCGAACGGGACACCGCTGGAGTGTTGTCGCGATCGGGGCCCTTTGGTAGGGAAATAGTTTTATTAATTTTGGTATTTTTATTTAAGATTACAGCATCCACTGTATTTAACTTTTAATAGTTTTATTAATTTTAATATTTTTATTTAAGATTACAGCATCCACTGTATTTAACTTTTAATAGTTTTATTAATTTTAATATTTTTATTTAAGATTACAGCATCCACTGTATTTATCTTTTAATAGTTTTATTAACTATTAGTGATTTTATTTAAGATTACAGTATCCACTGTATTTATCTTTTAATAGTTTTATTAATTATTAGTGATTTTATTTAAGATTACAGTATCCACTGTATTTATCTTTTAATAGTTTTATTAATTATTCGTGATTTTATTTAAGATTACAGCATCCACTGTATTTATCTTTTAATAGTTTTATTAACTATTAGTGATTTTATTTAAGATTACAGTATCCACTGTATTTATCTTTTAATAGTTTTATTAATTATTAGTGATTTTATTTAAGATTACAGTATCCACTGTATTTATCTTTTAATAGTCTTATTAATTGTTTTGGCTCCATTCAACCTGCTGAGTGCTGCTCAGAGGTTTGCACATACCCCTGTACTCTTGTACAACTTTCAGGTCTGACTCTTTAGTGGAGGCGTGTGGGCTGCAGAGACCTGCTTGGCAGGGTTCACCCTGAGGATGGGAGGAGTGTTGGGGGGGGGCGACACCTGGTCAGAGACAGGGCAGCACGAAGAGAAGGGATTGCCGTCAGCACCGTGCAGACAGGCAGCGGGCAAGAGAGACAGCGGCCATGATTCGTTCATTCTGCGCCAGACCAGTGTGCCCGCCGTCTTGACCGGCCCAAATCAGGATTGCGGTTGGCTGCTTGGGGACAAGGGATATCCCCATGTCCACTTGGCTGCTCACTTCTCTGCGGAAACCCAGGACAGCGCCAGAGCATGCATACAATGACGCTCATTGTGCCACCAGGTGCATCATCGAGCAGTGCATAGGCATCCTTAAACAGAGGTTCCGTTACCTGGACCACTCTGGCGGCACCTTGCAGTACTCGCCTCAACGGGTCTCCATCATCGCCCTGGACTGCTGCATGCTGCACAACCTGGCCACCATGAGGGGACAGCGGCTGGAGCTCGAGCCAGCAGTACCACCTGAGGAGGAGGAGGAGGAGGAGCAGGAGGAGGAGGAGAATCCCCGTCTTCCCAGAGCTAGGAGGCGTCGACCCATCGCCACCCTGGAAATGCCGGGTACAGACTGGCCAGCACCCTCCTGGGTGGGTGCGTCCTCACATATATAGAGGTGCCTGATACCTCCCCTGCAATCTCCCTCCATGCATTACGTACTGCCTGCCTGCCAGGTCTCCCCACGTCAGGAAGCAGTGTTCTTCTTCTGTCCTCCACACCGTCCATCAGTTACTCCAGCTCCACATCAGTGAACCTGTTGGCTCGCCTTGCACCTCTTATACCCGCCGTCCTTCCAAACTCCTTTCCCCCCCCTCGCCCCCCCCCGCCCCCCACTCCCCTCAGGGCCCTGCTGCAATCCCTAGACTTTAAAAAGACCAGGGGGCAGCTGGCTCATTAGAAACCCTTACCTGCATGCTGAATTTCTCAATGGTGATAACGCTCAAACTAAGACAGGCACACCGCTGAAAAATCCACTTTGGAAGGGTTCATTAGCGCTGGAACCCATTTGTTCACTTTTGGAGCTGAATATGGGGTGGCCCAGCCACGAAAACATTTTTTGACGCTAAGGGCCACAAAAAGCTGGGGGGAGCACCGGCTTTCCAGCAGTACTGAATTTCGGGCCCTTTGAAGTTTATTAAATGAGAAGGAAGTAAGAAGTCTATCGGCTTTCAGGTGAATCAATTGGTTGAATTTTTGTATCTCAATGTCAGGTGCTGCTGAAACTAAAATCTCTGAAAATAGCCCTGAGGATCTGAACAGAGCAGGAATGGTTCTGGGCTGTATACTGCTCCAACGGGCTCACGAATTAAGGCAAAAACTCAAATTAGTGAAAGGCATCAGATTTCCCCTCTGGGAAAGAGGGAAAACCATTACCACATAACTGCACAGTTAAATCAAAAGGCAGTGCTGGAAATAACGTGTGATTCTATATTCATGGCTTCTTTTGAACAATATATGCTATTCATCCACAAGTACAGGATATAATGGATGAGGGGCTCATATAAACTTCCTTTGAGGGGTTCCAATAACTATAACATTAGCCCCCTTACAAATAGCAGCTGTGATCACATTTCTATAAATGTGAATCACATAATCCAATATGCTCCGGTGTTGAAAATTAGAAATTCAAATTGCTGTGATTCATAATCCAATTCTGATTGAGAGTAGTATAAAATGCTAATCTAGTGAGGGTTTAGTGGCGGCTAAATTGGACTGTAATTTGGCACTATGCAGCCACCTAATGCTCGAAAATAGGGCCTGAGATGCGCCGATGGGAATTGTGCAGGATGCCACCTTGGTAAAAGGGTTTGCGTACGCACAGCTAATGACTGCTGGCAGCATGCAGAGCAGGCAGATTATGACCATCAATCAGTGTACTGTTGTTTTCCAACTACACACTCCAGCCAATGCCCTGTCTTAACCTCGCACAGCTAAACACAACATTAAATGGAAACTCTTTTTGGAGTTCACCTGCAAAACATAAAACATTAAACGGTGCCACCCGACCTGGGTGACACTCCAGACATTTACAAGGCCCTTTTTTTCCCCCCCTTTTTTTTTTTTTTTGTGTTTTTTTCTTTTTTCTTTTTTTTTTTTTTTTGGGCACTAAAATCACAATTTTTCCCCAGTGCCCCCTATAAAAGGGAAGGGGACACTAAAAGCACCGGCAATTAAAACAAATTAACTTTAAAACGTAAAATCAAATTAAAATTTGGTTCAACATTAAATGGAATGAAGGACCCCCCCACCCCCCCATCAGTACTAATCAAACAGGTCATGAAGTACTTACAATTTAATTGTTGGATTATTTCTTCTGGCTGCTGGTCCAATTGTACATGTTTTTAGACCTTTCCTATACTTGGCTAAAGTTTGAATATTCTCCAGGGAGGGATCTGGCTGGTGCTGAATACCTTTTTGTTCGTTTAAAAGCTTGTGCTGAAACATGTTGCTTCCAGAAATGGGTGGCCTGGTAAGGCTTCCTCTGGAAATTGAACATGACTGAGAGAATGAAGAGAGGCCATGCAGAGCAGGACATGCTGCTATAAAGAGGGTGGAGGAGGAAAAGGGGAGGGATAGGCCTTATCCACTGAGGGCATTTAGGGAGTAATTCTCTTACCTCAACTTCAGCGAGGACCAATGCATGCGATGTGTTCAGTTCACACGAGCGGTTGTGATTGAAATGTGCCAACTGCTGCAGTCACAACTGCAAGCTCAAAGTAGGGCAAGGTCAGCATTGCCTGTTGCTCTCAAGGGGACCATGGCTCTTAACCTTCGTGCATCTGGCTTTTTCCAAACTGCTGCTGGAGATATAAGCAACATTCCGCAGCTTGCAGTGCATTGCTGCATAAGGGACATCACTGAAACAAATTGGAAAACTGCATGTGTAACGCCCCTATTCAAAAAAAGGGGCAGACAAAAAGCAGGAAACTATAGACCAGTTAGCCTAACATCTGCGGTTGGGAAAATGATGGAGTCCATTATTAAAGAAGCAGTAGCAGGACATTTGGAAAAGCAAAATTTGGTCAGGCAGAGTCAGCATGGATTAATGAAGGGGAAGTCATGTTTGACAAATTTGCTGGAATTCTTTGAGGATGTAACAAACAGGGTGGATAAAGGGGAACCTGTGGATGTGGTGTACTTGGACTTCCAGAAGGCATTTGACAAGGTGCCACACAAAAGGTTACTGCATAGGATAAAAGTTCACCGGGTTGGGGGTAATATATTAGCAGGGATAGAAGATTGGCTGACAAACAGAAAACAGAGAGTTGGGATAAATGGTTCATTCTCTGGTTGGCAATCAGTAACGAGTGGGGTGCCACAGGGAACAGTGCTGGGACCCCAGCTATTTACAATCTATATTAATGATTTGGAAGAGGGGACTGAGTGTAACGTAGCCAAGTTTTCTGATGATGCAAAGATGGGAGGAAGGATAATGTGTGAGGAGGACATAAAGGGGCTGCAGGAGGACATAGACAGGGTAAGTGAGTCGGCAAGAAATTGGCAGATGGAGTATAATGTTGGAAAGTATGAGGTCATGCACTTTGGCAGAAAAAAATCAAAGAGCAAGTTATTATTTAAATGGAGAAAGATTGCAAAGTGCTGCAGTACAGCGGGACCTGGGGGTACTTGTGCATGAAACACAAAAGGATAGTATGCAGGTACAGCAAGTGATCAGGATGGCCAATGGAATCTTGGCCTTTATTGCAAAGAGGATGGAGTATAAAAGCAGGGAAGTCTTGTTACAGCTGTATAGGGTATTGGTGAGGCCACACCTGGAATACTGCATGCAGTTTTGGTTTCCATATTTACGAAAAGATATATTGCTGTGGAGGCAGTTCAGAGAAGGTTCACTAGGTTGATCCCGGGGATGAGTAGGTTGAGTAGGTTGGGCCTCTACTCATTGGAATTCATAAGAATGAGAGGTGATCTTATAGAAATGTATAAGATTATGAGGGGGCTTGACAAGGTGGATGCAGTGTGGATGATTCCACTGGTGGGGGAGACTAGAACTAGGGGGCATGATCTTAGAATAAGGGGCCGCCCATTTAGAACTGAGATGAGGAGAAATTTCTTCTCTCTGAGGGTTGTGAATCTGTGGAATTCACTGCCTGAGTGAGCTGTGGAAGCTGGCACATTAAATAATTTAAGACAGAAATAGACAGTTTCTTAAATGATAAAGGGATTAGGGGTTATGGGGAGCGGGCAGGGAAGTGGAGCTGAGTCCATGATCAGATCAGCCATGATCTTATTGAATGGCGGAGCAGGCTCGAGGGGCCTTATGACCTATTCCTGTTCCTATTTCTTATGTTCTTATGTTCTTATACACCGAGAAAGCGTTTAATCTCATTTCCTCTTGCCAGGGACAAGCAGCTGGAGCAAACACAAGGGTTTGCAGGAATTGCAGGCTTCCCCATTGTGTAGGGTGCCACTTACTGCACACACATTGCTCTCTTGAGTATCTTGGGCCATTTGAAGATAAACTCACTCACCTTGACACTTCCTGTCAACTCATTAAACTTCTTCCTGCACTACATCCATGTTCTTGCATTCCAGCATTGAACTCCACCCCTATTTCTTCCCACTTTCACCTGAACATTTGTCTGAAGGGCCTCCTGACACCTCTGCGCCCCCCCCTTCCCCCCTATCTCACCATGGATACAGGAAATCTCTCCTTCTCTCCACATCTTCCAGCAAGATCTCCAGTGCTTCGCTCTCTCACATGTTCAACAATTGCACAAAGTATCAGAGCATAGATTCACTTTTCAGAAAACTCCCACCACTTCATGCAGCCACAATGCACCTCCACTTTCAGAGATGCAGGCTGTCTTTAAGTAGTGGTAGCCACTCGCAATATCAGTCCCGCTGCTGATATGTGCAGCCAATGATAGTACTGGCTGCATTTAAAATTGTAGGCAGCACAAATTTAACATGCTGCCTGCAACAGGTGCGTGTTAATTCCATACCGCGATTCACATACCCGCTTTCAGGGGTTAGTCAATTTAACCCCCACTAAGTTTTGAACACAGACCGAGAATGTCCTGGATGCACAGGCTGTGCTGAGTTAGCTGATCTAAGCCACAGGAGAGGTTGGAGTTCCACAACTCGTATCGGCACTCTGAATTAGGGAGGATATAAATTAGCAAGTGTCCCAACTCATGATCACCGTTCAGTCACTCCTGTTGAAAAGTGCATGTGTATGAATGTCAATTCAGGGCAGGTTCTGGCTCATCTATGATCTCCTCATGATCAAATAGTCTGCCCATACTCCTTGTTTAGATTCACACACAAAAAATGACCACTTTAGATTGTACCAAAGAGACCAAAAATGGGATAGGGAACTAGAATAAATGATTACAAAGTGCAGTTTACACATACAGAGGCTGAACTCTAGGACATAGTCGACGTATTTACTGAGACGTATGAAAGCATGGGCCTTACACTAAACATCAGCAAGACAAAGGTCCTCCACCAACCTGTCCTCGCCGCACAGCACTGTCCCCCAGTCATCAAGATCCATGGCGTGGCCCTGGACAACGTGGACCACTTCCCATATCTCGGGAGCCTCCTATCAACAAGAGCAGGCATTGACGACGAGATCCAACACCACCTCCAGTGCGACAGTGCAGCCTTCGGCCGCCTGAGGAAAAGAGTGTTTGAAGACCACGTCTTCAAAGCTGCCACCGAGCTCATGGTCTACAGGGCTATAGTAATACCCGCCCTCCTGTATGACTCAGAGATCTGGACCATGTACAGTAGACACCTCAAGTCGCTGGAGAAATACCACCAACGATGTCTCCGCAAGATCCTACAAATACCCTGGGAGGACAGACGCTCCAACATTAGCGTCTTTGTCCAGGCCAACATCCCCAGCATCGAAGTACTGATCAGCTCCGTTGGGCAGACCACATAGTTCGCATGCCAGACATGAGACTCCCAAAGCAAGCGCTCTACTCGGAACTGCTTCACGGTAAACGAGCCAAAGGTGGGCAGCGGAAACGTTACAAGAACACCCTCAAAGCCTCCCCGATAAAGTGCAACATCCCCACCAACACCTGGGAGACCCTAATTGGAGGAAGCGCATCCAGGAGGGCAATGAGCACCTCGAGTCATATCGTGAGAGCATGCAGAAATCAAGCGCAGCAGCAGAAAAAGCGCGCAGCAAACCAGCCCCACCCACCCCTTCCCTCAACGACAGAGACTGTGGTTCTTATATTTGACTGTTCAGCCACCTAAGAACTCATGTTAAGAGTGGAAGCAAGTCTTCCTCGATTCCGAGGGATTGCCTATGATGGTGACACATTTAACATTAAGCACAGACACCAAATATGCATAAAGATCAACACTATATTATAAATCTTATATCTGCAGGCATTTTCTGTCCACAAAACTATTAATTCTCTTGTCACATTTTTGTCACACTTTTGTGTCAAACTTTTGCCATTATAAATTCCTATGTTCAGCTGAAAGTGATTGTCACTCATCCAGGACTGGATATAAGACAAGCTGGGACAGTGGACGGTCGAGACAGGTGGTGGAGAGGTAGAGCTGGGTGTCATCAGTGTACAATTGGAATTTGACCCAATGTCTTCGGATGATCAAGTGACAACATGCGGATGAAGAAGAAAAGGGTCTAGGCTAGATCGTTGGAGGACTCCAGAAGTAACTGTAATGGGGTGAGAAGAGAAGCCATTGCTGAAGATGCTCTGGCTATGATTGAATATGTAAGAAATGAACCCAGTGAGGGCAATCCTACTGAGCTGGACAATGGAAAAATGGCATTGAGGATAATGCAGTCGGCTGTGACAAAGGCTCCGAGAGTTGACGAGGGGAAATTGACCATGATCATAGTCACAGAGGATGTCATTTGTGATTTTGATTAGGGTTGTTCCAGTACTCCAGCGTTGCAAAAACCTGGTTAGAGAGATTCAAATGTGGAATTGTGGGAAAGATGGTGAAATATTTGGCAGGCAACAACATGTTCAAGGAGAGTAAGAAAGCAGAAGGTAGTGATGGAGTGGGGAGAGATTGGGGGGTGGGGTCAAAAATAAATTGAGAGGATTGGCATGTTGAGGTAACAGGAAGGGGAGAATACAGGAGAAAAGGATGAGAGAGGGACCAAAAGAAAAGTAAAATGGAGATAGAAATAATGGACTCATTGTCACACCATCCCACCAGTGATGGAACTGCAATACCAGAGTTTGGCATTTCCTAATTCCTTAGTCTGTACTGCGCAGAAACTCCTATGCTCCAACCAACTCTACATGTCTGCTTCCCAAATTGCCGTAAACTTCTCTACGTAACTATAAATGACCTTAAATCAAAGTATTATATAAAAATAAGGACAGAGGACAAGGAGGACCAGACAGATAGTGCAGGCGTGTATCTCGCTATCCAACCAGTATTCAGTACTGAATCCTGATGAGGGTAATGGTTCCTCTGGGGAGTACAGCCAAAGCCAAGTCCATGGCACCATGGGTGGCTCAGCTGTGCAGGAGGAGAGGATGATCAGGAAAGCAATAGTGATAGGAGATTCGATAGTTAGGGGAATAGACAGGCGTTTCTGCGACTGCAGACGTGATTCCTCGATGGTATGTTGTCTCCCTGATGCTAGGGTCAATGATGTCACTGAGCGGCTGCAGAACATTCTGAGGGGAGAGGATGAACAGCCAGAGATCATGGCCCATATCGGTACCAACGACAAAGGTAGAATGAGGGATGAGGACCTGCAGGCAGATTTTAGGGAGCTAGGAAATGTTTAAAAAGCAGGACCTCAACAGTAGTAATCTCTGGATTACTCCCGGTGCCACAAGTCAGTGAGTATAGAAGTAGGAGGATAGAGCAGATGAATGTGTGGCTGGAGAGATGGTGCAGGAGGGAGGGCTTTAGATTCCTAGGACATTGGGAACGGCTCTGCGGGAGGTGGGACCTGTACAGGCCGGACAGATTGCACCTCAACAGAGCTGGGACTACTGACCTTGCGGTAGGGTTTGTTAGTGCTCTTGGGAAGGGTTTAAACTAATTTTGCAGTGGGATGGGCACCAGGATGTAGCATTAGAAAGGGGAAACAAGCTGCAGAAAGTATTGGGAGAGACGGATAGCTCTAAAGGAAGAAATAGTGCGGTATTAGGTAAGGTCAGACTAAGAGAGAATACAAGAAGGTCTAAGATAGGTTTACAGTGCAAGTGTGCAAAGTGTGATAAATAAGGTTGGTGAGCGACAGGCACAAATAGACACATGGGAATATGATGTTGTGGTGATAACGGAGTCCTGGCTCAAAAAAGGCCAGGATTGGGTACTAAATATTCCAGGATATAATGTGTTTAGGAAAGATAGGGAAGGGAAGAAAGGAGGAGGGGTGGCAGTATTGATTAAAGAGAATATTACAGTGCTGGAAAAATAGGATGTCATTGGGTCAAGAACAGAATCTATTTGTTTAAGTTGAGAAACAATAGAGGTGCCATTACGCTATTGAGTGCATTCATTTGGCCATCAACTAGTGGGAAGCATATAGAAGAGCAAATTTGCAGGAAATTACAGAGAACTGTAGAGTAGTGATAATGGGGGACTTCAACTATCCGAATACAGACTGGCATAGTAATAGTGTAAAGAGAAAAGAATTTCTGAAGTGTGTTCAGGAGAACTATCTTGATCAGTTTCCGGCCTAACGAGGAAGGAGGCATTGCTGTATCTGGTTCTGGGGAACGAGATGGGTCAAGTAGAGCAATTTTCAGTTGGGGAACATTTAGGGTACAGTGATCACAGCATCATAAGGTTTAGATTAACTATGAAGAAGGACAGGAAGCAATCTAGAGTAAAAATATTTAATTGGAGGAAGGCCAATTTCAGTGGGTTGAGAATGGATCTGGCCCGGGTAAATTGGAATCAAAGATTGGCAGGCAAAAATGTAATTAAACAATGGGCTGCCTTTAAAGAGGAGATGGACCGGGTAAAGTCGAGGTACATTCACACGAGAGAGAAAGGTATGGCATCCAAAGCCAGAGCTCCCTGGATGATGAAAGAGATAGAGAGTAAGATGGAGCAGAAAGAGGGGGAATATGACAGATGTCAGGTTGAGAATATAGTGAGAACCAGGCTGAATATAGAAAGTTCAGAGAGAAGTGCAAACGGAAATAAGAGGGGCAAAGAGAGAGTCTGAGAATAGACTGACAGCTAACATAAAAAGGAATACCAAAGTCTTCTATAGGCATTTAAATAGTAAATGGGTAGTAAGAGAAGGACTGGGGCCAATTAAGGACCAAAATGGAGACCTACGCATGGAGGCAGAGGGCATGGCTGAGGTACTAAATGAGTAATTTGCATCTGTCTTTACCAAGGAAGTAGATGCTGCCAAAATCATTGTGAAAGAGGAGGTAGTTGAGATACTGGATGGGATAAAAATTGTCAAGGAGGAGGTACTAGAAAGGTTGGCTGTACTTAAAGTAGATAATTCACAAGGACCGGATGGGATGCATTCTAGGACGTTGAGGGAAGTGAAGGAAGAAATCGCAGACGTACTGGCCACAATCTTCCAATCCTTCTTTAATATGGGGCTGGTTCTAGAGGATTGGAGAATTGCAAATGTTACACCCTTGTTCAAAAAAGTTTGTAAGAATAAACCCAGCAACTACAGGCCAGTCAGTTTAACCTCGGTAGTGTGGAAGCTATTAGAAACGATAATCGGGGACAAAATTAACAGGCACTTGGGCAAGTATGGATTAATTAAGGAAAGCCTACACGATTGTGTTTAACTAACTTCATCGATTTTTTTTGAATGAGGTAACAGAGAGGGTTGATGAGGGCAATGCGGTTGAAGTGGTGTACATGGATTTCCAAAAGGCGTTTGATAAAGTGCCACAGAATAGGCATGTTATCAAAGTTGAAGCCCATGGAATAAAAGGGACAGTGGCAGCCTGAATACAAAATTGGTTAAATGACAGGAAAGTAGAGGTGAAGGGTTGTTTTTCGGACTGGAGGAAGGTATACAGTGGTGTTCCCCAGGGGTCAGTACGAGGACCACTGCTTTTCTTGATATATATTAATGAATTGTACATGGGTGTACAGGGGACAATTTCAAAATTTGAAGATGACACAATACTAGGAAGTATAGTGAACAGTGAGGAGCATAGCGATACATAGAAACATAGAAAGTAGGTGCAGGAATAGGCCCTTCGGCCCTGCGGGTCTGCACCACCATTCAATATGATCATGGCTGATCATGCAACTTCAGTACCCCATTCCTGCTTTCTCTCTATACCCCTGGATCCCTTTAGCCGTAGGGGCCATACCTAACTCCCTTTTGAATAGATCTAACAAACTGGCCTCGACAATTTTCTGTGATAGAGAATTCCACAGGTTCACAATTCTCTGAGTGAAGAAGTTTCTCCTCATCTCGGTCCTAAATGGCTTACCCCTTATCCTTAGACTGTGACCCCTGGTTCTGGACTTCCCCAACATCGGGAACATTCTTCCTGCATCTAACCTGTCCAATCCCGTCAGAATTTTATATGTTTCTATGAGTTCCCCTCTGATTCTTCTAAATTCCAATGACTATAAGCCTAGTCGATCCAGTCTTTCTTCATATGTCAGTCCTGCCATCCCAGGAATCAGTCTGGTGAACCTTCGCTGCACTCTCCTAATAGCAAGAATGTCCTTCCTCAGATTAGGAGACCAAAACTGTACACAATATTCAAGGTGTGGTCTCACCAAGGCCCTGTACAACTGCAGTAAGACCTCACTGCTCCTATACTCAAATCCCCTCGCTATGAAGACCAGCATGCCATTTGCTTTCTTTATTGCCTGCTGTACCTGCATGCCTATCTTCAATGACTGATGTACCATGACACCCAGATCTCGTTGCACCTCCCCTTTTACTAATCTGTCACCATTCAGATAATAATCTGCCGCCTTGTTTTTGCCACCAAAGTGGATAACCTCACATTTATGCACATTATTCTGTATCTGCCATGCATTTGCCCATTCACCTAACCTGTCCAAGTCCCCCTGCAGCCTCCTAGCATCCTCCTCACAGCTCGCACTGCCACCCAGCTTAGTGTCATCTGAAAGCTTGGAGATATTACATTCAATTCCTTCTTCTAAATCATTAATGTATATTGTAAATAGTTGATAGAGTTCAAGAGGACATAGACAGGTTGGTGAAATAGGCAGATAAGTGGCAGATGAAATTTAAAGCAGAAAAGTGCAAAGTGATACATTTTGGTAGGAAGAACAAGGAGAGGCAATATAAACTAAAAGGTACAATTCTAAAGGGGGTGCGATGAACAGAGAGACCTGGGGATATATGTGCACAAATTACTGAAGGTGGCAGGGCAGTTGAGAAAGCGATTAAGAACGGGATTAAAAAGCATGCGAAATACTGGGCGTCATAAATAGAGGCATTGGGGCCGATTTTCAACAAGGCCCCTGCCCGTCCAAGTGCCGCACAAAGTGCCGCCAATGGCCGCCGAGGTACCGGACGGTACTTTGAGCGGGATATTCATGAAGAAGGTCCCTCGAAGGTCGGCGGGGGTCAAATGGAAGACATACGCCGCCAATCTGGGCGTCAGCGGGCGGGAGATCACATTCTCGGCGGCAGAAGCACTTGCCGCCCAAGTGCCACCGAGGATGGAGTCGGGCCCACGGAGGGTCGAAGAGCTGAAAATAAAAATCACAACTAAGAAGTACAAAAGCTATCCGAAGACCTTCAGGGGACCCCCATGCAGGTAAGTAGCTGTTGAAAATTTTTTTTTTTTTAAATGTTCACTTACCTTTTTTTCAAGTTCTTCAGAACCGTTGGGGACAGACCAGCCTGTCGCCAGCGGTCCGCCCCCGTTCTGCCGCCAAGTCCCGCCCGCAGGATTCTGGGAGCTCAGCGGGCAGGAGCTCAGTTGCACCATGTGGAAATGTATTTTTATCTAAGCTGATACCATACGGTATTTGTGTGCCTTTTGATTAAAATGGAGTCCTGGCCCTTCCAGAACTTTCTGCATTTTAGCAGCCAGCTTATTATGAACAGCTAAACCTGCTGTTAGATGGCTGATGGTTATCAGACAGCTAGGAGACAAGTCATGCTGAGACAAGTAACCCCCCATGGTGCTCTCCTATTGTCTACACTACAGGAGTTCCATGTCACCCCACCCTTATCTTCTAGCCATTATCTCTTTCCTTTACCTCATCCATTTGAAGCAAACAGGTAAACTGACCAGGAAATTGGATAATCCTGACACAATACAAGACAGGTGATAGCCCATTACCTATGACTCATGGAGTAATGGCCGTTTGGCTTTCTGATAACCCTGACAAAAGGAAATATCTTGACACCATTTCAGTACCAGGATATAGTAATTAACTCTTTATCTGTATTCACTGACTGTGAGACAGAGCAATACACAGGGAGAGGCCAGAACTTGGGTTTTACTGTATAAATATCTTGTGAAGCTGTACCATTGCGGAGGTGTTCATTTGGCCCTTGACTGAGTGAAACCTACCCCTTGCGAGCAAGTAAATTAAAAAGGGAAACTTCCATCGGAGCTGTAAGTGTCGGAGTCATTCTTTTCTGAGGTCGAGATTTCGACAGTTGAATGGAGGTTCCACCGAGATGCATACTCTCTGTTCTGTGAGTAAAACGGATACAGGCATAGTGCCTCTCCAGTGAAAGGCTTCGGTGGCCAAACAAGGTGAGCCTTTGCTCACAAGAGGTTTCTTCACTGTTGAATCGCAGATGTAATCTGTTGTCCACAGCTGAGGTACTGCATCTACAAGACTCGGCATTTAAAAGTTAAAGGTATTTTTTTTATAACCATTTCTTTCTCAGCTCGCCAGCAGAAGAGAACAGGTTCTGGAAAAAAAATCTCGAGACAGCCCGGGGAAGGTTTCAGTAGGTAAAAGAAAGCGCTAGTCGATCGAAAAGGGTTCCAGGTTCTTATATGATAAGATTTTTATTGTTTTTAATTCGGAAGGGGTTCTTATGGTGATAAGACTATTAAAAGAAAAGAAAAAAGAAAGCGCTAATAATCGATCGAAGGTTCTTATGTGATAAGATTTTTATTGTTTTTAATTCGGAAGGGGTTCTTATGTGATAAGACTATTAAAAAAAAAGAGCGCAATCGATCAAAGAGTTTGGGTACGGAACCTTAAGTTTTATCAGCTGTTATTAGGATAAGTTAAGGACTCGGTCTGTAGTGGCGTACAACGCAGACTGAGAATTTGTTTAGAGGTTATGATTTGTGTACTCACGGGAATATTGTTTGTTGTCCTTGTATTACTGTTGGTTGCAATACCTTTGTGAGTCATTGCCATTAGAGAAACGGGAAGAGTCACTAGGGAAAATTGTGATTCGAAAAAAAAAAAAACCACAAGGATTGATTAAGAAAAGAAACAGTAACTGATTGATCAACTACGGTTGGTTCGTGCCAACATATCTCACACACCCAGACTGAGCCCGAATTAAGAGCCTTTTCAGGCCACGTAACGGCCAGGAGAAGTGGGCGTAGAGAACTCGGTTGGCCGAAAGGATTGTGAGATCAGAAACCGTGGGAAAATCTTAATCATCCAGAATGGGTGCCAGAGCAAGTTAAAACACCACAAAAGGCACACCAGCCTATGTCATGCTCCAGAATTGTGGTCAGTCTTCAATTGACCAAAGAAACAAAAACCAGTAAAGTGGACTAAGGGTGAAAACAGGCCATTTCCACCCGATGGTTCATTTAATTTAGAGAGAACAACTTGTCTCCAGGAGTGTCTTATAAACAGAGATCCAAAAAAAAAAAGGAAAGTAATAGAAAAGGCCTGGGTTCCGATTCTTCAAGCCCATGTAAAATTAACAGAGGAAGTAAATCAAATGTAAAAAAAAAAGAGAACCTGATAGTGACTTATGAAAAAAAAATGAAGCTAGTAAAAGAAAAAGCTTTATTGAATGGAGAGAGACTTGTGAATGTCTTGTCTTTGAATGAGAGTGCTTCTGTCTTTTTTCCTTGTGTCTGGAAACCTGTTTGGAAAAGTTGTGGAGCTGCCTGTTTGTTTTAGCTCCGCCCACTTTTTCAAACAAAGTGAAGTTTTTTAACCCTTCATAGTGTTGTCCTGTATGTGGGAAGTTTAAGACATTTTAAGTTAGAAGCGCAGGTGTGGATTTATTCGGATGAGAGGTTACGGAGCTAGGAAATGCACAAAGGATGGGTTTGTTGAGACATGGTCCCGGTGGTTAAAAGTTGTAATGCTTTTTTTTAAAAAAAGCCTTTGTGGGTCTCTCGAGGTGCAGGCTGGGGGAGTACACTCTCATTGTCCTTGGTGTAAATTCTTGGTACAAAAGCTTCTAGCTCAGTAAGAGGATTTTTTTTTTTTTTGATAAAGAGTGGCAGTAAAACAGTTGAATTGGGATTTTGAGATATTTCAGGTGATCTCTTGATCAACATTTTGGGTGTATTGGAAAAATCTTGGGTTTGGAAGCCTTTTAATAAAATTAGAAAACAAGTACTTTACATTCTGTGATCTGTGAATCACTATAAGCATAAATGAGAAGTCCGTGTAACACACAGATTTGTCCAGTTCAGAAGCCCACACAAATGAAGGTTTGTCCATGACCTACGAGCTGTGAATGAATCTACTATATTCTCACAATGCTTAAAGGATGTGGAATGAAGTATCCCGGAATGCTTTCCAGAACCTTAAGCAGTCCCTCACTTCAGCACCAGCCTTGGGATTACCAGATTACACTAAGCTATTCAACTTATTTGTGCATCACAAGTCGGGTTTTGCACAATCTGTTTTGACTCAGTTACATGGGGACAGGCAGCGACCGGTAGCATATTTCAGTACCCAACTAGACCCAGTGGCACGCGGACTACCAGGATGTCTTCCTTTGTTGGCAGCAGCTTATTATGCTATGCAACAGGCTCAGCCAATAACTCTAAATCATCAGACCAGTTTGTATATCCCACACTCTGTCGAGATTTTACTTACTAAATGTGCCACCCAACACCTAACCTCCGCAAGAACCACCAAATACGAGGTCGAACTGTTATCAAATCCGAACCTTGTCATCAAAAGATGCACTACCTTAAATCCAGCCACTCTACTCCCCACGGAAGACGACGGCGAACCCCATTCATGTGAAATGGTAACCGAATTAGTGACTAAACCACGTATCAATCTAACAGATGTACCAATGTGTAACCCTGATCTAATGTACTATGTTGACGGATCAGCCCTACGAAATGATAGGGGCCAACCTCGAGCAGCTTATGCAATTGTAACTCAGTTTAATGTTGTCGAAACAGCCTCTCTTCCAGACTCCTTTTCAGCCCAACAAGCCGAATTGTTTGCGTTAACTCGAGCCTGTATTCTGGCTGAAGGACACACAGTTAATATCTACACTGTAGAGCTGATAATGCAGCTAAGTCAGCAGCTCTGTCGAAAGGGGGGATGCAGGTGTCATTGTTCCCACTAAGGAAAAATAATTGCTCAGACCCGCCACCCACTATTAATGACGTGCTGGCCTTTCAGACACAGGCCAGTACGGAGGAGGTGGTGACCTGGACGAAGGATCAATGTTATAAAAATCCAGAAGGAATATGGGTTCACCATGACGGCCGCGTGGTGGCCCCTAGATCCTTACTTCCATGGATTGCCCGATGTGTTCATACATTCACACATGCAGGCAAAGGGGGATTGGCAGATTATATTTTGGCAACTTGGTATGCACCAGGTATTTCGGCAATTGCAAAACAAATCTGTGAAAATTGTGTTACCTGTCAGACAATGAATCCGGGTAAGACGGAAAAAGTAGAATCTGCCTCCCACCCAAATCCAGTCGGGCCTTTTGTACATTTACAAATGGATTTTATTGAATTACCTATGTGTATGGGATTCAAGTATGTATTAGTTATTGTAGATGTGTTCTCTAGATGGATTGAAGCCTTTCCATGTAAAAAGGCCGATGCCACTACTGTTGCTAAATGTTTGTTAAAAGAAATTGTACCGCGCTTCGGAATCCCTGCTAAGCTTTCCAGTGATAACGGGTCACATTTCACGGGAACTGTCATAAGAGAAATGTGTAAAGCTTTACAGATTAATCAACGTTTTCATTGCAGTTATCATCCACAATCAGCTGGACTTGTTGAAAGATATAATGGAATGCTTAAAAATAAGCTGGCAAAACTATGCAATGACACTGGACTGAAATGGACAGAACTGCTGCCCTTAGCTTTGATGGTAATGCGATCTGCAACCAACAGAACAACAGGCTTGTCACCACATGAGATAGTTATGGGACGTCCCCAACGACTACCTTTTACAGCACCATTTACTGCAAAACAGATGGACATCCACAAAATGGAGGAAAATATGTTGAATTATTGTATTGCACTAACCAAATGTATTTCCAGCTTTCATTCACAGGTAAAGGAAGCCCAAGTCAAGCCAGCGGAAGGGAAGTGTCATAACCTGGAGCCAGGGGAATTCGTTTACATCAAGATTTTTAAAAGGAAAAGCAGTCTACAGCCAAGATTCGAAGGACCATACCAGGTCCTGCTGGCGACCAATACTGCAATCAAGGTAAAGGAAAGACCAACATGGATCCACGCATCCCATTGCAAACGGGCACCCGACCAGGAGGAAGGGACGAAGGAATCAGAGGAACAGAAAAAGGAAGACTGAATAAAGAACTGTATGGACTATGGGGACTGATGGTGCTGGGCTTGACAGGGTTTTACTTCGCATTATTGATTACACCAGGGGTACAGACCCACCACCGAAGGGAATTGCACGTAAACGTATTTATGGCACTGAGTCATAGGTATGCTCAAGAAAGAAACTTGTCGAGTTGCTGGATATGTTCCCATGTGCCTGTCCACTCCAGGGGGGGTATTCCCCTGAGATCTGTCCCCTTTAACGAATCAGAAATGGTAGAATGGTTGACAGTGCAAAACAGGACAAAACTAACTAAGGGACCAGAAACAAAGGAGCAAACAGAATGGAGGTCGGCAGGGTATAAACTTACAGCCTTCCAGGGATGGTACCAGCCCAATTATGATAATAACCATCAGCCTCCCTTCCTAAGCATTACTCCCAGAATAGGAAATCCTGAGGGTATAATATGCCTAGTGAGTAATGAAACTAAAAGAAATGGAAATGGAGAGACTGTACAAGATCAGAATGGATTGAGTTGTCCTTGTGAAGGACAAAATGGGGGAATGTGGAAATGTATTTTTATCTAAGCTGATACCATACGGTATTTGTGTGCCTTTTGATTAAAATGGAGTCCTGGCCCTTCCAGAACTTTCTGCATTTTAGCAGCCAGCTTATTATGAACAGCTAAACCTGCTGTTAGATGGCTGATGGTTATCAGACAGCTAGGAGACAAGTCATGCTGAGACAAGTAACCCCCCATGGTGCTCTCCTATTGTCTACACTACAGGAGTTCCATGTCACCCCACCCTTATCTTCTAGCCATTATCTCTTTCCTTTACCTCATCCATTTGAAGCAAACAGGTAAACTGACCAGGAAATTGGATAATCCTGACACAATACAAGACAGGTGATAGCCCATTACCTATGACTCATGGAGTAATGGCCGTTTGGCTTTCTGATAACCCTGACAAAAGGAAATATCTTGACACCATTTCAGTACCAGGATATAGTAATTAACTCTTTATCTGTATTCACTGACTGTGAGACAGAGCAATACACAGGGAGAGGCCAGAACTTGGGTTTTACTGTATAAATATCTTGTGAAGCTGTACCATTGCGGAGGTGTTCATTTGGCCCTTGACTGAGTGAAACCTACCCCTTGCGAGCAAGTAAATTAAAAAGGGAAACTTCCATCGGAGCTGTAAGTGTCGGAGTCATTCTTTTCTGAGGTCGAGATTTCGACAACCACTCGGCCATCCGCTGACGTCAGCGGGCAGTTCCCGGCTGCTCTCTCCTCCCACCTGCTCCAGGCCACCTCCAAAGTGGTACAAGGGCAGATCTGCAGGAGGAATGTCGGCGGGAGTGGGCAGTAGTCAATGGGCAGCGGGCGGTGGGCTGCTGAAAATCGGCCCCATAGAGTACAAGAGCAAGGAAGTTATGCTGAAGATTTATAGAACACAGGTTCGGCCTCAACCTGGAGTATTGTGTCCATCATACTTTAGGAAGGATGTAAAGGCCTTAGAGAGGGTGCAGAAAAGATTTACAAGAATGGTTCCAGGGATAAGAGACTGGAGAAGCTGGGGTTGTTCTCCTTAGAGCAGAGAAGGTTGAGAGGCGATTTGATGGAGGTGTTCAAAATCATGAGGGATCTGGACAGAGTAGATAGAGAGAAACTGTTCCCACTGGCAGAAGGGTCGAGAACCAGAGGACACAGATTTAAGGTAATTGGCAGAAGAACCAAAGGTGGTATAAGGAAAAACATTTTTAGGCAAAGAGTGGTTAGGATCTGGAATTCACTGCCTGAAGGGGTGGGGGAGTCAGATTCAATTGTCGCTCTCAAAAGGAAATTGGATAAGTACTTGAAGGAAGCAAATTTGTAGGGCTACAGGAAAAGAGTGGGGGAGTAGGACTAGCTGAAGTGCTCATGCAGAGAGCTGGCATGGGCTTGATGGGCCGAATGGCCTCCTTCTGTGCTGTAATGATTCTATGAGAATGAAAGATGTGTGTGTGTCCTGGTCCAATTATCCACAACCTGTAACCACACCACCCGATGACTACACTTGGTCTTGACGCTAGTAAACACCACAAGAGATCGACTAGTATATTATATAATAAAAACATGTCCCCTTTGTGGTTGGAATTCAGATAAAGATTTTCTAAATTCCAATTCTCCAAGTCACAGCTGGAATACTCACTCATCTCTGACATAAAACTATTACGTGATAGAAGCAAACCACAGTGAGGAGAAAGATTAAAGCCTCCACCCATCAATTAAGGACTTAAGCCAAATTTGTAAGCATGCTACAGAAGGGGTTAGTAACCAGTCTGAAAGCTATTGCTGCTGAGAAAGCTGGAAGTCCAGAACATTAGGCAAAGAAGGCTCTTCTAAGCCTTCCCCATACTTCATGTGACATTTATTACCAATTTACATCTTTCTCATTGAATACCACAGACAATTATATTTAGTTATCAAAAGCGACTGTTTGGTCCATGGCTCAGTAACTTAACAGAAATAACAGGCCAAATAGCCAAAATAATAAACACAGATTAAAATGTAGCCATGTCAAAATATTTACTACAACCATTGTGGCGTGACTGTCAATCACACCATAGTACAACGCAACTGCAAAAATATGAGGCCAACATCTCCAATGACAGTATGGTATTTAGAATCGCTGTGAACTAAAGTAGACAACAGATTTATAAACATTGAATGTAGCTCGACACAGACTAAGTGATATTTCATCAACAACAAAGGGGAAAGAACTGCAAGAGCAAAAGAGTAAGAACCAACAGAGTGATGTAGATCCAAATATATTTTTTAGGAAGTTCAATTGGTTAAATTAATTAGCTTATAGGCTGCTAAGAATCAGAAAGGGTCTGGCAATAACCAGCAACTGTATGTGCTGAAATTGGCACTGAGTAGTTTGGCTTGCAGGAATTCCCACATTATGCAAGTACTGCATAATAATGAACTTATCTTCACTATTTGGCCTCAATAAGTGTGATGAGCTAAGCTAAGTGAAAACTATCTCTTACCTGACCTCGTGTGATGGATCAGTCTTCTCTCAGCATCTACCTCCTGCTCGGATCAGTGCCGTTCTTCAGCTTAATCGCACTCTTTGCTCTCACAACCAGTGTAACCTCTCTCTAACCTACATACTTGCATGCTATTAGGGCTTAGCAAAATACCTCCTTCTAACAACCTCTCTCCAATTTTAGTCAGCAGACATGACGCTTTGTCTAGCCACGAAAACAAAGAATACCTCCAAGTAGACACACACAACATCAAAATCAATGAACATAAGCAACAGTGTAAGACAGTGAAGGAGAGTTTCCGAAATGTACATTCCAGAAGATGGTCACACCACAAGTAGAGAGAACGAGTGAGGCAGAGGACAGACAATAGTTGATCATCCATCGTGGAGCAGAGAGCAGATCAAAAGAACAGGTACAGAGATCCTGTGAGTCTGAAATTGTCCAGTCGACATACAGTGATGGATGTCTGTTATGTGAACAAGAACCATGACACAAAAAGGATGATCATAAGTAACACAACGGCACCATGAAATAAATGGTTATCCATGGGGAAAAGTAAATATACTCACAAGAACAGATAGTTAAGAGTGATTATGTGACTAGAAGAAGTAGCCTTTTCTGCAGTTTTGACTGGGAATCCTGAATGGTGTGTTGTGTGGAAGTTGTCAGGATAAGAGACATTGGGCTGGATTTTCGATTAATTTGCTCCCCTTTTAGCGACTTGGCGGGGCACAGAAATGTTTTTCTGGGCGACAAACGAGGGGCACAAGGTTTTGCGCCTGGGCAGAACTTTCGCCAATGGTTTTGCTGCAGCACTAGTACTGCTTACTTTTGATTGTGAAGTTTTATGTGAGTTTCTTGTTTGTTTTATAAAGAACATTTAAGGACATTTTACAAGATGGGGGCCATGCTAGGTCGGGAGCCGTTCATCCTGGCTGCTATTGCCATAAGACTTCAAGCTGGAAGAAGGCTTATTGTTGATCATTTGCAATGTAATCGAAGAGGCTGCAGAAGTATGGGGGAGGAGGGCTTACCCCCAACGAGTCTACAAAGAACATCGCTCACACGTCCAGCTCTCTGAGGTACAGTGCGTTAGAAAGCTGTGCTTCCGAAAAGAAATGCTGATAGAGCTATACCAGCTCATACAGGTGGACCTACAACCGACCAGCAGCAATAGGACTGCATTGCACGTCGAGAAGAAGGTGGCTGTGGCACTTGCCTACTATGCCTCCGGCTCTTTCCAGGCATCAGCGGGGGACATATGCTCCATCTCGCAGCACGCTACGCATTGCTGCATTGCAGGGTATGCACTGCATGCACGCAGAATGGACGTCATAAACTTCCCGATGACCAGGGAGATCCAAAATGAGAGGGTTACAGGTTTTGGTCGATTTGCTGGCTTCCCCAAGGTTCAGGGTGCCATCGACTGTACGCACATTGCCTTGCGAGCACCTTTAGAGAATCCAGAGGGTTTCCGAAACCGAAAGGGATTCCACTCCCTGAATATACAGATCATCTGAGACCATATTCAGCACATCATGGCAGTCATGATATATTAAGAGCAAGAGGATAACTAAAGAAAGGGTAGGGCCTATTCGAGACTATAAAGGTAATCTGTAATGTGGAGGCGGAAGATGTGGGTATGGTTCTTAATGAATACTTTGCGTCTATTTTCACAAAAGAGAGGGGTGATGCAGACACTACTATCGAGGAAGAGTGTGAAATATTCGATGAAATAAACATAGTGAGGGAGGTTGCATTAAAGGGATTAGCAGCTTTGAAAGTGGTTAAGTCCCCAGACTGTTAAGCGAAGCAAAAGAGAAAATATCAGAGGCTTTGACCATCATTTTCCAATCCTCCAGGTGTGGTGCCAGAGGACTGGAGCACTGCTAATGTGGTCCCTTTGTTTCAGAAGGGAGAAAGGGATATAACGAGTAATTACAGACCTGTCAGCCTAAGCTCAGTGGTGGGAAAATTATTGGAAAAAATCCTGAAGGACAGGATAAATATTAATTTCGAAAGACACGGATTAATTAAGGCAGGCAGCACGGATTTGTTAAGGGAAGGTTGCGCCTGACTAACTTGATTGAATTTTTCGAGGAGCTAACAAGCAGGGTCGATGAAGGCAAAGCGTATGATGTAGTGTATCTAGATTTTAGCAAAGTTTTTGATAAGGTCCCACATGGCAGACTGGTCACGAAAGTGAAAGCCCGTGGGATCCAGCGCAAAGTGGCAAGTTGGTTCGAAAATTGGCTCAGAGGCAGGAAGCAATTACTTTAACTTCATGCCCCCTGGTTGTTGACCCCTCTGCTGAGGGAGATAGGCCCTTTCTATCCACTATATCTAGGCCCACATAATATTATACACCTCAATGAGGTCTCTCCTCAGCCTCCTCTGTTCCTAGGAAAACAGAGGGTGTTTTTGTGACTGGAAAGATGTTTCCAGTGGGGTTCTGCAGGGCTCAGTACTAGCTCCCTTGCTTTTTGTGATATACATCAATGATCTAGACCTGAATATATGGGGCATGATTAAGAAGTTTGCAGATGAAACTAAAATTGTCTGTGTGGTTGATAATGAAGAAGAAAGCTATAGACTGCAGGAAGATATCAATCAACTGGTCAATGGACAGAATACTGGCAAATGGAATTTAATCCAGAGAAGTGTGAGGTAATGCATTTGGGGAGGGCTAACAAGGAAAGGGAATACACATTAAATGGTAGGACACTGAGAAGTGTAGATGAACAAAGGGACCTGGGAGTGCATGTCCACAGATCCCTGAAAGTAGCAGGCCAGGTAAATAAGGTGGTTAAGAAGGCATACGGAATGCTTGCCTTTATTAGCCGAGGCATAGAATACAAGAGCAGGGAGGTTATGCTTGAACTGTATAAGACACTGGTTAGGCCACAGCTGGAGTACTACGTGCAGTTCTAGTCACGCTTTACAGAAAGGACGTGATTGCACTGGAGAGGGTACAGAGGAGATTTACGAGGATGTTGCCGGGAGCAGAGAATCTTAGCTATGGGGACAGATTGGATGGGGTGGATTTGTTTTCCTAGGAACAGAGGAAGCTGAGAAGAGACCTCATTGAGGTGTATAAAATTATGTGGGGCCTAGATATAGTGGATAGAAAGGGCCTATTTCCCTTAGCAGAGGGGTCAACAACCAGGGGTCATGAATTTAAAGTAATTGGTAGAAGGTTTAGAGGGGATTCGAGGGAAATTTCTTCTCGCAGAGGTTTGTAGGGGTCTGGAACTCACTGCCTGAAAGCGTGGTAGAGGCAGAAACCCTCACCACATTTAAAAGTACTTGGATGTGCACTTGAAGTGCCATAGCCTGCAGGGTTACGGACCAAGAGCTGGAAAGTGGGATTAGGCTGGATAATCTCTCGTTGGCCGGCACGGACACAATGTGCCGAAATGGCCTCCTATGATTCTATGATTCAATGCCCTCGCCGGGTCTGTACAAAGTGTGCAAGGACCCGGCGAGACCTCGCAAAAGCTGATTCTCGGGGCACGATGTGCATGAGCCGAAAAGCAGCTTTTCCGATCTGTCAAAATTTCTTCAGACGGATAGAATGCATCCCCGGGAGAAGGACATCCGCACGGGAGAGATTGGGCTATTTGCCCAACTCATGCCGAGCGAATGTCCTTCAAACATTTACGCCTGGTAAAAGCAGGCGCATAGCTTACTTTTACCAGCATAAGACTTTTAAAACATAGAAAAATTAAATTTAATCATTCATTTTTATGTTAAAAACCCTATCCATTAAGGTAAGTTTATTTTTAACCCTATTAAAATAAAATTTTTTTAAATTCCCGCAATTTTTTTCTAAAACATTTAATTACATTTAATTTCAATTAATTTTAAATATGTGAGGTTTTTTAAAATTTATTGTACTGTGTTTTATTGTTTTGGGGGGTTATTCTCATTGATAGTGATGGGAATTCGTACAAATGGTGTTCCCACTATTAGCAATGAGAATACGACCTAGTGATTGGTGGTCCAGGCCCACGGGATTGCAACATAGACATCTGTACCTGAAGGACAGATCCCCATACACTGCGCAGCGAAGAAGGCCTCAGACCAGAATCCTACGTTTCTCCGGGACCAACGGGTAGTTTCGTAGATTTTTTGGGGGTCGGATGCGTTCGTACAAAGGAAACCTCCAACCGAAATTTTCCCCCCATTATCTTCCAAAGCTCGCTGGATTCAGGCATAATATTAGAGGATAGGAGGGTAAGGTCTTTCTTCATATGGCAGGACTGACATATGAAGAAAGACTCAATCGACTAGGCTCATATTCACTGGAATTTAGAAGAATGAGAGGGGCTCTCATAGAAACATATAAAATTCTGACGGGATTAGACATGTTAAATGCAGGAAGAATGTTCCCGAATGTTGGGGAAGTCCAGAACCAGGGGTCACAGTCTAAGGATAAGGGGGTAAACCATTTAGGACCGAGATGAGGAGAAACTTCTTCACTCAGAGAATTGTGAACCTGTGGAATTCTCTACCACAGAAAGTTGTTGAGGCCAGTTCGTTCGATGTATTCAAAAGGGAGTTAGATGTGGCCCTTACGGCTAAAGGGATCAAGGGGTATGGAGAGAAAGCAGGAATGGGGGACTGAAGATGCATGATCAGCCATGATCATATTGAATGGCGGTGCAGACTCGAAGGGCCAAAGGGCCTACTCCTGCACCTGTTTTCTATGTTTCTATGTTTCTATGTTTCTATGTGAGAACTACATTGGGAATGATATTTGTCTTTGCCGCCTGAATGTTAAAGACATCGCAGTTGAGCACAAAAAGGAAAGGAAAATCTGGTGAGGAAATTGTTAATTAGAGAAGGAAAATCCAGCAGATTCTGTAACGAAAGCGGTGCAATGCTCAATTCCAGTTTGTCCTTTCTGTGCTCCAGCGAGACGATGCTTCATACCTGTTGTGTAAGCATGCCTGTTTGCTGTGTGATGTCTGTAACACTGTATGCAACATTCAATGTACCCTTGTACTGTACACACCTTACCGGTACACTAGAGGGTGCTGTTGCTGGAGACCCAGGGGTTGCCTGCACACGGCAGGTAACCCAGTATAAAAAGGAACTCACAGCTTGTTGTCGTCACTCAGGAGCTGCTAATAAAAGACTGCAGGTCTGCACAGTTTAAGCACCATACCCTGCCTTGTGGAGTCATTACTAAAGGTGCCTACATACACTACAACTGGCGACGGGAATATGGGATCATGAACTACACGCTCAACATGTCTAACCTCAGCAACTTTCAGCATTTTACAGGAGGGGGAAGATTGGGACGCTGTTGTGGAAAGATTGGAACACTTCTTTATAGCCAACGACCTGGACGGGGACACACCGACCACATTACCGAACAAACACAGGGCCATCCTGCTTAGCGGTTGTGGGCCCACCATCTACGGTCTCGTCAGGGACTTACTAGCCCTGGAGAAGACAACCACCAAGAGTTATGAGGAACTTGTAACAATCATACAGGAACAACTAAAACCGAAAGAAAGCAGCCTCACAGCCAGGCACCGGTTCTACACTTACCGGCGACCTGAGGGCCAAGAAATTGCCAAGTATGCTGCACACTTAAGAAGACTAGCTGCACCGTGTGAGTTTGGCGACCACCTTAATGAAGCACTAAGGGACATATTTGTCATCGGAATCGGCCACGAAGGCCTCCTACACAAATTGTTCTCGGCTGACATCACGGTCACCCTGCAGAAAGCAATTCAAGTGAGCCAGGCCTACATGGTTTCGGCCAGCGACTCCAGGCGAACACTGACCCAGGACTCTAAACCGGCGAGAGCAGTTCACCATATGGACACTTCTAAAGGCAGAAATGCTGCCCCGAGTCCCGCAACCCTGAGTCCGCCACATGGGGCAAACCGGATGGCCCCGTGCTGGCGTTGTGGAGGAAACCACAGGGCCCACCAGTGCCGCTACAAAGACTATGCATGCAAAAGCTGCAAAGAAAAAGGGCAACTTCAGAGAATGTGCAGAAAAGGCTGTACTCACTGTGTCTCTGATGAGTTGGCTAATCACCGGGGCTCCGACACAGATGAAGATGAAGCTGCTCTAACCCGGGGAAAGGAGTATGGAATCTTTTCCTGCTCCACCGGAAGTTCTCCGTGGATGGTGGAAGTGGACATCGACGGGGTCCCAGTCTCCATGGAGATTGACACAGGGGCGAGCCAGTCTGTGATGAGCCAAAAGACCTTTGAAAAAATTTGGAGGAATCCTGCCACTCGACCAAAACTATCTCCTGTCCAGGCAAAGCTGCTCACGTACACCAAAGATAAAATCCAAATCGTTGGCAGTGTAGATGTCCAGGTCTCCCAGGGCGGCACAAACTCCCCCTGTGGATTGTAGCCGGCAACGTTCCCATGCTGCTGGACAGGAATTGGATGAACCGGGTCCACATCAGGCAAGTGGTGCTGTGGAAGAAAAGACCACGACAGCCTGCCTGCAGCAAGACCACAGAATGGCTGCAGCACCACAAGTACGTGGAAGAAAGGAGCACCACAAAGGAGCTTGGTGAGCAGCAGACCTGCATTCAAAATGCGAGTCAACATGGAAGAGCATCATGTGACATCGAGCGGCCAATTGGATTTGAAAGCTCCCTTAAAGGAAACCAAAAAAATTTAAAGGGGAAGTTCCAACTACTTGAGTACACGGACTTTAAAGCTAAAGATGCAATTAAAGGGTGCAAGTGTGAAAATGTATGCAATGTCACGATCAGATCAGCTATGATCTCATAGAAAGGCGGAGCAGGTTCGAGGGGCCAAGTGGCCTACTCCTGCTCTTATTTCTTACATTCTTATGTTCTTATGAAAGCAGCAGCTTTATCTGCCATTACAGTGTCCTTACAAGATCAGTGAGACAGTTTAATGGGGGCAATACCTGTTCGCCAGCGTATCATGCTGGTTGCTATTGCCAAAACAGCGTCAAGCTAGAAAAATGGCTGCTGGCCATGTCAGGCCATGGATGAGGAGAGGCCGAAGACATCTGGACAAGAGGCCTTGCCCCCCATGGGGTTTACAGTCAGCAACGCTCATACCTCCAGTTCTCTGAGGAGCAGTGTGTGAGAAGGCTGCGCTTCCGAAAGGAAGTGCTGACAGAAATAAGCCAGCTCATACGGGCAGACCTACAGCCTCACATTGGCACCAGGACTACGCTGCCCGTCGCAGTGAAGGTGACTGAGGTGCTGGCCTTCTATGCCTCCAGCTCCTTCCAGGCTGCAGCAGGGGACATATGCAGTGTCTCTCACTTTGCTACACGTCGCTGCATTCGGCCCATTACAAAGGTTCTGTACACCCACAAAATGGACTTCATAAAGTGGCCAATGAACAAGGAGAGTCAGAATGAGCGGGCATGTGGGCTTGGCAGGATTGCAAGCTTCCCGAGGGTTCAAGGAGCCATTGACTGCACACACGTGGCCTTGTGAGCACCATTCCACAACACAGAGGTTTTCAGAAACCGAAAGTATACCACTCCCTCAACATCCAGCCGGTGTCCGACTACATGTAGCGCATCCTCGCAGTTAATGCCCGCTATCCAGGAAGCACACATGATGCTTTCATCTTGGTTGAGAGCAGTACCTCATGAATATTTCAGCGCCAAAGGGAAGGGCGCGGCTGACTGCTCGGGGAAAAAGGATACGGCCTAGCCACCTGGCTCATAACCCCCTCCCCCTCCACAACAGAAGCCGAGCAGCGTTACAATGAGAGCCATGCGGTCCCCCGCAACATCATCGAACAGACAGTTGGAGTGCTCAAGCAGTGCTTCCGATGTCGGGACCGCTCTGGAGACAGCCTTCAATACTCCCCTCAACAGGTCTCCAAATTCTTTGTGGTGTGGTGCATGCTCCACTACTTGGCCATCATGAGGGGCCAGGCATTGCCAGTGGGGATTGCAGGCCCACCTCAGGAGGAGGAGGACGATGAACAGGAGCCTGGCGAGGCACCGATTGCACAGCTACCCCATCCACGGGGAAGGCAGCGTGGAGATGCTGCCGGAGCAAGAGCCGCATGTCACCAGCTCATAATGTACAGGTTGCTTGAATGGAGGAAGCTGAGGGATATTTCTAATACTGTCCACGCTATGTGCCACCATAAAGGCACAGCTACACTGAGCTTCGCAATGATACACACAACACCAATGGCAACGGCTCAAAGTAACATTTTTATCAAAACAAGTAACAGACAATAAGAACATAAGAATTAGGAACAGGAGTAGGCCATCTAGCCCCTCGAGCCTGCTCCGCCATTCAACAAGATCATGGCTGATCTGGCCATGGACTCAGCTCCACTTACCCGCCCTCTCCCCGTAACCCTTAATTCCCTTATTGGTTAAAAATCTATCTATCTGTGATTCGAATACATTCAATGAGCTAGCCTCAACTGCTTCGTTGGGCAGAGAATTCCACAGATTCACAACCCTCTGGGAGAAGAAATTCCTTCTCCCAGAGGGTTGTGAATAATCCACCTCCCCCCCCCGCAACAACACCAAATGATACAATAAACCAACAAAAGCAAACAAAACAATAAACAGCATTCTGCTGCAAGTCAGGGATCAACAAGTTCATTTTCCAAAAAAATTTTTTACAGGCATCTTCATTATACGGCAATGCATCTGTACACGTTTGTGCCACTACTTAATGGGACTTGCTCTGATATTCCCTCCGCCCCCCCCCCCCCACCCCCGCTTCCTTTCATCCCTCTCTCATGCCTGTTGCTTCTCCTCAATGAGGCCTCAGTGCTTACAGCAAGGCTGCTTGGGGGCTGCTGTGTTAGGGAGGCGTAAGACAATGCCCTGGACCATCTCTGGGCCTGGAAGGCCTGGCTACGGACTGCTTCTCCTCACCATCGGCGGAAGCAGCCTCTGATGGCTGTGGTGCGGACCGCATAAGGTGCACGGTTGGAGAGTCAGTGGTGGGAGCCGGAATGCTGTCATCCTGAGGAAGGACAGCACCTTTCGTTTCCTGGGAGCCACTGCCACTCAGACGGGGCTGGGCCTCAGCATCCGGAGCACGATATGTCTCCACAACTTGTTGGCCTGTTTCGGCACTGTCACTTCCCCGTTGGACAGTGGGGAAGACAGAGAGGATGGCTCCAGTCAGCGACCGCATGACATCACCAAGCTGCAGCGTAGCTTGTACCTGTGATGCAATCGCTGCTGTGACGTGATCAATGGCACACGCCACACACTCTGGCACACCACTGTCGCTACTTGAGGCCACCTGCCTCTGTGGGTGGGCAGGGATGGACTCGCTGGAGTCCTGACTAGCACGGACAATGCGTGAGGCAGCCTCCGCATCACTCACAGCAAGTTTGTCGATTCTCTCGGGGGGTTCCGACCCAATGCAGCTCATGGTGCCTCTATGCTTTCTCCCTGGACATTGCCACCAAGTCCAGGCCCACGCCTGCCTGTTCTTCAGCGGGTATACTGTGTCGACTCAACGTCCGCTGGGCATTGCAGTAGGCCAGTGGGGCCATGAGCCTCAGAGTCTTCAAACCCCAGAAAATCAGCTTCGTCCCCAGATGTAGAGTCGGCAGATCGGGGCGACTACTAGGCTGTGAGGTTCAGGCAGAACACTTTCATCCCCTGCCTCATCTTCTCCCCCGGGGGCAGATGTAGATGGCTCCAGAGAAGGCTGCTGTGCTTGTGGTTGGTCATCTGCAAGCAGAAAACAACAACCAATCAGGGAATTAAGGGTTACGGGGAGCGGCCGGGTAAGTGGAGCTGAGTCCACGGCCAGATCAGCCATGATCTTGTTAAATGGCGGAGCAGGCTCGAGGGGCTCGATGGCCTACTCCTGTTCCTAATTCTTATGTTCTTATGTTCTTATGGCGTGTGGTTAGCAGCAGGGGAGGGGGCAGGGTGATAGCAGGAAGGTGGCATTGCGCCTGTACATGTAAAACGGCTAGCCATTTGATATTAGGGATCAATGAAGTCACATTAGTCGCGTGTTCCATTTACATACCCTCATTACCCAAAGGAGGCCTGGCATCGCCCCCTGGCCATTTTCCAAACTGGGTTGCCCATGAGGACCAAGACTCGTTGTTCAACATCTGTTAGGTCCAGCTGCCCCCCTCCTGTACGTCGTTGCTCACGTCTGTTGTACGAGAGCTTCACCAGCAATAAGAGAAATAAAAAGGGTTCACCTCCTGTTGTGCCACATATGCCTTCCATAGTTCAATAGCTGCCACTGTGTGGATGTGCAAATGTATTCACTTCAATCTCATCATCATCATCATAGGCAGTCCCTCGGAATCGGGGATGACTTGCTTCCACTCCTGAAGTGAGTTCTTTGGTCCAATATGAGAGCCACAGACTCTGTCACAGGTGGGACAGATAGTCGTTGAGGGAAGGGGTGGGTGGGACTGGTTTGCCGCACACTCTTTTTGCTGCCTGTGCTTGATTTCTGCGCGCTCTCGGCGTTGAGACTCAAAGGGCTCAGCGCCCTCCCAGATGCACTTTCTCCACTTAGGGCGGTCTTTGGCCAGGGTCTCCCAGGTGTCAGTGGGGATGTTGCACTTTATCAGGGAGGCTTTGAGGGTATCCTTGTGACGCTTCCACTGCCCACCTTTGGCTCATTTGCCGTGTAAGGAGCTCCGCATAGAGCACTTGCTTTGGGAGTCTCATGTCTGGCATGCAAACTATATGCCCTGCCCAGCGGAGCTGATCGAGTGTGGTCAGTGCTTCAATGTTGAGGATGTTGGCCTGGACAAGGACGCTGATGTTGGTACGCCTGTCCTCCCAGGGGATTTATAGGATCTTGCAGAGACATCGTTGGTGGTATATCTCAGCGACTTGAGATGTCTACTGTACATGGTCCATGTTTCTGAGCCATAAAGGGGGGCGGGTATTACTACAGCCCTCTCGACCATGAGTTTGGTGGTAGATTTGAGGGACTGGTCTTCGAACACTTTTTTCCTCAGGCGGCCGAAGGCTGCACTGGCGCACTGGAGGCGATGTTGAATCTCCTCGTCAAAGTCTGCTTTTGTTGATGAGGTTCCCGAGGTATGGGAATTGGTCCACGTTGTCCAGGTCCGCGCCATGGATCTTGATGACTGGGGGGCAGTGCTGTGCGGCGAGGACAGGCTGGTGGAGGACCTTTGTCTTACAGATGTTTAACGTAAGGCCCATGCTTTCGTATGCCTCAGTAAATACGTCGACTATATCCTGGAGTTCAGCCTCAGAATGTGTGTAGACGCAGGCGTCGTCCGCATACTGTAGCTCAACGACAGAGGTTGGGGTGATCTTGGCCTGGAGACGACAAAGGTTAAACAGCTTCCAACTGGTTCTGTAGTTTAGTTCCACTCCAGCAGGGAGCTTGTTGACGGTGAGGTGGAGCATGGCAGCGATGAAGATTGAGAAGAGGGTTGGGGCGATGACGCAGCCCTGTGTGACCCCGGTCCAGACGTGGATTGGGTCTGTGATGGATCCGTTGGTCAGGATCACGGCCTGCATGTCGTCGTGGAGCAGGCGGAGGATGGTGACGAACTTTTGGGGGCATCTGAAACGGAGAAGGACGCTCCATAGATCCTCGCGGTTGACGGTGTCAAAGTCTTTTGTAAGGTCAAAGGCCTCTGGACGGATACCCATTTTACAAGTGACATTTGGTAAAATTAATAAACCTGACAGTTTCAAAGACCTTTGCAAGGTCGAAAAAGGCCGTGTATAAGGGCTGGTGCTGCTCCCTGCATTTTTCCTGCAGCTGTCGCGCTGCAAAGATCATGTCCGTTGTGCCCCGTAGGGGACGAAATCCGCACTGTGACTCCGGGAGGAGCTCCTCGGCCACAGGGAGAAGATGGATGAGGGGGACTCTGGCGACAACTTTCCCAGTGGCTGATAGCAGGGAGATTCCCCTGTTAATGCCGCAGTCGGACTTGTCACCTTTTTTTAAAGATGATCACGATCACTGCATCTCTGAGATCTCCCGGCTTGCTCTCCTTCCAGATGAGAGAGATGAGGTCATGTATTCGCGCCAACAGCGTCTCTCCGCCATACTTTAGCGCCTCAGCAGGGATTCCATCCGGTCCTGTAGCCTTGTTGTTCTTGAGCTGTCTTATGGCTTTTCCTACCTCGTGCAGTGTTGGGGTCTCACCGAGGTGGTGGGGGGGGGGGGTCGCATGCTGCGGGATGGAGTCGAGAACACTCCATCTGTGTGGCTGTTGCCAAAGCTTGGGAGGAGGTGGCATAGCGGCTCAGGATGATATTTATGAAACGCATATCAGCAGTGAGGGTGGAGTGCAGGGAGGCTTGACAATGATTAGGGTACAAGAGGATATGTGCATCCTGAATGCAGAGGGAATGGCCGGAGAAGTGAGCCTTCAGCTTTCTGCAACCTTCAACACATTGAGAAGGGGCAGTTCCATTAAATAATTCACATTGTGTGTTACATTGATCTTCATCATCATCATAGGCAGTCCTTCGGGATCGAGGAAGACTTGCTTCCACTCTTAGCATGAGTTCTTAGGTGGCTGAACAGTCCAATACGAGAACCACGGTCTCTGTCACAGGTGGGACAGACAGTCGTTGAGTGAAAGGGAGGGCGGGGCAGAATGGCAGGCCTACATAAATGTGAAGGGTACTCACCCTGACGATCATCGTTAGGTCATTGAAGTTCTTGCGGCATTGTGTGCCAGTTCTGGCCACCATGTATGCCGCAGACACCTCCTGTGCGATTTCAGGCCAGATGCATTTGAAAATGTAGGGCAATGGCCTCCCTCCCCCAATCAGACGCAGTGCAGACCACCTCCTTCCAACGGCCTGCACTAAGGCCTCAGCAGCCTCTTAGGAGAATCTCCTGGCACGCTGCCTGCCCTCTTGCTGTGCCATCACTGCCGAAGTCTCAATGGTGGGCTGGGTCATCTGCGCTTGCCCGCAGGAAACCACCGTGCCCTAAAGTACCGACCGCGCCCAGGAAAACTGAACCGCGTCTACGCTTGCGCAAAATGGCCACCTTTTTTAACGCTACGAATTTTGGCTTGGGTGTACAAAGTTCGTTGTTTAACGCCTAATTTAAGGGCCCCCGATCATGGATCCTAATTTTTTAGTGAAAATTGCAGAAGACGGCGCAAACTTTTTCCAGACGGTATCTGGACCGCCGTGCTCCATTACCACCCCGAAATCAGTAAAGCTGAAAATCCAGTCCCAAGAGTCAGAGCGTGCATTTTTTTTATGACAGGGTAATGCTCGGCAGAGAAAAGAAACTGTAAAAAATGAACAGTGACACATTGACCAAGAAGCTGACCCAGGCAGATTCCAGCCCTCACTGCTGGTGCTGGTGGGTGGAATGGGTGGGGAGCTGCTTGGATTGTTCATGGTAGAACTGTATTACAATTTGTTTAACCACAATTTTCCAAATAACGTTAACAACTGTCAATGTTGGTGTTATATTACCGCAAACATATTAAAGTAGAGAAAACTGAAGGAACAAAATTAAAAACACATTTTCCAACGGGCATAGAAGTTCTCATTGGTTTGTCTCCATTTTGTCGAGTGTATGAAATGGAAGGAATATACATCTTGGAAATAAGAATAAAGTCAGTGAGATTCGGCAGATTTGTGCCCATTTTTCCACCATGGCAAAGCGGAAAAAAATAAATTTTTTGGCACAAAATTTAGCTCCTGGGCGGAAAATTCGGCATTGGTTTTGCGACGGCGCTAAAAATGATCGCCCACCCGTTTTTTTAGCCGTTTTTATGGCGTGCAACATTGCGCTATCGCCGGGGGTGGAAAACTCGCCGATATCCCCATTTTTACTACCCGTCCAGAAACACGTCCGAAAAAAATCAAGTCTTACCAGGTCGGATCCAGGGAGTTCTCAGCACTAATGGCGTCATCTTGAAAAATGGAGCAGAAGTTCAGTGCATAAAAGGATTTGGAGGGAAGGCTGCGTTTTACACAGTGAGCTTTAAGTGAGTTTATAGTTTGTCTTTAAGGATATTTAAGGACATTTAAAAGAATGGGAGCTATAATATCTCTGCCATTATTCCTGGCTGCTTTTTCTATGCAGCATCGAGCTGGAAGAAGACTTATCCAAGAAAATTTTGAGCTTAATCAAAAAACTCGCAGACGTATGTGGAGGAAGCCTTAGCCCCCATGAGTTTACATGGAACAGCGCTCATACCTGCGTCTGAGGCACAGTGCGTTAGAAGGCTGCACTTCCGAAAATAGGTGGTCACAGAGATATGCCAGTTCACAAAGGCAGACTTACAGCCTACCAGCGCCAAAAGGACTGCACTGCCCGTCGAGGTGAAAGTGACTGCAGCACTTGCCTTCTATGCCTCCGGCTCCTTTCAGGCATCAGCAGGGGACATATGCTCCATCTTCCAGTACGTGACACATCGCTGCATTCGCCAGGTGACTACTGCACTGTATGCACACAGGATGGACTTTATAAAGTTCCCAATGACCAAGGAGCACAGAATGAGAGGTCTATATTTTGTGGACGAATTGCTGGCTTCCCCAAGTTTCAGGCTGCCATTGACTGGAGGCACATCGCCCGGCGAGCACCTTTAGAGAATCCAGAGGTTTACCAAAACCGAAAGGGATTCCGCTCCCTGAATGTACAGATCGTCTGCGACCATACTCAGCGCATCAAGGCAGTAAATGCCCAATTTCCAGGGAGCATCCATGATGCTTTCATCTTGCGTGAGAGCAGTGTTTCATACCTGTTTGAGCATCAGCCACAAGGCCAGAGCTGGATGCTTGGGGACAAAGGTTACGGCCTCGCCACCTGGCTCATGACCCCCCCACTCCGGAACCCTCAGACACAAGCCAAGCATTGCTATAATGACAGTCATATAGCCACATGCAACATCGTCGAAAATACAATTGGAGTGCTCAAGCAGCGCTTCCGATGCCTGGACCACTCTGGAGGCGGCCTGCAATACTCCCGCTCAGCAAGTCTCTGAGCTCACTGTGGTGTGCTGCATGCTACACAACTTAGTCATCATGAGGGGACATGATTTGCCACTGGGGACTGCAGGACCACCTCAGGAAAAAGTGGAGGAGGGGGAGGAGGAGGAGGAAGACCAAGAGGAGACAAGGAGGAGGAGGGCGAGGAGCCTGGCAATGAACCCATGCCATCACCCCCACTGCCACTACAGGGGAGGCCCCGATGAGCTCTCGCCACTGCAAAAACCTAACATCAGCAGCTCATAATTCAACGCTTTGCTTGGAGATGGGACGGCACGTATCACCATTGCCTGGCCACTCTATCCTACCATGTTGATTATTCCCGCTCTTATTCTGCAAATGAGACACGACACAGGAATGGTTGAGGTGAATAAAAGAATTTATTAAACATACATTTTGAATAAGATTTATTAAACATGTGAAAACTGGAATAAAAATTTTGAAATTTTAAAACTTTTATAAAATAACAACAACAACAGAACAGCAACAAAACAACAAAACAACAACAACCCCTGCACCGAACATCTTTTACCTGCAGCCTCTCCTCCCGCCCCTCTCCCCCCGCTCCCCGCCTCCCCCTAAACCTCCCTCCCTTGCGCCATGACCGCACTCAAGGTGGTACCAAAACCGCGCAGCCAGGCGGCCAGAGTCCTGCTGTAAAAAGGGAGATAGAGATTGGAGACGCCATGTGTGGATCCCCTGGAGAAGCCCGGGGTGTGGAAGGCTTGGCTTCTGAGTGGCCAGGCTCTTGCTCAGCCTCACCACTCACAGGTAATGTGGGTGCTGTGACACTGGGGACTGTAATGTCAAAGGTCGAGACCATCAATTGCACGTGGGCATTGACAGCCTCGCGGGTTGCAGCGACAATCCGCGCTATGTCCTCCCTCGTGTCCGCAGGTAGTGCCGCAATTCTTGCGGGAAAACCCACCCAAGACCTCCAGGAGCTGTCGGCTGAGCTGGACGCTCTCCCTGGACAGTCCCACCCTGTCCAGGTGTGCGTCTGCCTGTCTGTCAACAGACCGGCTTTGCCGACTCGCCCTCTGGAGAGACGGCATACACGATTCAACCCTGGGCGTGGGTTGCTGCGTGCTGCTTTGTACTCGGGGCCTCGGATGGGCGAAAGCCCGAGAATGTTTCTTCCTCGGAAGAAATAGTGGTCGCAGCAAAAAGAGGTCGTGACCTCATTGCCCCTCTGCACCCCCCCAACCTTCATCAGTTTCCTCCTCCAGTGAGGTTCATCATCCTCAGTGTCTTACTCATCCTCCTCCTCCACCCCCACGTGATGGGCTGAGGTGGAGGCTTCCATTGGAGGATGTGGCACCTCCTCATCTGGAAAAAGAAAACAACATATGAGCGGTTAGCAACAGGGGAGGGGACAGGGTGACATGAGGCAGGTCACATAGCACAGGCTCATTTGAAAGACCGGTGCTACTCCATTATATGTAGCCCACAGTGTCTGTAGACCCGAGTCCACAGACACTGCATGACATTGCCCCAACCCTAGTCCACAGATACTGCATCACATTGCCCCAACCCTAGTCCACAGACACTGCATCACATTGCCCCAACCCGAGTCTACAGACACTGCATGACATTGCCCCAACCCTAGTCCACAGACACTGCATCACATTGCCCCAACACTAGTCCACAGACACTGCATCACATTGCCCCAACCCTAGTCCACAGACACTGCATCACATTGCCCCAACCCTAGTCCACAGACACTGCATCACATTGCCCCAACCCTAGTCCACAGACACTGCATCACATTGCCCCAACACTAGTCCACAGACACTGCATCACATTGCCCCAACCCGAGTCTACAGACACTGCATGACATTGCCCCAACCCTAGTCCACAGACACTGCATCACATTGCCCCAACCCTAGTCCACAGACACTGCATCACATTGCCCCAACCCTAGTCCACAGACACTGCATCACATTGCCCCAACACTAGTCCACAGACACTGCATCACATTGCCCCAACCCGAGTCTACAGACACTGCATGACATTGCCCCAACACTAGTCCACAGACACTGCATCACATTGCCCCAACCCTAGTCCACAGACACTGCATGACATTGCCCCAACCCTAGTCCACAGACACTGCATCACATTGCCCCAACCCTAGTCCACAGACACTGCATCACATTGCCCCAACCCTAGTCCACAGACACTCCATCACATTGCCCCAACCCTAGTCCACAGACACTGCATCACATTGCCCCAACCCTAGTCCACAGACACTGCATCACATTGCCCCAACCCTAGTCCACAGACACTGCATCACATTGCCCCAACCCTAGTCCACAGACACTGCATCATATTGCCCCAACACTAGTCCACAGACACTGCATCACATTGCCCCAACCCTAGTCCACAGACACTGCATCATATTGCCCCAACCCTAGTCCACAGACACTGCATCACTTTGCCCGAACCCTAGTCTACAGACACTGCATCATATTGCCCAACCCTAGTCCACAGACACTGCATCACATTGCCCCAACCCTAGTCCACAGACACTGCATCACATTGCCCAACCCTAGTCCACAGACACTGCATCACATTGCCCCAACACTAGTCCACAGACACTGCATCACATTGCCCCAACCCTAGTCTACAGACACTGCATCATATTGCCCAACCCTAGTCCACAGACACTGCATCACATTGCCCCAACCCTAGTCCATAGACACTGCATCACATTGCCCCAACCCTAGTCCATAGACACTGCATCACATTGCCCCAACCCTAGTCCACAGACACTGTATCACATTGCCCCAACCCTAGTCCACAGACACTGCATCATATTGCCCCAACACTAGTCCACAGACACTGCATCACATTGCCCCAACCCTAGTCTACAGACACTGCATCACATTGCCCCAACCCTAGTCCACAGACACTGCATCATATTGCCCCAACCCTAGTCCACAGACACTGCATCACATTGCCCCAACCCGAGTCCACAGACACTGCATAACATTGCCCAACCCTAGTCCACAGACACTGCATCATATTGCCCAATCCTAGTCCACAGACACTGCATCACATTGCCCCAACACTAGTCCACAGACACTGCATCACATTGCCCCAACCCTAGTCCACAGACACTGCATCACATTGCCCCAACCCTAGTCCACAGACACTGCATCACATTGCCCCAACCCTAGTCCACAGACAGTACATCACATTGCCCCAACCCTAGTCCACAGACACTGCATCACATTGCTCCAACCCTAGTCCACAGACACTGCATCACATTGCCCCAACCCTAGTCTACAGACACTGCATGACATTGCCCCAACCCTAGTCCACAGACACTGAATCACATTGCCCCAACCCTAGTCCACAGACACTGCATCACATTGCCCCAACACTAGTCCACAGACACTGCATCACATTGCCCCAACCCTAGTCCACAGACATGCATCACATTGCCCCAACCCTAGTCTACAGACACTGCATCACATTGCCCAACCCTAGTCCACAGACACTGCATCACATTGCCCCAACCCTAGTCCACAGACACTGCATCACATTGCCCCAACCCTAGTCTACAGACACTGCATCACATTGCCCCAACCCTAGTCCACAGACACTGCATCACATTGCACCAACCCTAGTCCACAGACACTGCATCACATTGCTCCAACCCTAGTCCACAGACACTGCATCACATTGCCCAAACACTAGTCCACAGACACTGCATCACATTGCCCCAACCCTAGTCCACAGACACTGCATGACATTGCTCCAACCCTAGTCCACATACACTACATCACATTGCCCCAACCCTAGTCCACAGACACTGCATCACATTGCCCCAACCCTAGTCCACAGACACTGCATCACATTGCCCCAACACTAGTCCACAGACACTGCATCACATTGCCCCAACCCTAGTCCACAGACACTGCATCACATTGCCCCAACCCTAGTCCACAGACACTGCATCACATTGCCCCAACCCTAGTCCACAGACACTGCATCACATTGCCCCAACCCTAGTCCACAGACACTGCATCACATTGCCCCAACCCTAGTCCACAGACACTGCATCACATTGCCCCAACACTAGTCCACAGACACTGCATCACATTGCCCCAACCCTAGTCCACAGACACTACATCACATTGCCCCAACCCTAGTCCAGACACACTGCATCACATTGCCCCAACCCTAGTCCACAGACACTGCATCACATTGCCCCAACACTAGTCCACAGACACTGCATCACATTGCCCCAACCCTAGTCCACAGACACTACATCACATTGCCCCAACCCTAGTCCACAGACACTGCATCACATTGCCCCAACCCTAGTCCACAGACACTGCATCACATTGCCCCAACCCTAGTCCACAGACACTGCATCACATTGCCCCAACCCTAGTCCACAGACACTGCATCACATTGCCCCAACCCTAGTCCACAGACAGTACATCACATTGCCCCAACCCTAGTCCACAGACACTGCATCACATTGCCCCAACCCTAGTCCACAGACACTGCATCACATTGCCCCAACCCTAGTCCACAGACACTGCATCACATTGCCCCAACCCTAGTCCACAGACACTACATCACATTGCCCCAACCCTAGTCCACACACACTGAATCACATTGCCCCAACACTAGTCCACAGACACTGCATCACATTGCCCCAACCCTAGTCCACAGACACTACATCACATTGCCCCAACCCTAGTCCACACACACTGAATCACATTGCCCCAACACTAGTCCACAGACACTGCATCACATTGCCCCAACCCTAGTCCACAGACACTGCATCACATTGCCCCAACCCTAGTCCACAGACACTGCATCACATTGCCCCAACCCTAGTCCACAGACACTGCATCACATTGCCCCAACCCTAGTCCACAGACACTGCATCACATTGCCCCAACCCTAGTCCACAGACACTGCATCACATTGCCCCAACACTAGTCCACACTCATTGCATCACATTGCCCCAACACTAGTCCACAGACACTGCATGACATTGCCCCAACACTAGTCCACAGACACTGCATCACATTGCCCCAACACTAGTCCACAGACACTGCATCACATTGCCCCAACCCTAGTCCACAGACACTGCATCACATTGCCCCAACACTAGTCCACAGACACTGCATCACATTGCCCCAACCCTAATCCACAGACACTGCATCACATTGCCCCAACCCTAGTCCACAGACACTGCATCACATTGCCCCAACCCTAGTCCACAGACACTGTATGACATTGCCCCAACCCTAGTCCACAGACACTGCATCACATTGCCCCAACCCTAGTCCACAGACACTGTATGACATTGCCCCAACCCTAGTCCACAGACACTGCATCACATTGCCCCAATCCTAGTCCACAGACACTGTATGACATTGCCCCAACCCTAGTCCACAGACACTGCATCACATTGCCCCAACCCTAGTCCACAGACACTGCATCACATTGCCCCAACACTAGTCCACAGACACTGCATCACATTGCCCCAACCCTAGTCCACAGACACTGCATCACATTGCCCCAACCCTAGTCCACAGACACTGCATCACATTGCCCCAACCCAGCCCAGGGAGTTTGCAGGAATTACCCTCCCTTTTGAACAGGGGCTCAGCATCCCCACGGGGTTGTCGACCTCCCTGAGGCATCGATCAGAGCTGCCACTTTCTCCTCGAGGTCCGTCAGTGGCAGTGTCTGGGGCGGACCCCCGCCTGTGCACCGCTGTTTCCAGCGGTTGTGCGACAACTTTCCCTGAAAGGATAGCAATTGGAATGGTTACCAGAGAGCACTTCCGCTCTCGTGGCACACACAGATAGCCATCAAAGCACTTATACCATAATGTGTGCATTCATCGAAGTGCAGACACATCTTTTAAGATGCCAAAAAGCAGTCTTTATACTGTGCAACGATCATTCATAGTAAATAGGCTGCAACACTAAGCCTACCTTTATCAACATGTGTCAGATTTACAAGGAGTGCATGAATAAAAATATGACTTACTCTGACGACCCTGCAATGGTCATTGAACCTTTTCCGACACTGCTTGTAGTCCCTCCTGATGCCATCCACTGAGGTAACCTCCTTGGCCACGCTGGACCACAGAGGCCTTAGCACAGCTGGGAGGGGTTTACTACCACCCCTCCTATTAAACTCCCCCCATCGACTGTGCACAGCTGCAATGAGGACCTCGTTCGCCTCATATCTAAAGGTTTTGGCTCTCTGTCTGCTGAACTCTCCTTGCATCATGCCTGCTGTGTGAAAAATAGCAGATTCAGCCCTGGATGTACTGCGCATGCGCAGGCACACCCTGAAAGCTGACCAGAATCGGGAGAAGAAAGAGACCAGGAAATTCTCGCATGCACAGAAGTTCCGTTTTTTAAAAAATATCGCTAATTTTGGCTCCGGCACACAAACGCTGTCGTGCAAGGCCGGATTTACCGCTTTCGCTATCGCTGGTCACCGTTTGCCGAATTTTGCGAGGTCCAGTGAGAGTGGTACCCCGGTGGTAAAAAATAAAACTACCGCCGCGATTATCGCCCCAAAAAACGGCAATATTGCAAATACCCGAATTTCTAGCCCATAATAGATCTAAACCTCGGAACGTGAATTAAATTGGTTGTTTTAAATATTGTGTTGTTATCCCAGCATATAATTGACCCTATATTATATATAATTGATGCTTTCAGGTCTCGAAGACTTTGTGTGTTTTAATAACATAAAGTTTTCTGAAATCATGCCCTGGGAAAGCCTTCGAACCACAGTGAAAATACAGTCCAGGCCAGTAAAAAATTCCCTCATTTATGGCACAGCTTGTGAAAGAAAATTCAGAATTAAAAAAAAATTAACCAATTTTCTTTCTCCATTCTAATTTAATTTTCACGCCTTTTTAGGTTTCTCTTTTACCACACGATTCCTCACCAAGAGGCTGCCAGCCAACCTGCTCCCAAATCTCTGCCAAGTGGACAATTATAGCATTGACAGAGATTTGGGATAATTGTCCACTAGGCGGTGCCTGACAGCCTGTTTCAGATTTGGCGTGCATACGATAAGAATCCCAGAATTACTCACTGGCCTTTTTGTTGGAGGCCACAATCCCAACCTCGAGGGCTTTGCGACTGAATAATTGGACACAATGTGTATCTGTGATTCCGCACAAGGTGAGCCCCTGATTTCATTCGCGCCGTTGTGGGCCATTTCCAAGTCGAGGCCACACACTTCCCCACAGAGCAAGAAAGAAAAAAATAAAGCTATCAGATCAAAAGTTCTATTTTCACTTGCTTTATGTAATCTAGCAATCCTTTGATGGGCAGCTAGAAAAGGAGCCAGAACAGCACTGCATCCCAGATCAGTCAATGTCCCACCGGTGGACAGACCATGAATGGGCAGGGGCATATGTATAGCTAAGTCTGCTGAACAGCACAAATGAAGGGTGGGCAAATACCCCCTGGATGTAATTGGAATACCATTGGAGCAAGACAATAGCCCATCACTTACTCTCTGAGTCTGCTAACTCACTGCAGCACCCAATCCTGAATTTATGGTGCAGAAAGATAAATAGTCTTCAAAGGATTAAACTGTCCTCTATTTTCTTTCTATAATTAAACAGTTGTAAAATTAATTCTTCTCAGCTACAATCAACAAGTCTGGTAAGTAAAGGTGTTCCAATGGTGGAATCATTTGCCACAATCTTTTATGGATAAATTAAAACATTTACTTAGATTTCATTCTCTTCCCTTTTGTTTCTCTTCTATTTTGGGGGATGTACTCTGGGTCTCTCTGTGACTGCTCTCCATGACGACCATCAATGCTGCTCCATGGTTAGCCAGCACGTGACACTATTCAAATGAGATAAGCTGGAAGGCAGGGATCCTCCTCCTCTGTGCCTTAGATCCACTGAGCCTTGTCAACAGGCAGAGTTGAGTGGTAGGTATTCTGGAGTTTGTACTTGTGCTTTCTGGTTGTTGGCCGAGCACTCAGCTGATCATACTATTTCTTCCTTTGCTTTCTTCCGGCCTGTAGAAAAGACCCAAAGCTGCAGTCTCCCAGGTTGGCACCAGGTAAAACACTCTCAACGGCTGGGCATCCTGCAGCAACAATTCAGGTTTTATTTCTTCTCCAGTGACTCATCATCAATTTCAGTTCCACAGAAGTCTGTATCAATATTCTGTGTTCTCCTGCCTGATACAGTAAAAACGGTGGGTAATATAGACAGAATATAAGAGAGAATTGGAAAAGGTAAAGAATATTTCTCCTGATGGATTGTTAGATAAATGCATTATCAAAAGAGGTACTGAAGGTTCCAAGTTAGCTTTTGGTTTTGTGCTGAGCTAGTTGATCTCAGTCAGGAAGACAATAAGGGTGCTCTATTTGACTTCAGAAACATTGAGCTAGAGAAGCGGTGAAATAATTCACGCTTTTCACCCCTGATTGTTATTCATTGATTCCTATGGGAATATGTGTATAGATATCAGATCAGAACATAAACTGGCTCAAACCACGATGTCCTTCACATTCAACTCTTGGGAGCACAAAAGTCACAGCCCTCTTGGCCCACAATAATACAATAAAAATGCAGCAGAAGGGCCGGACATTAGGCCAGGACCCAGATACACCAGGTTTTGGCTTTCCTTGCCAGTTTGTGGGGAACCCTGTTTTGAGTCAAAAACTCCATCACCCAGAACAAGATCACCTAGATCAGAGGGCCATGGTCAGGGGGAGGCAACTTCCAGGCCGGAATTTCCTTGGCCTCAGCCTGTAATGCCCCGGTGTGCCAGGATGCCCAGTGAGAAGGGACCGGACAGCCTGTCAACCGGTGAAAATGGGTTCATGATTTTTTCAGGGCCTTTATATGGGCAAATCCAGCATGTTTCTGTGGGAGTAGAGCTCCCAACAAGATCCTCCCCCCCACCCCCACTCCCCCGCTCCCTCCTCCACCCCCCCCTCCCCCGCCCCCTCCTCCACCGCCACCCCTCCCCCCCACCCCCTCACTCCAGCGAAAATTGAGCACGTTCTGCCAGAACGACCAGCCTACCCTGTTTGACATTCCCAAGTGGCATTGATATCCAGCTCGATCAATAAAATTAGAGCACCACCTCCTGGCCCTAGTAAGTCTGCCATGGCCAAAATTGGAGGTTCCTGGTCGGTGAACCCTGACACTTATGCTGGGATATAGCTGCCTGCAGATTTTCAAGGCCTCACTGTCCAAGCTCACACATGAAGTATGGCCACTCGGATGAAGTAGCGGAGATCAGCCAGCTCTAGGGGAATAGTGTGCTGAGAGGAATCAGTGCCTTAAGGAGAAGAGCGAGAAAATTAAACAAAAAAAAAATCAATATTCTATCTATCACTCATTCTTATTATTATAGGCAATAAACTTTAGTGAATGCACTCAGCCACTCTCTGAGCCAAAGGAACAGTTACTCATTTTCCTAATGAACTGTCACACACTATCAAAACGTTAAGAGTCCAACTCTGCATTTTATCAGGTAAAATAGATCTGTCATCAAGTATCACATTTTAGGCTATATAATATATATATATATATATATTCCTAGATACATATATACACAGATTGAAGTGAATGCCTCTTACACTTTACACATTGTTAAAATAGATAGGATCAAGATATATAGCTGTTATTTCTAATAAGTAAGATCTGGCAACATGCAATGCAAGCACGAGGGGAGTCTGGTTGAATAAACATTTTCTGTAGGAATTAAAGACCTTTCTTTATTTTAAAAAAAACAGAGCTTCTCTGATGTTTGGAATATAAAAGAAATTACCAGACAGCAGTAAATGCCACAGGCAATTTTCCTTCCCATTCGGTGCTTATGTTAGTGGGGCGTGTGGTGTCTATAACACACATTTCAGGAATATAAATTTGGTTTGAAAAGTACTTTTATAGCCAGATCTGGTTGAAAATGCTTACTAGAGCTTAAGGGGGCTGTAAATTTTTAATCAATTAGGTCCTGTTCAATTCGCTCAGGTCCAGTGACTTCAGATCAAATTCAAAAATAACGTACAGAAAAATGAAAGCTGATGTCCCTTTTCCTGGTTCAGCCTGATCTTTAGTTCAGAGACATTAAAAATTAACTCTTTTTACTCCGCTCCCCTCCTGAAGGCGCTGACTCATGAAGGTTCCACCTACTGTTACCTCATCAAGCTCTCCATCTCCAGAAAGTGAGCATCAAGAAGTCATTTGGCTGCATGGTGGCATCACAACTGACCCTCATACACTCCTGCAGGATAGGGAAGGATAGGGAACATACGTGCGAACCCCATTTAATACTTTCTCCACTCCCTAGAGCAAGGCCATTGAGATCAATTGTACCACCCTAACTGCTGCCCTGATGTCAACTCACTCAGCACAGACTGCAGAGGCCTGCCTGTTCATACGGCTGAATTCCACACTTGGCAGTGCACTTTCAAACTGAGTCATTGGTGGAGCTATTGTCATGAACTATTGTCATGCAGCATGAAACCAAATGAGCCCAACCTCTGTCTTTGTAGTCAGACAGAACCCTGGTTTTCAAATAGTACAGTGGGATGGTTGTCATATTTAAGATTAGTCTTACCGGCAATATCTTCGGATTTCAAAATCGGCCTACAAAATTGCAGCAGAGGCTGATCAGCCCGATTGAGAGAACACATTAGTGTACCAATACCGGGTTCCAGTCTCACAATTGCAGTTGGGCAGGCTATCCGTGGAGGCAGTAAGTTGAAATGTGGCACTTCCGCTGAGAAAGAAGAGGAGGAATCAGAGAGATTAATGCAATTTACTGTGCTCATGTCCCTGCCCAAGAGTCTGTTGATAAGTCAACTGTAGATTTTCCACTGCCATGCACAGCCAGGGGACTCTGGTCGCAAAGGCTTGATATGCAGATGAAGACCTCTGCACTGTTTAGAAATTGCTACTGTTTTATTAGGCCCAAGGCCCAGCCAGGGGGCAGTTCTGCACCTGCAGTTCCCTGGGACATTAACATGACTCGGGGGAGGAAATTCTTGTGCAGCTACCTACGCCCTTGTCTGTCTCTCGTTAGGATGAGTGTGGAGAAATGCTATTTTAGGGAAAATAAAACAACAATAAATTAGCTCAAAATTCCTCTTGTAATGAGAAATGGAAGAATATCTGTTTTTTCCCCATAATTAACGCGCTGCTCATGAAATTGCACAAAGTTGCAGCTTTAAAACATGCGCTTTCTGAAAATGTGATTTTGTTTGTGGGTCATTAATTATGAAGAAAATTCTTCCATTTTACATTAAAAGATGAATTTCACCCACTAAACACTTTTGAAAATCTATTAAAAAAGGCTGTATGTTTGTGGAATATTGAATATGACTGACCCAATCATATAGCTCAAAAGTACGTTCAAAGCTGAGTTAATAATCAACTGTTTTGGTATTCAGGAGCCCATCACATATTGTATTTCAACTATGAATGTGCTGCACAATGATATTTTGCATCTTTGTAATTCTTTTGACATTTTTTTTAATGCATGGATTTACTTCAGAGACAGCTGTAATAGATATGACTGCAGTCATTCACAAATTGAATTGATAAACTGCTGTTATATTCCCAGGTTTAATGCCTGATCTGTGCTGAGTTAGCTGATCTCAGCTGGGGAGGTGGCAGGGTTGCTAGAATTTATTGCTTAAAAAATCAGCCAGATTGCTATTCAGCAACCCTACTGGGAAATGCTAATGCCATCTCTGGATGGACATATTCCTGGAGGTTTCATCAGATGGCCTCCAGCCTCCAACTGTCCACCCACCCAACCAGCCTTTTTACTCATGCCCAATATTTTTATAACTAATCCTGAAGGATTGGGAACTCTGTTGCCTGCATCTGTGGGGCTGTAGCCCAGTAGCCCAGCAGACTCATCACCTTTAAGAGATGAAGGGAAAAGCAAAGAAAGACTTGCATTTATATAGCGCCTTTCACGACCACCAGATGGCTCAAAGCGCTTTATAGCCAATTAAGTACTTCTTGAAGTGTAGTCACTGTTGTATTGTGGGAAACACGGCAGCCAATTTGAGAGCAGTAGGCTCTCACAAACGGCAAGGTGGTAATGACCAGATATTCTGTTTTTGTTATGTTGAATGAGGGATAATTCATAGAAACATAGAAAATAGGTGCAGGAGTAGGCCATTTGGTCCTTCAAGCCTGCACCACCATTCAATATGATCATGGCTGATCATTTTTGCAACTTTAATACCCCATTCTCTCCATACCCCCTGATCCCTTTAGTGGTAAGGCCCACATCTAACTCCCTTTTGAATAGATCTAACAAACTGGCCTCAACAACTTTCATTGGTAGAGAATTCCACAGGTTCACAATTCTCTGAGTGAAGAAGTTTCTCCTCATCTCGGTCCTAAATGGCTTACCCTTTACCCTTAGACTATGACTCCTGGTTCTGGACTTCCCCAATATCGGGAACATTCTTCCTGCATCTAACCTGTCCAATCCCGTCAGAATTTTATATGTTTCTATGAGATCCCCTTTCATTCTTCTAAATTCCAGTGAATATAAGCCTAGTCGATCCAGTCTTTCTTTATATGTCAGTCCTGCCATCCCTGGAATCAGTCTGGTGAACTTTCGCTGCACTCCCTCAATAGCAAGTATGTCCTTCCTCAGATTAGGCGACCAAAACTATACACAATATTCAAGGTGTGGCCTCACCAAGACCCTGTACAACTGCAGTAAGACCTCCCTGTTCTGATACTCAAATCCTCTCGCTATGAAGGCCAACATGCCATTTGCCTTCTTCACCGCCTGCTGTACCTGCATGCCAACTTTCAATGACTGATATACCATGACACCCAGGTCTCGTTGCACCTCCCCTTTTACTAATCTGTCACCATTCAGATAATATTCTGCCTTCCTGTTTTTGCCACCAAAGTGGATAACCTCACATTTATCCACATTATACTTCATCTGCCATGCATTTGCCCACTCACCTAACCTATCCAAGTCACCCTGCAGCCTTTTAGCATCCTCCTCACAGCTCACATTGCCACCCAGCTTAGTGTCATCTGCAAACTTGGAGATATTACATTCAATTCCTTCATCTAAATCATTGATGTATATTGTAAATAGCTGGGGTCCCAGCACTGAACCCTGCAGTACCCCACTGGTCACTGCCTGGCATTCTGAAAAGGACCCCTGGGAGTTAAAGGAACAACCTGGAAAAAAATCTGAAAAACAAGTGTTTCAATTAAATGCAGTCACCTCTTCAACATCTATAGAGTTCTTAATGTATCTACACTGCTATTTTGATGTTGAAACCTCGTACAAATGGCTAAATGTATTTGCTATTTCCACTAATGATTTCCCATAGTTTTTGATTCACAGACTCTCTGGAGTCTATGGAGTCGACATAAGTACTGGGAACACAGACACAATTCTTTTTATATAGCTCAATAACCCATTTAACCTAATGGGAAGTGGCATGTGGTCAGGTTTTACTGTGCTGATGATAGGACAACAGCAAACCACGCCCAACCTTTAGGGCTAGTTTAGACAATGTCAACTGCAGCCAGTTACTTGCAACATTAGACTGTTTAACCACACATACATACTTCAACAGTTTAAGGAATGTCAGAGAATGTGTATTATTGGTAAGATGTTATTAGTTTTCCAAAGGCATGTCAGCCCCAAAGTCATTTTTAAATTAAGTATCTTCTTTTAAAATAAAGGCAAAGGGGCCGGAATTGCCCATTCCCGAAAAGTCTGTTAGCGCCTCCGGGAGGGGCTAATGAGGCAATAAGGACTTTTCGCCCGGGGGCACGCAGCAGGAGCGACCCGGCTGGTATTTTCCCCGAGATGGCGGTGGCGAAAATGGGTTTGCACTGCGCCCCTTATTTTTTGCCCCAGGCATCGGTGCACACGGCAATGATGTCATCAGCGTGCGCACCAACACCTTATCGCTCCGCGCCGACCCCTTTACGCCGCGCGGGGCAAATTGCCCGCAAAGCTGTGGTGGCTGGGACGCCCCGCCCACCCTTAAAGGGGAGGGCTTTGCACCACGGCAGGCATATTTTTTTTTCCGGACGAATTTGCAGTCGGCAGGACAATGGCGGACACTGGTTCGGCCGGGCCGCCAACAGGCTGCCAGGCACCTCCTCTTGGGTGCCGGGCCGCTCGCTCAGCTGAAACCCTCCCTGGTGACCCAGTGGGTCCCATGGAAGTGACTGCAGAGCTTGCAGCTGCCCTCCCCTTTTCGAGAAGGAGGGAGACTTTGCGACACATCAGCGCGTGCTGACTCACAATGCCCGCTTCCGTCTCCCTCCCGCCCCGAGAGCGCCCAGATGATTTTTAAAAAATTAAAATGCCCAATTCCGGGGCTCTTATATAAGCCTACCACCGGGCAAAAAAAAAAATCACTTAATTTGAATTAAGCACCCCAAACCGAGCACGGGGCAATTTTGCCCCCATACTGTTTTAATCCCAATGTGAATCAATCAATTCAGATAATTCTTTGTGAATCTGGGTTAAAAGAAGAAGCACAATGCTGGAAATCTGAATATGTTGGACATGCACAAAGGTCAATCAGCAATTGTTAGAAACAGATGGGTAAATGTAACAGGCGCAGACAACTACAGACCAATGACACTTATTTAAATTCTGTGTAAAATGGAATAATGGAATTGGTTATCAAGATTAAACTTGAAGATGATCTGTACAACAACAACCTAATTAACAGCAGCCAAGATGACTTTAAGTAGGAAAGATCTGCCTGACTAACCTTGATTTCTTTGAGGAAGTGACAACGGTGGTGAGCCCTGTGATGTTAGGTAGTGAGACCTCCAAAGGGCCTTGGATAAGGTTCCACGAGAAAGGCTGCTATTTAAGCTCAAAGCTGCAGGGACTACAGGCAAAACACAGGAGTCTGGCTCATCTCCAGTGCTGGCTGATTCTCCTGGCTTCCCTGACAGCCTGTTGTTCTTCCATCATATTGAGCATATACAAAGGAAAGTCCATTGAATGACATCCCTCCAAAATCTGTAGAAGTGGTGACTCAAAAAATACTACATTGTGAAGCTCCAAGCTGTAGCCTTGAAAACATTTCCAGAAACACCAAAGCAAGGAAAAGTTAGAGCATGCAGTGTAAAAATGCCCCAAGATTGTCATTCAAAAAAATTATGTTACTTTCACTTCCTTAAAGAAATTACTTCCAGCCATGCTATCAGGTCTTGTCAGCAACACCTGTTAGATACAAGGGGTCATTATGGGGGCAGACACGAATTGAAATTGACAGGGTTCAGGGTGGTTGAAATCATCCTCTCCCAAACTCATTTTATTTGCACGTGCATTTTAATCCAGCCACCATTTTTCTCAGAAAACTTATCAGAGCGCATCATGGGCAGATCCTGTATTCTATAGAGTTTAGAAGAATAATCTCATTGAAATTCTTACAGGGATTGATAGGGTAGATACAGGAAGGATGTTTCCCCTGGCTGGGGAGTCTAGAACAGGGGTCACCGTCTCAGAATAAGGGTTCGGCAATTTAGGACTGCGATGAAGAGAAATTTCTTCACTCAGTGGGTAGTGAACCTTTGGAAATCTCTACCGCAGAGGGTTGTGGAGGCTCAGTCGTTGAGTATATTCAAGACAGAGATTGATAGATTTATGTATATTCAGGGAATCAAGGGATATGGGGACAGTGCAGGAAAGTGTTGAGGTAGAAGATCAGCTATGATCTTATTGAATGGCGGAGCAGGCTCATGAGGGCCGAATGGCCGACTCCTGCTCTGATTTCTTATGTTCTTATCCCCAGTAGATCCAGGGTTCACTCTCTCCCGGTATCCTGGTCAACAGTTATCCCTCAACCAACACCTAAAACAGATGATCATTTATTTTGTTGCCATTTGTGGGACCTTGCTGTAACCAAATTGGCGCTTCCCGACATTACCACATTATGACATTACAATGATAGTATCAAAACCATTGACAGTTTTCAAAGGCCACTATTACAAATAAAAAGGAAAACACTTGCAAATATTGGTAATCTGAAATTAGAAATAGAAAATACTGAGAGTAGACAGCAGGTCAGTTAGCATCTATGAAAGGAAAGGACAAGTCAGCATTTCAGGTGTAAGACCGTGCCTCAGCATTCATTATTAATATCAGTTTAGCAATTAAAGCTTCATTAATTTTGCTACCTAATCCCATAGTGCACCCTTCAGCTGTGAGGATATGTGTTATGTATGTAATAACTCGATAGACTGAATACTGTAAACTCACTCAGGTGCAAACCTGGCTCAAATTTATTTGTGCCCAAAGTGCCCACGTTACATGGTGGCTTGCTTTATATACCTGGCCCACATGCACATGCATACAGCCCATAGCCCTCCGACAGTGGCGTCCCCTGGTGGCTAGTAACCCCAAGCATACATACATGACAGTATGTATTTTGGATAGGAGATTTATGAATGGTTGTCATCAATCCTGCTCCATGATTGACAACCAGAGAGGCATTTCACAAATTTGTTTCGGGTAGTTTATGTTACCAATGCAGGTAGAACATTTTAAAGAACAAGTAGGAAATAGTTCAACATACGGACATATGAAATTGATGGGAAGGAAAAGTCCAGCTTGTCCATCAAGCCTGCCCCACATGTGATGGGACATGTATGAATCAGTATCGCGAACTGATTATGTTATTAAGGACTGCTGGCTACAGCAGCACTGCAGTTCTCAAAAGGATAATTTTTTAATATAAATTCGGTTTGCTGCAATGTAAACAAATTAAAGTGAAATACTGCTGCAAGGTACAATGTCGGAGCATCAATGGTCAATCTTATCATGCCAGCTTCTGTTAACCCTACTTCTCCATTGCCCGATAAACATGGCTTGGCAGATCTTAAATGCCTGAACTGCCAAACAGAAATGTGGAAGAAGTGCAGTAGAATGAATAAATAAATAGTCAATTGGTTTCTCATCGGGATAATTAAATGCAAAGCAGTAGTGCTCGCAATTGTTGTAGATTATTTTGCTGTTCTGGGTCAGGAAGCCAAACTGTTTGAAAAATCTTCTTCCAGATGGCTCCCCTGGTGGCTCGGTTGTTAAGTGCACTTTCAAGCTGGGGGTCACTGAATAGCAATCAAGATGGCAACCCTGATTGATTTTTTTTTTTCACCTACTAAACTCAGGGATGCCAAGGCTAATTTTAGCACCCTGTCTGAGATTAGCTAATTCAGCCGAGATTGGGGTTTAAACTTCAGATGTTCGTAATCTGTCTGCGACAAAACAAGATCTATTTATACACTGAGTCATCAGAGAATCTTAACATTTGCATTCGGAAATGAGAATGGCAGTTGCAGTACTGCAATGCAATAATTCTTGTACTTAAGAGTTCAGTTACATTTCAACTTTAGTGTCGCTATGAAGTGGTTTTCGCTTCTCACTGACGCTAACGTTGCAACGCAAATTCAAAGTATAGCTCTTACCTAATTCAGGAGAGAAGCAAAGTAAGATTCCCTGGAGGAGGTACTCCATCCAGGTGTCAAACCACATTTTAAAAGCAGGGTATCATTTGGATCGCCAGATCACTTTTTAAACCTACCTCAATTAATTTAAATGAAAAGAGGGTGGCCGCGGTATCTAAACATGAAACTTTTAACTGGGAGAGAGCTTTGCACATGCGTGTAAACATTCAGGCAGAGAGCTCTCTCCCGGGCAATGGAATTCAAGTTTCATGCAGGCAAAGTAAGTAGGGTACTGGCTGGATGAAACCTGGACTATAGTTACTGAAGTCTCAGACTGGAATCTGCAACTGTAAGATTGTCACACACAAAAAATGCTGTTATTTTCACTCCCTTGGTAGATATTCAGGGCTTCACGGAGGTACTTCTTATTGAAGTTTGAGCTTCTCTCCTGATTTTATTCCTTTAATTCAGAATACTGGGGCTGGGAAATTTTCATGGCACGTTCCACACTTCCTGTGAATGCCATGATAATTACAGCTGCAATTTGTTATAATGAGGGTAAAGTACATTATGAATGGTGGCATGGGACCTGCAAATCTGTTTGCAAGCTCTGACAAAGTATTTAGCTAATAAGTTTAGTTGTAATCACTGAAATATTCTGGCATAGTCATCCTTAATTGGTCATTATGAAAACCTTTTACATTTGGTTAAAATTTTATAGGAAAAATCTGTTAACTAATTGAAAAAAGCTTATACCTTAACATGCTTGATGTTCAGTTTTACAATCGTAAATTCTGGTGATGCCAGTCTCACGCTATTAATGTTCATTTGCCTCGGAGCACAGAAATCAATTTGCAAATATGCTGCGGTAAGCATCACCACCTTCTGCATCCTGCCACCTATTCTGATGGATAGCAGAGAGAAGGAATGGTGACCAAAGCACAAGGAATATTAAGAATTCCTGCCTCTCCACTATCATCCATCAAATGGCCCTAATACCGTGGAAAAGAAGCAGTCAGATGCCAAGAGTCCTTAATTGATACTTGCAATGTTTTCCCTTCACCCCCCCTTCTTTTCTGAAGACTTGTGCTGGGGGTTGAATCCACAAGCAATGGCCATTCTTCATGCACAATCTCCCACTGTGTCAGCAGCACCAAGTCCTGTTCACCCATCACCCCTGTGCTCACTGACCTACATTTGCTCACAACGGCTCAATTTAAAAATTCTCATCAAATCCCTCCATGACCTCACCCTTCTCTATCTCTGTAACCTCCTGCAGCTCTACAACCCTCTAAGATATCTGCACTCCTCCAGGTCTGGCCTCTTGCGCACCCAATTTTAATTGCTCCACATTTGGCGGCAGTGCCTTCAACTGCCGAGGCCCCATGCTCTGGAATTCTCTCCCTGAACCTCTCCGCCTCTCTACCACTCTTTCCTCCTTTAAGACGCTCCTTCAAACCTTCCTCTTTGGCCAAGCTTTTGGTTCGATATTAAAATTTGTTTGATAACATTCTTGTGAAGCACCTTGGGATGATTTCTTACGTTAAAAGCGCAATATAAATACAAGTTGTTGTTCTTGGATCAGAAGAGGAATGACATTGAAATCTGCATCTATCTTCACCCAGCGTCCACACCCAAACAAACAGGAGCAGGAGTAGGGTATTTGGCACTTTGAGCCTGCTCCGAAATTCAATAAGATCATCACTGATCTGATCTTGGCCTCAACTCCACTTCTCTGCCCGTTCCCCATAACCCTTGACGCCATTATCATTCAAAAATCTGTCTATCTCCACATTAAATATATTCAATGACCCAGCCTCCACAGCTCTCTGGGGCAGAGAATTCCAAAGATTCATGACCCTCTGAGAGAAGAAATTCCTCCTTATCTCAGTTTTAAATAGGTGACTCCTGATTCTGAAACTATGCCCCCTAGTTCTAGATTCTCCCATGAGGGGAAACATCCTCTCTGCATCTACCCTGTCAAGCCCCCTCAGAATCTTATACATTTCAATAAAATCAGCTCTCATTCTTGTAAACTTCAATGAGTATCGACCCAAACTGCTCAACCTTTCTTCATTAGACAACCCCTTCAACTCAGGAATCAACCTCGGGAACATTCTCTGAACTGCCTCCAATGCAAATATATCCCTCCTTAAATAAGGAGACCAAAACTGGACGCAGTACTCTAGGTGTGGTCTCACTAATGACCTGTACAGTTGTAGCAGGATTCCCTACTTTTAAACTCCATCCCCCTTGCAATAAAAGCCAACATTCCACTTGCCTTCGAAATTATTTGCTGTACCTATGTTTCATGTACAAGGACCCCCAGATCCCTCTGTACCTCAGCATTTTGTAATCTCTCCCCATTTAAATAATAATTTGCTTTTTTATTTTTCCTACCAAAGTAGATAACCTCACATTTTCCAAAGTGGATATTCCATGTGCCAAATTTTTGCCCATTCATTTAGCTTATCTATATCCCTTTGCAGATTATTTGTGTCTTGCTGACAACTTGCTTTCCCACCTATCTTTATATCATCAGCAAATTTGGCTACATTACACTCGGTTCCTTCATCCAAGTCATAAATATAAATTGTAAATAGTTGAGGGCCCAGCACTGATCCCTGTGGCACCCCACAAGTTACAGGGCTAGAAATTCCATAAAACCCGCCATTGCTGGATTGCTGCCCAAAAGATCGCTAAGATTCTTAAATTAACGCCAGCGAATAATTGCACAAAAAAAGGAAAAAATACCGCCCGGTGAGAAAATGGATCTTACACGTAGATTCCCGGCGGTTAAATGCGATCTTGGGAAAATTGGACCATTCTTAATCAAAATGGCCGGTAATTACTCAAATTTAGACTGATGCTGCGGTTGGACCTAGGGAGGGGGGAAATACCAAAAATATTTTTTCCAAGGAACAAAAAATAAAAATTCAGAAAACATTCTCAGGACCCTTTTTAACTTAATCGCTGTAAAAGAATTTTAAAAGAATGATAAAAAAAACACTTTAATTTACCTTTCTTTGCAGGTCCAGCTCCGGCTGCTTTTCGTGGGCAGTTTTTCCGATCTTACCTACGGGTCACCACTGAGCCCAAACTTGGGCGGTAGCGGTTTTTTCGGCAGTGTATGCCAGCGGTCCGCTCCCCAGCGATATTTCGAAACCGCCGGCGGAACTATTTGTGAAATGGAGTGGAAACTTTCACCGGGTAGATTTTTGCCAGAAACGAGCAGTATCCACCAAGAAAACCGGCGGAAATGGAATGGAAATTCCAGGCCACAGTTTGCCAACATGAAAATGACCCATTTATCCCAACTCTGTTCTCTGTTAGTTATCCAATCCTCTATCCATGCTAATGCGTTACCCTTAACCCCGTGAGCTCTTATCATGTGCAGTAACCTTTTATGTCATCATCATCATAGGCAGTCCATCGGAATCGAGGAAGACTTGCCTCCACTCTTAAAATGAGTTCTTAGGTGGCTGAACAGTCCAATATGAGAACCACAGACTCTGTCACAGATAGTCGTTGAGGGAAGGGGTGGGTGGGACTGGTTTGCTGCACGCTCTTTCCGCTGCCTGCACTTGATTTCTGCATGCTCTCGGCGATAAGACTCGAGGTGCTCAGTGCCCTTCCGGATGCAATTCCTTCACTTAGGGTGGTCTTTGGCCAGGGACTCCTGGGTGTCAGTGGGGATGTTGCACTTTATCAGGGAGGCTTTGAGGGTGTCCTTGTAACGTTTCTGCTGCCTACCTTTGGCTCATTTGCCGTGAATGAGTTCCGAGTAGAGCGCTTGCTTTGGGAGTCTCGTGTCTGGCATGCGAACAATGTGGCCTGCCCAGCGGAGCTGATCAATTGTGGTCAGTGCTTCAATGCTGGAGATGTTGGCCTGGTCGGGGACGCTAATGTTGGTGCATTTGTTCTCCTAGGGGATTTGTAGGATCTTGCGGAGACATCGCTGGTGGTTATCGAATGCCTTTTGGATATCCAAATAGACTACATCTACTGGTTCCCCTTTATCCACCCTGCTCGTTACATCTTCAAAGAACTCCAGAAAATTTGTCACACATGATTTCCCTTTCGTAAAACCATGCTGACTCTGTTTGACTGCAATATGATTTTCTAAATGTCCTGCTACTACTTCCTTAACAATGGACTCCAGCATTTTCGCAGTGACAGATATTAGGCTAACTGGTCTATAATGTCCTGATTGCTGTCTCCCTCCTTTCTTAAATAGGGGCGTTACATTTGCGTTTTTGAATCCACTACGACCTCACCAGAATCTAGGGAATTTTGGTAGATTATAACCAAAGCATCCACTGTCTCTGCAGCCACTTCTTTTAAGACCCTAGGATGCTGCTACCATTGCTGAGATCACTTATCTCAACACTGACAAAGGGTTGAATTTGGGGCCCTATTGGACCAGTTCCATTGTTCACAGCACATTTACCATCCAGAGCTCCTGGAATATTATAAATTGGCAACTTAATATTATCCTGCATAGTGCTGGTAACAGAAAAGTTGTGTGCAATAGTGTCATTGAGCCACAGTCCTTTTTGCTTTGAGTTCTACTTAACTGAAACACCCCTCACCACAGCCAGATGGTGGCTTTCTGTATTACCTTTAACACTTGTAATAAATGCAGCGATTAAAAACAGAAAATGTTGGAAAGTTTCAGCAGGTCAAGCAGTATCTGTGGAGAGAGAATCTGAGTTAATGGAGGGAATTTTCATAGAATCATAGAATCATAGAAGTTTACAGCACAGAAGGAGGCCATTTCGACCCATCGTGTCCGTGCCAGCCAACAAGAGGCTATCCAGCCTAATCCCACTTTCCAGCTCGAGGTCCGTAACCCTGCAGGTTACGGCACTTCAAGTGCACATCCAGGTACTTTTAAATGTGGTGAGGGTTTCTGCCTCTACCACCCTTTCAGGCAGTGAGCTCCAGACCCCCACAACCTTCTGCGTGAAGGCAGTTCCCCTCAAATCCCCTCTAAACTTTCTACCAATTACTTTAAATTTATGCCCGCTGGTTGTTGACCCTCTGCTAAGGAAAATAGGCCCTTTCTGTCCACTATATTTAAACCCTCATAATTTTATACACCTCAATGAGGTCTCCACTCAGCCTCTTCTGTTTCTAGGAAAACAAACCCAGCCTATCCAATCTGTCCTCATAGCTTAGATTCTCCACTCCCGGCAGCATCCTTGTAAATCTCTGTACCTTTTCCAGTCCAGTGCAATTACGTCCTTCCTGTAATGCGGTCACCGGAACTACACGCAGTACTCCAGCTGTGGCCTAACCTGTGTTTTATACAGTTCAAGCATAACCCCCCTGCTCTTATATTCTGTGCCTCAGCTAATAAAGGCAAGCATTCCGTATGCCTTCTTAACCACCTTATCTACCTGGCCTGCTACTTTCAGGGATCTGTGGACATGCAATCCCAGGTCCCTTTGTTCCTCTACACTTCTCAGTGTCCTACCATTTAATGTGTATTCACTTTCCCTGTTAGCTCTCCCCAAATGCATTACCTCACACTTCTCTGGATTAAATTCCATTTGCCATTGTTCTGCCCACCTGACCAGTTGATTGATGTCTTCCTGCAGTCCTCAGCTTTCTTCGTCATTATCAACTACACCCAGCCGATTTTAGTATCATCTGCAAACTTCTTAATCATAACCCCTATATTCAAAGTCTAGATCATTGATGTATACCACAAGTTTAGATCATTGATGATACCACAAAAAGCAAGGGACCCAGTACTGAGCCCTGCGGAACCCCACTAGAAACATCCTTCCAGTCACAAAAACACCCATCAACCATTACTCTTTGCTTCCTGCCTCTGAGCCAATTTTGGATCCAACTTGCCATTTTTGCCCTGGATCCGATGAGCTTTTACTTTTGTGACCAGTCTGCCATGTGGGACCTTATAAAATGCTTTACTAAAATCCATATACACTACATCATATGCACTGCCCTCATTGACCCACCTGGTTACCTCCTCGAAAAATTCAATCAATTTAGTCTGACACGACCTTCCCTTAACAAACCCGTGCTGACTGTCCTTGATTAATCCGTGTCATTCTAAATGTAGATTTATCCTGTCCTTCAGTATTTTTTCCAATAATTTTCCCACCACTGAAGTTAGGCTGACTGGCCTGTAATTACCCTTTCTCCCTTCTTAAACAAAAACTACCACATTAGCAGTCTTCTTGTCCTCTGGCACCACACCTAAAGCCAGAGACGATTGGAAAATGATGGTCAGAGCCTCTGCTATTATCTCTGTAAGGGATAAATTGTAAGGTTGCAAAAAGGGAGTCAGAATTATGCTGAAGGTAGCAAACTTATAAAGTGCCTATGTATGTAACACTTGCTTGTATATGTATAGCAGACTTATACACATTAAACTATAGTTTAACCTTAGTAACATTTAAACAGCCAAAGTCAGCAGTTTGTTTAAAAGCTCCTGAGGAAGAGATAAAGAAGGCAGTACAAACCACCCTAGGCATCGGATAGACTGGGATAGAGAGCAAAATGGAACAAAACAATTGCATGTACCACTCAAAGCCCGTCGGATAAGAGTCAACAAATCAATGTAACTTTGCTGATAACAATAGCAATGATTTTGTAGGAGGATAGCTCCTCTCCGAAACCTGTATAAATTATGCTTGAAAACTCTTGTATTTTGGAGGTTCCACATCGGAACCTTCCCTTGCAATTGCTCGTAATACAAGCTGGTTGAACCTGGGATTTTGTGTGTTCACTTCCATGATCGTTATACAACAGGAGGAAGGGCGAGGTGTCGATTAACTATATCAGTTAGTCTACATTGAGGGAGAGAAGCCTCCTTTTACCCCAACAGATGGGCAGGTGTCGATTAACTGTATCAGTTAGTCGACCTTGAGGGAGAGAAGCCTCCTTTTACCCCAAAAAACCTCTTTTGCTTCATTTAACATCCTGGGATACATTTCATCTGGGCCTGGGAACTTATCCACTTTCAAAGCTGCTAAACCCCTTAATACCTCCTCTCTCACTATATTTATTTCATCTAATATTTCACACTCCTCCTCCCTGATAGTAATGTCTGCATCACCCCTCTCTTTTGTGAAAACAGATGCAAAGTATTCATTAAGAACCATACCCACATCTTCCGCCTCCACACACAGATTACCCTGATGGTCCTACCCTTTCTTTAGTTATCCTCTTGTTCTTAATATATTTATAAAACATTTTTGGTTTTTCCCTGATTTTACTTGCCCATTCTTTCATGCTCTCCCTTTGCTTTCCTGATATCTTTTTTTCATTTCACCCCTGGACTTTCTATACTCTCTAGAGATTCTGCAGTATTTAGACCTCGGTATCTGTCATAAGCTTCCCTGTTTTTCTTTATCCTACCCTGTATGTCCCTAGATATCCAAGGGGGTCTAGATTTGTTAGTCCCACTATTTTTCTTTATGGGCACATATTTGGTCTGAACACTCTGGATCTTCTCCTTGAAAGCCTCCCACTGCTCTGACACTTATTTACCTTCAAGTAGCTGTTTCCAGTCCACTATGGCCAAATCACCTCTCAGCTTAACAAAGTTGGCTTTTCCCCAATTTAGAACTTTTATTCCTGGTCTATCCTTGTCCTGTTCCATAACTACCTTAAATCTAACTCAATTATGGTCACTAGCACCTAAATGCTCTCCCACTGATACCCCTTCCAACTGCCCAGCTTCATTCCATAAAACTATATCCAGAACCACCCCCTCCCATGTTGGGCTTGCTATATACTGGCTAAAAAAGTTCTCTGAATGCATTTTAGGAATTCTTCACCCACTACACTCTTCACACTAATTTTGTCCCTGTTAATATAAGAATAGTTGGAATCCCCTACTATTACTGCCCTATAGTTTTTGCACTTCTCAGAAATTTGCCTACATATTTTCTCTTCTATCTCCTTCTCACTGTTTGGGGATCGATAATACACGCCCAGCAGCGTGATTGCCCCTTTTTTGTTTTTCAGTTTGACCCATATGGCATCCTTTGATGATCCCTCTAACATATCATCCCTCCTCATAGCTGAAGTTCCATTAATCAATAGCGCGATCCTACCTCCCTTTTTACCCCCCTCTCTGTCCCGTCTGAAGATCCTGTAACCAGGAATATTGAGCTGCCGTACCTGCCCCTCTTTTAGCCATGTCTCTGCAACAGCTATAATATCATACTTCCAAGTGTCTACCTGTGCTCTCAGCTCATCTGCCTTATTCGTTATACTCCTTGCATTGAAGTAGATACCATTTAGTACAGCCAGACCTCCTTGTTGACCACTTTCTAGCCCTTGTTTCCTCTGTCCTTCAAATTCACTTTCTACATTCTTGCTTTTCAATTCCAGCTTTACTTCCCTCCCGATTGAATCTATTCTCAGGTTCCCATCCCCCTGACAAGCTAGTTTAAACCTTCCCCAAGAGCACCCCCCCGCACCCCCCCCCCCCCTCCCGAGGATGTTGGTCCTGGCTCTGTTGAGGTGCAACCTGTCCGGCCTGTACAGTTCCCACCTCCCCCAGAAGTGGTCCCAACTCATCTCTCCAGCCACGCGTTCATCTGCTCTATCCTCCTATTTCTGTACTTACTAGCTCATGGCACCGGAAGTAATCCAGAGATTACTACCTTTGATGTCCTGCTTTTTAATCTCTCTCCAAGCTCCCTAAACTCTGCCTGCAGGACCTCATCCCTCTTTCTACCTGTCATTGGTCCCAATATGGATCATGACCTCTGGCTGTTCACCCTCTCCCCCCAGAATGTCCTGCAGCTGCTCGGTGACATCCTTAACCCTGGCACCAGAGAGGCAACATACCATCCTGGAGTCACGTCTGCAGCCACAGAAACGTCTGTCTGTTCCCCTGACTATTGAATCCCCTACCACTATAGATCTTCCATTCTTCTTCCTCCCCCCCCGTGCAGCTGAGCCACCCGTGGTGCCATGGATTTGGCTCTGGCTGCACTTCCCAGAGCCATCGCTCTCACCGGTACTCAGAACAGAGTACCGGTTGGAGAGCGAGATGGACTCTGGAGACCCCTGCTGTATCTGCCTAGTCCTCCTCTTCTGTCCGGCGGTCACACAATCCCTGCACACTCTTAAGCTGCAGAGTGACCACCTCTAGAAATGTGCTATCCACGTAGCTCTCAGTATCACGGATGCACCGCGGTGACTCCAGTCGCCGCTCAAGCTCCAGAACACGGAGCTCGAGTTGGTGCAGCTGGAGACACCTCCTGCACATGTGGTCGTCCCAGCTGCGCGAAGCATCCAGGATTTCCCACATGCCACAGGATGTGCAATCCACGGGACTGAGCTGCCCTGCTATCCCTCTAGTTACAGTCGCAACTATCAAGCAGAAATAAACTCTAAACCTCAGCAAATCACACCCAGCCGCTACTCAGCAAACAGCTGATTTAATTAATTATGTTTTTTAGATAATAAAGATCACTTATCTATTTAATTGCAGCTCCTAACTTACACCAATGCCCAAGGTTTTAAAAAAAGAAAGAGAAATACTCAACAATCAACCGGCCAATCGCTTACCTGCTTGGCTGTGATGTCACACTTCGATTTCGAATCTTTTTACATTTTGTCTCTTACTGTTATCGCTGCTGCAGATAGTTCCTCCCGATCCCCGGCTCCTCCCGATCCCCGGCTCCTCCCGATCCCCAGCTCCTCCCGATCCCCGGCTCCTCCCGATCCCCGGCTCCTCCCGATCTCCGACTCCTCCCGATCCCTAGCTCCTCCCGATCCCTAGCTCCTCCCGATCCCCGACTCCTCCCGATCCCCGGCTCCTCCCGATCCCCATTTCCTCCCCAACCCCGGTTCCTCCCGATCCCCATTTCCTCCCCATCCCCGGTCCCTCCCGATCCCCGGCTCCTCCCGATCCCCGGCTCCTCCCGATCTCTGACTCCTCCCGATCCCCGGCTCCTCCCGATCCCCGACTCCTCCCGATCCCCAGCTCCTCCCGATCCCCATTTCCTCCCCAACCCCGGTTCCTCCCGATCCCCATTTCCTCCCCATCCCCGGTCCCTCCCAATCCCCGGCTCCTCCCGATCCCCAGCTCCTCCCGATCCCCAGCTCCTCCCGATCCCCGACTCCTCCCGATCCCCGGCTCCTCCCGATCCCCATTTCCTCCCCATCCCCGGTTCCTCCCGATACCCGGCTCCTCCCGATCCCCAGCTCCTCCCGATCTCTGACTCTTCCCGATCCCCAGCTCCTCCCGATCTCTGACTCCTCCCGATCCCCAGGTCCTCCCGATCTCCGACTCCTCCCGATCCCCAGCTCCTCCCGATCCCCAGCTCCTCCTGATCCCCGGCTCCTCCCGATCCCCGGTTCCTCCCGATCCCCAGCTCCTCCCGATCCCCGGTTCCTCCCGATCCCCGGCTCCTCCCGATCTCGTTGTGCTGCCGCCTTTTCAAGCCCTGTACCCCCAAGAACGGGTAGGTTGGGGACAGCTGGGTAGTTATAATAATTGATTTTTAAAATGTGAATCTTAACCCGGCTCCACCGCGCCCATATCCGGGTTTACCACAGGCATATTTGGATGCCTGCGAGTAACCTACTCGCTGAGTTTGAGGTGTTAATTAGTGAAGTTGGGAGGGTACTTACTGCTGCAATTAACGTCCTTTGGAGACGTTGATGAGGTGTTTTTAATTGAATTTTACTTATGTTTAAATGTAACAGTCCAGTGTTTGCGATCAGGATGATGGCGAACTGGCAGCATTCATCATTCTTCTGCCTTTGAGACTGACTGCAACTTCGGTAATCGTTCGGAAGTCATTGACAGCTCCGAAACAGGCAGTGCCATGCACCCCCTCCACAGAGCTGGCAATCAGTGTAATCAGCCAAATCATTGAAACTGACTCTTCCACAGTAAGTACGTTGTTAAATTCCCCACAAAAGTTAGACCCAAAGGGAATAGGTGTAACTGGGGTTTTGACAGTGTTATTACTGCAAAACAAATGTTAAGGGCCTGGAAATGTCATTTTAATTTGGTTCAGTTTGAAATTTCTCTATCTTAATCAAAAGTAAAAGTTTTAAGAATTTCCTAAAAATGTTTTTTAAGTTTTTTTAAAGTTTGTCCATCTTTATTTCAGGTTTGCCTTTTACCCCACGTGAGAGCCCCAATCTTTGTTATGCTCTCTCTAATATTTTTTTAAAGTTAGAATTTTAAGAGCTTGCTCACTTCCTTGTTTTGCTGTCTGTGAGAATTCTACATTTTGATTGGCTGCTTAGACAGCCTGTTAATGTCACAGCAGTTCGCACAAGTGGACCCCCACTAAATTCCCTTGCTCTGAATTGAACGTCGGAAAACCCGAAGTTCGCGATTCAGGGATCGCAAGACCCTTGTGCGAAGTGTACTTCGGGACCAACAGTGAACACCTTCACTTCACCGCTGACCACAAATTCCGGGCCAACTTCTCCAGCTCGGGAAACTGATCCGTGAAACGGAGACAAGATTGAGCCACAGTCCAGGTGAGTATTTAAACTTGTGACTGCCCCATCTGAACAAAATCTCACTGATTACAGCTGTTGTCTCCGTTCCCTCTGGCAAATGTTTGGCAGCGAGTGGCTGCGTGGGGGGCAGCACTTTCTAAAGTTTGGAGGCTTTCAAACTGACCAGATCAGGATGGAGGCACATTGGATGTGTTTGACAACACATCAGAATATGAAGACCATCACCATCCACGGCAGAGACAACGTGCGGTGGTGGGATCAGCACCATGCACAGGAGAGAGGTGCACAGGAGAGAGGCTGAGGTTGCATTACCCACACCACACAGTTTACAGACAGGGGCTCAGTTTCCTTGATCTCTCGGAAGAGCAGTGCTTCCCCAGGCTGAGTTTGTCACATCAGGTGGTGGCCGACATATGCAGCCTCCTAGAAGAAGACCTGCTCCCTGCTGGAGCTGGTGGACATGCATTGCCAGTAGGTGTAAAGGTCACCACTACGCTCAATTGGTTTGCCTCTGGTTCGTTCCAGGGCACTACCAGAGATATCTCTAGGGTCTCGCAGTCCGCTGTACCTAAATGCATAAGGCAGATGATGGATGGATTGTTTGCCAGGGCTGGGAGTTATGTAAACCTCCCTTGTGATGAAAATAACCAGAAAGAGTGGGCACTCGGATTCGCCTGTCTGGCTGGATTCCCCCAGCTATCGGATGCCATCGATTGCACACATGTCAAACCGAGCACCTCCACAGCAACCAAGAGTATTTAGAAAGTGCAAGGATTATTTGTCCGTCAATGCGCAGCTGGTATGCAACCACAGGAAGGTCATGCAGATCTGCACCAGATTCCCTGGGAACTGTCACGGTGCATTTATACTGTGGCTGTCCAACCTTCCAGACCTTTTCATGCCAGGAAGCAGACTTCAGGACTGGCTCATAGGAGACAATGCATATCCCCTGCAAACGCGCCTCATGACACCTGTGAGGAACCCCACCAATGAGGCACATGTCCACCGTGTGCCCGCGATCAAGCCATTGGAATGCTGAAGATGCACTTCAGGTACTTCAATACGTCCCTTCAGTACTCACCAGCGAGGGTGTCCATCATAATAATGGCGTGCTGCGTTCTGCACAACATTGCACAACCGAGAGGCTTGTAGGTGAAGGAGGACGAAGGGGCTCATCAATCATCTTCAGATGAGAACATAGAGGAGCAGAAGGAGCAAGAGGAGGAGGAAGACCCATCACCAGTCCAGCCACATACTTTGCTGTCAGGGGTGCCAGGATAGCCTAATATTGCAAAGATTCACCTAGTATTGGCACACACAGCAAAACATACCAATTGAAGTCCTGCGGTCCACTCCTGCCACGAGCACCAACCGCCCCCACCACAACCCTTTGCACTGAACAGACCTTCAACCACTCATCCACTCCTTGCACATCCTCCCAATGGGTCCTGTCATGTACTGACATTCACCATGAGACAAGTGGAAGGACGAGCTTACACTCAGAACGCAATAATGGACACGACGAGGAAGTGCTTCTAATCAATATATTTTACTGCTGTTATAAAAAAAGGAAACTTAACCACATAACTTTTTGTCATGCATCCATGTGCACACTCATGGTGAATTACAATTTGTTTAACTTACTCTTCCTGCTGCTTCTATGTGGTGCATCCCATGTGTCTTCAGCCGAGATAGAGGCAGACTGCTCACACCCCTCTCCTGACTGCTGAGATGTTTTGGGCCTACGCCAAGGTTTTGGGCCTAGGTTTTTAAGCCCTGACTGCTCCATCTGCACCTGTGTATGGGCAGACTCAGCCAGCAGGAGACAAGGCAGCATGGCTGAGGGAGGGAAGGGTGACGTGTGAGAAGCGGGAACACTTTGAGTGGAGTTCCCACTTCCATGTCCTCTTTCACGATCATCCCTCTCCTGGGCCAGTGCCACTTCACTCCTGCCACTCTGATGCAGACCAGTTGGTGGAGATCAGTGATGCATTGTACGGCCATGGATAAAGTATCTGTTATTCTGTTTAAGGCAGCAGCCAACTCCTGCACAGCCATGGTCACGGCCTGTATGGACTCAGTTGAGAGCCAAAGTTGAAGCTTCATTTTTAAAAATTTGTTCCTGGGATGTGGGCGTCGCTGGGAAGGCCAGCATTTATTGCCCATCTCTAGTTGCCCTTGAGAAGGTGGTGGTGAGCCGCCTTCTTGAACCGCTGCAGTCCGTGTGGTGAAGGTACTCCCACAGTGCTGTTAGGGAGGGAGTTCCAGGATTTTGACCCAGCGACGATGAAGGAATGACAATACATTTCCAAGTCAGGATGGAGTGTAACTTGGAGGGGAATTTTCAGGTGATGGTTCTCCCATGCGCCTGCTGCCCTTGTCCTAATAGGTGGTAGAGGTCGCGGGTTTGGAAGTGCTGTCGAAGTAGACATAGCGAGTTGCTGCAGTGCATCTTGTAGATGGTACACACTGCAGCCACGGTGCGCCGGTGGTGGAGGGAGTGAATGTTTAATGTGGTGGATGGGGTGTCAATCAAGCGGGCTGCTTTGTCCTGGATGGTAATGAGCTTCTTAAGTGTTGTTGGAGCTGCACTTATCCAGATAAGTGGAAAGTATTCCAACACTGACTTGCGCCTTGTAAATGGTGTGAAGATTTTAGGGAGTCAGGAGGTGAGACACTCACCGCAGAATACCCAGCCTCTGACCTACGATTGTGGACACAGTATTTATGTGGCTGGTCCAGTTAAGTTTCTGGTCAATGATAACCCTCAGGATGTTTACGGTGGGGTTTCGTCGATGGCAATGCCGTTGAATGTCAAGGGGAAGTGGTTAGACTCTCGCTTGTTGGAGATAGTCATTGCCTGACACTTGTGTGGCATGAATGTTACTTGCCACTTATCAGCCCAAGCCTAAAAGTCATCCAGGTCTTGTTGCATGCGGGCACGGACTGGTCCATTATCTGAGGAATTGCGAATGGAACTGAACACTGTGCAATCATCAGCGAACATCCCCACTTCTGACCTTATGATGGAGAGAAGGTCACTGATGAAGCAGCTGAAGATGAGTGGGCCTTGGACACTACCCCGAGGAACTCCTGTAGCGATATCTTTGGGCTGAGATGATTGACGACCATAACCATCTTCCTTTCTGCTAGGTTTGACTCCAGCCAGGGGGGAGTTTTCCCCCTGATTCCCATTGACTTCAATTTTGAGGCACTCTCTCCATGGCAGATATTCTCACAATTCCCTGCACCACCAAACCACTAGCAATCGATCTGGACTCCGCCATCCTCTTCGCTATTGTGGAGAGTGTGTGTGGCATGTCTGCCAGTAGCTGGCTATGTTGCTGATGCACCTCTAGCATTCTCATTCCCAATGATAGCCTCCAAGGTTCAACATCTGTACCCAGCGAAGCAGAGCTTGGAAGGGATTGTGCAGCCTCTCCACAGCTGTCCATGTGACCAGTGATTGCTCGTGCTCACTTGTGAATCATGAATCACCAAGTGAAAACGCAACCAGCTCTCTAACTGGGCCTACCGAAGTGTGAGTATTTGCACTGGTGCATGGCTGTACGTCCTGTGAAAGTGCAGCCTCAGAAGGAAGGGGGTTCTCTGAGGAATTATTCTCGTGCATGTCCTGTGTCACAAGCTGTACGCATGAAGGCCCTGGAAGACAAAATAAAGGGATATGATTTAGTTGTGGCAAATTCACAAGCTTGACAATCACCACACTCAGTCTTCTCGTTGGTCAGACATTGATGAAATAAAGTCAGCATATATGTGTCAGAGATATTTGTAATTCTGTCACCAGCTATCTGCGGCTCCCTGTCTCTCCAACTCTGTCTGAGAGGGACGCGGATGTGGCAGTTATCTCCTCCTTTGCATCTGTGAGCTGGACTATTTGAGGCATGCCACCTCCCATCTTCTTTCTCTTCCTTGCATTTGCACTTTCTTCTACAAGGGGCTATAAAACAGACCTGTGAGTGAAGGTGAGGTCATCATCCTAGGCCGTCCCTCGAAGCGAGGATGACTTACTTCCACGCCAAAAAGAGATGAATTCACAGGTGCTTCAATGTTCCAGATCCCAAACTAATATTCCAGATCCCGAACTACATCTTGAAGGGTGGAAGATTTCTATCTTTGCATTGTCCCTTTAAATACAGCTGAGATCACATGCTGCGATTGTGCTTTGCGCCTGCTGTGCAACTTGGAGACGCAATACCCGAAAGTCAAAATGAATTGCTTCATTCAGTTGTGATCGCAACCCGCTGAATTGACTTCTGGGTTTTGCCCACACAATTCTAGCCCACACTGCAATGCTCAGATTAATTTCGGGGCCAACATTTCAGGGCGATCATTTGAGATACAGAGAACGTTTCTGACTATCCTAAACAATTCTTTAGTTTTTGCTAACATAAGAAAATAAGAAGTAGGAGCAAGAGTAGGCCATTTGGCCCCTCGAGCCTGCTCCGCCATTCAATAAGATCATGCTCCGCCATTCAATAAGATCATTGAACTATTTTCACTTTTTCTTTAGATCCTCCTGCACCACACACCATTCTTTAGCCAAAAGTGGCAGATAACACAGTCACAGGCCAATCTGTGCTGCTTTATAGAGGGCTGCTTGGAGAAAGAAAGCAGACCTACAGACAACTGAAGGCTGAGTTCCAACAAAAAACTTGGGACCTAAAGATCAGACGGTGGATGGACAAAGCGCAGGAGATCCAGCAACTAGCCAACAATCACGACGTGCGTGGATTTTTTTAGCACTGTCAAGGCCACCTACGGCCCAAGCACTCAAGGTCATATTCCACTGAGAGCTAAGAATGGCGAGGTGCTCATCAAGGACAGAGAGGCAGTCAGCCAGCGTGCTACCTGCCACCACCTTGGCACAATCCCAGCCCGGCATGAGGTTGAAAAGGCCATCTGACAACTGAAGAACAACAAGGCCTCAACAGCAGATGAAATCCCCGCTGAAGTATTAAAGTATAGCGGAGAAGTACCCTTGGCACGAATCCATGACTTCATCTCTCTTATCTGAAAGGAGGAGAGCATGCCAAGGGATCTCAGAGATGCTGTAATCGTGACCATCTTCAAGAAAGGTGACAAGTCCAATTGCGGTAATTACAGAGGAGTTTCCCTGCTGTCTGCCGCAGGGAAAATCATCGCAAGAATCCTCCTCAATTGCCTTCTCCCTGTGGCTGAAGAGCTCCTCCCAGAGTCGCGATGCGGATTCCACCCACTAAGGAGCACAATGGACATGATCTTCACCACATGACAAATCCAATAAAATGTAGAGAGCAGCACCAATCTCTGTACATGGCCTTATTTGACTTCACAAAGGCCTTCGACTCTCAATCATGAGGGATTATGGAGTGTCCTTCTCAAATTTGGCTGTCCTCAAAAATTCATCACCATCCTCCTGACCAATGGATCCACCACAGACCCAATAAAAGTGCAGATTATGTCTTCGCAAGGCTGTGTCATCGCACCAACGCTCTTCTCAATCTCCCTCGCTGCAAAGCTTCATCTCACCCTTAACAAGCTCCCCACTGGTGTGAAATTAATCTACAGGACAAGTGGGAAATTGTTCAACCTCCATCGCCTCCAGTCCAGATTCAAGGCTGTTCCAATCTCTGTCATTGAATTACCTTATGCAGACAACGCTTGTGTTTGTGCACACTCGAAGGCCGAACTCCAAACCATCGTTGACACCTTCAATGAAGCGTTTATGAGTCTGGGCCTTATAGTAAACATCCGTAAGGCAAAGATTCTCTACCAACCTTCCTACGCCACACAGTGCTGCTCCCTGATTACCCAGACCTTTAACGAGACCTTGGACAATGTGGACCACTTCCCATACCTTGGGAGCCTACTATCAGCAAGGACAGACATCAATGACGAAGTCCAACACCACCTTCAGTGTGCCAGTGCAGCCTTTGGTCACCTGAGGAAAAGAGTGTTCGAAGACCAGGATCTCAAACCCAGCACCAAGCTCATGGTCTATAGAGAAGTATATCCGCCCTCCTATATGGTTCAGAGACATGGACTATGTACAGTAGGCACCTCAAACCACTGGAGAAGTACCTCCAAAGCTGCCTCCGCAAAATCCTGCAAATTCATTGGCAGGATAGGCGCATCAACATCAGCATTCTCGCTGAGGCCAACATCCCCAGCCTCGAAGCATTGACCACACTCGATCAGTTCTGATGCTAGACTCCAGAAACAAGCAGTCTACTCAGAACTACATTACGGCAAGCGAGTCCCAGGAGGGCAGAGAAAATGCTTCAAGGACTCCCTCAAAGCTTCCTTGAAAAAAATGTAACATCCCCACCAACTCTTGGGAATCCCTGGCCCAAGACCGCTCAAAGTGGAGGAGAAGCATCCGGGAAGGCGCCGAACATTGAGTCTCTTCGCCAGGAGCACGCGGAAGCCAAGCGCAAACATAGAAACATAGAAACATAGAAAATAGGTGCAGGAGTAGGCCATTCGGCCCTTCGAGCCTGCACCGCCATTCAATAAGATCATGGCTGATCATTCCTTCAGTGCCTCTTTCCTGCTTTCTCTCCATACCCCTTGATCCCGTTAGCCGTAAGAGCCATATCTAACTCCCTCTTCAATATATCCAATGAACTGGCATCAACAACTCTCTGCGGCAGGGAATTCCACAGGTTAACAACTCTCTGAGTGAAGAAGTTTCTCCTCATCTCAGTCTTAAATGGCCTACCCCTTATCCTAAGATTGTGTCCCCTGCTTCTGGAGTTCCCCAACATCGGGAACAATCTACCCGCTTCTAACCTGTCCTGTCCCGTCAGAATCTTATATGTTTCTATGAGATCCCCTTTTATCCTTCTAAACTCCAGTGAATAAAGGCCCAGTTGATCCAGTCTCTCCTCATATGACAGCCCAGCCATCCCGGGAATCAGTCTGGTGAACCTTCGCTGCACTCCCTCAATAGCAAGAATGTCCTTCCTCAGATTAGGAGACCAAAACTGAACACAATATTCCAGGTGAGGCCTCACTAAGGCCCTGTACAACTGCAGTAAGACCTCCCTGCTCCTATACTCAAAGCCCCTCGCTATGAAGACCACGAGCTACGTCAGTGCTGAAGAATTATGACAGTGTCTCCAGAATTCTCTAACTCAGGATTTGACTAACTGAACCACATGTGCATTATAGTCCTTTGTATACCATAACCAGACCCTCTGGATAACGGATGAATATGTCCAATTAAAAAAAGACAAAATGTTTACACACAGCTGCCAATGTTATACCCGAGGAAATATTAATATTTGGACATATTAGAAGTTTCACACGGATCTTGGCTTTAAGGATTAAGCACACGATGTATAAGACTGCTTCCCTGCAGCTACAGTAACACATTGGAGAAATAGATCAAAGAAATTGATATTTACCATTTAAAGAAGTTGATCAGCCGACCTACGTCACATTCACCGAGGTTAATCACGGGCAACGCATGTGAGCTCTGCCACACCAAGGACTGGTCCAGCTTCCTCTCAGCACCTGGAGCGTACGACAAATCAAGCACCCCACCCACCTGTCCCTCCATCATCATTATCATCATAGGCAGTCCCTCAGAATCGAGGAAAACTTGCTTCCACTCCCAAAGTGAGTTCTTTGATGGCTGAACAGTCCGATACGAGAACCACAGACCCTGTTACAGGTTCGAACAGACATTCGTCGAGGGAAGGGGTCGGTGGGGCTGGTTTGCCGCGTGCTCCTTCCACTGCCTGCGCTTGGCCTCTTCACACTCTCTGCATTGAGGCTCGAAGAGCTCAACGCCCTCCCGGATGAACTTTCTCCACCTCGGGCGGTCTTCGGCCAGGGTCTCCCAGGTGTCCGTGGTGATGTCGCACTTTACCAGGGAGGCTTTGAGGATGTCTTTATAACGTTTCCGCTGTCCTCCTTCGGCTCGTTTACCACGAAGGAGCTCCACATAAAGTATTTGCTTAGTGAGTCTCGTATCTGGCATGCGAACTATGTGGCCTGCCCAGCGAAGCTGATCGAGTGTGGTCAGTGCTTCAATACTGGGGATGTTGGCCTGGTCGAGGACACTGATGTTGGTGCGTCTGTCCTCCCCAGGGGATTTGCAAGATCTTGCGGAGACATCGTTGGTGATATATCTCCAGTGACTTGAGGTGCCTTCTATACATTGTCCAAGCCTCAGATCCATACAGGAGGGCGGGTATTACTACAGCCCTGTAGACCATGAGCTTGGTGGTAGATTTGAGGGCCTGGTCTTCAAACACTCTTTTCCTCAGAAGGCCGGCGGCTGCACTGGTGCACTGGAGGCGGTGTTGAGTCTCCGCATCAATGTCTGCCTTTGTTGATAAGAGGCTCCCGAGATATGGGAAATGGTCCACGTTGTCGAGGGTCACACCATGAATCTTGATGAATGGGGGGGCAGTGCTGTGCAGCGGGGACAGGCTGGTGGAGGACCTTTGTCTTACAGATGTTAAGCGTAAGGCCCATGCTTTCAGATGCCTCAGTGAATACATCGACTATATCCTGGAGTTCAGCCTCTGAATGTGCGCAGACGCAGGCGTCGTCCGCGTACTGCAGCTCAACGACAGAGGTTGGGGTGATCTTGGACCTGGCCTGGAGGCGGCGTGGGTTAAACAGCTTCCCACTGGTTCTGCAGTTTAGTTCCACTCCAGGGGGGAGCTGCCACCACCTGCCTCACCTGTGACAGAGACTGTAGATCCTGCATTGGTCTCATCAGGATCTCATGAGAACTCATATTAGTGTGGAAGCAAGTCATCCTCGACTCCGGGGATCTGCCTGAGAAGAGAGGTTCTCAGCTTCCCATGGAAATTGGTAGCGCAGCCAAAAAGATCAACCATACACCGACACTGCTTCAACAAGCAACAACAGTAAATAGCAATAAAAACTCTTCTGACCAAGGGTCATCGACCCGAAACGTTAACTCTGTTTCTCTCCACAGATGCTGCCTGATCCGCTGAGATTTCCAGCATTTTCTGTTTTTACTTCAGATCCCAGCATCCGCAGTATTTTGCTTTTGTACAGTAAAAAGCAATACTGTTCAATGGAATCAAACTCCTGGGCCTCCATAAGCCACTAAGTGGAGCTGACTACCTATTGCTCACTATCTCTGTTTGATGTACATGGTACCACGTATAAGGATACATTTTCCAATTAGATATGCTGGTTGTGCAGGTGGAGAATGGTCACAAGGGGATCAGAAAATTGGCCAGCAGGCAGTCTGCAGGTTTTGCATCCAATTCCTTCTGTTCTCTATTATCCAGCTGGCTTCGTTTTGTGTCCCAGTGTCCTTTCACACATTTCATTAAGGCCTCAGAATGCATAGCAAAAATATTGAAATGGATTTCCCAGCTTTGGCACTGGGGCTGGGCTTTTTACCTTCAAAGCACACTTTGAATGGGTGCAGGGGAAGCTCCCTGTGCAATGCAACTCTAAAAGGGGCTTTGTATGGTTTTTATTGTTGCAAGGTTTACAGTATTTTTATTGTAGTCCTGTGTTGTTTTTATGAGATTTTTTTCAGTACTTCTGATGTTTTTATTAATATCTTTTTAGAACTATCTTTTGAGGGACATGTTTATTTACTTTTTATTTGATTATGGTAAGTTTGTTTTCAAAGGTCCTGAATAAAATGGTCCATTTTTGTCCCCTAAATCACCAGAAAGCAGACTATAAGCACACGAAGGGGAGCTTTCTAATACCAACTGTCTTTGGAGCTCACAGAGCTACAAGGCAGCTAGGTAAAAGTTGTTGTGGCAGGTGGCAAGTGAAAGTTAAGGTTTGATATGCTCCAAGTACTGTATTGCATGGATAAAGTATTATAACATGAAATGTGGCATGCCAGGCGATATCAACAAACATCTGAGCTGCACTGGCTACGTTTGAATTATGCCTTTAACTACATCTGCAGGCTGTGGCATGATTACAAGGACACTTACATGTCAATACCCAAGGACCACTACCTCTGCAATTCAGGTCAGCTTGCAGTGCAGTTGCAGAACTATGCTATTGTTAAAAGGACATCTGCAGGCAACTTGTAACATGGCCATGTCTCTGCCAGTGGCAATCATGGGCATCACCACCTTCGTAGGATAAAGAGCAGGGAGGTTATGCTTAAATTGTATAATATTTTGGTTAGGCCACAGCTGGAGTACTGCATACAGTTCTGGTCGCTGTATTATAGGAAGGACGTGATTGCACTGGAGAGGGTGCAGAGGAGATTTACTAGGAGGCTGCCTGGAATGGTGAATTTTAGTTATGGCGACAGATTGGATAGGCTGGGTTTGTTCTCATTGGAACAGGGGAGGTTGAGAGAAGACCTCATTAAGGTGTACAAAATATTGAGGGGCCTGGACATAGTGGATAGTAAGGGTCTATTGCCATTGGTGGAGATGTCTATTATGAGGGGGCATAGTTTAAGGTGATTGGTGGAAGGTTTAGAGGAGTTTTGAGTGGGGGGGGGCTTCTTTACGCAGAGGGTTGTGGGGATCTGGAACGCTTTGCCTGGAAGAGTGGTGGATGCAGAAACCCTCAACACGTTTAAGAGATGATTGGATGGGCACTTAAAGTGCAGTAACCTGCAGGGTTATGGACCTAGAGCTGGTAATTGGGATTAGACTGGATGACCTTTTGTTGGATGGAGCAGATATAATGGTAAGTACTGCAGGGAATAGAATACGGCCAGGGTGATCTCCTGGACTAGTGTCGATCGCCTGGATGGGTCGGAGAGGAATTTTCCCAGATTTGTTCTCCCTAAATTGGCCTGGGTTTTTATCTGGTTTTTGCCTCTCCCAGGAGATCACATGTCTCTGTTTGGGGTGGAGTGTAGAATGTTTTAGTATGAGGGGTGTCGCAGTTGTGGTGAGGCAGACTGGTTGGGCTGGGTGCTCTTTGCCTTTCTGTCATTGTTCGTAGGTTTATATGTAACCTTTAGGGCTGCTGACCAAGGGCCGTGTGCCTCTTTGTCGGCCGGCGCAGACACGATGGGCCGAAATGGCCTCCTTCTGCGCTGTAAATTTCTCTGTTTCTATGTTTTCTGTCTCCAGCCAAATCCACTTACTACTGAGCTGGCTGTACATATATCAAACAAGTGACTAATGCATTCATCAGGTGACTGAACACCGTACAAATTTTCAGCTCATCAGAGAGAGCCAGCATATACTTGTAATGGGTAGGCCATGCCTAACGAACTTGACTGAATTTTTTGAAGAGGTGACTGAAGTAGCGGACAGGGGAATGTCTATTGATGTTATTTATATGGATTTCCAGCAGTCATTTGATAATGCCCCTCAGAAGCGGCTGTTAGCTAATGTTGAAGCTCATGGAATTGAAGGCAAAGTATCAACCTGGTTAATAATCCGTCAGGCGGGAAACTTTGCACCAGGTGCGGAAGTCCCGCCCTGCTCATTAAATTCGGGTTACTGCCCCTGGAAGGAAGTGGCACTCCACTTCCTTCCTGGGGCGGTAACGGGGGAACGCCTCAGCAGCACCATGCACTGGGCCGCGTAGCGCGGCCGTGTACGAGGGGCTCTTCCCTCAATTAAAGGGAAGGACCCAAGCTGCATACTCTGTCAAAGAAGAAGCCACCTACCTGGACCACCGGGGAGCGGCGGGTGCTGCGCGATCAGGCAGAGTGCCGGGCTGAGCGATCATGGCACCGACCCCGCGAACATATCGCGAGCGGAGCAGCGACGAAAAGGGCAAATTTTTATTCACAGCAGCCGGCCACCACCACTTTAAGTTCCGCACCGGTAACGGGTGGCCGCATGGCACGCATCCCCTGAAGCGGTCACCGTTATCGCCCCATGCTGCTTCAGGGGGAGAAACCCAATTTAGGGGCTGGGGTACTACTGGAGCAATCCGCATGGCGATGGCATCACGATCGCCAGGTGCAGGAGATCGGGGCACAACCCCCTGGCACCGTCGCTAAATTCTAGCCAAATTTAGCGGGAGGCATTAGTGGCGCCACACCCAATTGCCAACTCATTTGCGCTCGGTTAGTTCCCCTGGGGCAAATGCACCCAATTTCTCCCTCACAGAGTAGGGATAATGGGAAAGGACTCCAACTAATAGGATGTAACAAGTGATGTCCCACAAGAATCTGTGTTGGGGCGTCAACTATTCACCATATTTATTAATGATTTATTTGATGCGATAGAGAGCCACACATCCAAGTTTGCTGATGACACAACGATAGACAGCATTGTAATCATCATCATAGGTAGCCCCTTGGAATCGAGGAAGACTTGCTTCCACTCTAAAAATGAGTCCTTAGGTGACTGAACAGTCCAATACGAAAACCACAGTCCCTGTCACAGGTGGGACAGATAGTCGTTGAGGGAAAGGATGGGTGGGACTGGTTTGCCGCGCGCTCTTTCTGCTGCCTGCGTTTGATTTCTGTATGCTCTCGGCGGTGAGACTCGAGGTGCTCAGTGCCCTCCCGGATGCACTTCCTCCACTTAGGGCAGTCTTTGGCCAGGGACTCCCAGGTGTCAGGGAGGCTTTGAGGTTGTCCTTGTAACATTTCCTCTGTCCACCTTTGGCTCGTTTGCCGTGAAGGAGCTCCGAGTAGAGCACTTGCTTTGGGAGTCTCATGTCTGACATGCGAACAATGTGGCCTGCCCAGCGGAGCTTATCAAGTGTGGTCAGTGCTTCAATGCTGGATATGTTAGCCTAGTCAAGGATGCTAATGTAGGTGCGTCTGTCCTCCTAGGTGATTTGTAGGATCTTGCGGAGGCATCGTTGGTGGTATTTCAACAGCGACTTGAGGTGACTACTGTACATGGTCCATGTCTCTGAGCCATACAGGAGAGCAGGTATGACCACAGACGTGTAGACCATGAACTTGGTGGCAGTTTTGAGGGTCTGGTCTTCAAACACTCTTTTCCTCGGGGAGCTGAAGGCTGCACTGGCGCACTGGAGGCGGTGTTGGATCTCGTCGTCGATGTCTGCTCTTGTTGATAAGAGGCTGTAAGCAGAGTAGATGGAAGCATAAAATTACAAAGAGATATTAATAGATTAAGTGAATAGATAAAATGATGGCAAATTGATTTCGATATACGCAAATGTGAGTTCATCCACTTTGGACCTAAAAAGGATAGAACACAATACTTTCTAAATGCTGAAAAGCTACAAACAGTGGAGGTCCAAAGAGACTTGGAGGTCCATGTACATCGATCATTAAAATGTTCATGGACAGTACAGAAAATAATCAAATGGGATAATGGAATACTGGCCTTTATATCTAGAGGACTAAACTACAAGGGGGTAGAGGTATAGCTATACAATGCCCTAGTTATACCACACCCGGAGTACTGTGTTCACTTCTGCATGCCACACCTTAGGAAGGATATATTGGTCTTGGAGGGAGTGCAGCATAGATATACCTGAATGACACCTGCACTCCAAGGATTAAATTATGAAGCGAGTTTAGGGTTGTAGTTCCTGGAATTTAGACGGTCAAGGGGCGATTTGATCAAAGTTTTCAAGATATTAAGGCCATTTAGCCCCTCGAAGCATGCAATGAGATCATGGCTGATCTGCAACCTATCAATCTCAGATTTAAAATTAACAGTTGACCTAACATCAACTGCTGTTTGTGGAAGAGAGTTCCAAACTTCTACCATTCTAACTGCACTTCAGAATGGCCTGGCTCAAAATTTTAGGCTATGTGCCCTAGCCCTAAACTCCCCAACCAGCAGAAATAGTTTCTCACTATCTACCCTAACAGTTCCCAATTATATCTTGAAAGCTTTCTTCAAATCATCCCTTAAGCTTCTAAATTTTAAGGAATTCAAAATAAAACAGAAAATGCTGGAATTACTCAGCAGGTCAGGCAACATTTCTGGAGAGTGAAACAGAGTTGATGGCCGCGATTTCACCGACTGAGGCAGGCAACGTCAGTGGCAAGTCCTGACCCGCTGCTGCCTCCATCCCAGCCTCCCACACGATTTTCTCCTGATTGGGCTTGTTAAGCCCGCCCAATGAGATTCCCAGCAAATAAAGGGAAGCGGGTCCAATGACATCACTTGATGATGCGGCATCAGCCGATTTCCTTAAAGGGACCACGCGCAAATTAATTTTGACAGTTGTGCGGTCTGTGTTTGACAGCATTGAGGTGCTGCAAACTGACAAGCGTTGCACAGAGGTTCACGGCTGCTTCCAGGCTCTCCCATGACTCTCCCTCTATATAATTATGGAGAGAGTCGCAGCATGCAGGGAGATTCTCTTCCCTTCCAAAGGGCGGAAGAGACCTCCCCAGGAGACCAACGCAGCCTGGTTGCACATTGCACAGGAGGGCCAGGCTCCAGTGGCACAAACCTTTCAATGATCTCAGTAGATTACAAAATGTTATTACAAAGCCATACTCAACCTCATCCTGCTGTGCCACTCATCACATCCTCATCACTGTGCCTTCCCTACCCTACTCCTGCACATCCTTACTCACACCAACTTACATTGCACCTCCACCCATCCCTCTCTCTCTACATTATCACTTCCCCATCTCACTAGCCATTCCTCACACTCACCCTCATCCTAGTAACAACACACAAGGGTAGGCACTTGGGTGTTTTCGCCAATGTTCATGTAAAGTTTCTGTTAATGTGCTGTCAAACATTGAAATCTTTGTTCTCAGCACATTGCTTTCTTGGACAGATTCGTGTGTACCTTTGGAAGTGGCTTAGTGAGTTGCAGTGAATGGTGAGACATAACGGTGCTCCCTCCACAATGCTGATGAGCGAGAAAGGAGTGGCTTGAGCATTGCATGGATGCTTTATGGTGTTGGTGTGGGGTGATGCCAACCTGACGCTTCATGTGGCAGCCAGGGTGTATAGCTTCAGGTGAAGTAAGTGTGACCATGGTGAGACCATCCCTGGGGTCCCAGGCAGCAATGTTGTTGAGGCCAATTCACTAAATATATTCAAAAAGGAGTTAGATGAGGTCCTTACTACTAGGGGGATCAAGGGGTATGGCGAGAAAGCAGGAATGGGGTACTGAAGTTGAATGTTCAGCCATGAACTCATTGAATGGCGGTGCAGGCTAGAAGGGCCGAATGGCCTACTCCTGCACCTATTTTCTATGTTTCTATGTTTCTATGTTAATGTCCTGTGTCCTGTGTCATTCGATTGCAGCGAAGGTTGGTGTTGTTGGTGGTGCTGCTGGTGTGCCTGGTGATGCTGGTGTTCGGGTTCATCGTGGTCAGAGTGTAAATGGTTCCCATCCTGATGGAGTATAAGAATAGAATAAGAATAATAAGAAATAGGAGCAGGAGTAGGCCATATGGCTCTTCGAGCCTGCTCCGCCATTTTATATGATCTTGGCTGATCCAATCATGGACTCAGGTCCACTTTCCTGCCCGTTCTCCATAACCCCCCTATTCCCTTATTGGGTAAGAAACTATGTATCTCTGTCTTAAATTTATTCACTGTCCCAGCTTCCACAGCTCTCTGAGGCAGCAAATTTCACAGATCCACAACCCTCTGAGAGAAGAAATTTCTCCTCGTCTCAGTCTTAAATGGGTGGCCCCTTATTCTAAGATTAAGCCCCCTAGTTCTAGTCTCCCCCATCAGTGGAAACATTTTCTCTGCATCCACCTTGTCAAGCCCCCTCGTAATCTTATACGTTTTGATAAGATCACCTCTCAATCTTCTGAATTCCAATGAGTATAGGCCCAACCTACTCAACCTTTCCTCATAAGTCAACCCCCTCATCTCTGGAATCAACCTATTGAACCTTCTCTGAACTGCCTTCAAACCAAAACTGCACGCAGTCTTCCAGGTGTGGCCTCACCAATACCCTGTATGTCTGTAGCAAGACTTCCCTGCTTTTATAATCCATCCACTTTGCAATAAAGGCCAAGATACCATTGGCCTTCCTGATCACTTGCTGTACCTGCATACTAACCTTTTGTGTTTCATGCACAAGTACCCCCAGGTCCCGCTGTACTGCAGCACTTTGCAATCTTTCTCCATTTAAATAATAACTTGTTCTTTGAAAATTTTTTCTGCCAAAGTACATGACCTCACACTTTCCAACATTATACTCCATCTGCCAAATTTTTGCCCACTCACTTAGCCTGTCTATGTCCTTTTGCAGATTTTCTGTGTCCTGCTCACACGTTGCTTTTCCTCCCACCTTTGTATCGTCAGCAAACTTGGCTACGTTACACTCGGTCCCTTCTTCCAAGTCGTTAATATAGATTGTAAATAGTCGGGATCCCAGCACTGATCCCTGCGGCACCCCACTAGTTACTGGTTGCCAACCAGGGAATGAACCATTTATCCCAACTCTCTGTTCTCTGTTAGTTAGCCAATCCTTTATCCATGCTAATATATTACCCCCAACCCCATGAACTTTTATCTTGTGCAGTAACCTTTTATGTGGCACCTTGTCATATACCAGTTGGAGATAAGATGACAGAAGCACTCTGTCAAAGGCGAGAAAGGCTGCTGCAATGTGGTGAGGCTGGCTGGAGAGTTGGCTGCAAAGACTTGCAATCTGTCTTCAAGAGGATAAACCAAAGCGTCTCTGGGCTTGGAAAGTGTGCACGCGTAAATTGTGAAGTTTTAAACAAGTTTTAACACTGACGCCAATCATCTGCTTCAATAGCCATGCAACCTCTGCCTCAGATGAACAGACGGGGTCCAGGAAATCCATGGGCGACCTGGTAAATTTAAAATGTGAGTAAAATATCGCTGTTAATGGCTTCTGAACAAGCCAATAATTGGCTCAATTGCCTTCCCCGCTGCTACGTGTCGGGTCTGTTCATCATTGACAGATCCGAAATCAGGGAACGTATCGTAGCAGTGGGTTGTCAAACATTTTTCAAGTGCCCTTTTTTTGTTTTATTTCCTTTTTTTTTTGTGGGGGGTTTTTTGTGGGTTTTTTTAGGGCACCGAGAGACAAATTATACAAGTGCCCCCTGACTCGGGGGACACTAAAACCGGCAATAAAAACAAATTAAACTTTAAAACATATAAAATCAAATTAAAATTTGGTTGCCGGGGGGTGATGATGCACTCCAGTCCCTCCGGCGCCCACCTCTCGCGGAAGGCCCTGAGTGTACCGGTGGACACCGTATGCTCCATCTCTAAGGACACCCTGGCGCGGATGTATGCACGGAAGAGAGGCAGGCAGTCAGGCTGAATGACCCCCTCGACCGCCCGCTGCCTGGACCAGCTATCACACGACACATTACCAGTTCATCCAGCAGGCTCACAACCACTTACCTCATCATGGATCCTCCGAACCAAACTGGCTGGGGTTTTATTGAGCCTTGTGAACATCAGGTGACTGGCTAAGCCACTCTCAACTCAGCAGCTCTACAATTAATTTTGGTTCACAGATAAAGCCGAGTTCCCCTTATTAAAGGGACACTAGAACACACAAATGAACAATAAAACTTAAAGAAAACCTTAAACGATCAAATAAAAATTTGGTTGCCGGGGGCGATGATGCACTCCAATCCCTCCGGTGCCCACCTCTCACGGAAGGCCACAAGCTTGCCGGTAGACATATAGTGCTCCATCTCCAGGGACACCCTGGCTCGAACGTAGCAGCAGAATAGTGGCAGGCAGTCGGGCTGAACAACCCCCTCGACTGCCCTCTGCTGGACTAGTTAATGGCCACCTTGGCCAGGCCCAGGAGATGTCCTACAAGGAGGCCCTCCGACCTTCCCGTTCCCCCCCGCACCAGGTGTCCAAAGATCAGAAGCGTGGGACTGAAGTACAACCAAAAATGGAGGAGCAGCCCCTTCAAATAGTGTCAACAGCTCTACAACTATTTTAAACTAAACTTTAAATCAAGTGCCCTCTTTTGGCATGGGCACCAGAGCCCACAAATTTCCAAATAAACTTTTACGGAAACTTAAATCAAGTTAAAATGTGGTTGCCGGGGGTGATGATGCACTCCAGTCCCTCTGGTGCCCACCTCTCACGGAAGGCCGCAATGTGTACCAGTAGACACCGTGTGCTCCATCTCCAGGGACAACCTGGCTCGGATGTAGCCGCGGAAGAGAGGCAGGCAATCGGGCTGAACGACTCCCTCAACCGCCCGCTGCTTGGACTTGTTAATGGTCACCTTGGCCATGCCCAGGAGCAGGCCCACGAGGAGGCCTTCCGACCTGCCCGCTCCCCTCCGCACAGGGTTCAACAACTTGTGAACAATTAAATAATTAAAACAAGTGCCCCCTGATTAAAGGGGGGGGGAGGGGTGGAGGTGTGAAACTCCAAACACTTTCAAACAAGTGCCCCCTTGTTTTTTGTTTTTTTGGTTGCCGGGGGTGATGATGCACTCCAGTCCCTCAGGCAGCCACCTCTCGCGGAAGGCTGGGAGCAAACCAGTGGACACCGCGCGCTCCATCTCCAGCCTGCCTCTGCTGCCATCTACTCCATCTACTGCCTGCCTCTCTTCCACGGTTACATCCGAGCCAGAGTATAACTCTGGCTCGGATGTAACCGTGGAAGAGAGGCTGGCAGTAGGGCTGAACGACCCCCTTGACTGCCCGCTGCCTGGACCGGCTGATGGCCCCCTTGGCCATACCCAGGAGCAGTCATACGAGGAGGCCTTCCGACTTGCCCGCTCCCCTCCGCACAGGGTGCCCAAAGATCAGGAGTGTGGGACTGAAGTGCAACCAGAATTTGAGGAGCAGCCCCTTCAAATATTGGAACAGGGGCTGCAACCTCGCACACTCAATAAAATCATGGAACATGGACTCTTCCAGACTGCAGAAATTGCAGGCAGCCTGGGAGCCCATGAACCGACTTAAAAACTTATTGCACGGGACTGCTCCGTGCAACACCCTCCAGGCCAATCCCACAATAAATAAAGGGAGGACTCCCACGTAGAGTGCACTCCATTGGGGACCCCGTCTCCTCCGGACGGCAGGATGGTACGCCACAGCGTGTCCGGACGGCAGACGAGGATGGCAAGGTTGAGAGTGTGCAGGAGCAGCCCGTACAGGAAACCCCTCCTCGTGGAACTGAAAGGCACGGAGGGGATTTCCCCGAGGAGGCTCAAGTTGTGAGGTGCCGGTTCTCTGATTTATCCTTTTTGAGTCCAAAGTGGTCGACCTCACACTTGTCTATTTTGAAATGTTTTTGTCATAGGTTTGCCCATTGATTTGGTCTATTAATAGCTCTTTGTCATTTTATGCTTCCATCTACACTGCTTACAATGCTGCCTATCTTCGTGTCATTCGCAAACTTGGATATGTGGCTCTCTGTCCCAACATCAAAGCTGTTAATAAATATGGTGAATAGTTGAGGCCTCAACACAAAGCCCTGAGGTATGGCACTAGTCACATCCTGCCAATTAGTGTGCCTGCCCATTATCCCTACTCTCTGTCTTCTGCCACTCAACAACTTTCTTAACCAGCTCAATTCCATGAGCTTCAACTTTAGCTAACAGTCTCTAACATAAGAACAAGGAACAGGAGTAGGCCATCTAGCCCCTCGAGCCTGCTCCGCCATTCAACAAGATCATGGCTGATCTGGCCGTGGACTCAGCTCCACTTACCCGCCCGCTCCCCGTAACCCTTAATTCCTTATTGGTTAAAAATCTATCTATCTGTGACTTGAATACATTCAATGAGCTAGCCCCAACTGCTTCCCTGGGCAGAGAATTCCACAGATTCACAACCCTCTGGGAGAAGAAATTCCTCCTCAACTCGGTTTTAAATTGGCTCCCCCGTATTTTGAGGCTGTGCCTCCTAGTTCTAGTCTCCCCGACCAGTGGAAACAACCTCTCTGCCTCTATCTTGTCTATCCCTTTCATTATTTTAAATGTTTCTATAAGATCCCCCCTCATCCTTCTGAACTCCAACGAGTAAAGACCCAGTCTATTCAATTTATCATCATAAGGTAACCCCCTCATCTCCAGAATCAGCCTAGTGAATTGTCTCTGTACCCCCTCCAAAGCTAGTATATCCTTCCTTAAGTAAGGTGACCAAAACTGCACGCAGTACTCCAGGTGCGGCCTCCCCAATATCCTATACAGTTGCAGAAGGACCTCCCTGCTTTTGTACTCCATCCCTCTCGCAATGAAGGCCAACATTCCATTCGCCTTCCTGATTACCTGTTGCACCTGCAAACTAACTTTTTTTGGGGGGATTCATGCACAAGGTGAGGAGGGCGGTCAGTCGTTGGTGTGCGTCAGCGCCCAGCTCGCGACTTTCTGTCTTCAGATCCTGCAGAGATACCTTTACGTCGAGCCCCCTCCTAGGTGGTGTGCTCTGGCGACGTATTTCTTCCGCCAGCAGCGCGACCTCAACTACGACACGCAGCTCCTGTTTGTGAACTTGGGGGGTGTCAGGACCACCCTCCGGGAGCTGCCTGTCTTTTACAGGGACCTCATCAGGGTCTGGAACAAAGTCTCCACCAAGCGCAGCTCTCCGCCGGCTGGAGTGGCGGCTGTCCTGCAGGAGCCGCTGCTCGGGAATCCGTACCTCCACGACCGAGGTTTTATGTGGCGGTCTGAAGAGAGGGCTGTGGCTGGTGAGGTGACCAGGGTCAGGGACCTGCTCGATGGCGGAGGAGCGGGCTGGATGGCGCCAGGCACGCTGGCGCGGCGCCTAAATTCAGCCGACGTCCGCCACGCAGCCGAAGCCATCGAGTCGCTAAAAACAGCTTTGGGCCCTGACTCTGTTAGGTGCATCGAGGAGGCTCAAGCACGTGGGGAGATCCCGTCCGAACTGACCCCCGTCCGGACGGAATTCCTCATTGGCGCCAAATCCCGGAACCTCCCTAGGGGGCCGGCGCCTCACAACTTGAGCCGCCTCGGGGAAATCCCCTCCGTGCCTTTCAGTTCCGCGCGGAGGGGTTTCCTGTACGGGCTGCTCCTGCACACTCTCAACTTTGCCATCCTCGCCGGCCATCCGGACACGCCATGGCGTACCATCTTGCCGTCCGGAGGAGGCGGGGGTCCCCGATGGAGGGCACTCTATGCGGGAGTCCTCCCACTATTCATCGGGAACTTGGCCTGGAGGGTGGTGCACGGAGCAGTGCCGTGCAACAAATTTTTAAGCCGGTTCACAGACTCCCAGGCCACCTGCAATTTCTGCGGTCTGGAAGAGTCCGTGTTCCATGTTTTTATGGAATGCACGAGGTTGCAGCCCCTGTTTTATTATTTGAAGGTGCTGCTCCTGAAATTCTGGCTGCACTTCAGTCCCACTCTCCTGATCTTTGGGCACCCTGTGCGGAGGGGAGCGGGTAGGTCCGAAGGCCTCCTCGTAGGACTGCTCCTGGGCACGGCCAAGGGTGCCATCAGCCGGTCCAGGCAGCGGGCGGTCGAGGGGGTCGTTCAACCTGACTGCCTGCCTCTCTTCCACTCTTACATCAGGTCCAGGGTGTCCTTGGAGATGGAGCACGCGGTGTCCACCGGTACGCTCGCGGCCTTCCGCAAGAGGTGGGCTCCGGAGGCACTGGAGTGCATCATCACGCCCGGCAACCAAATTTTAATTTGATTTTACGTTTTAAAGTTTAACTTGTTTTAATTGCCGGTGCTTTTAGTGTCCCCCTCCCCTTTTATAGGGGGCGCTGGAAAAAATTTGATTTTAGCACCCCAAAAAAAAAAAAAAAAAATGAAAAAAAAAGGGGCCTTGTAAATGTCTGCTGTGTCATCCAGGGCGGGTGGCACGGTTTAATGTTTTTTGTTTTGCAGATAAACTCCAAAAAGAGTTTCATGCACAAGGACCCCCAGGTCCCTCTGCATCGCAGCATGTTGTAATTTCTCCCCATTCAAATAATATTCCCTTTTACTGTTTTTTTTCCCAAGGTGGATGACCTCACACTTTCTGACATTGTATTCCATCTGGCAAACCTTAGCCCATTCGTTTAACCTATCTAAATCTCTTTGCAGCCTCTCTGTGTCCTCTACACAACCCGCTTTCCCACTAATCTTTATGTCATCTGCAAATTTTGTTACACTACACTCAGTCCCCTCTTCCAGGTCATCTATCTATATTGTAAACAGTTGTGGTCCCAGCACCGATCCCTGTGGCACACCACTAACCATCGATTTCCAACCCGAAAAGGACCCATTTATCCCGACTCTCTGCTTTCTGTTAGCCAGCCAATTCTCTATCCATGCTAATACATTTCCACTGACTCCACGTACCTTTATCTTCTGCAGTAACCTTTTGTGTGGCACCTTATCGAATGCCTTTTGAAAATCTAAATACACCACATCCATCGGTACACCTCTATCCACCATGCTCGTTATATCCTCAAAGAATTCCAGTAAATTAGTTAAACATGATTCCCCTTTCAGAATCCATGCTGCGTCTGCTTGATTGCACTATTCCTATCTCGATGTCCCGCTATTTCTTCCTTAATGATAGTTTCAAGCATTTTCCCCACTACAGATGTTAAACTAACCGGCCTATAGTTACCTACCTTTTGTCTGCCCCCTCTAATGAGGGACTTTAGTGAAGGCTTTCTGGACGTCCATATAAATAACATCCATAGCCATTCCCTGGTCCACTACTTTAGTCACCTCTTCAAAAAGATTGTCAGGTTCATCAATCATGACATACCCTTTACAAAATCCATGCTGGCTCTCTCTGATCAGCTGAAAGTTTTCAAGGTGTTCATCCACTCTAAGATTTGGATCACAGGTCACACACAGATACCCAAAGGTTCTTAGGAATTATAAGACATTTTATTAAGGGAGCGTTAGTTCAAATGGTCAAACACAACACCAATCAGGACAGACATAGTAGACATATGAGCGTGACAAGTAGCTGGTATTAGTCCCGATCGGACAGACTGCTGGTGGCACGCAACATTCTTATCTCAACCGTCTGCTCTGAAACGCCTTCTCGGTCTTTCTTTTATTCTCTCTTTAGGGGTGGGCCTGGTGTAGGATATTGCAGGACCATTTAACTGATGATATATCGGGTTCTTTGTCTCAACTCTTGGATGAAACCCTCCTCTTCACATCCTCCCAAGGTTGGAGTCAGACAGGCCATCCTTGGCCTTCAGATATTTGGAGCTGCCTGTTATCAGTTATTTATGTTCATTCTGTTCAAGTAGCTTTAGCTATTGTACCATGGAATGAATCCTTAAATTCTAACACCAGTCTGAAGAGACTTTTTGGTCTCAAGTTATTTCTTACAATTCATGATTTCTTACATTCCCTACTTTGAGAAGGAAATATGCTTATTGACTTCTCATAACAAGCTATTGACTGCTCCAGTTATTGCCAAGTTATTTTCTTTTATGTTTTCTCCACTTAGGTGTTACATATGTTAATCTATTAGGTTTATAATTCCCTGGTTTCCCTCTCACCTTTCTTAAATAGTGGCAAATAACACGTGCAATTTTCCAATCTAAAGGAACATAACAACATAAGAAATAGGAGCAGGAGTAGGCCATATGGCCCCACGAGCCTGCTCCGCCATTTAATACGATCATGGCTGATCTGATCATAGACTCAGGTCCACTTCCCCGCCCACTCCTCATAACCCCTTATTTCCTTATCTTTTAAGAAACTGTCTATTTCTGTCTTAAGTTTATTCAATGTCCCAGCTTCCACAGCTCTCTGAGGCAGCAAATTCAACCCTCTGAGAGAAGAAATTTCTCATCTCAGTTTTAAATGGGCGGCCCCTTATTCTAAGATTATGCCCTCGAGTTCTCGAGGCAGTGACGACTTTACGGGTAGAATTACAAAATAGAGAATGATTTAAAACTGTTATGGGAGTTGTGTATAGGTCCCCTGGTAGTAGCTGTGAAGTGGCAGAGTACATAAATGCAGAGATTAGGCAAGCATGTAGAAAAGGCAGAGTGGTTTTAATAGGGGATTTTAAATTTCATGTAGATTGGGACAAGCTGGATTGAAAGAACTTTGGAAGGTTATAGTTCAGGCATCTGCAATGTGCTCACCTACTTCCTTTAAAATCCTGGGATGGAAACCATCTGGTTCTGGGGATTTGTCACTCTTTAGTGCAGTTATTTTCTTCATTACTGTTATTTGCAATGGTGACCACACTTCAAAAAGTATTTCATTGGTTGTAAAGCGCTTTGGGACATTCGGTGGTTGTGAAAGGCACTATATAAATGCAAGTCTCTCTTTTAAAAAAATAGGCAAGCTGGCTCACTCTTCAGCAAATGCTCCAACAGGTCCAGGCAGCGGGCGGTCGAGGGGTTTGTTTAGTCCGACTGCCTGTCTCTCTTTCGCGGCTACGTTTGTGCCCAGGTGTCCCTGGAGATGCAGCACGCGGTGTCCACTGGCACGCTCGAGGTCTTCCACGATCGGTGGATACCAGAGAGACTGGAGTGCATAATCACAACCGGGAACAACATCTTTATTTGATTTATTAAGTTTAATTTAAAACTTGTCAATTTACAATCTTTATTGGCCATGCCCCTTTAAAAAGGGAGTATTATGCTTGGCTTTTAATTGGCAATTGCCAGTATTTAAAAGAATCAGCACAGTGTTCTCACGGGGGTCATTCAGCCCGACTGCCTGTCTCTCCTCCGCGGCGACGTTCGCGCCTGTGTGTCCCTGGAGATGGAGCACGCGGTGTCTGCTGGTACGTCGAGGCCTTCCGTGACCGTTGGGCACCGGAGGGACTGGAATGCATCATTACAACAGGGAACAGAACTTTCATTTGATTTGTTACCGTTCCCTTTAATTTTTTTTTTGTTTATTTGTGGGTTCTGGTGGTTGTGCCCCTTTAACAAGTTGAATTGTATTATTTAAAAGAGTTGTGAGCTAGAAGCTGATTAAGCAGTAATAGATTGTTTGACTCTCAAAAGGTATACATTAGGCACTAGTTCGCAAAAGCACAGTGCCCTCAATTTGTTGAGGTTCCCGTTAACCTTATTTGTTCATTTGCGGGTTCTGGTGGGTGCCGTACATAGAAAAATGGAAAATAGGAGCAGGAATAGACCATTCGGCCCTTCGAGCCTGCTCCACCATTCAATAAGATCATGGCTGATCATTCACCTCAGTATCCCTTTCCTGCTTTCTCTCCATACCCCTTGATCCCTTTAGCCATAAGGGCCATATCTAACTCCCACTTTGTTTGTATTCAATTTGCAAATCGTCATATTTGAAAGAGCTGTGAGCGGAACATAAGAACAAGGAACAGGAGTAGGCCATCTAGCCCATCGAGCCTGCTCCGCCATTCAACAAGATCATGGCTGATCTGGCCGTGGACTCAGCTCCACTTACCCGCCCGCTCCCCATAACCCTTAATTCCCTTATTGGTTAAAAATCTATCTATCTGTGACTTGAATACAGTCAATGAGCTAGCCTCAACTGCTTCCTTGGGCAGAGAATTCCACAGATTCACAATCCTCTGGGGAAGAAATTCCTTCTCAACTCGGTTTTAAATTGGCTCCCCCATATTTTGAGGCTGTGCCCCCTAGTTCTAGTCTCCCCGACCAGTGGAAACAACCTCTCTGCCTCTATCTTGTCTGTCCCTTTCATTATTTTAAATGTTTCTATAAGATCCCCCCTCATCCTTCTGAACTCCAATGAGTAAAGACCCAGTCTACTCAATCTATCATCATAAGGTAGCCCCTCATCTCCGGAATCAGCCGAGTGAATCGTCTCTGTACCCCCTCCAAAGCCAGTATATCCTTCCTTAAGTAAGGTGACCAAAACTGCACGCAGTACTCCAGGTGCAGCCTCACCAATACCCTATACATTGCAGCAGGACCTCCCTGCTTTTGTACTCCATCCCTCTCGCAATGAAGGCCAACATTCCATTCGCCTTCCTGATTACCTGCTGCACCTGCAAACTAACTTTTTTTTGAGATTCATGCACAAGGATTCTGGGCCGACTGGAGAAGGAAGCAGGGGGGCTTCCCCTCCTTGAGGCTATGGTGGGACGTGGGCAAGGCTCACGTCCGCGTCTTCTGTCAAGAGTATGCGAGGGGGTCGACCAAGAGGCGGGTGGCCAGGATCGGGCGCCTAGAAAAAGAGGTGCTCGACCTGGAGTCCTGTCTCGGTCAAGTCGTCGAGGGCCCGGCCCTGCGGACGGTGTACGAAGCGAAGAAGGCCGCTCTGAAGGACCTGCAGCTGGTCGGGTCCCGAGGCGCGTTCGTGAGGTCGCGGATCCGGTTCCTGCGGGATCTGGACCGCGGCTCCCCCTTCTTCTACTCGCTGGAAAAAAGGCAGAGTGTCCGTAAGCAGCTCTTGATGCTGCTGGCCGACGACGGCTCTCTCGTCTCGGATCCGGAGGGCGTCAACAACAGGGCCCGTGAATATTACGGGGCCCTGTTCTCTCCGGAGCCGTCCAGCGAGGAAGTGCGTAGAGTTTTGTGGGAGGACCTGCCGAAGGTCAGCCAGGAGGGCGCCGAAAATCTGGAAGCTCCGCTAAGCCTGGCGGAGCTGACCGGTGCCCTCGACCGGCTCTCGAGGGGAAAAGCCCCGGGGCTGGACGGGCTGACCGTGGAGTTCCACAGGGCGTTCTGGGACGTCCTGGGGGGCGACTACGCGCGGGTCCTGGGGGAAAGTCTGCCGACCGGGGAGATGCACCTCTCTTGGCGCAGGGCAGTCATCGTCCTGCTGCCTAAGAAGGGCGATCTCCGCCTCCTTAAGAACTGCCGCCCGGTCTCCCTCCTCAGCACGGACTACAAAATCTTCGCCAGGGCGATGTCTACTCGCCTTGGTGCCGTGCTGGACCACATGATCCACCCCGACCAGTCCTACACGGTCCCGGGCCGGACAATCCACGATAACATCCATCTGGTCCGGGACCTCATCCATTATTCCCAGGAGGCTGGTCTGTCGGTTGCCTTCCTATCCCTCGACCAAGAGAAGGCGTTCAACAGGGTGGATCACGACTATCTGTTCGGAACTCTGCGCGCTTTCGGGTTCGGGACGCATTTCGTCGCCCGGATCCGACTTTTGTACGCCGCCACGGAGTGTCTGATTAAGGTTAACGGGTCCTTGACGGCACCCCTTCGCTTTGGGAGAGGGGTGCGCCAGGGATGCCCCATGTCCGGCCAGTTATATGCCATCTGCGTGGAGCCTTTCCTGTGCCTCCTGCGGACGAGGTTGATGGGACTGGCTCTGCAAGGGCCGGGCATGGAGGTCGTCCTCTCGGCTTACGCCGATGACGTGCTCCTCGCGGTAGAGGATCCCGCTGACCTGCGGAGGATGCGTGAGTGCCAGGAGATTTACTCGGCCGCATCCTCCGCCAGAATCAACTGGGAGAAATGTTCCGGACTCCTGGTGGGTCAGTGGCGGGTGGACTCCCTGCCGGAGGAGCTCAGGCCTTTTGCCTGGAGCACGACCCATCTCCTCTATCTGGGAGTCTACCTTAACCCCGACGAGGAAGCCTGGCCGGCGAACTGGCAGGAGCTGGAGGCCAAGGTCGCCACTCGCCTAGGGCGCTGGACAGGACTGCTCCGAGTGCTGTCCTACAGGGGTCGAGCGCTAGTCATAAACCAGCTGGTGGCCGCCATGTTGTGGTACCGGCTGGTCACTTTGACCCCTCCCCCTGCGTTTGTCGCCAAGATACAGAAGAAGCTGGTGGACTTCTTCTGGAACAACAGGAAGCACTGGGTCTCTGCCGCGGTCTTGAGTCTCCCGCTTAGGGAGGGCGGTCAGTCGTTGGTGTGCGTCAGCGCCCAGCTCGCGACTTTCCGTCTTCAGACCCTGCAGAGATACCTTTATGTTGAGCCCCCTCCTAGGTGGCGTGCTCTGGCGATGTATTTCTCCGCCAGCAGCACGGCCTCAACTACGACACGCAGCTCCTGTTTGTGAGTGTGGGGGGCGTCAGGACCACCCTCCGGGAGCTGCCTGTCTTTTACAAGGAACTCATCAGGGTCTGGAACAAAGTCTCCACCAAGCGCAGCTCTCCACCGGCTGGAGTGGCGGCCGTCCTGCAGGAGCCGCTGCTCGGGAATCCGTACCTCCACGACCGAGGTTTTTGGTGGCGGTCGGACGAGAGGGCTGTGGCTGGTGAGGTGACCAGGGTCAGGGACCTGTTCGATGGCGGAGGAGCGGGTTGGATGGCGCCAGACACGCTGGCGCGGCGCCTAAATTCTGCCAACGTCCGCCACGCGGCCGATGCCATCGAGTCGCTAAAAAGAGCTCTGGGACCCGACCCCGTTAGGTGCATCGAGGAGGCTCAAGCACGTGGGGAGATCCTGTCCGAACTGACCCCCGTCCGGACGGAATTCCTCATCGGCGCCAAACCCCAGAACCTCCCTCGGGGGTCGGCGCCTCACAACTTGAGCCGCCTCGGGGAAATCCCCTCGGTGCCTTTCAGTTCCGCGCGGAGGGGTTTCCTGTACGGGCTGCTCCTGCACACTCTCAAATTTGCCATCCTCGCCTGCCATCCGGACACGCCATGGCGTACCACCTTGCCGTCCAGAGGAGGCGGGGGTCCCCGATGGAGGGCACTCTACGCAGGGGTCCTCCCACTATTTATCGGGGACTTGGCCTGGAGGGTGGTGCACGGAGCAGTCCTGTGCAATAAATTTTTAAGCCGGTTCACGGGCTCCCAGGCCGCCTGCAATTTCTGCGGTCTGGAAGAGGCCATGTTCCATGTTTTTATTGAGTGCTCGAGGTTGCAGCCCCTGTTTTGTTATTTAAAGGGGCTGCTCCTGAAATTCTGGCTGCACTTCAGTCCCACTCTCCTGATCTTCGGGCACTCTTTGCGGAGGGGAGCTGGTAGGTCCGAGGGCCTCCTCGTAGGACTGCTCCTGGGCACGGCCAAGGGTGCCATCAGCCAGTCCAGGCAGCGGGCGGTCGAGGGGGTCGTTCAACCTGACTGCTTGCCTCTCTTCCGCTCTTACATCCGGTCCAGGGTGTCCTTGGAGATGGAGCACGCGGTGTCCACCGGTACGCTCGCGGCCTTCCGCGAGAGGTGGGCACCGGAGGGACTGGAGTGCATCATCACGCCCGGCAACCAAATTTTAATTTGATTTTATGTTTTTTAAGTTAACTTGTTTTAATTGCCGGTGCTTTTAGTGTCCCCCTCCCCTTTTATAGGGGGCACTTGGAAAAAAAAAATTCGATTCGGTGCCAAAAAAAAAGGCATTGTAAATGTTGGTGTTTCCCCCAGATCGGGGGGCACGGTTTAATGTTTTTCTGTTTATTCCTAAAAGAGTTTCATGCACAAGGACCCCCAGGTCTCTCTGCACCTCAGCATGTTGTAATTTCTCCCCATTCAAATAATATTCCCTTTTACTGTTTTTTTTCCTCCAAGGTGGATGACCTCACATTTTCCGACATTGTATTCCATCTGCCAAACCTTTAGCCCATTCGCTTAACCTATCCAAATCTCTTCGCAGCCTCTCTGTGTCCTCTACACAACCCGCTTTGTCACTAATCTTTGTGTCATCTGCAAATTTTGTTGCACTGCACTCTGTCCCCTCTTCCAGGTCATCTCTGTATATTGTAAACAGTTGTGGTCCCAGCACCGATCCCTGTGGCACACCACTAACCACTGATCCCCAACCCGAAAAGCACCCATTTATCCCGACTCTCTGCAGGAAGCTGATGAAGCAGTTGCAGTTTGTGTGTGACTCTCCAAAGGTGCATATCCAGCTGCAAAGTTTTTTTTGTTCCAAAAAGAAAAAGCACAATGCACATTGCAGCTTGTGCTGGGCTGTGTGGTGCGCAGCAGTCCCTCTCGCTCACTGTCTACATATATATATATATATATCATATATCGCGGTGCATGCTGGGGGTTGTAGTGCGGCAGCGGGCGGGGGCGGGCGGCCCGGCTGGAGCGGAGGCGGGCGGAACTACAGCTCCCAGGGTGCAGCGCGGCGGCGGCGGCGGCCGGCCGGGCGGTGTGGCGCGCGGAGGGTGCCGGGAAAGAGCGAGCCTGGGAGATTAAAGCGACGCGCGAGGCGAGGCCGCGGGCTCCGGGGATTGTCCGCCGCCACCGCCACCGCCACTGCCGGAGGAGGAGGAGGCGAGGGGGTGGGGGAGAGACAGGGACAGGGACAGGGACACCATGAGCTCGGCCGACGAGAAGCGGAGGCAGCGGGCCCACCAGCACCAGCAGCAGCAGCACCACGGCGCCAAGCGGCCCGCTTCGCCCAATGTAAATTCCGACCTTTTAATTTTTGTGGGTTGTTTTTAAAAAAAATAATAATAAATAAATCCAGCCCGAGGCCTGTGAAAGAGAGAGGGGGGGGTGGGCCCGGCCCGGCCCGTGTGGAGGACGAGGCAATTTCTGGGGATATGGGGGTGGGGGATCTCAAGGCCCTTTGTGTCGGATGCGGCCGGGCTTCAGTCAGGGGGTTTGAAGCTTCGGCTTGTCTGCGGCCTCGGGGCTGAGGCGGTGTCTGTCCTTCCTTCCTTCCCTCCCTTCCTTCCCTTCCCTCCCTTCCCTCCCTTCCTTCCTTCCCTCCCATCCTTCCTTCCCTTCCTTCCTTCCCTCCCTCCCTTCCTTCCTTCCTTCCTTCCCTCCCTCCCTTCCTTCCTTCCCTCCCTCCTTCCTTCCCTTCCTTCCCTCCCTCCTTCCTTCCCTTCCTTCCCTCCCTCCTTCCTTCCCTTCCTTCCCTTCCTTCCCTCCCTCCTTCCTTCCCTCCCTCCTTCCTTCCTTCCTTCCTTCCCTCCCTCCTTCCTTCCCTCCTTTCTTCCTTCCTTCCCTCCCTCCCTCCCTCCCCCCCCCTCCCCCAGAACCCGGGGGATTGTCTCTTTTTTTTTCTGGTCCACCTTTTTAAAATAGGGGGCCAGCTCCGCGGCGGTGGGGGCTCATCACAAACTTGACCCCCCAAAACCAAACTTTCCATCACCAAGCAGCGACCACTTTTGACTAGCTGCTGAATTGCCCCCCCCCCCCCCCCCCTCTCTCTATACCCCTGCAATGTTTCCATGGTTTGGGGAATTGGGGAGGGGAGGGGAAGGTGTGTGTGTTTTTTTTTTGTTGGTTATTGTTGAGTTTTGGCAGAGCTGTCAACGACGCCTGAGCGGGTACATGAGCTAGTAAACATGTGGAGCTGTCGTTTTATCCCGCCTTCCTCTCCCCCCCCCCCCCCCCCCCCCCCACACTGACATCAGTGCTGCTCTAGGGGCATTAGCAACCCATCCAGTATTTTGGCCCTTGCCTCAGTTTCAAAAGACTTGCTTGACACCCCCCCCCCCCCCCCCCCCACAGCTGAATTTCATCCTGGAAAAACATACTTGGTGCATTTTTGAGCACACATCATTGGATAGCGATTGGGAGTTTGCACCATGCTCTCTTTCTCTTCCCCCCCCCCCCCCCCCCCGCCACAAAAATAGCTTGAAGTAAAATTGTAGCATGCTTTTGGCCACCCTGTTTGATGTCCGGGCCATCAATTAATTCAGCAGAGTTAAATTCAGCAGAGTCAAGCAATGAAACCTTTATGATTCACTCTTGCAACATGTGTTTGAAATACAGGGCTCTTCCATGATATTGCTCCCAGTAAGTCATCAGACTAGGGTGCTGTTTTATAAGGGCAAGAGATTTCTATCATTATAATGCACAGTGCTACTAAAGTATAGGTGTGTGCTGGCTACAACTGTAATAACTGAACTCTTGAAAGAATGCTAGATTTCTTTTTTTTTTTAAGTGTTTAAGACCACAAAGGCAAACTGATAAATTTGTAAGTAACTGAAGCTTCTGTTTGTAGATTGTAAAATGGTAGTCAATCTCCAGGTCAGAATTAAGAAAAAAAATATGTGTTTTGGTCGATTATTGTTTTGTATCAAAGAATAATGTCTCATAATTGGGTGGAATAAATGTTACTTTTGTGTGTAACAGAAGTGGAATGAAATTGCCTATAAAGTGTCACACAGTAATTGTGACGTGTGGACACGTGATGGGCTGGGAACTCAACATCCAGGGGTATTCAACATTCAGGAAGGATAGAATAAAAGGAAAAGGAGGTGGGGTAGCATTGCTGGTTAAAGAGGAGATTAATGCAATAGTTAGGAAAGACATTAGCTTGGATGATGTAGAATCTATATGGGTAGAGCTGCAGAACACAAGGGCAAAAAACGTTAGTGGGAGTTGTGTACAGACCTCCAAACAGTAGTAGTGATGTTGGGGAGGGCATCAAACAGGAAATTAAGAGTGCGTGCAATAAAGGTGCAGCAGTTATAATGGGTGACTTTAATATGCACATAGATTGGGCTAGCCAAACTGGAAGCAATATGGTGGAGGAGGATTTCCTGGAGTGCATAAGGGATGGTTTTCTAGACCAATATGTCGAGGAACCAACTAGGGGGCAGGCCATCTTAGACTGGGTGTTGTGTAATGAGAGAGGATTAATTAACAATCTCATTGTGCGAGGCCCCTTGGGGAAGAGTGACCATAATATGGTGGAATTCTGCATTAGGATGGAGAATGAAACAATTAATTCAGAGACCATGGTCCAGAACTTGAAGGGTAACTTTGAAGGTATGAGGCGTGAATTGGCTAAGATAGATTGGCGAAGGATACTTAAGGGGTTGACTGTGGATGGGCAATGGCAGACATTTAGAGACCGCATGGATGAATTACAACAATTGTACATTCCTGTCTGGCGTAAAAATAAAAAAGGGAAGGTGGCTCAACCGTGGCTATCAAGGGAAATCAGGGATAATATTAAAGCCAAGGAAGTGGCATACAAATTGGCCAGAAATAGCAGCGAACCTGGGGACTGGGAGAAATTTAGAACTCAGCAGAGGAGGACAAAGGGTTTGATTAGGGCAGGGAAAATGGAGTACGAGAAGAAGCTTGCAGGGAACATTAAGGCGGATTGCAAAAGTTTCTATAGGTATGTAAAGAGAAAAAGGTTAGTAAAGACAAACGTAGGTCCCCTGCAGTCAGAATCAGGGGAAGTCATAATGGGGAACAAAGAAATGGCAGACTAATTGAACAAGTACTTTGGTTCAGTATTCACTAAGGAGGACACAAACAACCTTCCGGATATAAAAGGGGTCAGAGGGTCTAGTAAGGAGGAGGAACTGAGGGAAATCTTTATTAGTCGGGAAATTGTGTTGGGGAAATTGATGGGATTGAAGGCCGATAAATCCCCAGGGCCTGATGGACTGCATCCCAGAGTACTTAAGGAGGTGGCCTTGGAAATAGCGGATGCATTGACGGTCATTTTCCAACATTCCATTGACTCTGGATCAGTTCCTATTGAGTGGAGGGTAACCAATGTAACCCCACTTTTTAAAAAAAGGAGGGAGAGAGAAAGCAGGGAATTATAGACCGGTCAGCCTGACCTCAGTAGTGAGTAAAATGATGGAATCAATTATTAAGGATGTCATAGCAGCGCATTTGGAAAATGGTGACATGATAGGTCCAAGTCAGCATGGATTTGTGAAAGGGAGATCATGCTTGACAAATCTTCTGGAATTTTTTGAGGATGTTTCCAGTAAAGTGGACAAAGGAGAACCAGTTGATGTGGTATATTTGGACTTTCAGAAGGCTTTCGACAAGGTCCCACACAGGAGATTAATGTGCAAAGTTAAAGCACATGGGATTGGGGGTAGTGTGCTGACGTGGATTGAGAACTGGTTGTCAGACAGGAAGCAAAGAGTAGGAGTAAATGGGTACTTTTCAGAATGGCAGGCATTGACTAGTGGGGTACCACAAGGTTCTGTGCTGGGGCCCCAGCTGTTTACATTGTACATTAATGATTTAGACGAGGGGATTAAATGTAGTATCTCCAAATTTGCGGATGACACTAAGTTGGGTGGCAGTGTGAGCTGCGAGGAGGATGCTATGAGGCTGCAGAGTGACTTGGATAGGTTAGGTGAGTGGGCAAATGTGTGGCAGATGAAGTATAATGTGGATAAATGTGAGGTTATCCACTTTGGTGGTAAAAACAAAGAGACAGACTATTATCTGAATGGTGACAGATTAGGAAGGGGGAAGGTGCAGCGAGACCTGGGTGTCATGGTACATCAGTCATTGAAGGTTGGCATGCAGGTACAGCAGGCGGTTAAGAAAGCAAATGGCATGTTGGCCTTCATAGCGAGGGGATTTGAGTACAGGGGCAGGGAGGTGTTGCTACAGTTGTACAGGGCCTTGGTGAGGCCACACCTGGCGTATTGTGTACAGTTTTGGTCTCCTAACTTGAGGAAGGACATTCTTGCTATTGAGGGAGTGCAGCGAAGATTCACCAGACTGATTCCCGGGATGGTGGGACTGACCTATCAAGAAAGACTGGATCGACTGGGCTTGTATTCACTGGAGTTCAGAAGAGTGAAAGGGGACCTCATAGAAACGTTTAAAATTCTGACGGGTTTGGACAGGTTGGATGCAGGAAGAATGTTCCCAATGTTGGGGAAGTCCAGAACCAGGGGTCACAGTCTAAGGACAAGGGGTAAGCCATTTAGGACCGAGATGAGGAGAAACTTCTTCACCCAGAGAGTGGTGAACCTGTGGAATTCTCTACCACAGAAAGTAGTTGAGGCCAATTCACTAAATATATTCAAAAGGGAGTTAGATGAAGTCCTTACTACTCGGGGGATCAAGGGGTATGGCGAGAAAGCAGGAATGTGGTACTGAAGTTTCATGTTCAGCCATGAACTCATTGAATGGCGGTGCAGGCTAGAAGGGCTGAATGGCCTGCTCCTGCACCTATTTTCTATGTTTCTATGACTGGAAATGTATTCAAACACATGTTTTCTATGTTAAAAGTACCATAGAAATGCAGGTTCATCGGGCCTAAAATTCCAGCTTCACCGGGTCCATACGAAGTGCGCACGGACCTGGTGAGGCCTCACAAAAGCCGGTTTTCTGATCTATCAAAGATTTCTCTTGACGGATCCTCCGCATCCTTGGTGAGACCGCACCTGGAGTATTGTGTGCAGTTTTGGTGGTCTTACCTAAGAAAGGATATACTTGCTATAGAGGGAGTGCAGCGAAGGTTCACCAGACTGATTCCTGGGATGGCAGGACTGGCGTATGAGGAGAGATTGGGTCGACTAGGCCTGTATTCACTAGAGTTTAGAAGAATGAGAGGGGATCTCATTGCAATGTATAAAATTCTGACAGGGTTAGACAGACTGGATGCGGGGAGGATGTTTCCCTGGTTGGGAAGTCTAGAACAAGGGGTCACGGTCTTAGGATACGAGGTAGGAAATTTAGGACTGAGATGAGGAGAAATGTTTTCACTGAGGGTGGTGAACCTGTGGAATTCTCTACCACAGAAGGCTGTGGAGGCCAAGTCACTGAATATATTTAAGAGGGAGATAGATAGATAGATTTGTGTACATAAGACATCAAGAGGTTTGGGGAAAAAGTGGGAATATGGTGTTGAGATAGAGGATCAGCCATGATCATATTGAATGGCGGTGCAGGCTCGAAGGGCAGAATGGCCGCCTACTGCTATTTTCTACGTTTCGATCACGCAGGAGAGATTGGGCTATCTGCCCAACTCATGCCCAGCGAATGACCTCAAACTTTTACACCTGGTGAAAGCAGGTGCATAGCCTTCTTTTACCAGCATTAGAGTTTTAAAACATATAAAAATTAAATTTAAATACACTTTTTTTACCACAAACCCTGTCCATTAAGGTAAGTTTATGTTTTAACACAGTTTTTAAAAAAAAAAACTATTTTTTCTAAAACATTTAATTGCATTTAATTTCAATTCATTTTAAATGAGATGTTTTATTTATTCTGTGTTTGGGTGTCTTGGGGGGGGTTTTCTCATTGATAGTAATGGGAACTTGTACAAACAGAGCTCCCAATGTTATCAATGTGCCAGGCCCACGTGACTCCAGCTTGGACTTGCGTACCGGAAAGACCTCTCCCCATGCGCTGCACAGCAAATCTAGGACTCCGACTGGGATCTTAGAAACATAGAAACATAGAAAATAGGTGCAGGAGTAGGCCATTCGGCCCTTCTAGCCTGCACCGCCATTCAATGAGTTCATGGCTGCGTTCCTCCGAGAACACCAGGTACTTTTGTAGATTTTTTGGGGATCGTACGAAGGAAGCCTCCGACCGCAATTTTAGGCCCATTGGCTTTAGTAAGTCTTTGTCAACTGCATCTAGGGGAAGTATTCTGAAATTTGAATTTACTAGCTGCACATTGTAATAAGTTACCATTTTAGTTGCAGATTGGATATGTAGCTCATTTATCTGAAATTTACCATCAACTAATGTGGTACAAAGACGAATTGTACCCTTTGCCCGGTACCATTTTTACTGCAAATGCTCGAATTAGTGATCGATCTGAGTGTGAAGAAGTTCATCACCCTCTTTCCTTTTGCAGGATAAAGGATCTAGTACTACCTGGGAATCGGCTGATTTGGGTGACGATGAACGGAAGTTGAAATTCCTACGGCTAATGGGAGCTGGGAAGGTAAACTGCAAGTTACTTTCTGTCGTAGATTTTAATGGGAATGGAAGCTGTACTCTTTCCAAAGCCATCTCAGTATTTTGTTCCTGAAACTAAACAGTTAGCCTAGCATCTTGGGAAAATGCTGGAGTCCATTACTAAGGAAGTAGCAGCAGGACATTTAGAAAATCATAATACAGTCCAGCAGAGACAGCATGGTTTTATGAAGGGGAAATTATGTTTGACAAATTTGCTAGAGTTTGTTGAGGATGTAACGATCAGGGTGAATAAAGGGTAACAGAGAGTCGGGATGAATGGGTCATTTTCAGATTGGCAAACTGTAACTAGTGGGGTGCCACAGGGATCAGTGCTGGGACCTTCGCTATTTACAATATTAATGACTTGGAAGAAGGGACCGAGTGTAATGTAGCCAAGCTTGCTGATGATACAAAGATGGGAGGAAAAGCAATGCATGAGGAGGACACACAAAATCTGCAAAAGGACAGACAGGCTAAGTGAGTGGGCAAAAATTTGGCAGATGGAGTATAATGTTGCAAAGTGTGAGGTCATGCACTTGGGCAGAAAAAAAAAATCAAAGAACAAGTTATTATTTAAATGGCGAAAGATTGCAAAGTGCTGCAGTACAGTAGAATCTGGGGGTACTTGTGCATGAAACACAAAAGGTTAGTATGCTACAGTTGTACAGGGTATCGGTGAGGCCACACCTGGAATATTGCGTGCAGTTTTGGTTTCCATATTTACGAAAGGATATACTTGCTTTGGAGGCAGTTCAGAAAAGGTTCACGGTTGATTCCTGAGGTGAAGGAGTTGTCTTATGAAGAAAGGTTGGGCCTACACTCATTGCAGTTTACAAGAATGAGGTTATCTTAGTGAAACGTATAAGATTGAGGGGGCTTGATGGGGTAGATGCAGAGAGGATGTTTCACCACGTGGGGGAATCTAGAACTAGGGGCATTGTTTTTGAATAAGTGGTCACTCATTTAAAACTGAGATGAGGAGAAATTTCTGCAGAGGGTCGTGAATCTGGAATTCTCTACCCCCAGAGAGCTGTGAAGGCTGGGTCATTGAATATATTTAAGTTGGAGATACAGATTTTTCAGCGAAAAGGGAGTCGAGGGTTATGGGGAACGGGCAGGGAAGTGGAGTTGAGGCCAAGATCAGATCAGCCATGACCTTATCGAATGGCGGAGCGGGCTCGAGGGGCCAAATGGCCGCCTTCTCCTATTTTTTATGTTCTAATGTCCAAACACTACAAAGAAGGCAGTAATAAAATTACTTGGCCATCTGGTATCTTTGTGGTTAGATTGGTGTTAGTGCAAAAATAAAAGCAAAACTAGATGATGTTCTGTATCGATAAGTGAAATAAGCCTGTGCAGTTTCAAGTTGATTCATGGTGGGGATGGGTGGATTGTCCATTTACATTTAGGAACCACAAAAATGGCTGGTGTGCAAATAATACACCAGTGCTGTGAGTTTGAAGTTGTGTAAAGAACTTTTGGAGTTATCCTGGCTTAGTTTATGGTGCTCATTTTCCTTTGGGTTGGTAGGTTGTGGCTTTGAACCATATTCGAGTACTTGAGGGCATTGTCTAAGCTGACACTCCAGTACTGTACTGAAAAGGTGCTGTATTGTCAGAGGTGCAGTCCTTTAGATGACATGTTAAAACAAGGCCCATTCTGCTTTTTCAGGTGAAAGGTAAAGTGTCCATGGAACAACTTGAAGAAGCTTAGTTCTCCTGGTGTACTGACCAACATTCCACCATTATACAATACCACCAAAAACAGCTTAATTGTTTGTGTGACCTTGCTGTGTGCACATTGGCTGCCATGTTTGCCTGCATCATAACCGTGAATGCACCTCAGAAGTAATTAATTGACCGTAAAGTGCTTTGGAACATCCTGAGGATGTGATGAGGTAAATGTAGGTTTGTCCATTCTTTACCCTCCACTTGTGTGGGGGAGTGTGTTTAATGGTTGCAAAAATTACAAAACTTTCTACCCTTCAACTTGGTGGGATGAACATCCAATATTTTACACAAATAAACCTGAGGTAGGAAAGAGAGTTTTTTTGATCATGAGATATTGCCGACAGCAACAGTTTTCATTTATATAGTGCCTTTTAACGTAGAAAAATATCTGTAGGCACTTCATAGAAGTGTAATTAGTCAAAAATTGATGCCAAGCCAAAAGATGGAGATATTAGGAGGGGCAGCTAAAAGCTTGATCATAGATGGATGTTCGTAGGAGAAGGGGTGGGTGGAAAGGCCAGAGGTTTAGGGAGTGGATTCCAGAGCATTGGACCTAGATGGCTGAAAGTCCAGCTGTCAATGCTGGGGCGAAGAAACTAGGATGCACAAGGGGTTACAGTTGAATGAGCCCAGTTCTTGGAGGGTTGGAGAAGGTTACAAAGATAGGGAGGGATGAGGCTATAAAGGGATTTAAACACAAGTGAAAATTTTGCATTTGAGACATTGTGGGGGACCGGGAGCCAATGTAGTTCAGCAAGCACAGGGGGATGAGTGAGCAGAGCACCCTATAAAGAGGTAGGATTTTCTTGATTGATTTTTTTGGGAGAGGATCCTTATCTTGGCTGAGCCAACAAAACATTTTCTTCTGGGAAGAGACCTTGACAGCCAAGAAATTCTCGTGTATCTCAGCCACTGGATGCAGTTCAGCAAAGACTGAATTGGACTGTTTACCTGACATTTCAGCTGGGGAATGGACTCTGGTCCAATGGCACCAGATGATGGGGAGAAAAAAAAATACTTGGAAAGAAATTAGAACAAAAATATTAGCACTATTTTATGGCTCGTTCATTCATTTGTTAGTTTCTATATAGCCAGAAGTAAGTGATCTACTTGTTTTGACTCTGCTGTTTGGTTCATTAAACTGTTTATAGGTTCCTGCTTACTTGGTGCCCTGCTTACCCACTAGATCAAAGTCTGAAGTCCAGGGGACAGTTTAAAACATACTTCGGCAATATATCAATCAATAATACATGGGCTCAGATGATCTGACCCATCGTTGCTGCATTTGCTACTGACTGGCTAGATTTCTGCCAGCGATTCCAGTATAGAAGCAATTCCTCGCCAGTCCTTTAGAGTTGGGTAACAATTGTGGTCTCATGAGAGAAAGAACTCTTGTATTGCGCAAAGGGCCAGCAGGTTACTTCTCTGATGTGGGTCAATTCTTCAACAGGGTAAAGCTGCCTCTGTCAAGAACTTAAGAATTTGGAGCATGAGTAGGCCATTTTGCCCATCGAGCCTGCTCCACCATTTAATAAGATCATAGCTGATCTGATTTTGGGCTCGGCCCCGCTCCCCATAACCCTTCACTCCCTTATCACTCAAAAATCTGTCTCCACCTTAAATATATTCAAAGACCCAGCCTCCACAGCTCTCTGGCAGAGAATTCCACAGATTTATGACTAAGAAGAAATTCCTCTTCATCTCAGTTCTAAATGGGCGACCACTTATTCTTAAACTATGCCCCCTAGTTCTAGATTCCTCCACAAGTGGAAACATCCTCTCTGCATCTACCTTGTCGAGCCCCCTCCATATCTTGTATGTTTCAATAAGATCACCGCTCATTCTTCTAAACTCCAATGAGTATAATACCCAACCTGCTCATCCTCTTTTCATAAGTTAACCCCTTCATCTCTGGAATCAACCTAGTGAACCTTCTCTGAACTGTCTCCAATGCAAGTATATCCTTCCTTAAATACGGAGACCAAAACTGTACGCGGTACTGCAGGTGTGGCCACACCAATACCCTGTACAGTTGTAGCAGGACGTCCCTGCTTTTATACTTCATCCCCCTTGCAATAAAGGCCATTTGCCTTCCTGATTACTTGCTGTACTGCACACTAACTTTTTGTGTTTTATGCACAAGGACCCCCCCAGGTTCATCTCTACTGCAGCATTTTGTAGTTACACTCCATTTAAATAATAATTTGCTTTATTTTTCCTGCGAAAATGGATAACCTCACACTTTCCCACATTATACTCCTTCTGCCAAATATTTGCCCACTCACTTAGCCTGTCAATATCCCTTTGCAGATTTTTTTGTGTCCTCCTCACAACTTGCTTTCCCACCCATCTTTGTATCATCAGCAAACTTGGCAATGTTACACTCGGTCCCTTCATCCAAGTAATTAACATAGATTTCCAAGGCACCCCACTCGTTACTGTTTGCCAACCAGAAAATGACCCATTTATCTCAACTTTCTGTTAGCTCATGCGCTATCCATGCCTCGGGAGCCTATTACCCCCAACCACGAGGGACTATGGAGCGTCATCCACCATTTCGGCTGCCCCCAAAAGTTTGTCGCCATCCTCCACCTGCTCCATGACGACATGCAGGCTGTGATCCTGACCAACTGATCCACCACAGACCCAATCAACATCCGGACCGGGGTCAAGCAGGGCTGCGTCATCGTGCCAACCCTCTTCTCGATCTTCCTCGCTGCAATGCTCCACCTCTCACTCAACAAGCTTGGAGTGGAAGTAAACTATAGAGCCAGTGGGAACCTGTTCAACCTTCGTCATCTCCAGGCCAGATCCAAGACCGTCCCATCCTCTGTCGTCGAGCTACAGTACGTGGACGACGCTTGTGTCTGCGCACATTCAGAGGCTGAACTCCAAGTCAACATCTTCACCGAAGCATACGAAAGCATAGGCCTTATACTAAACATCCGTAAGACAAAGGTCCTCCACCAACCTGACCCCGCCACACAGCACGGTCCCGCAGTTATCAAGATCCGCGGCGTGGTCCTGGCCACTTGCCATACCGTGGGAGCCTATTATCAGCAAGGTCAGCCATCAACGATGAGGTTCAACACTGCCTCCAGTTCACCAGCAGACTTCGGCCGCCTGAGGAAAAGAGTGTTTGAAGATCAGGCCCTCAAATCTGGCACCAAGCTTATGGTCTACAGGGTTGCAGTGATACCCGCCCTCCTGTATGGCTCATAGACATGGATCATATACAGAGGACACCTTGAATTGCTGGAGAAATACCATCAGCGATGCCTCCACAAGATCCTGCAAATCTGGGAGGACAGATGCACCAACGTCTGTGTTCTCGGTCAGGCCAACATCCCCAGCATTGAAACACTAACCACACTCGACCAGCTCCGTTGGGCGGGCCACATTGTTCGTATACCCGACACTAGACTCCCAAAGCATGTGCTCTACTCGGAACTCCTACATGGCAAGCAAGCCCCAGGTGGGCAGAGGAAACGTTTCAAGGACACCCTCAAAGCCTCCTTGATAAAGTGCAACATCCCCACTGACACCTGGGAGTCCCTGGCCAAAGACCGCCCTAAGTGGAGGAAGAGCATCCGGGAGGGCGCTGAGCACCTCTAGTCTCGTCACCGAGTGCATGCAGAAAACAAGTGCAGGCAGTGGAAGGAGTGTGTGGCAAACCAGACTCCCCACCCACCCTTTCCTCCAACCACTGTCCGTCCCACCTGCGACAGAGACTGTAATTCCCGTATTGGACTGTTCAGTCACCTGACAACTCACTTTTGGATTAAAGTCTTTCTCGATTTCGAGTGACAGCCAATGATGATGATGGATTACCCCCAACCCCGTGAGCTCTTGTGCAGTAACCTTTTATGTGGCACCTTATCTAATGCCTTTTGGAAATCCAAATACACTACATCCGCTGGTTCCCCTTTATGCAAGCCATTCCTAACATCCTCAAAGAAGTCCAGAAAGTTTGTCAAACATGATTTCCCTTTCATAAAACCATGCTGACTCTGCTTGACTATTATGCTTTTCCAAATATCCTGCTACTGCTTCCTTAATAATAGATTCCAGCATTTTACCAATGGTAGGCTAACTGATTCATCATCATCATAGGCAGTCCCTCGAAATGAGAATGACTTGCTTCCACGCCAAGAGTGGAAGAGTTCACAGGTGTTTCAATGATATTCTGGATCCCGAACTACATCCTGAAGGGTGGATTTTTTTTTTTACGTGTGGTGGCTGATGCACCCCAGCCACCACACGGGCTTGACAGAGCTAGGTCATGGTCCAGCATCATGGATTAACCAAGACGACTGGAGACCAGCTCTGCTGCACTGACCTAGTGCGCACACAACCACAGTGTGGGCTGGCCCGTGCTGCCCCTGGGCCCGAACTTTCGCCTCTCCTGGGCCCTGATCACATCCCTCTACGAACTCCTTTGCCCCGACCTCGCCCCTCCTGCTGTACCTGCCCACATTGGAAACAGCCGTTGCCCTCCTGCAGCAGCACGCACTGCTCCCTGAAGTGGCATGCCACCGCACCATGCTCCCTCTAATGGCCCCGGCCTGCTGATGGTCTATAGTTTCCTGCCTTCTGTCTGTCTTTTTTAAATAGGGGTGTTACATTTGTTGTTTTCAATCTGCTGGGACCTCTCCAGAATCCAGGTAATTTTGGTAGATTGCAACCAATGCATCACTATCTCTACAGCCACTATTTTTAAGACCCTAGAATGTAGGCCATCAGGTCCAGGGACTTGTCCACCTTTAGTCCTATTATTTTACCGAGTACTTTTTCTTTAGTGATTGTTTCAAGTTCCTCCCACCCTATAGCCCCTTGATTTTCTATTGGGATGTTTTTAGTGTCTTCTACCTTGAAGACCGATGCAAATATTTGTTCAAAGTCTCCGCCATTTCCCTGTTCCCCATTATTAATTCCCCAGTCTCATCCTCTAAGGGACCAATGTTTACTTTAGCTCCTTTCATCCTATTTATATACCTGTAGAAGCTCTTGCTATCTGTTTTTAGATTTCTTGCTAGCTTACTCTCATACTCTATCTTCCCTGTCTTTATAATTGTTTTAATTGATCTTTGCTGATTTTTTAAAAAATTCCCAATCCTTTAGCCTCCCACTAATCTTGGCAACTTTGTATGCCATTTTTTTTCCAATTTGGTACCATCCTTTACTTCCTTAGTTAACCAGAGATGGTTCTCCCTTCTCACAGTCTTCTCACTGGAATATATTTTTGTTGAGAATTATGAAATATCTCCTTAAATGCCTGCCACTGTTTATCAACCATATTACACTTAAATCTATTTTTCCAGTCCACTTTAGCCAACTCCGCCTTCATACCTTTTGTAATCGCCTTTATTTACGATCAGGATACTGTTTTGAGATCCAACTTTCTCTCCGTCGCAACTGAATTTGAAATTTGCTATGGTCACTCTTTCCTAGAGGATTCTTTACTATGAGATCATTTATTAATCCTGCCTCATTACACAGTACCAGATTCGAGATAGCCTGCTCCTTGGTTGGTTCTGCAACGTGTACTGTTCAAGGAAGCCATCTCGGATACACTCTATGACCTCTTCCTCAAGGATACCTTGGCCAATTTGATTTGTCCAATCCCCATGAAGATTAAAATCGCCCATGATTATTGCTGTACCTTTCTTGCAAGCCTCCATTATTTCTTTCTTTATACTTCATCCAACAGTGTAGCTACTGTTAGGGGGCCTATAGACTACACCCACCAGTGACTTTTTCCACTTATTATTTCTTATCTCCGCCCAAACTGATTCTACATCTTGATCTTCTGAGCCACTATCATTTCTCACTACTGCACTGATCTCATTCTTTATGAACAAAGCTACCCCACCTCCTTTTCCTTTCTGTCTATCCTTCCGAATTGTAAAATACCCCTGAATATTCAGTTCCTAGTCTTGGTCACCTTGCAACCACATCTCTCTAATGGCTATCAGATCATACCCATTTATATCTATTTGTGCAGTCATCAACTCTTATCTTGTTATGAATGCTGTGTGCATTCAGATAAAGAACTTTTAATTTTTTCTTTTTACCATTTTTCCCTGCTTTCACTGCACTTTCTGATGCACTCTTATGTTTATATGTTCTGTCCCTTCCTGTCACACTCTGGTTATCTTTTTTCCCATCACTACCCTGCTGTATTGCTCTTTGACTTTTTGAATTTCCGCTCACCTGAATCCTTCTTTCCCCGCCCCCCCCAACACACTATTTAGTTTAAAGCGCTCTCTGCAGCCCTAGTTATTTGATTCACCAGGACATGAGTCCCATCGTGGTTCAAGTGGAGCCTGGCCCAATGGAACAGCTCCCTCTTACCCCAGTACTGGTGCCAGTGCTCCATGAACCGAAACCAATTTCTCCCACACCAATGTTTGAGCCATGTGTTCATCTCTCTGATATTATTTACCCTATGCAAATTTGCTCGTGGCTCAGGTAATAATCCAGAGATTATTTTGCTTTTTAATTTAGCCCCCAGCTATTCATACTCCCTCAGCAGAACCTCTTTTTGTTCTACCTTTGTCATTGGTACATACGTGGACCACGACAACTGGATTTTTCACTCCCACTCCAAGTTCTTCTCCAGCCCAGAGGAGATGTCCTTAACCTTGGCATCGGGCAGGCAACACAGCCTTCGGGACTCATGGTCTCGGCTGCAGAGAACAGTATCCCCCCTCTAATGATACTGTCCCCCTACCACTACAACATTTATTTTTACTCTTTCTCTCCCCATCCCCACTTGAATGGCCCCCTTTACCACGCTACCAAAATTCTCTGGACTCTGGGGAGGTACCAGCGGATTGGAAAGCAGCTAATGTAACGCCTCTGTTTAAAAAAAAAAGGCGAGCAGACAAAAGGCAGGTAACTATAGGCCGGTTAGTTTAACATCTGTAGTGGGGAAAATGCTTGAAACTATCATTAAGGAAGAAATAGCGGGACATCTAGATAGGAATAGTGCAATCAAGCAGACGCAGCATGGATTCATGAAAGGGAAATCATGTTTAACTAATTTACTGGAATTCTTTGAGGATATAACGAACATGGTGGATAGAGGTGTACCGATGGATGTGGTGTATTTAGATTTTCAAAAGGCATTCGATAAGGTGCCACACAAAAGGTTACTGCAGAAGATAGAAGTACGTGGAGTCAGAGGAAATGTATTAGCATGGATAGAGAATTGGCTGGCGAACAGAAAGCAGAGTGTCAGGATAAATGGGTCCTTTTCGGGTTGGAAATCGGTGGTTAGTGGTGTGCCACAGGGATCAGTGCTGGGACCACAACTGTTTACAATATAGATAGATGACCTGGAAGAGGGAACAGTGTAGTGTAACAAAATTTGCAGATGACACAAAGATTAGTGGGAAAGCGGGTTGTGTAGAGGACACAGGCTGCAGAGATTTGGATAGGTTAAGTGAATGGGCTAAGGTTTGGCAGATGGAATACAATGTCAGAAAGTGTGAGGTCATCCACCTTGGGGGAAAAAAAACAGTAAAAGGGAATATTATTTGAATGGGGAGAAATTACAACATGCTGAGGTGCAGAGGGACCTGGGGGTCCTTGTGCATGAAACTCTTTTTGGATCCTTGTGCATGAAACTCTTTTTGGATCCTTGTGCATGAAACTCTTTTTGGAGTTTATCTGAAAAACATAAAACATTAAACTGTGCCACCCGACCTGGATGACACACCAGACATTTACAAGGCCCTTTTTTCTTTTTTGTGGGTTTTTTTGGGCACTAAAATCACATTTTTTCTAGTGCCCCCTATAAAAGGGGAGGGGGACACTAAAAGCACCGGCAGTTAAAACAAATTAAACTTTAAAACAAAATCAAATTAAAATTTGGTTGCCGGGCGTGACGATGCACTCCAGTCCCTCCGGTGCCCACCTCTCGCGGAAGGCCTCGAGCGTACCGGTGGACACCGCGTGCTCCATCTCCAAGGACACCCTGGCGCGGAAGAGAGGCAGGCAGTCAGGTTGAACGACCCCCTCGACCGCCCGCTGCCTGGACCGGCTGATGGCACCCTTGGCCGTGCCCAGGAGCAGTCCTACGAGGAGGCCCTCGGACCTACCCGCTCCCCTCCGCACAGGGTGCCCAAAGATCAGGAGAGTGGGACTGAAGTGCAGCCAGAATGTCAGGAGCAGCCCCTTTAAATAATAAAACAAGGGCTGCAACCTCGTGCACTCAATAAAAACATGGAACATGGACTCTTCCAGACCGCAGAAATTGCAGGCGGCCTGGGAGTCCGTGAACCGGCTTAAAAATTTGTTGCACGGCACTGCTCCGTGCACCACCCTCCAGGCCAAGTCCCCGATGAATAGTGGGAGGACTCCCGCATAGTGCCCTCCATCGGGAACCCCCCGCCTCCTCCGGACGGCAAGATGGTACGCCATGGCGTGTCCGGACGGCCGGCGAGGATGGCAAAGTTGAGAGTGTGCAGGAGCAGCCCGTACAGGAAACCCGTCCGCGCGGAACTGAAAGGCACGGAGGGGATTTCCTCGAGGCGGCTCAAGTTGTGAGGCGCCGGCTCCCGAGGGAGGTTCCGGGGTTTGGCGCCGATGAGGAATTCCGTCCGGACAGGATCTCCCCACGTGCTTGAGCCTCCTCGATGCACCTAACAGAGTCAGGGCCCAAAGCTGTTTTTAGCGACTCGATGGCTTCGGCCGCGCGGCAGACGTTGGCTGAATTTAGGCGCCGCGCCAGCATGCCTGGCGCCATCCAGCCCGCTCCTCCGCCATCGAGCAGATCCCTGACCCTGGTCACCTCACCAGCCACAGCCCTCTCTTCCGACCGCCACATAAAACCTTGGTCGTGGAGGTACGGATTCCCGAGCAGCAGCTCCTGCAGGACAGCCGCCACTCCAGCCAGCGGAGAGCTCCCAAAAAGTTAATTTGCAGGTGCAGCAGGTAATCAGGAAGGCGAATGGAATGTTGGTCTTCATTGCGAGAGGGATGGAGTACAAAAGCAGGGAGGTCCTGCAACTGTATAGGGTATTGGTAAGGCCGCACCTGCAGTACTGCGTGCAGTTTTGGTCACCTTACTTAAGGAAGGATATACTAGCTTTGGAGGGGGTACAGAGACGATTCACTAGGCTGATTCCGGAGATGAGGGGTTTACCTTATGATGATAGATTGGGTAGACTGGGTCTTTACTCGTTGGAGTTCAGAAGGATGAGGGGTGATCTTATAGAAACATTTAAAATCATGAAAGGGATAGACAGGATAGAGGCAGAGAGGTTCTTTCCACTGGTAGGGGAGACTAGAACTAGGGGGCACAGCCTCAAAATACGGGGGAGCCAATTTAAAACTGAGTTGAGAAGGAATTTCTTCTCCCAGAGAGTTGTGAATCTGGAATTCTCTGCCCAAGGAAGCAGTTGAGGCTAGCTCATTGAATGTATTCAAGTCACAGATAGACAGATTTTTAACCAAAAAGGGAATTAAGGGTTACGAGGAGAGGGCGGGTAAGTGGAGCTGAGTCCACGGCCAGATCAGCCATGATCTTATTGAGTGGCGGAGCAGGCTCGAGGGGCTAGATGGCCTACTCCTGTTCCTAATTCTTATGTTCTTATGTGCTGTGGTCAGTTTGCTCATCCTCCCTGCAGTCCCTGCTCTCGTCCACACAGGGACCTGTTGGATAAGAGCACGCTCTGCGACTCCTCCAATGCTACCTCCTGGGTCTCCATACCTTCCTCACTTGTAGTCACACCCTCCTGACCACGGACCAAATTTGAATTAATTAATCTACGGGGTGTGACTGCCTCCTGGAATACAGCGTCCAGGTAACACTCTTCCGCCCCCCCGATGTGTCGCAGTGTCTGCAGCTCGGACTCCAGCTCATCAACACTGAGCCGAAGTTCCTTGAGATGCAGTCACTTATTGCAGATGTGGTCACCGTGTACCTCAGTGGGGTCAACCAGCTCCCACGTGCAGCAGCAGTAACACATTGCCTGCCCTGTCGTCTCTAATGTATTTAATTAAAGGATCAGCATGGAGCCCGACCCGCATTCGGTGCGGTGGCCCCGACCTGCAAGGACCATCAGTGGGTCGGAGCCTTCAAAGGAGCAGCGTGGAACATACCACTTCAAGGTACAGCTCGAGCCGGCTCAGACGGACGACAGCTGTGAAGAAGGCAACTGGATTGGATGTCACCAAGGTCCAGGTCGCCGATTGGAGCGTGGGCAGGTACAGCAGGAGCAGCGAGGTCGGGGCGAAGGAGTGGCGAGAGACTGTAGATCAACGTGATCGGGGCCCAGAAGAGGCGAGCGCCCAGGGGCAGCACGCGCCCAGGGGCAGCACGGGCCCAGCCCACACTGCGATATGTGTGCGCGCTAGCTCTGTGCAGCAGAGCTGGTCTCCAGTCGTCTTGTTCAATCCTTGCCACTGGACCAAGACCGAGCTCTGTCAAGCCAGTGTGATGGCTGGTGTGCAACGGTCACCACACGTTAAAAAAATCCACGCACAGGCATCTTCCACTCTTCAACATGTAGTTTGGGACCTGGAGAGTATTGGGTCGTTCATCGAAACACCTGCGAACTCATCCCTTTTTGGCGTGGAAGCAAGTCATCCTCGATACGAGGGACTGCCTATGATGATGATTTAATTAATTAAGTTTTCAAGTTTTCTTTTTAATCCCAGTTCTTAATTTAAACCAATGCCCCGGAAAAGAGAGAGAAACTCACCAACCAATCACTTCACTGCTTTCCTGTGACGTCACACTGTGATTCTGATTCTTTTTACTTATCTTCCCAGGTCAGTGGGTGCTGTGCTGGCTGCTTGTTGTTCTGCTCCTGACTCTCGTGTTGTTTCAGCTCAACATGCCACACTCCCTGACTGAACAGTTAATGTAACATTCAGCACCCTGAACTCAGTCAAGGTTTTGCCTAGTATCTTTGTTGCTTGCATGTGTTATAATGCTGTTTTCATATCCATGCAGAGAAGTAATTCGCATATCAATGCGAAGGTGCCAGTGCAGCTTAGTCAGGCTCTGATCTGCCCTGAGCACGCTAAAGTTATACTATAATGCCCTTCAGGAAGCCAATCCACATGGGTCTGTGTTCACACTGGGTGTTGTCTACTTCAAACGAAGACACAGCTGGGCACTTAACAAACATTTAAATGTTTGGAGAAAGCAGACACTCTGCCCTGCAATTTTCTCAAATTGAAAAGGAGCCTTCTAGGAAATAGAGCTCTGGATAGGTCCAGGCATGCATGCACAAGGCTCCTTTATGGTTAACCTGGGTCTGCTGGAAGCACATTTATACTTCAGTTTAAGATCACTAACTGCATTGTTATTATTAAACATGGCCAGTGGTTGTTGCACCCCTTAGGGTAGCCTTCAGTACTTGCTAAATTGGGATCAATCCAAATCCCAAACCTTGAAAAACATGTGCCGAGAACAGTCCTACATTTGGAAAGCTCAGTAGGCCTCTTTATAACCTGGATCCTTGGTGAAGAAAAGCTCAGTGAGATGCGGAATATACCTTGAGGGTAGTAGACAGGCTCAAATTTTTGTTGGTAAGGCATACTATTAGCAGCCTCAACTCGATGCAGGCTTGGCTTGTGCAGATGCTGGCTGCGAGTAGTGATTTGGAAAAGGAATTCAGTTTCCTCATGTTAACCTGCTGCTTTATGTGCTTTCCTATTGATCACACACCCAAACCTTGGTCTCCAGTTTACTCTGGTTCCTTTCAGGTTTTTTAAAAAATCAACCAGGGAACTGGGGACTGCTCCAGTTGCTTTTAGGACCAAACCTGAGTGCAGGCTCCGGCATCAGCAGCAGCGTACTTTTCATGTGAACAGGGCCTTTTACATAAGAAATAGGAACAGGAGTAGGCCATACGGCGCCTCGAGCCTGCTCCGCCATTCAATATCATGGCTGATCTGATCATGGACTCAGCTCCACTTCCATGCCCGCTCCCCATAACCCCTTATCCCCTTTTAAGGAACTGTCTATTTCTGACTTAAATTTATTCAATGTCTCAGCTTCCACAGCTCTAAGACAGCAAATTCCACAGATTTACAACTCTCAGCGAAGAAATTTCTCCTCCTCTCAGTTTTAAATGGCCAGCCCCTTATTCTAAGATCATTCCCTCTAGTTCGAGTCTTCCCCCATCAGTGGAAACATCCTCTGCATCCACCTTGTCAAGCTCCCTCATAATCTTATACGTTTCGATAAGATCACCCCTCATTCTTCTGAATTCCAATGAGTAGAGGCCCAACCTACTCAACCTTTCCTCATAAGTCAACCCCCTTGTATTTTGGCCATTTCGGAGAGCAGTTAAGAGTCAACCACATTACTATAAGTCTGGAGTCTTGTACATACCAGACCGGATAAGGGTTTACAACAATCTGGTAGTTTCATGGTCGCTGTTACTGATACCAGCTTTATAATTCCAGATATATTTAATGAACTGAATGTAAATCCTCCAGTTGACGTGGTGGGATTTGAACTTGCAGCTCCGAATTATTAGTCCAGGTCTCTGGATCAGTTCTCCCTGGGTTTCAAACAAGCTCCTCAGGAGAGATTCAAGTTTAAGGAGGAAATCGCAATCAATGTTTGGGTCAAAGAACTATGTTCACTTCAAAATGCAATACCTGAGATTGAGATATTGCATCGTTGGTTGTATCAAAGGCATATTGTAGGGAAATACGGTTCATGGCGAATACAAATTATACATAAATAATGCTGATGTGCTATTGTGGCAATGCCTTGAGGCAGAAGATTTATTCATGTTACTTCTCAGTTCCTTAAAGTTATAGTTTACCGCTGCAGTCTGGAAGTGACTCTTTCCTTGAGAACTTATTCAATCATTATGGGGACTTTGAATCCCTGTTGATTGTAGCCATCTTTGTCTGCACACCATATGACTGGATGCAGCCCCTTGCTGTGTACGAGGAACATCAGGAGAAAAATAACAATCCAGAAGGGAAATGGGCATAAACTGGGAAAGCAAAATCCTTGACTAATATGCAGTTGAAAAGAAAGCTTAAGGATCAGAATTTGTTTAAAGTAACTGCTGGTATTAAAGCACTTTCTAGAAAGTTTCTGAAATGTAATTTGTAACAAATGAATTTAAATCACCTGTAGCCTACATATACTATCTGGCAATAGTCATTATTACAATATTTAATAAGAGAATTTTTCATTAAAATCAATTACCGTTTCATACATTTAGTTAAGATGAATTTATTCATGGCATGCTGTTGTCGATGGCAAGGCCAGTATTTATTGCCCTTGAGAGGTGGTGGTGAGCTGCTGCAGTCTGTGCTGAAGGTCCTCCCACAGTGCTGACTTTGCCCCAGCAATTTGGTACAACTGAGTGGCTTGCTAGGCCATTTCGGAGAGCGCTGTAGGTCTGGAGTCTCGTATATACCAGACCAGATAAGGATTTACAACAGTCTGGTAGTTTCATGGTCGTTGTTACTGATACCAGCTTTATAATTCCAGATTTATTTAATGAACCGAATTTAAATCTCCCAGCTGACGGGGTGGGATTTGAACTCGCGGCTCTGAATTATTTGTCCAGGTCTCTGGATTACTCGTCCAGTAACATAATCAGTATGCTACTGTAGTCATCGAATTCAACTTACGAAAGTAATAATTGGAACACCGCTCTTATCTGGGACTCTTTCTGAAGTCTTAATTGTGGCCCTATATATCATTCCAGTTATCAATAACTGCTTTAATTGCATCTAATAAACTCAGTTTCACTCATGATCCCAGTAGAAACCAGGTTCAGTTAGTGTACAAAGTGACTTGCTTTGTATCAAATGTGTGTTTTTTTTTTAAAAACCACAGCTATTCCAAAAGTGCCCGCAATTGCAATAATTGATCACTTTACCATGAGGATAGAGTATGAATGCAGCAATTTGGGTGTCATCATCATAGGTGGTCCCTCGAACGAGGATGACTTGCTTCCACGAGTTCACAGTTCCTTCAATGAAGGATCCGATGTTCCAGTCCTGAACTCCAATTGAGGGGGTGGAAGATGCCTGTGCGTGGATTTCTTTAACGTGGGGTGACCGTTGCACACCAGCCACCACACGGGCTTGACAGAGCTAGGCCTTTATCCAGTAGCAAGGGTTAACCAGGACGACTGGAGACCGGCTCTGCTGCACACACCTAGTGCGCACACATATTGCAGTGTAGGCTGGCCCATGCTGCTCCTGGGCCCTGGGCTCTTCTGCACCCCGTACTCTCATCTATCGCACCTCCGCCACGATCGCTCTCCGCTCCTTCACCACAAATATTCATCGCATCTCGCCGCAAACACTCACCGCTCATCCGCCCCGTCCTTCCCACTCCTCTACCAGGGCCCCACCGATGTTCCTGCCCATCTCAAAAACGTTGCATACTTGGAGCAGCTCGCGCTGGAGGTTGAAGTGGTACGTCGCTCCAGCTCTTTTATAGCCTGACCTGTGGAGCTGTTCTCTCGCAGGTCGGGGGGGGCATGATATAAAGCTCTGGTTAGGCCATAACTAGAATGTTGCGTCCAATTCTGATCACCATACTTTAGGCTGGGTGTACCGTTCTGAGGAGGAACTGGCTTGTAATGTCTAATGAAGATTGTTTCATAGTTTTGTGGTTCAGAGAGAAATGGCTTTCATTTGTAACTGGTATAATATCTGACCCTGCTTTATAGGTTAGTTTGTATAAAAATAATAACTTTTATTTATAACTTTAATGTAGTAAAACTTCCCAAGGCGCTTCAACAGTCTTACAACATGTTAGATATTGACATGGGAGGGAAAGAGAAAAAGCGGGAGAAGGAAGTGTAAGAGAGATAAAAGGCTCAGGTCTGAATGCTAATACCGTCCTGAGTTATTTGCCCAATTCTTTTTGACTGCAATGTTTAATTTTTCTCTTTAGAAAGATATTACTGGACGCCCACATCCAGGAGACCACAAATCAACCTCGCTCTTCAGGACAGGTGAGTGAAACCAGGGCATTTTGAGTTACTGCCTTGCTCTAACTTGCCTTGTGCAAGCGCGCGCGCGCGCGCGCGCACACACACACATATGCGTTACTTTCTCAATTCAGCCTTTCTTCCCCACATACCACCACTTGATTCCTCCTCAAGGCTTGATCCCATACTGGAGCCAGATGAACGATCTTTCGGTTGCCCAAAGTTTGTTTTAAATGCTTAGAACTGCAAATCTGCCTTTGTATAAACAGTTATGCAAAAATAACCTTACAAAACCAGTTCTTGCTTTTGGATACGCATACAGGTTGAATCTCCCTTATCCAGGATTCCCTTATCCGGAACCACTCCTCGTCCAGAGCTATTCCCGGCTGCTCTGACATGAACAAATTGAAGTCCTTCCTCGCTGCCGACTCCTGCAATCGTTGGCCTGGCCCCGCGATCCACCACAACCCCCCCCCCTCCCCACCTGCCGCACTCCCAGCTCCAAGCCAGCCAGCCCCAATATCCCTTTGCTCAGTACCTGTACCATCCAATTTAACGTGACCATCCCTCCGGAAAAATCCCTTATCCAGAACAGGCCAGGTTCCGGATAAGGGAGGATCAACCTGTACCCATTTATAGAATGATGTGATGGGAAACAATGCAGTTATTAGCCAACTTTCTTGCTGCAGGTGATAGTTTAATTTTAAAGGACACATTTTGGAAGAAATATTTAAATGTTCTCCATGTGAAAAAAGAAACCTGTGGTTTATTCAGTTTCACAGCTTACCGTGGTGGTATTTGACCTCGAGTTGTTAGTCCAGTACCATAACCATGAGGCTACCATATCTGCCAACTTTTATTTGAACCGTAAATAATAAAATGCAAGAAATTTCCAGATTTTTATTTGGGGGAGGGGGAGTGGTGGACATGCATGCTTCCACTTTGAGGATAGATGGGGAGGTTGACTTTGCATTATGACTAAATACTGCCAGTCACATTGACATCATCAGTGGTGAGCTTATATGTTGGATATTCATGACTTGTTAAAGAATTATGCAAAGTAGTTTGAAGCTAATGACTTTTTTTTAAAGAGTGTATACAATGCATGTATGAATTGCTTAGGAGCTATTGAAACATTCTTAAAGCTGCTCTATCCCAGTGATCATTTCTTTAAGAAATACTAAGGTTTTATTTTAAAACCATCTTGCCATGGGGGCGGGGGAGAGAGAGCCAGCACCAAGATTGCAGTGATTATTTTTTTTGCTACTTGGACTTCTGTCATGATAATTCTGCCATAAAAATAGTCTTCCTAAACTAGTTCCCAGGATGGCTGATATGAAGACTTGTAGTGAAGTATTTGCTTTTTAGGTGATGAAGATAAGAAAATAAATGAGGAGCTGGAGCATCAGTTTCATCAGAGTTTGGACAGTCAGCTGTCGGGAAGAAACAGACGACACTGTGGATTAGGCTTCAGTGAGGTAATGGGCATCCTGTTCCCAGAAGCATTAACCTGTTTTCAAAACCTTGTTTTTCTTTCTCTTTCCTCCCTTTTCCCCCTCCCCCCTGGGTAAAATCAGAGCAATGGGACATCATAAAATTAGAGCTAGGCTATTTTAGGAGTGAAATCAGGAAGCACTTTTTCTGCAAAAGGGTAGTAGAAATCTGGAACTCTCTTTCCCCCCTCCAAAAAAAAAAAGTCTGGATGCTGGGACAATTGTAGCTTTCAAGACTGAAATATAGATTTTTGTTAGTTAATGCTATTGAGGGATATGGAGCAACGGTGGTAAATGGAGTTGAGGTGCAGATCAGCCATGATCGAATTGAATGGTGGAGTAGGCTCAAGGGGCTGAATGGCCTACTCCTGTTGCTATGATTTGATGATTGAGTGACGTTCTTTCGTCTCCCATTAGGCGAGGTGAACCAGTGCCTGGTTGACCTTTTTGTTTGCCTCCACTGTGGGGGAAGTGGCGAGCCTCAAGTTGACTGCTCCCAAGGAGAAATTATAGCAGTGAACCTCTGAGATGCAGCATGCAAGAGCATATGGGGCTCTTGTTGCTGTATTAGTCTTTTTAGTAACTGGCCAATAAAGTGCTTGGTACATGTACCATTCTGTATGCTTCAACCAATCCATGCCAGTGTTTATGCTCTACTCGAACCTCCTCCCATCCTTCCTAATCTCAATCTGCTGCCATAACCCTGTATTCCCTTCTCCCTCATGCTTATCTAGCTTCCCCTTAAATGCACTATAATAGAATCCAGCACTGAAGTGGGCACCGAGCTGTCCTTTATCAAAATGGCATTGGGATATTAACTATTAACAGGACCTCAATTTACATGGACTAATGAGGTTCCTGCCAACTTCTGGCAGGAGCACTGGCTGCCTAAATGGAGGCCCGCTCACAAATTACAGCGGCCAGGAGTTTGGTGCTGAGTGCTTTTTTTTTTTAAATTTAAGATTCTCGTTTCGCTACTACCTCGTGCTGATAAAACCTGGTGGTAGTGAGATTGAAATCATTCCCAAGGCACTTGTTTTTACAGAAAATGTTTCTCTTGCTTAGTGGGTGGAATGTGCGACCTGATTTGTTACTGAAGCGTTCAGAATCGAGGCCTGAAGTTTGACCGTTGGTTTTTACTGTTAGCTGATCTTGGCTCTGGTGACATTGGGGATGGCCCTGGGCTAGGGAAGGGAAAATTCAGCTCTGGTGTCTTCCCTGATCTAATGCTCATGGAGGAGGTACCAAAGAGCTGCACACTCTGCCTGCATCAATGCCTTGATTGGGGGGTCATAAAACTTCTCTGCTTTACTTTAATTTGCACAGTATGTCTGAGTTTATCCTCACCATGGCACTTGCAATTGACTATGAATGTACAGAAATGCAAAGGTCAGGCTCTGAGAATTAAACTGACAAAAAAAAGGCATCAATAACTGATGTAAGCATTTCATGAGCATATCAGAATTCTTAGTGGCAGAGTTCTTCTACTGGCTCATCTTAGATTTGTGTAAATATCAGCTTTTTAAGAGTATGTTTGTCTCACTGTGTTTATTGGCCTAACTTCAAGGCCTTGGACCTTTATCTTCAAGCCAAGGGGGATCTGTAACTCCACACTGAAACGTGACCTGTCCGGTGATCATTGGCATCGGGTTCATTAGATCACAGTGTCTCGTACTTTGCATGGATTGTACCTAGGGAAAGATAAAGGAACCTGTTGGTGCCATAGAGATGGTGTGGTTTTTCGCCAACATTCTCTTGCGTTGTTTTCCCCATTTTCTCCCTTCTCTGCCCCCTTAACCAGGTTCCTTTTTATCCTCCTCACCGAGCACAGTCAAAGAACCTGTTCTCTAGAGCCAGAACAGTCAGACTGGGCGTGGATCGGAGCACTTGAGGTGGTTCAGGATATGAAATCATGATTAGGGGGGAGGCATTAGGTGGGATATCATGTTGGGAAGGAGCTAGCTGGGCAGCCAGGATGAATGTGGACACAAGGATATGGGGCAGGATGGGTGCACATGTTTAGCAGGAACAATTTGGGGCAGGATATACATTAAAAAAAACTCATGTTGTGGTTGCATGGTACTCGTGGTCCAGGACCTGTGTTCATCAGTTATTTAGTAACTCAATCATCTTTTATATAGATTTTTTTTTAAATAGTGATGGTTGTCTAGAAAGCTCTTTAAAAACTTTCACCTGTCTTGCAGCCAGAGGCAGAGGAACCAGAAGTGCAACCGGTCAGTGCTTCTGGAGATTCAGCAGCCGATAGCTTGAATGACTCTGAAAGTAAAGGTCAATTAAAGGATTATTCTTCGGACAGCATGAAATCCAGCGGTGAGGAGCTTCAGTCGGAAGATGGAGACGCTAAAAAGCAGGACCTGAAAAGCAATTATAAAATGATGTTTGTAAAGTCATCTACAAACTAACTCATCCTTTAACAGTCTCCTGTTCTGTTCATTGTTCTGGATTGTACAATTACTATACATTTTACTGAACGCAGGATTGCATTGGGTTTAGTTTCCAATTTTAGTGGTACATGACTATTCTTGCCTACTACATTGTTGTGTCCTCATGTTCTATTTCCACATTTTCTTTTTTTTTTTAAATCTCTCCATTTTGTGAAATTGGCTGTGAGTTTTTCACTTCATTTTTTTTATGGCTACATGTTTTCCAAAGTTTCCTGCTCATATTTTAAGAGTTCCAAGTGTGTAACATCTAAATGAAGATGAGATACTTCTTATGACTCTTATGTAATTTATAAATTACATATCATTTGTGCAATTTTTTTTTTTAAGTGAGTAATGTCCAATACAAGGAACGTAATCAAATTTAGATGGTAAAGGCTAGTTGAAACTCAAGAATTTTTAGCTGTTCATATACTGTATATAAAATAAAACTTGAGAAAAATCTGTTACAAGTTTTGCTATTTTCTCTCATTTGCTCTAAAGGAAGGATTCTTGGCATCTGGTAGCTATTGGATCATTGTTGTCAGGAGGTTCCAGTCTTAAGAACCAGAAATTTCAATACAAAAGCAGCAAGTTTTAAAGAATCAAACACCACAGTATGCACCACAAGGCTTTTTCGTTCCTTCAACAAAGTTGTAACTGTTCAAACAGCTTAATCTTGACTGGGGTGGTGGGGGGGGGGGGGGTTGGGGGGGTGGGGGGAGACCCGTTGTCTATGATGATCCTGGAATTGAAGAATTACAACAGGCTTCTATTTGTGGGACCATCTCTGCCCCTCCAAAATGGCTGCTATTTGGAGCCAGGAACTTGTGGCTTGGAAGCCAGTATCACGATGACATTATACTTTAAATACTTGGGCAACTCTTAGCTACAGGAACATTGTGATTCTTATAGTAGCAGGATTGATTTGAGTGTTGGTGTTATCGCGTTGGTAAATGATCCGCATTTCATTTCAGGATTTCTGATCACTCTTGGTATTCGATGAAGTAATTTCAATATGGGGAACTGCTATAACAGATTTAATATATCCAAACATATGTAGCTTACTTGGATACCGTGTGCATTTAAATTTCTTTCAACTTTTCCTCTTCCATCTACAGGATTTACTGAACTGACCAATTATGTGGCCACTCCTCCCTGGTTTTCTCTCTGGATAGCATCCTGTGATATGGCCCTTGATCCAAGTTCTTTTATTTTTTTAAATGGCTGTTTTTGCCTAAGGATTCTCCCACAATAATAATCAAATATTATTGTCTCTGTATTGAGTGGGTTTCTCGTGTTTTTTTTCAGTCACGTTAATATTGCCTACGAATATTTACTTCCCGAAAATGCCACTAGTGAGTAGATAAGATTTTTTTTAAACTTGCAAACCCTACGATAATGGTGAAATTAAGTTTCTTTCTAGCAATATGCAAATGTATGTAAACTAAATTTTAAAAACCAATGCAAGTGTGAAAATCAAAGGCTTCGAAAATGTAGTTACTAGACCGTGACAGTGTATTTGCAGACATTGACAGTGATTTGCACAGATCAGACAATTTTACAAATACTGCTGATGTACACCATTGCTGCCTGCTCAAAATACAGGATGATGGGAAACATCACCAAAAAATCAGGATCCGCCCCCATCCTTTTCATCTGGTTTTCCTGCCAACCTTGCATCCCTCTTTTTTGGAATGTTTCTATCAAGTTTGTTCCTGATGCTTTAGTTAATCTACAATGTACGTCATGCATGGAATGAATTCTGATGAAGGGTCAGACCTGCAACATTAACTCTGTTTCTCTCTCCACAGATGCTGCCTGACCTGCGTATTTCCAGCATTTTGTGTTTTTTTTTAATTTCAGATTTCCAGCATCTGCAATATTTTGCTTTTGTGTTATGGAATGAGCTCAGTTCATTTTTCCACTGACATAATCTCTACTCATTTGAGGCAGAATTCTGTGTTAATAAAAAAAAATATTTGACCCTCCAAGGTAATTGAGCAAAACTTCAAACTCACCATCTATTTATCACATCTTCACTATTCACCATGGTGTACTGGCCAACAGCCAAAATGCTCCATTTATCCTCTCCTCTCAGCCCAGAAACCGTTGCATCACATGGTGTATTTTTAAATCTCAATCAACACCTATCTCCAGCTCCCATTAATTGAATGAGCCTTGGCCTCAACTGTTTTTGATGGGACTCCACATAGCCGTTATGTTGATACCTCATAAAATCACAGAAGGATGCCATTCAGATCATTGTGCTTGTGCCCAGCTCTTTGAACGATCTATCCAATTAGTTCCGCTCACCTCTTTTCCCCATAGCCCTCTAACTTTTTCCTTTTCAAGTATATATCCAATTCCCTTTAAAAGTTAGCACTGAATCTGCTCTCCCCATCCTTTCAAGCAGTGCATGCCAGATTGTAACTGTTTATTAAAAAAAACTTATCTTGCCATGGTTCTTTGGCTAATTATCTTACATTTGTGTCCTCCTGGTTATTGACTCACAGTGGAAACAATTCCCTTTCCAAAACCTTCATAATTTTGAACAACTTTAATAAATCTCATAACCTTCTGTACTCCAAAGAGAACAATCTCAGCTTCTCCACATACCTGAAGTCCCTCATTCCTGATGCCATTCTAGTAAACCTCTTCTGTACCCTCTCCAAGGCCTTCATATCCTTTCTAAAGTGTGATGCCTGGAATTGGCCACAAAATTCCCACAAGCTTAACCAGTGATTTATTAAAGTTTAGCATAACTTCTTTGCTTTTGTACTCAATGTGTCTATTTATAAAGTCCAAAATCCCATATGCTTATCAGTTTGTCTTGCTACCTTCAAAGATTTGTGTATGTGATCCCCAGGTCTCTGTTCTTGCACCCCCCATTAAAATTGTACCATTTAGGTTATATTACCTCTCATTCTTCCTTTCAAAATGCATCACTTCACATGTCTCTGCATTAAATTTCGTGTTCCATTTGTCTGTCCATTTTGCCAACCATGAAGTCTTAATTGTAAGATAATTTAACTGTTTTATGCTGGGGATTTTTTTTGTTGAGAAAGATACCTTGGGTCAACAAATTATTTGAGGAGAATATAGTAAGGCAAATAATAGAAATCAAATAAAAAGATACAACTAGACATTTCATTGCTGTTCCATGCAGCCACATCAGAGAGTGATGTGAATTACTGAGGTTAGCGACTTTTAGCAGCCCATGTCACATTCTGTATTCACGAAGTCAAAAAACCTACTTATAGCTACACCATCTATGACTATTGGTGATTCATACCTAGATCATATGTTGCCTTTTTCCTCTCATCTTCCTAGAACGAAAATACTTTACATCTTGCACTAAACTTAATTTTGTTTTTGTCACAGCCCAGTTCTTTTTTGTTTCAAATAATTGAAAACCAATGCTACAGTGCCCTTGTTATGGAGACAATACTACTGCCACCTATAGTGAAAAATAACGTGGAAATTTGGTTGTAGCATCAGCTTCCAGCTCTCATTTATACAGCCAGGTCTTAATTACCTATCAATCAGTGTTGCCATAAATATTTACAGCGCAGAAGATGACCATTTAGCTTATCATGCCTCTGCTGGCTCCTTGAAAGAAAGACTTTCCTTTATATTGCGTATTTCACAATCACCGGATGTCCCAAAGCGCTTTACAGCCAATGAAAATACTTTTGGAGTGTAGTCACTGTTGTAATTATGGGAAATGCGGCAGCCAATTTGTGCATGGCAAGCTCCCACAACCAACAATGCAGTAATGACCAGATAATCTTTTATGTTGATTGAGAGATCAATATTGGACAGGACACCAGGGAAAACTCCCCTGCTTTTCAAAATAGTGCCATGGGTTCTTTTATGTCCACCTGAGAGCAGATGGGGCCTCGATTTAACATCTCATCCAAAAGACAGCACCTTTGACAGTGCAGTACTGAGGATCAGCCTAGATTTATGTGCTCAAGTTCCTGGAGTAGGACTTGAACCCACAGAGGTGTGTGGGCTACCCACTGAGCCACAGCTGACATAATTTGCTAGAGCAATCCAGTACTAATCCCACTCACCTGGGCTCTCCCAATCACCCCGTATCTTTCTCTGCTTCAAATGTTAAAAGATATCGTGGTCTTTGCCTCAACCATCCATGTGACAAAGCATTCCATTCTCCAACAATTCTTTACAGAAATACATTACTCTGTCCTCCCTTCTCTTAGTGATGATTTTATATTGAATATCCCTCATCACTGACTCCTGTAAGCAGTTTGATTTCTGACACCTAAATATAGGTGTGCAACATTTGTTTATTGTATTCAACCAAGTCCCGATACATACAATATTTTTGAGCAGTAGAAGTACAGAGAAACAAACATTACCCCAATTTCCATAGCTAGACATGTAACCTTCATAGAATCATAGAAAAATTATGACACATAACAAGAACATTCAGCCCATCGGTGTCTGCTGGTCAAAAAAGAGGTACCCAGCCGAATCCACCTTCCTGTAGGTCATGGCTCTTTACGTGCACCTCCAAGTACTTTTTAAATTGGTGAGGGTTTCTGCCTCTACCAACCTTTTAGGCAGTCAGTTTCAGACCCCTACTACCCTCTGGGTGAAAAATCTTCTTCACTCCTCTGATCCTTCTACCAACTACTTTAAGTCTATGCCCCTTGGTTATTGGCCTCCTCCAAGGGAAATAGGTCCTTCCTGTCCTCTCTTATCTAGGCCCTTCATAATTTTACACACCTCAATTAAATCTCCCCTCAGCCTCCTCTCTTCCAAAGAAAACAACCCCAGCCTATCCAGTCTTTCCTCAGAACCAAAGTTTTCTAGTGCTAACTCCATCCTCATAAATCTCATCTGTACCCTCTCTAGTGCAATCACATCTTTCCTGTAATGTGGAGACCAGAACTGTACGCAGTACTCAAGCTATGGCCTAACAAGTGCTGTATACAGTTCCAGCATAACTTCCCTGCACTTATATTCTATGCCTCGGCTAATAAAGGGAAGCATTCCCTATGCCTTTTTAACTACCTTCTTGCCCTGTCCTACCTTTTAAGGATCTGTGGACATACACTCCAAGGTCCCTCTGTTCCTCCATACCTCTCAGTATCCTCCCATTTATTGTGTATTCCCTTCCCTTCTTGCACCTCCTCAAATGCATTACCTCACATTTCTCCAGATTGAATTCCATTTTCCACTTTTCTGCCCAACTGACCAGTTCATCGATATCTTCCTGCAGTCTAAAGCTTTCCTCCTCACTCAACCATACAGCCAATTTTTGTATCATCTGCAAACTTCTTTATACTATAAAAAGCAAGGGACGAACCCCGCTGGAAACAGCCTTGTAGTCACAAAAATACCAGTCAACCATTACCCTTTGCTTCCTGCCACTCAGCCAATTTTGGATTCAATTTGCCACTGTCCCTTGGATCCCATGGGCTTTTACTTTTTTGATCAGCCTGCCATGTGGGACCTAGTCAAAAACTGCTAAAATCCATATACACTACATCATAGAAAATAGGTGCAGGAGTAGGCCATTCGGCCCCTTGAGCCTGCACCACCATTCAATATGATCATGGCTGATCATGCACTTCAGTACCCTATTCCTGCTTTCTCTCCATACCCCTTGATCCCTTTAGCCGTAAGGACCACATCTAACTCCCTTTTGAATATATCTAACGAACTGGCCTCAACAACTTTCTGTGGTAGAGAATTCTACATGCTCACAACTCTGAGCGAAGAAGTTTCTCCTCATCTCGGTCCTAAATGGCTTATCCCTTATCCTTAGACTGTGGCCTCTAGTTCTGGACTTCCCCAACATTGGGAACATTCTTCCTGCATCTAACCTGTCCAATCCCGTCAATTTAATGTTTCTATGAGATCTCCTCTCATTCTTCTAAATGCCATTGACTGTATGCCTAGTCGATCCAGTCTTTTTTCATATGTCAGTCCTGTCATCCCGGACATCAGTCTGGTCAACCTTCGCTGCACTCCCTCAATAGCAAGAATGTCCTTCCTCAGATTAGGAGACCAAAACTACACAATATTCAAGGTGTGGTCTCACCAAGGCCCTGTACAACTATAGTAAGACCTCCCTGCTGCTATACTCTAATCCTCTCGCTATGAAGGCCAATATGCCATTTGGCTTCTTCACCGCCTGCTGTACCTGCATGCCAACTTTCAATGACGGATGTACCATGACACCCAGGTCTCGTTGCACCTCCCCTTTTACTAATCTCACCATTCAGCTAATAATATGCCTTCCTGTTGTTACCAGCAAAGTGGATAACCTCACAGTTAACTACATTATACCGCATCTGCCATGCATTTGCCCACGCACCTGTCCAAGTCACCCTGCAGCCTCTTAGCATCCTCCTCACAGCTCACACCGCGACCCAGCTTAGTGTCATCTGCAAACTTGGAGATACTACATTCAATTCCTTTGTCTAAATTATTAATGTATATTGTAAATAGCTGGGGTCCCAGCACTGAACCTTGTGGTACCCCACTAGTCACTGCCTGCCATTCTGAAAAGGACCCGTTTATTCCAACTCTTTGCTTCCTGTCTGCCAACCAGTTCTCTATCCACGTCAATACATTACCCACAGTACCATGTGCTTTAATTTTGCATACTCATCTCTTGTGTGGGACCTTGTCAAAAGCTTTTTGAAAGTCTAAATACAGCACATCCACTGGTTCTCCCTTGTCCACTCTACTAGTTACATCCTCAAAAAATTCTAGACGATTTGTCAAGCATTATTTCCCTTTCATAAATCCATGCTGACTTGGATCGATCCTGTCACTGCTTTCTAAATGCACTGCTATTTCATCTTTAATAATTGATTCCAACATTTTCCCCACTGATGTCAGGCTGACCGGTCTATAATTCCGTTTTCTCTTCCTCCTTTTTTAAAAAGTGAGGTCACATTAGCTACCCTCCAGTCCATAGGAACTGATCCAGAGTCTATAGAATGTTGGAAAATGACCATCAAAAGCACCCTCCTTGTTATCTCATCGATCTGCCTTGTTCCCTCTTCAAAAAATTCAATCTAGTCCGACACGATCTTCCCTTAACAAATCTATGCTGACTGTCCTTGATTAATCTATGACTTTCTAAATGAAGGTTTATACTATCCCTCAGAATTGATTCCAATAATTTGCCCACCACCGAGGTTCAACTAACTTGACTGTAGTTACTTGGTTTATCCCTTCCTCCCTTTTTAAACAATCGTTAGCAGTTCTCCAATCCTCTGACACCACTCCTGCAGCCAGGCAGGATTGGAAAATATTGGTCATAGCCTCTGCAATTTCCTCCCTTGCTTTTAATAGCCTAGGATATATTTCATCTGGTCCTGGCGATTTACCTACTTTCAAAGATGATAAACCCCTTAATACTTCCTCTCTCACTATGTTTATCCCAACCAATATTTCACTTTCTTCCTCCTTATCTTCAACGTCTGCATCATTCCCCTCTTTTGTGTAGACAGCCGCAAAGTATTCAAGCTATGGACCATGCCCACATCCCCTGCCTCCACACATAGGTTACCATTTTGGTTCCTAATAGGCCCTACTCTTTCCTTAGTTATCTTCTTGCTCCTGATGCAATTATAAAACATCTTTGGGGTTTCTTTGATTTTAACTTGCCAGTATTTTTTCATGACCTCTCTTTGCTTTCCAAATTTTCTTTTCAGTTTCACCCCTACACTTTCTATACTCTTCCAGGTTTTCTGCAGTATTGAGCTCTCAACGTCTGAGAAAGCGTCGCTTTTTTGCCTTATCTTACTCTATGCACCTGGTCATCCAGGGGGCTCTAAATTTGGCACTTCTACCCTTTTCTTTCTGGGAACACGTTTATCCTGAACCCCTTGTATCTCCTATCCCTAAAACCTGTGCTGCAAGGGCCCACTGTCCACCCCCATATCACAATTCACCTTCCAGGTCGCCCTCTCTACTACCAAGGGCCCTCTAGCTGGACTCTGGCCCCGCAGCGGCCGACTCAGCTGCGGTGAGCTTTTGACCAGTTCTGATGACGCTTGGGTTTCCGAACCCTCCCGACAACGCTTGGGCTTGCAATCCTCTGGCGCGGTCCTGGCCGTCACCGCTTCAGCGACGTCCTGGCTGCTTGCCCCACTCAATGGCAGAGTCCCTGTCGAGCACGTGATGTGCACAATGGCTGTGGTCACTCTGACCTCTCCTCCTGCAATGTGGACCTCTGACCTTCCCAATGACTCGCCTCAGCTTTCTCACCACCTCACCGAAGGCCGCTGCTCAGTGCCGAGCTTACGGCTCACACCCTGCCGTAGGCAACTCGGCTCATACAGCAGTGCCTGGTCTCCAGTCATAAGAACATAAGAATTAGGAACAGGAGTAGGCCATCTAGCCCCTCAAGCCTGCTCCGCCATTTAACAAGATCATGGCTGATCTGGCCGTGGACTCAGCTCCACTTACCCGCCCGCTCCCCGTAACTCTTAATTCCCTTATTGGTTAAATATCTATCTGTGACCTGAATACATTCAATGAGCTAGCCTCAACTGCTTCCTTGGGCAGAGAATTTCACAGATTCACAACCCTCTGGGAGAAGAAATTCCTTCTCAACTCGGTTTTAAATTGGCTCCCCCGTATTTTGAGGCTGTGCCCCCTAGTTCTAGTCTCCCCGACCAGTGCCTCTATCTTGTCTATCCCTTTCATTATTTTAAATGATTCTATAAGATCACCCCTCATCCTTCTGAACTCCAACGAGTAAAGACCCAGTCTACTTAATCTATCATCATAAGGTAACCCCCTCATCTCCGGAATCAGCCTAGTGAATCGTCTCTGTACCCCCTCCAAAGCTAGTATATCCTTCCTTAAGTAAGGTGACCAAAACTGCACGCAGTACTCCAGGTGCGGCCTCACCAATACCCTATACAGTTGCAGAAGGACCTCTCTGCTTTTGTACTCCATCCCTCTCGCAGTTGTCTTGGAACCCCCCGCGCCCCCCCGGCCACAGGACCAAGACCTTGCTCTGCCAAGCCCGTGAGGTAGCCGTGTGTGGCCACCCCACGTTAAAAGAACTCACGCACAGGTATCTTCCACCCTTCAAAATGAAGTTTGGGACCTGGAACGTCAGGGCCCTCATGGACAACTCCCAACAGCGACAGACTGGAACACCACACCGCCATCACTGCCCGGGAACTTAGATGCTTCGAAGCGAGACCTGGTGGGCATGGGAAGGCTAGCCCAAGGAACAAGCTGGAGGTTACACCTTCTGGAAAGGCAAACCAGAGGAAGAACACCACCTCGACAGTCGATTTCAACATCAAGAATGAGCTGGTCGACCACCTCAGAGATGCCCCCTGCGGGATAGCGAACGTCTCTTGACTCCGACTCACCCTATCTCAGAACCAGTGCACCACAGTCATCAGCGCCAACACTCGACGCAACAGATGTGGCCAAAGAGGGATTTTAGTCCAGCCTCGAACAATCCCTGTCCCATGTCTAAACGGACGACAAACTGATCTTCCTCGGCGACTTCAACGCCAGAGTCGGTAAAGACACAGATCTCTGGGGAGGTGTGATCGGCAGAGAGGGGGGAAGGGAAAACCAACTCCAGCGGTACCCTGCTCCTGACAAAATACCTAGAACACGACCTTGTCATCACCAACACCTTGTTCCGCCAGAGGAACAAGTGCAAGGTATCATGGCACCTGCTCGATTATGTCATCGTTCAAGCCAGGGATCGCAAGGATGTGCGCATCACACGCGCAATGACAGGAGCTGACGACTGCTGGACGGACCATCACCTAATCCGTTCCATCATCAACATCAACATAGCCCCAAAGAGGCGACGGCAGCAGAAGTAGTGCCGCAAAAAAATCAACGCCAGGGCATTCAAACACCCAGCTAAGAGAGCCCTATACAGCCAGCGCCTCAATGTTAACCTGGCGACCCTTGATGACCCCGAGACGCAGAATGCCCACAGCGCTTGGTCTGCCCTCCAGGGCACAATAACCAGTGCCTGCGAAGGGACTCTTGGTCACTCAACCAGGAAACGCCAGGACTGGTTTGATGAGAATGACCAGGAGATCCAAGAGCTAATAAATCGCAAGCGCAGGGCATTTCTGAACCTAAAACAACAACCCAACTTGGGAGCAGCAAACCAGCTTTACAGACGGCTTAAGGCCGAGGTTCAACAGAAAACCCGCAACTTAAGAATAGATGACGGGTGGAGAAAGCACAGGAGATTCAGCAGCTGGCTGACAGCCATGATGTGCGAAGATTCTTCACCGCAGTCAAGTCCACCTACGGCCCAAGGCCCCAACCCCACTGCTGGCCAAGAACGAGGAGACACTCATCAAGGACAGCAAGGCAGTCAGGGCCCGCTGGAAGGAGCACTTCGATGATCTCCTTAACCGAGACTCTGCCTTTGACTCGAATGTCCTCAATTCCATCCCGCAGCGTGCTACCCACCATCAGCAAAACCCCAGTCCTGCACGAGGTAGAAAAGGCCATCCATCAGTTTTGGTCTCCTAACTTGAGGGGGGACGTTCTTGCTGTTGAGGGAGTGCAGCGAAGATTCGCCAGACTGATTCCCAGGATGGTGGGACTGACCTATCAAGAAAGACTGGATCGACTGGGCTTGTATTCACTGGAGTTCAGAAGAATGAGAGGGGACCTCATTAGAAACGTTTAAAATTCTGACGGGTTTGGACAGGTTAGATGCAGGAAGAATGTTCCCAATGTTGGGGAAGTCCAGAACCAGGGGTCACAGTCGAAGGATAAGGGGTAAGCCATTTAGGACCGAGATGAGGAGAAACTTCTTCACCCAGAGAGTGGTGAACCTGTGGAATTCTCTACCACAGAAAGTAGTTGAGGCCAATTCACTAAATATATTCAAAAGGGAGTTAGATGAAGTCCTTACTACTCGGGGGATCAAGGGGTATGGCGAGAAAGCAGGAAGGGGGTACTGAAGTTTCATGTTCAGCCATGAACTCATTGAATGGCGGTGCAGGCTAGAAGGGCTGAATGGCCTGCTCCTGCACCTAGTTTCTATGTTTCTATGTTTCTATCAGCTCAAGAACAACAAGGCAACGGGAGCGGATGGAATCCCCACTGAGGCACGAAAGTATGGCGGAGAGGCACTATTGGCATGAATATATGACCTCATCTCTCATCTGGAAGGAGGAGAGCATGCCGGGAGATCTCAGATGCAGTATTCGTGACCATCTTTTAAAAAGGGGACAAACCCAACTGCGGCAACTACAAAGGAATCGCCCTGTTACCAGCCACTGGGAAGGTCCGCTAGACTCCTCCTCAACCGTCTTCTCTCTGTGGCTGAGGAGCTCCTCCCGGAGTCACAATGCAGATTCCATCCACTATGGGGCACAACGGACAGCGCGACAACTCCGAGGGAAATGCAGGGAACAACACCAACCCTTGTATATGGCCTTCTTTGACCTTACAAAGGCCTTCGACACTGTCAACCGCGAGGGACTATGGAGCGTCCTCCTCCATTTTGACAGCCCCCAAAAGTTTGTCGCCATCCTCCGCCTGTTCCACGACGATATGCAGGCCTTGATCCTTACTAACGGATCCATCACAGGCCCCATCCACATCCGGACCGGGGTCAAACAGGGCCGCGTCATCGCCCCAACCCTCTTCTCAATCTTCCTCGCTGCCATGCTCCACCTCACAGTCGACAAGCTCCCTGCCGGCGTGGAACTAAACTACAGAACCAGTGGGAACCTGTTCAACTTTCGTCGTCTCCAGGCCAGATCCAACACCGTCCCATGCTCTGTCGTAGAGCTACAGTACGTGGACAACGTCTGCGCCTGCGCACATTCAGAGACTGAACTCCAAGTCGTAATCAGCATCTTCCCCGAGGTGTACGAAAGCATGGGCCTTACACTAAACATCCGTAAGACAAAGGTCCTCCACCAACCTGACCCCGCCACACAGCACTGGCCCCCAGTCATCAAGATCCATGGCGCGGCCCTAGAAAACATGCGTCACTTTCCATACTTTGGGAGCCTATTATCAGAAAGGGCAGACATCGACAACGAGGTTCAACATCGCCTCCAATGTGCCAGCGCAGCCTTCGGCCGTCTGTGGAAGGGCGTTTTCGAAGATCAAGCCCTCAAATCTGGCACGAAGCTCAAGGTCTACAGGGCTGCAGTGATACCCGCCTGTATTGTATAGGGTTAATCACATCGGGTTAATTATGATATTCCGACATTTACAGTGTGATTTCTGCTTCATGCCTCGTGGAATGTTGTTGATGCAGAGAGAGAGAGAGAGAACTTGATGTGCACACCATCTTGTTTATGGGACGATCAGCACCTCGAGGTCTCATGCTTTGTGGAAGAACAGCTGGGGCCTTACAGATTAGGAGTTGGCCATAAGCCACATGCACCCATGTTTGTTCAATAGTATAAAGGAACGGAACTGTCCAGTAGCTCTTTGAACTTCACCTTGGACCGTGATTTGCGAGCGAGGCCGGGACCCCCAAGGCTCCTGGCCAACCGTCGTTGCGGAGTCCTCGACGGGCCAAAGGCTGTGAGCTTTGCTGCATCTTATCATACTTCTCTTTTCTTCGTAAACTATTGTTTCTTTTCTCTCAGTAAATGGTGTTTTATCTTTACTTCATTTGTCTTGTCTCTTATTTAACATTCATCTAGATCCCGAACCTGGGTCTATTATTATCGATCCAAAACACCGCCCTTCTGTATGACTCAGAGACGTGGACCATTTACAGTAGACACCTCAAATCACTGGAGAAATACCACCAACGATGTCTCCGCAAGATCCTGCAAATCTCTGGGAGGACAGACGCACCAACATCAGTGTTCTCGATCAGGCCAACATCCCCAGCATCGAAACACTGACCACACTCGACCAGCTCCGTTGGGCAGGTCACATTGTTTTCATTCTTTGATACAAGACTCCCAAAGTAAGCGCTCTACTCGGAACTCCTACATGGCAAGCGAGCCCCAGGTGTGCAGAGGAAACGTTTCAAGGACACCCTCAAAGCCTCCGTGATAAAATGCAACATCCCCACCGACACCTGGGAGTCCCCGGCCAGAGAGTGCCCTAAATGGAGGAAGAGCATCCGGGAGGGCGCTGAGCACCTCGAGTCTCATCGCCGAGAGCATGTAGAAAGCAAGCGCAGGCAGCGGAAGGAGCGTGCGGCAAACCAGACTCCCCACCCACCCTTTCCTTCAACCACTGTCTGTCCCACCTGTGACAGAGACTGTAATTCCCGTATTGGACTGTTCAGTCACCTAAGAACTAACTTTTAGAGTGGAAGCAAGTCTTCCTCGATTTCGTGGGACTGCCTATGATGATGATGCATCTCCTCAAATGCCCCCCATTGTTCTGACACTGATTTACCTTCAAGTAGCTATTTCCAGTCCACTTTTGCTAAATCACTTCTCAACGTAGTAAAATTGGCCTGCCCCCCGCCCCCTGCCCCCCAATTGAAAACTTTTTCTCTTATTTTTGTCCATATCCATAACTGTGTTAAACCTAACTGAATTATGATCACTACCACAAAACTGCTCTCCCACTGCTACTCCTTCCACCTGCCCAGCTTAATTCCCTAAAACTAAATCCAGAACGGCCCCCCTCCCCCGCCTCTTGTTGTGCTCGCTACGTACTGGCTAAAAAAAAGTTCTCCCGAATGCAATTTAGGAATTCTGTGCCCTCTATACGTTTTACACTGATTGTATCCCAATTAATAAATATTAGAGCAGTTGAAATCTGACAAGTGCAAATTGTACTCCTCAGAAATGTGCCGACAAATTTGCTCTTCTATCTCTCTCGGACTGTTTGGGGGTCTATAGTACACTCTCAGCAGTGTGATTGCCCCTTTTTTGTTCTTTAGTTCAACCAATATAGCCTCATTTGATGATCCTTCTAACAAATCAGAGTTTCTCACAGCTATAATTGTTTCTTTAACCTATGTTGCCACCCCCTGGCTTTTTTTAACCCCCTCTCTATCTTGTCTGAAAACCCTGTACCTAGGACGTTGAGCTGCCATTCCTGCCCCTCTTCAAGCCATATTTCAGTAATCACTAATATATAATACTTCCACGTGTCTATCTGTGCCCTCAGCTCATCTGCCTTATTCACTATACTCCTTGCATTTAGGTATATACCATTAAGCACAGCTAAACTCCTTTCTTGTCTATTTTCCAACCTTTGTTTGCTCTACCTTCCAAATTCGCTTACTAATTTTCTGCGTTCCAGTTCCAGCTTTGCTTTTTCCCTTCTAAATCTACTCTCAGCTTCCCATCCTCCTGCCAAGTTAATTTAAACCCTCCCCAACAGCACGGGCAAATCCCCCTCATGAGGATATTGGTCCCGACAATGTTGAGGTGCAACGTGCCCGGCTTGTACAGGTCCCACCTCCCCCAGAACCGGTCCCAATGTCCCAAGAATCTAAAGCCCTCCCGCCTGCATTCATCTGCTCTATCCTCCTGTTTCTGTACTCACTGGTATGTGGCACTGGGAGTAATCTGGAGATTATGTGCCTTTGAGGTCCTGCTTCTTAATCTCTTCCCTAACTCCCTACAATCTGCCTGCAGAACCACATCCCTCTTTCTACTCATGTCGTTGGTACCAATATGGACCCCGACTTCCGGCTGTTCATCCTCCCCCTTCAGAATGTTTTTCAGCTGCTCAGTGATATTCTTGACCCTAGCACCAGGGAGGGAACATACCATCCTGGAATCTCGACTGCGGCCGCAGAAACGCCTTTCTGCTCCCCTGTCTATAGAATCCCCTATAACTATTGCTCTCTTGATTTTTCTCCTCGCCCCACCCACTGTACTGCTGAGCCACCACGGTGCTCTCGGGAACAATCTTCTCCATCAGCATCCAGAACTGAAAACTGGTGAGAGAGCGAGATGCCCTCGGGATGGAGTCTCCTCAAATACCTGCCTTTTCTTTTTTGCCTATCTGGCAGTCACCCAGTCCCTTTCTGCCTGCGGTCTCGAGCTGCAGGGTGACTACCTCTTGAAACGTGCTATCCACGCGACACTCAGCCTCGCGAATGGACTGCAGTGATGCCAGCAGCTGTTTGAGCTCCAAAACTCGGAGCTCGAGCTCCTCCAGCTGATGACACCTCCTGCACCTGTGGTTGTCCAGGTCCCGGGAAGCGTCCTGGAGTTCCCACATGGCGCAGATCGTGCATTCCACGGGTCTGAGGTGCCCTGCCATACCTCACTTAACTTAGATTAACTCACTTAACAGAAAATAAAACGAAGGAGTTTAAAAAAAAAACACTAACCAGCTCTTTCCCTTGTGCTGACGTCAACCAGAAGAGGCGAGGGCCCAGGGGCAGCACGGACCTGCCCACACTGTGATATGTGTGTGCACTTGGTCCGTGCAACAGAGCTGGTCTCCAGTCATCTTGGTTAATCCTTGCTACTGGGCCAAGACCGAGCTCTGTCAAGCCCGTGTGGTGGCTGGTGTGCAATGGTCACCACACGTTAAAAAAATCCACACACAGGCATCTTCTATCCTCCAAGATTTAGTTCAGACCTGGAATTTTAGGTCCTTCATTAAAACACCTGTGAACTTTTTGACGTGGAAGCAAGTCATCCTCGATTCGAGGGACTGCCTATGATGATGATTTATTTACTTAGTTTGTAAAAGCCTTTATTCAATTGGATATTTATAGTTTTATTAATCCTGTTAATAAACTAGTCTGAATTATTTAATTTAATGGACTATCAGTAATTTTACACTTTTATACTCCCTTGGCCTCTCGATTTCCTGCTCTTTGTACTCACTCTCTTAGTTACTTTATGTACCTTTGTTGTTCCTTTTTGAATCGAACACTACAACTTGTTAAAGAAAAGCTTAGGATCTGTATAGTCTGTTTCTCACGAATACTGTCAGTGATAATTCATTGTGACATGATTAGCGTTATTTTGAAAAAGACCCCCAGAAAGGAAGTATTTCCTTCAAAACGTCTAATGCCAACCTGTTTTCCATCCTGTCTCCATTGTCTCAAGACAGTCTCGGCCATCGCGTTTCGCAATGTGACCATGAAAATACACGAATCACAACCAAAATCTTTAATCATATGAGATTAAACCAAATCCTAATCCTATGTACACAACTACGGTATCCTACCCTCCCCAATCAGAGGAAATATAAATTCTCTATTCACTCCTTCAAAACCTTTCATATTTTTAAAAACCTCTATTAAATCTGTTGGCTTAGTCCAGTGGATATAGTTCCATATCATAAGTGTCTCTTGTAACTTTAGTTTCCAATCCATGGTATCATCCTGGTGAACCTACTTTGTGCACTTTCTGTAGCCTTAATGTCCAGAACAATACAATAACCAGCACAACCAATGTTTTGTGCAACTGTAATACTTAAAAACCCAAAACGTTGTTGGCCTTTTTTAAGGCTTTATCTGCAATCTAATTTTCAGGGAATTATATATTTGAAAACCCAGGTCTCATTTTTCATCCATACCATCAATGTTATTCCACTGAGTGTATACTCCCATTCTCACTTTTGCCCCCAAAATATTACTTCACACTTATCCACATTGATACAGCGGACAACTGATTTAGCCATTCACCGCCTGATCTAGCTGGACCACATAAAGCACTATCGGGTCCTGCTCCCGTCTGCCAAAATCGCTCACTATTCCAGAATCATTCTGGAATGTAAAGATAAACCCTGGCTTCTATTCTCCAATGCTAACCATCTTTTTAAACCCCACTCCCCAGACTCCACCCTCACCTCCGACAATAACTGTGAGGAGCTCATAGACTTCTTTATCTCTAAGATTGAGAGCATCCGTTCGGCCACCTCTGCCTCTTCCCTTCCTTCCCAAACTTCCTCTTAAGGATCTCCCTGCCCTAGCCCTGATATCACATCTTTCTCCAGTTTCTTTCCGATCTCCCCTCATGACCTTTCCGAGCTCATCCTGTCCATGAGACCCACTTCCTGCTCCCTTGACCCTATTCCCACCAAACTGCTGACCACCCAATTTTCTTTTCTGGCTCCCATGTTAGCTGACATTGTTAACGGTTCTCCCTCCTCAGGTACTGTCCCCCCTCTCCCTCAAATCTGCCTTCGTTACCCCTCTCAAAAAAACAACCCTCAACCCCTCCGTCCTTGAAAACTACCGCTCGATCTCCAGCCTCCCTTTCCTCTCCAAAGTCCTTGAACATGTTGCCTCCCAAATCCGTGCCCATCTTTCCCGCAATTCCAGTTTCCACAGTACCGAAACGGCTCTCATCAAAGTCACAAATGGCATCCTTTGTGACTGTGACAAAAGCAAACAATCCCTCCTTGTCCTTCTTGATTTGTCTGCAGCCTTTGACACGGTTGACCACTCTATCCTTCTTCCAACATCTCTCCACCACCGTCCAGCTGGGTGGGACTGCACTCGCCTGGTTCCATTCTTATCTATTTAATGGTAGCCAGAGAATCACCTGCGACGGCTTCTCTTCCCGCCCTCGCATCGTTGTCTCTGGTGTCCTCCAAGGATCTATCCCTGGCCCCCTCCTATTTCTCATCTACATGTTGCCCCTTGACGACATCATCTGAAAACACAGCTTCAGTTTCCACATGTACACTGATAACACCCAGCTCTACCTCACTACCACTTCTCTCGACCCCTCCATGGTCTCTAAATTGTCAGACTGCTTGCCCAATATCTAGTTCTGGATGAGCAGAAATGTTCTCCAATTGAATATTGGGTTGACCGAAGCCATTGTTTTCGGTCCCCGACACAAACTCCATCCCTCTCCCCAACTTCTGTCTGAAGCTGAACCAGACTGTTCGCAACCTTGGTGTCACATTTGACCCTGAAATGAGCTTTCGAGCAGCATAACTAAGACCGCCTACTTCCATCTCCGTAACATCGCTCGTCTCTGCCCTTGCCTCAGCTCAACCGCTGCCTGAAGCCCTCACCCATGCCTTTGTTACCTCTCGATCTTGACTATTCCAACGTAAACTAGAGGTGGTCCTAACTCGCACCAACTCCCGCTCACCCATCACCCCTGTGCTCGCTGACCGACATTGGCAACGCCTCGATTTCAAAATTTTCATCCTTATTTTCAAATCCCTCCATGGCCTCGCCCCTCCCAATCTCTAATCTCCTCCAGCCCTACAACCCCCCCCTCCCGACCCCCACCCCCCCCCACCCCTCCGAGATATTTGTGCTCCTCTATTTCTGCCCTCTTGAGCATCCCTGATTATAATCGCTCAACCGTTAATGGCCGTACTTTTGTCTTCTGTTGCCTCGGCCCCAAGCTCTGAAACTTCCTGCCTAAACCTCTCTACCTCTCCTTCCTCCTTTAAGACGCTGCTTAAAACCTACCTCTTTGACCAAGCTTTTGATCACCTGCACTAATTTCTACTTATGCAGCTCGGTGTCAAATTTTTTATCTTATAATACTCCTATGAAGCGCCTTGGGATGTTTCACTATGTTAAAGGCGCTATATAAATACAAGTTGTTGTTGTTAAACTGCATCTGTTTGCTGGCCCTTCTGGTATGTTATCCTGATCTATTTTACAGCCTTCCCCGTGGTTACCAAACCTTCTACTCTTGTTTTGTCAGCATGTTTCAAGATTGTGCTTCCTCTGCTCAAACCCAAATCATCTATCCATACTAAGTGAACCCAGCATTGGCCTCTGGGATACAGCACTGCCACCCCTTCCCCAATTCAAGCAAAACCCATTTACTCCAACCTTCTAGTCATGCTACTGCATTTCCTCTTTTAGCACCTGCTTGAATTTTTCAAACAAACCTCTTGAAAGACACCTTATCAAATGCATTCTGATAATCTATATACACTACATCTTCTGCATTACCTTTATCCTATTGGCCAATTCTTAAAAAATAACTATCAGTCAAATATGACATGCCCTTAATAAATGCATGCTGGCTGCCTTGCATTTGTAAATGATCACTTATGTTATCTCGAATTATGGATTTTATGTGTTTGCCCACAACTGATGTTAGACTAACTGGTCTATAGTTACCCCATTTATCCTTCTCCTTTCTTGAACAATGGTGTTACATCGGCTTTATTCCAGTCTTATGACACAACTTGCATATTGAAAAATTGTGACCAAAGCCTCTACTATCTCCGCCCTAACTGTAATTTCAACAGCCTAGGGTGCATGTCATCAGGTGCTGGAAATTAAGGATACCTAAAAGATATTGTTTCTGCTCGAGACAAGTAAAGGGTTAATACGTTATATGTTTTACTCGGGACTGCTTAAGTTTCGCTTTCCTAGGAGGACTTGCATTAGAATCGAGATAGTGTCTTTAATGAGTTAGATTAGAGAATGCATAACATTTTGACTTAGTCTTTAATTTGGCCAATAAAGACCAATCTCTGTTTCTCCCATTATTGCTTATAACCAATTGTAATGCTACGGTAGAACTTGGAGTTTGTTTAACAGAACTGCTTGCGAAGATAATTAAAAGTGAATTAGTATAAAAGACATAGAATAGATGGGTATCCATGATGACTGGCTGAAGTGAGACAGCTCTAACACAGGGCCTCTGATTTAATGGTCCATGGTTGTGCCTGAGACATTCACTGGCTACAACAGGGAGAATAAGGCTGGACGAGATAAAGAGGTCCAGGTGAATGGATTGGCCTTCAAAATGTATAAACAAGAAAAGGTGTGTAATGGTTGTGAAGACCCCTCCTTCAGGGTGGGTCTTCATCGGCAAGTTTAGACAAAGACCTCGAAGCCCCATTAGTTATTGAGTTTTTAGGGGAATCTCTATAGGCCAATAGGTGTTGTCAATATCCCATTCCAGGCCCACCCCTAAAAACACAATAAAAGTAACAAATAAAAGATAAATCTGAGGGCTTATCCCCGCAAACGATGGAAGGAAGAACCAGAAGTTGGGCTGGTCGAACACTCTTTAAGAGCGATCCCATGCTCTACTGAAGAAGGCTGTAGACAAAAGGAAGAGAGGCCTCAATCCAGAGAACTGCTCATGTGCGGCACCTTCTGTCCGATCAAATTGGTATCAGCTACTTGTCATGGTCGTATGTTTATGCTGTATAACTAATGTGTTATATTCCGTTTTAAACTCTGATTAAATACAATATACCCATCAGATTGGTTTACGCTCGATTATGGTTATTAAAGTGACCAGAGATAGCTTTAACGGCTATTTCTAACACGCGGCCCAGTGGGTAATCCATTTTGACCTCCACTAATATTTTCAAACTGATTCTTTTTCTACAGTAATCTCTTATCAATTGTTCCACATCCATGTTCTCACTTTTACTGTTATTTGTAAATGCCAGTGCAAAATATTTAATATCTTTGCCATACCTTCATCCTCCACAATCTGAATCTCCTATCGCTAAACACTCCTGCCTTCTCTATTACATTACCTTTAAAAAGACCCTACTATTTCCTTTTAAATTATTTGCTAGTATTGTTTTCATATTTTCATTTAGCCCTTCTAATCTCCCTTTTCACCACCCTACTATACTTTATGTATTTCTCGTGATTTTTCTAGTAATAGCCCTATATACCTCCTTTTCAAATTATAGACTATTTTCTCAAGTCAGTTGAAATTTGCTTTGTTAATTTTCCCTAACAGTGATTTTGCATCTCTTAGCTCTTACATATTTTTTAGTCTTCCTACTTTAATGCAGTGTGAGAGGTGATCTTTTGAGTTTAATACTACTTCTTCTTCAGTGGCCCCCGGAGTCGAGGATGACTTGCTTCCACATTAAGGTGAGTTCCTAGGTGACTGATGAACCAATGCGGGACCTACAGTCTCTTGTCACAGGTAGGGCAGACGGTGGATGGAGGGACGGGTGGATGGGGTGCTTGATTTGTCGTACGCTCCTTCCGTTTTTTGTACTTGGCTTCCATGTGCTCCCAACGAAGAGATTTGAAGTGTTTGGCGCCTTCTTGGAAGCACCTCCTGCACTTTGAGCGGTCTTGAGCCAGGGATTCCCAAGAGTCGGTAGGGATGTTGCATCTTTTGAAAGAGGCTTTGAAGTGTTTTCTCTGCCCTCCTGGGGCTCGCCTGCCGTGATGTAGCTTGGAGTACAGTGCTTTTTTCGGGAGTCTAGCATCGGGCATGCGGACAATGTGGCCCGCCCACCGGAGCTGGTCGAGCTTGGTCAATGCCTCGAGGCTGGGGATGTTGGCCTGAGAGAGAACGCTGACGTTGGTGCACCGATCCTGCCAATTAATTTGTAGGATTTTGCGGAGGTAGCGTTGGTGGTACTTCTCCAGTGTTTTGAGGTGCCAATGTACATAGTCCATGTCTCTGGGCGGGTATCACTACTGCTCTATAGACCATAAGTTTGGTGCCAGGTTTGAGATCCTGGTCCTCAAACACACTCTTCCTCAGGCAGCCGAAGCTGTACTGGCACACTGAAGGCGGCGTTGGACTTCGTCATCAATATCTGCCCTTGCTGACAGTAGGCTCCCAAGGAATGGGAAGTGGTTCACATTGTCCAAGGTCTCATCATGGATCTTGATAACCGGGGACTATTACTGTGTGGCAGGGGCAAATTGGTAGAGGACCGTTATCTTACTGATGTTTAATGTGAGACCCAGACTCTCATACGCTTCAGTGAAAGTGCCAACGATGGATTGCTTTTCGGACTCTGAGTGTGCACAAACACAAGCATCATCTGCATATTGTAATTCAATGACAGAGGTTGGAGTAACCTTGGATCTGGACTGGAGGCGTTGTAGGTTGAAAAATTTCCCGCTTGTCCTGTAGATTAGCTCAACTCCAGCAGGGAGCTCCTACACTTGAACATAGGAACTCATGAGTAAGAATATACATAAATTAGTAGAAGTGTTCATGAAGCTCTTGTGAAATCTACTTTAATTTGATTACAGCTTACTTCCCCAAGTGCACAATGTCACAAAATAAACAATCACACATTATCTGATGCACCAGATCATGTGTGATATGAATTTGAATAATTTACTTAATATAAATACAAGTTTATTCTAAATAATTAAAATTTTTTGGGTAAAGCAGATATTCAGAATGATCTCGTATACAATTTTAAAACATTGCATAATAAAAGTTGAACATTAGTAATATAAGAATGCACCATATTAGCTTTTTTATTACCGAACTGGCACCTATATACAGATGGGGAGAAGGTCATTTGAAAATTCAGTACTGCTTGAGGTCTTTAGTCTTTGCAGTGCTAAGTGATGACTGACAACAAAACTCATCTGTGTAGCTCTACTCTTGCTGCTATTGAGTTTGGAGTATAATTTGAACAGTTACAGTTTATTTCATTTAACTATATAAGAATTAACTGTAACAAAAAGAAAAAGTACTAGAAATACACAGATCAGTCTGTAAAAAATAAAGACAATGGTGAGTGCTTTAACCTTCTGCAGGTCCAGTTGTCCACCGTGGGGAGAAACCTCAGCTGATGAAAAAGGAGCATATTTTTTGACTAATTCCCGGGATGACAGGACTGACAAATGAGGAAAGACTGGATCGGCTAGGCTTATACTCACTGGAACTTAGAAGAATGAGAGGGGATCTCATAGAAATGTATAACATTCTGAGGGAACTGGACAGGTTAAATGCAGGAAGAATGTTCCCGATGTTGGGGAAGCCTAGAACCAGGGGACACAGTCTAAGGATAAGGGGTAAGCCATATAGGACGGAGATGAGGGGAAACTTTTTCACCCAGCGAGTTGTGAACCTGTGGAATTCTCTGCCACAGAAAGTTGTGGAGTCCAGTTTGTTGGACATATTCAAAAAGAGAGTTAGATGTGGCCCTTACGGCTAAAGGGATCAGGGGGTATGGAGCGAAGGCAGGTTTGGGGTACTGAAGGTGCATTGTCAGCCATGATCATATTGAATGGCGGTGCAGGCTCGAAGGGCCGAATGGCCTACTCCTGCACCTATTTTCTATGTTTCAAAAACTCAGGTGCAGAAAGTGGAATCTTTAGAACAAATATGACGTAAGGGAGCTCCACGTATGCTTTCACTTTGTTCTGTTTTTATTTCAGACTTCCAGAACCTGTAGGTTTCTTTTCTTTCTCCAATTTCCTCAATTTTCTTGCTTTTCTTTGTGTATACCAGACCCCTGCATCATTAACCATCTTAGCTATATGCCCATTCTTTTGTGCGGAACCGCACTGGAAACATCTTTCCAGTCACAAAAACATCCATCAGCCATTACTCTTTGCTTCCTACCTCCAAGCCAATTTTGGATCCAATTTGCCACTTTGCCCCGGATCCCATGGGCTTTTACCTTTGTGACCAGTCTGCCATATGGGACCTTATCAAAAGCTTTGCTAAAATCTATATACACTACATTGTATGCACCAGCCTCATCGACCCTCCTGGTTACCTCCTCAAAAAATTCAATCAGTTTAGTCAAACACGATCTTCCCTTAACAAATCTGTGCTGACCCTAATTAATCCTTGCCTTTCTAAATGTAGATTGATCCTGTCCTTCAGGGCTTTTTCCAATAATTTCCCCACCACTGAGGTTAGGCTGACATGCCTGTAATTACTCGACATATCCCTTTCTCCCTTCTTAAACAAAGGTACCGCATTAGCAGTCCTCCAGCACCATGCCTGAATCCAAAGTAGCCTGAAAATGATGGACAAAGCCTTTGCTATTTCCTCTCTTGCTTCGTTCAACAGCCTGGGAGGCATTTCATCCGGTCCTGGGGACTTACCCACTTTCAAAGGTGCCAAACACCCCGAATACCTCCTCTCTCACTATGTCTATTTCATCCAGAATTTTACACTCCTCCTCGATAGCAGTAACTGCATTGCCCCTTTCCTTTGTGAAAACAGATGCAAAGTATTCATTACAAAGCATACCCACAACTTCCACCTCCACACACAGATTACCCTAATGATCTCTAATAGCCCCTTATTTAGTTATCCTCTTGCTCTTAATATATTTATAGAACATCTTTGGGTTTTCCTTGATTTTACTTGCTAAGAATGTTCATGCTCTCTCTCAGCATTCCTAATATCCTTTTTAATTTCACCTCTTAATTTACTATATTCCTCCAGAGATTATACAGTATTTAACTGTTGGTACATGGCATAAGCTTCCCTTTTTTTCTTTATCCTCCCCTGTAAGTCTCTAGACATCCAGGGGGCTCTAGATTTGTTATTCCCATCCTTTTACTTTTAAGCTCCCCATAACCCCTTATTCCCTTATCGGTTAAGAAACTGTCTATCTCTGTCTTAAATCTTTCAATGTCCCATCTTCCACAGCTCTCTGAGACAGCGAATTCCACAGATTTATAACCCTCTGAGAGAAGAAATTCCTCCTCATCTCAGTTTTAAATGGGCGACGCCTTATTCTAAGATTATGCTCCCTAGTTCTAGTTCTCCCCCATCAGTGGAAACATCCTCTCTGCAACCAACGTATAATCTTATACGTTTCGATAAGATCACCACTCATTCTTCTGAATTCCAATGAGTAGAGGCCCAACCTACTCAACCTTTCCTCATAAGTCAACCCCCTCATCTCCAGAATCAACCAAGTGAACCTTCACTGAACTGCCTCCAAAGCAAGTATATCCTTTCTTAAATATGGAAACCAAAACTGTACGCAGTATTCCAGGTGTGACCTCACCAATACCCTGTATAACTGTAGCAAGACTTCCACAGATGTTAGGCTAACTGGTCTATAGTTTCCTGCTTTTTGTCTGCCTCCTTTTTTAAATGGGGGTGTTACATTTGCAGTTTTCCTCTTTTATACTCCATCCCCTTTGCAATAAAGGCCAAGATTCCATTGGCCTTCCTGATCACTTGCTGTACCTGCATACTAACCTTTTGTGTTTCATGCACAAGTACCCCCAGGTCCCGCTGTACTGCAGCACTTTGCAATTTTTCTCCATTTGAATAATAACTTGCTCTTTGATTTTTTTCTGCCAAAGTTCATAACCTCACACTTTCCAACATTATACTCAATCTGTCAAATTTTTGCCCACTCACTTAGCCTGTCTATGTCCTTCTGCAGATTTTTTGTGTCCTCACACATTACTGTTCCTCCCATCTTTGTATCGTCAGCAAACTTGGCTACATTACACTCGGTCCCTTCTTCCAAGTCATTCATATAGATTGTAAATAGTTGGGGTCCCAGCACTGATCCCTGTGGCACCCCACTAGTTACTGATTGCCAACCTGAGAATGAACCATTTATCCCGACTCTCCGTTTTCTGTTAGTTAACCAATCCTCTATCCATGCGAATATATTACCCCTAACCCCGTGAACTTTTATCTTGTGCAGTAACCTTTTATGTGGAACCTTGTCAAATGCCTTCTGGAAGTCCAAATACACCACATCCACTGGTCCCCCTTTATCCACCCAGTTTGTTACATCCTCAAAGAATTCCAGCAAATTTGTCAAACTTGATTTCCCTTTCATAAATCCATGCTGACTCTGGCTGACTGAATTATGTTTTTCCAAATGTGCTGCTACTGCTTCTTTAATAATGGACTCCAACATTTTCCCAACCACGGATGTTAGACTAACTGGTGTGTAGCTTCTTGCTTTTTGTCTGCATCCTTTTTTAAATAGGGGCGTTACATTTGTGGTTTTCCAATTTACTGGGACCTCCAGAATCCAGGGAATTTTGGTAAATTACAACTAATGCATCCACTATCTCTGCCGCTACTTCTCTTAAGACCCTAGAATGCAAGCCACCAGGTCCAAGGGATTTATCCGCCTTTAATCCCATTATCTTACTGAGTACCACCTCCTTAGTGATTGTGTTCCTCTTCCCCTTGATTATCCACTGTTGGGATAGTGTTTGTGTCCTCTACTGTAAAGACTGATACAAAATATTTGTTCAGAGTTTCTGCCATCTCCATGTTCCTCTAAGGGATCAACATTTATTTTAGCTACTCTTTTCATTTTTATATACCTATAGAAACTCGTGCTATCTGTTTTTATATTTCCTGCTAGTTTACTTTCATAGTCTATCTTCCCTTTCTTAATCATTTTTTTAGTCATTCTTTGCTGGCTTTTAAAAGCTTCCCAATCTTCAGTCCTCCCACTACTTTTGCCCACTTTGTATGCCCTTGTTTTTAATTGGATACCGTCCTTTATTTCTTTAGTTAGCCACGGATGGTTATCTTTTCTTTTACACCCTTTCGTCACTGAAATATATTTCTCTTGAGAGTTGTGAAGTATCTCTTTAAATGTACACCACTGTTTATCAACTGTACATCACTGTTCATTAAGGACACAAGTTTGGCCTGAGCCCTCCAGATCTCCTCCTTGAATGCCCACCACTGTTCTGACACTCCTTTACCTTCAAGTAGCTGTTTCCAGTCCACTGTGGCCAAATCACTTCTTAACTTAGCAAAATTAACTTTTCCCCAATTTGGAACATTTATTCTTGGTCTATCCTTGTCCTTATCCATAACTACTGATATGAAATTACTATACAGTATAAATGCACACGAGGCCCATGCTTGAGAGAAGGTCAGTCTGTGACCTGTCCTTTATTCCTCAGCACTCAAGTGAGGAAGGTGGGTGGAGCTTCCCTTTTATACCTGAAGGTCCAGGTTAGGAGTGTCTCCCACAAGTTCACCACCTAGTGGTCATTTTTCTCACAGTGTACAACTTGTCAGTTTATACATGGGTTACAATGCTGGTTGAATACATGACATCACCTCCCCCCCCCAAAGTCTTATTGGGATCACAGGTTGAGTCTCTCTGGTGGTTTACGCTCTCTTGTAGAGCGCCTGAGTTGGGGCTCCGGTTGTTGGGCGCTGGCCTGAGTGTCTACTGTTTGCGGTGCCTCAGGCCTGTCCGGACTGCCCTCAGTGACTGGGCTCTCCTCCCTTTGGTTCCGGTGTTCGGTCACCTGTGGTACCTTCAGGGAGCACTCCCAAAGTTTGGGCGAAAACAAGTCGCTGCACACGGTGATGACATTGTCATCGCCGGCGCAGCGGAGCACTGTGCTACCGATTACTGCCACCGGCTAAACTCCCACGGAATTTAGCGGGAGTCGTGAGCGGCACCACGCCCGGGTGAAAAGTCGTTTGTTCCTCCTGTTGTAACGGACCACAAACAACCCCAGTTTCTCCCCCACCCCCTCCAGTAGCTTATAAATAATGAACCATTTTTAATTTGTTATCCTAGGTGTATTATCAAACATTTACCTAGATGGTAAGGCTAGTCAAAACATAGCGATTGGAACTCACCTATGAGAATGATATAAGGGCTGCAGGTCTAGAGTAGATAGAGGGATTGTAAAGACCCAAGAACATAAGGATGTAACCATTTTAATTTTAAAGGATACTAATGGTGAATCTCACTTTTAAAAAAAAATCAATGATTTACTGTAAATCGAGAAGATGGTATGCACTACCCCTCAGTGACCTACGATTGAATCCTGTCATATGAAGAACTGTGAAAATCTATTCTATAGTAAAGCCCCAATACAGATGCTATCAATCTTGGTATTCAAAAGGTGCAAGAGTCTGTAAAAGTGAAAGGTCTTAATGCAATCATGTTGAGATGTAGATTGAGGATTAACAATAAATATTTCTAATGCATGGAGGTGGTTAGATACTGGGTTATTCCTCCTGTCAGCCATTGTGGGAAGTCCAGTACTTACTAATTAGAAATTAGGCTACAAAGTTGCGAGTGGTTATTGGAAAATAATCTACCTCTTGCCAATGTCCTAAAGGTTTATGTATCATGCAAACCTGATATCCAGACATGATTTATTTTCTAGTAAGCCACTATTCAGTACAATCGATCCCATGTAAGCTAGTATTAAAAGTAGAATCAACAATTAGTAGTGTCAACTAATGGAAACTTAGGAAAATTATTCCATCAGTATTAAGTTCAGAAAGAAGTCATCTGGATGTTAAAAATTTAGGTTCCTATTTCTTTGATGAGATATTCAGTAAGTATTGGATTGACTTTCTGTTATTATTACATGGTAGAAACTGTCACAGGGTAATAATTTCAAAATTTTCACAGAACTTAGGGTAAAATCCATGCCCTCTTAATGCTGAATAACCCAAAGCTGATGTTTGCCATCTTCAGTTTTGTTGTGTCCTTAGATAGAAACATAGAAACATAGAACATAGGTGCAGGAGTAGGCCATTCGGCCCTTCGAGCCTGCACCGCCATTTAATAAGATCATGGCTGATCATTCCCTCAGTACCCCTTTCCTGCTTTCTCTCCATACCCCTTGATCCCCTTAGAAGTGAGGGCCATATCTAACTCCCTCTTGAATATATCCAATGAACTGGCATCAACAACTCTCTGCGGCAGGGAATTCCATAGGTTAACAACTCTCTGAGTGATGAAGTTTCTCCTCATCTTAGTCCTAAATGGCCTACCCCATATCCTAAGACTATATCCCCTGGCTCTGGACTTCCTCAACATCGGGAACATTCTTCCTGCCTCTAACCTGTCCAGTCCCGTCAGAATCTTAAACGTTTCTATGAGATCCCCTCTCATCCTTCTAAACTCCAGCGAATAAAGGCCCAGTTGATCCAGTCTCTCCTCTTATGACAGTCCAGCCATCCCTGGAATCAGTCTGGTGAACCTTCGCTGCACTCCCTCAATAGCAAGAACGTCCTTCCTCAGATTAGGAGACCAAAACTGAACACAATATTTCAGGTGAGGCCTCACCAAGGCCCTTTACAACTGCAATCAGACCTCCCTGCTCCGATACGCAAATCCCCGAGCCAAGAAGGCCAACATACCATTTGCCTTCTTCACCGCATGCTGTACCTGCATGCCCACTTTCAGTGACTGATGAACCATGACACCAGGTCTTGTTGCGCCTCCCCTTTTCCTAATCTGCCATCATTCAGATAATATTCTGCCTTCGTGTTTTTGCCCCCAAAATGGATAACCTCACATTTATCCACATTATACTGCATCTGCCATGCATTTGCCCACTCACCTAACCTGTCTAAGTCACCCTGCAGCCTCTTAGCGTCCTCCTAACAGCTCACATCACCATCCAGTTTAGTGACATCTGCAAACTTGGAGATATTACACTCAATTCCTTCATCTAAATCGTTAATGTATATTGTAAAGAGCTGGGGTCCCAGCACTGAGCCCTGCGGCACCCCACTAGTCACTGCCTGCCATTCTGAAAAGGACCCGTTTATCCCGACTCGCTGCTTCCTGTCTGCCAACCAGTTCTCTATCCACGTCAGTACATTACCCCCAATACTATGCGCTTTGATTTTGCACACCAATCTCTTGTGCGGGACCTTGTCAAAAGCCTCATGAAAGTCCAAATACACCACATCCACTGGTTCTCCCTTGTCCACTCTGCTTGTTACATCCTCAAAAAATTCCAGAAGATTCGTCAAGCATGATTTCCCTTTCATAAATCCATGCTGACTTGGACCGATCCTGTCACTGCTTTCTAAATACGCTGCTATTTCATCCTCAATGATTGATTCCAACATTTTCTCCACTTCTGATGTCAGGCTAACCGGTCTATAATTACCCGTTTTCTCTCTCCCTCCTTTTTTAAAAAGTGGTGTTACATTAGCTACCCTCCAGTCCATAGGAACTGCTCCAGAGTATAGAATGTTGGAAAATGATCACCAATGCATCCACTATTTCTAGGGCCACTTCCTTAAGTACTCTGGGATGCAGACTATCAGGCCCTGGGGATTTATCTGCCTTCAATCCCATCAATTTCCCTAACACAATTTCCCATCTAATAAGGATATCCTTCAGTTCCTCCTTCTCACTAGACCCACTGTCCCCTAGTACATTCGGAAGGTTATTTGTGTCTTCCTTCGTGAAGACAGAATCAAAGTATTTGTTCAATTGGTCTGCCATTTCTTTGTTCCCCATTATAAATTCAACTGAATCTGACTGCAAGGGACCTACGTTTGTCTTCACTAATCTTTTTTTCTTCACATATTTATAGAAGTTTTTGCAGTCAGTTTTTATGTTCCCTGCAAACTTCCTCTCATACTCTATTTCCCCCCTCCTAATTAACCCCTTAGTCCTCCTCTGCTGAATTCTTACTTTCTCCCAGTCCTCGGGTTTGCTGCTTTTTCTGGCCAATTTATATGCCTCTTCCTTGGCTTTAACACTATCCTTAATTTCCCTTGTTAGCCATGGTTGAGCCATCTTCCCCGTTTGATTTTTACTCCAGACAGAGATGTACAATTGCTGAATCTTTAAATGTTTGCCATTGCTTATTCACCGTCAACCTTTTAAGTATCCTTTGCCAGTCTATTCTAGCCAATTCACGCCTCATACCGTCGAAGTTACCTTTCCTTAAGTTCAGGACCCTAGTCTCTGAATTAACTGTGTCACTCTCCATCTTAATAAAGAATTCTACCATATTATGGTCACTCTTCCCGAAGGGGCCTCGCATAACAAGATTGCTAATTAGTCCTTTCTCATTACACATCACCCAGTCTAGGATGGCCAGCCCTCTAGTTGGTTCCTCGAGATAATGGTCTCGAAAACTATCCCTAATACACTCCAGGAAATCCTCCTCCACCGCATTGCTACCAGTTTGGTTAGCCCAATTAAAATGTAGATTAAAGTCACCCATGATTACTGCTGTACCTTTATTGCACACATCCCTTATTTCTTCTTTGATGTTGGCCCCAACCTCACTACTACTGTTTGGTGGTCTGTACACAACTCCCACTAACGTTTTCTGTCCTTTGGAATTCCGCAGCTCCACCCATACCGATTCCACATCATCCAGGCTAATGTCCTTCCTTACTATTGCATTAATTTCCTCTTTAACCAGCAACGCCACCCCACCTCCTTTTTCTTTCTGCCTCTCCTTCTTAGATGTTGAACACCCCTGGATGTTGAGTTCCCAGCCTTGGTCACCCTGGAGCCATGTCTCCGTGATGCCAATTACATCATATCCGTTAACTGCTATCTGCACAGTTAATTCATTCACCTTATTCCGAATACTCCTCGCATTGAGGCACAGAGCCTTCAGGCTTGTCTTTTTAACACACTTTGCCCCTTTAGAATTTTTCTGTAATGTGGCCCTTTTTGTTTTTTGCCTTGGGTTTCTCTGTCCTCCACTTTTACTGTTCTCCTTTCTATCTTTTGCTTCTGCCTCCATTTTATTTCCTTCTGACTCTCTGCATAGGTTCCCATCCCCCTGCCATGTTAGTTTAACTCCTCCCCAACAGCACTAGCAAACACTCCCCCTAGATGCTCTAACAATGGCTCCACGAGGCAGTGTGTTGTATTTGAACTGTAGTGACCTTGGTCCTTTATGAGTTAATTCCAGAGTGAGGATCACACCTGATGGCCTGCCTTTTACACTGGGCCAGGCACACCTGTACAGGTAACCTACTAGTCTCCCACTGCTGTGCCCTCTGGTGGCATACCTTGAGATAGTACCAACAGTAGCCATGTAGAATATATGACATCACTCCCCCCTGAACTCTCAGTGCAAATCGCCTCTGCATTGACTGTGCTCTGAGCTTAGCTCTATGTGGGCTTTGAGTGGTTGACCTCTGGCAGGCCAGCTCAACCTTGGATGGATAGTTGGTGCAGTAGCGTGTTGGTGGTTGCTGTTTGTGTGTGTGTGTGTGTTCCTGACCATTCCATTCCCCCTCCCCCCCCATCCCCCACCCACACTGATGTGGCAGGGGCTCCTGACATTCATATACATTCAAGTTCAGGTAAGTGGGTTTTGCATTTTTTTTTGTGGTTCCGTGGTGCGACAAGTGCGTTAGATGTCTTGTCGATGCGGTGACTGGTGCGTGAGGACAAGCTTGTTCCGGAGCTGCTGGGTTGTGTCCCTGCAGTCTGGTGGTGGCTCAGTGCCCGATGCTGGCAGTGGGAACTCGGTTGGCTTGCGTAGCCTGCTCTCGGGGCTGTTGCCGTGGTCCCTAGCGTCGGTGTGCGTGCACAGATGTCTGTGACCTCCCTGACCTTTCTTTATGCCCTGGGTCACAGCTGCTCCCTGAGGACCTGTCGTCTCGCTGTGCACAAGGAGCTGCTGACTCGTTGGCCTGAGCGTCGTTTGGTTTGGAATCCTGGCTGGCGCTTGTTTCCTCTGGGGGAACAGTGGCGAGTGACCAGACATCTAGGGGTATGGCCTTAGTGCAGTCTGCTCCTTCAAGCTCGAGGCCGTTGGTGCCATCGGTTGCCTGAGAGATGGAGCCGACCCAGGGCATGGCATTAATACTGTTGCCGTTGCCCTGCTGCGGTCACTTGCTTCGCAGCTCGTGTGTGTTGGCTGCTTGTGGCCACACTTCGTGGTGCATGACTCTGGTCCCTGAGACGCAGGCTACAGCATTGGGTAGCTCGCTGGACCTGTGTGCACCCGATGGGTGTCTGCCCGCTGCATTGGCTGCGTGCAGTGGGAATTCTGCATCGCACTGCTTTTCCTTACTAATGATGGACACTCTAGGGGTTCGATCACGATCGCGTGATTTTTCCTCACTGGTTGCATATGCACAGTTCAGATCATCAATCACACATTGTATATGATCGCGTGACTTTTCCTCGCTGGTTGCATGTATACAATTCCGATTATCAGTTACACATTTTACATGATCAGTTACACACTTTACATAATCCGTTACACCTTTTGTCTCTAACTTACAATTACTGTTACATTGCTTAAGTGTGTGGAACTGTCCCTTTAATTGTAGTGGGTTGCAGGCCTCCTTTAAGAGAGCCTTGCTTGCTTTACCCCAATCCGCTTCTCCGTTTTGTGCCACGTGTTGCTCCATCAGTGCTGCACCTTGTGGTCTGGCCGTGACCATCTTTGTCTTCAGCGCATCACCTCGTGGTTCGGGCGCCATATTTTCTTCGTCAACGATGTCGATTGCGGTGATCCTCTTCTCCCCGGGTTCTGCCTCCACAGTTGGGAAGTCGCTTCTGGATCTGATTTTCTTCCTCCGGAGTCCTGCCACTGGAGCCTGGAAGGTGCGTTCAGGTCGTCTCAACTGGATCATCTCCACGCAGTCGTGCTGAGCGGTCTGTGCCTCGGGTGCCGTGCTGGTCTGCTCTCCGGGTCCACCCTCAGGTGAGGGCTTGCTTTGCCTCTGAGCGCAGAGGGCTTCGATTGCTGGAGGGGTGAAGTCTTCCCACTTCCAATGGATCTTCTCCATCCACCTTCTGCCAAGCAGCGTTGGTCCATCCCCTGCAACAATCCACAGAGGTAACTTGTGCACCGTGCCATCATGGAGTACCTTTACATTCACACTATCAATGACTGGGATGATTTCATTGGTGTAGGTGCGCAGCTTTGCCTGAACCGGGGTCAACTCGAGTCGTTCAGCCGGATTGTCCCATAACTTCTCAAAGACTCCTTGATTCATCATTGACTGGCTCGCCTCCATGTCCACTTCCATGAAGACTGGACTTCCCTCTATCTCGACTTCCATCTTCAGCGGGGACCACTCGGTGGTGCAGGTAAACATGCTGTGTACCTCCCCGTGGGACTGGGCTGTCTCTCTGTCTAACAATTCATACTCCACACTGGATTCATGGCCATCTGCGAATTCCTCATCGACACAGTGAGTCCTATTTCTCTTACACATTCACTGGAGGTGGCCCTTTGTACTGCAGCGTTTGCAAACATAGCCTTTAAAACGGCACTGGTGAGCCGTGTGATTCCCTCCGCAACGCCAGCATGGTGCTACTCGATTAGTCCCCCTCGGCGTACTCTGAGCTAAGGGACTCGGGGGGGCCTATTCTCTCTTCCCCGAGAGGATTCGCGCTCTACAGTCGAGCCCCTGAACGGCGCCACTCTGTGCACAGTACCTGCCGGGTTTGAGTCCTGAGGGTGAGACATCTGCCTAGAACCGCAGGTCGAGGTCATGAATGCCTGGCTCACAGAGATGGCCTTCTGCAGTGTGACTGTGGTATCCGCCGACAGTAGCTTGTGAAGAAGGCCCTCGTGGCCGATTCCAATGAAAAACTGTCCCGCAGCGCTTCGCTGAGGTGGTTGCCGAATTCGCACGGTGCCACCAGCCTCCTGAGCTCTGCGGCGTACTTCGCGACTTCCTGGCTTCGGGCCGTCGGTGGGTATAGAACCGGTGTCTGGCTGTGAGGATGCTCTCCTTGGGCTTGAGTTGCTCCTGGATCGGGGATACGAGGCTCCTTGTACGACTTGGTTGTTGTCTTCACTGGTGCCTGATGAGGCCGTAGATGTTGAGCCCAGAACTGGTTAGCAGGAAAGCGTGGCGCTTATCAGCCAGTGCAGCCGGGTCATCTCCTGCCAGGTCGTTTGCTGTGAAGAAGTGTTCTAGCCTCTCCACAAAGGCATCCCAATCATCACCATCGGCGAACTGCTGCAACGTACCAAGGGTAGCCATTTCCGTGTGAATGTTAGTAATCTCGTCGCCAGTTCTTGTGTCCTTAGATGCTCTAACAATGACTCCATGAGGCAGTGTGTGGTACTTGAACTGTAGTGACCTTAGTCCTTTATTAGTTAACTCCAGAGTGAGGATCACACCTTGTGGCCTGCATTTTATACTAGGCCAGGCACACCTGTACAGGTAACCTACAAGTCTCCCACTGCTATGCCCTCTGGTGGCACACCTTGAGATAGTACCAAAAGTAGCCATGTCGAATACATGACAAGTTTAAAGCCATTTTTGGAAGACTGTACAACTCATTTAAAATGGGCTTGCTTTTCAATTCAGCAACAAAATGCAGACACATTTGTTGTCATAGGTCAAATTATTGTCCTTGAATTTGATTATTGTCATAGATGGTTACATGAGATAATGACTAAATCAGACCATATAGATGTCCACCAGAAAAGTGAGGACCTTGCAGTCAAGACTAACTGACATTCAAACTGAGCTGCACCAATAGAGTGAATTTGTTCATTTGTCAGTATGGCCACTAATTGAAATACTGAGTTCCAGCAAAACAACACCTGGGTTAAAACACAAAATGCTGGAGGTACACAAGCTAGTCTGTCATTATGTGCCGCAGATTAAAAATGCTTATCCTATACAGCCCTATATCTCCCCCAGACACGCAACTCTCCATTCCTCTGCCCTTCCTTTGCCCCACCATTGGAGGGTGTGCTTTCAGCTGCATAAGGCCCTTGCGCTGGAATTCACTCCATAACCCTCTCTGCCTCTCCACCTTCCTTTAAAACCCTCCTTAAAACCCATCGCTTTGACTAAGCTTTTTTTCTTTCACTCTTCCTAATCTGTCTGTCTTTGGCTCAGCATCCATTTTTCATTCTGCCTCTGTGAAGCACCTTGGGATATTGCTTAACCTTAAAAAGGCGCCATAAAAATAAAAGTTTTTGTTGTCGTACAGAGAGAGAGAGAGAGAGAAAAATGAAGCATGGCAAATATTGCTATGTATTGAACTCTATTGAAACCTTTAAACCTTTAAAGGTCATGATTCAGACCAAGATCCATTTGTTACCTTTGCCGTGTAGACCTTTGAGTTTTTCTGCCGGTAACAGTCATGATACAATCAAAGGTATCAGAAAATAGGCTTGAAAGTGAACAGGCTGCCTGTCAAATACTGCATTGAAGTTGTTTCTGAATCTGGCAGCAAACCCAGCTTCTAGCAGGCTGTAGACTCAGAACTAGTTCAAATTAATGTTCCTGGCCGAACTCCAGACTAAGAGGTGAAAGAGGAAGCAGGTGGCGATTCTTTGAAGGCTTATACCCTTCCCCCAGTTGCCACATCTCAGTAGCTCTACTGTTTGGCAGCGCACACAACGAAAACAAAAACAGCTTGTACACAGCGTAGCCAGCTCTCAGATCCCTTGCAGTGTATCTATGCATCTATACATTATTACTTTGTTAACACCATATTTTCCTGCATAATACACCATGGGGCCCCAAATTAAAAATGCCCTTTAAAAATGAGAGGCTTTGAAGTCAGAATAACATCTTAAGAAATTTTAATAGAAGCTACACATCAGTTGGCTCAAGATGATCAATACAAGTGTTCAAACAGAATTGCAGGGACTGTGATGTATGTACATTTTGTCTTTTTCTTTGTACTGGGGTTCTAAGAAGAAAAATTGCCTTTTGCCTAAAATGCAATGAAAGTTGTTGCCCTTTTCAGCACCACAACAGCCAGCTAGCCTTCATTCAAATGTTACTCAGGTGAGAAGAGGTGTTGTGCATGCTCTACAATAGGGGAGTTTGACTGCCTGAGGGCTTCTGCACTTCTGATTTCATTACACATACTGAGTTAACCATTTCAAAGGAACAAATAACATGCAATTCCATTCCGCGGAAATATCAACCTGATAAACACAGTAATTATGAAATAAAACTAGAAAACGCAGGAAATACAGATCAGTCTGCATCTGTAATGAGGAAAGACAAGTTAGCACTTTGGGTGTAACCATTCTTCAGTGTCCGTTGCATTTGTCAGAATGTTTATATTTAAATTGCAATAGCACAATCCTTTTTTTATGGCTTACTTCGGTTATGTCTAAAATATGTATATATCTTGATAATTAGATGTTATTCCAATATCTGGAGAATGCATGTACACCAAAAAAGCAGAAAATTCATGCCTTAAATTCTAAATGCTTATCCTTTATGACAACCAGAGTCAGCATTAATAGTAATGTAAAACCGTACAATTTACTTCCCCATTCTCCCCTACAGCAGGTCTACAGTTCCATGGGGGCTGGTAGCACCCTATCTCTCCCCCCTTCCTGGTACTTCACCTAGTGGCTATGCTTCATGTGTGAACGTAGACAGTTCTAGCAGACTATTCAACCATCGTAGGAATCACAATTCTGACCTCATTAAAAATGTGCACATGCCCAATGTCCATTAATTAGAGGTCACTAAATATTGATCAAAAGTGGGAAATTTGGCCGATTTTTCCTTTCTCTAGCAGTGTTGCTCAAGCCAATTATAGCACCCGACTGTTGTCCCAGTACTGATCAGGGATTAAACCTGGGATCTTTTGATGTACATAGCTTAGTACCACACCATGTATTGTACTCATCCATTGGAGCCAATGTAACATTTCTTATAGTCGACTAAGAACTCCTCCATCAGCTCAGGTAAGAATTCGATATGCCTGCTAGTCTAGAGATCCTCAGCTCCAGCTATACTAACACTGCATCTACTACCAGCATTAACTAAGGTTCTTTCAATCCAAACTGCAGGTCCCCACTGGTGAATGCTGTTAGAACTAATGGTTCAGATTAAGCAGATTCAACATTGAAGTTCTGAGAGTTATTTTAATTTAATGAATTCAACACCTAAGAAAAGAGATGGAGAACATGGGGGAGGGAGGCATAATGAGAAACAACAGAGTTCAGTACTGCTACTGTTCAGAAAGGATTTTTGTCATAATGGGTCATTTATACCCAGGATTGGCAAGTAGGAAAACAAAATCAGGTGGAGTGTAAAATGGGAAGCCAATATGCCATTGCCCTTTTGTTGCTTGTAATGATCCAGAGTCCCAAGTTCAAATCCCACCACGGCTGCTGGAGAATTTAAATTCAGTTAATAAATAAATCTGGAATAAAAAGCTAGTATTAGTAATGGTGACCATGTAACTATCAAATTGTTATAAAAAACCATCTAGTTTACTAATATCCTTTAGGGAAGGAAATTTGCCTCTTTACCCGGTCTGGCCTATATGTGACTCCAGATCCACAGCAATGTTAACAGCCCTCTGAAATGGCCTGACAAGGCACTAACCTAAGGGCGATTAGGGATGGACAATAAATGTTGGCCTTGAATGAATAAAGAAAAACCCAAAATGAATTTCAGTCCCAATAAGTCCACAGGAAAGAAGCTATTTCCTCTCAACTTGGAGTGGTTTGGGAGAAGCACTATTTTACGAACTGGTTCATCTGGTTTTAATACAGATCCCCCGATTCTTGGTTGTTCGGTGAATTTATCCCCTTGAGAGATAAACCTAACTTCTAAGCAACATTTCAATATAAATTATATAAATAAATTATAACAAAATCGTTCCATAGCAAAATACTCAAAAAACCCAAAACATGACAGTTTCATGTGCATCTTTTTGAATGTTTTTCAATGGTTTTACACATCTATTTATTTTCTCAATTACGTTACAAATCACCCATTGCGATAAAAAGTCCTTTCTGAATGTAATGTGCCAATCCACACTATACTTCATTGCTTTTGATTCATGACACAAGAGGCAGGATCCTCTCATTTTTACTTTTTCTACCCAAAAATATACTGCTCTAAATATACTAAGAGCAAGAGGATAACTAAAGAAAGGGACCATCAGGGTAATCTGTGTGTGGAGGCGGAAGATGTGGGTATGGTTCTTAATGAAAACTTTGCGTCTGTTTTCACAAAAGAGAGGGGCGATGCAGACACTACTATCGAGGAAGAGTGTGAAATATTAGATGAAATAAACAGTGAGAGAGGGGATATTAAGGGGTTTAGCAGCTTTGAAAGTGGATAAGTCCTCAGGCCCAGATGAAATGTATCTCAGGCTGTTAGGCGAAGCTAAAGAGGAAATAGCAGAGGCTTTGACGATCATTTTCCAATCCATTCTGGCTTCACGTGTGGTACCAATGGACTGGAGGACTGCTAATGTGGTACCTCGGTTTAAGAAGTGAGAAAGAGATAGACCAAGTAATTACAGGCCAGTCAGCCTAACCTCAGTGGTGGGAAAACTATTGGAAAAAATCCTGAAGGACAGGATAAATCTTCACTTAGTCGGGAGCAGCAGCGGGAGCGGGCGTACCTGCGTGGGAAGCGGCGGCAGCGGAGATCTTCAATAAAGCCCGAGGCTCGAGGCCCAGACTGAGCTAGTCGAGAGCAGCAGTGGGAGCAGGCGGATCTGTGAGGGAAGCGGAAGCAGGGTCAAAAGTAAGAAAGAAGTAAAAAGTAATCGAACTGTGACATCATAGCCAAGAGGGTAAGCGATTGGCTGGTTGCGTGGTGAGTAGTTTTCTTTTTCTTTATCTTTTTCTTGTTCTTGTTCTTAGCAGTAAGAAACCTTGTCATTGTTGCCAAATTAAGTAATTTAAGGGTGACTTGGCTAGAATAGACTGGTGAGACGTGAATTGGCTAGAATAGACTGGCAAGTGATACTTAAAGGTTTGACGGTGGATAGGCAATGGCAAACATTTAAAGATCACATGGATGAACCACAACAATTCTACATCCCTGTCTGGAGTAAAAATAAAACAGGGAAGGTGGCTCAATCGTGGCTAACGAGGGAAATTAAGGAGAGTGTTAAATTCAAGGAAGAGGCATATAAATTGGCCAGAAAAAGCTACAAACCTGAGGACTGGGAGAATTTTATAATACAGCAGAGGAAGACAAAGGGTTTAATTAGGAGGGGGAAAATAGAGTATGAGAGGAAGCTTGCTGGGAACATAAAAACTGACTGCAAAAGCTTTTATAGATATGTGAAGAGAAAAAGATTAGTGAAAGCAAACATAGGTCCCTTGCAGTCAGAATCAGGGGAGTTCATAATGGGGAACAAAGAAATGGCAGACCAATTGAACAAATATTTTGGTTCTGTCTTCCCGAAGGAAGACACAAATAACCTTCCAGAAATACTAGGGGACCGAGGGTCTAGCGAGAAGGAGGAACTGAAGGAAATCCTTATTAGTCAGGAAATTGTGTTAGGGAAATTGATGGGATTGAAGGCCGATAAATCCCCAGGGCCTGATAGTCTGCATTTCAAAGTACTTAAGGAAGTGGCCCCAGAAATAGTGGATGCATTGGTAGTCATTTTCCAACATGCTATAGACGCTGGTTCAGTTCCTATGGATTGGAGGGTAGCTAATGTAACCCCACTTTGTAAAAAAGGAGGGAGAGGGAAAACAGGGAATTATAGACTGGTTAGCTTGATATCGGTAATGGGGAAAATGTTGGAATCAATTATTAAAGATGTAATAGCAGTACATTTGGAAAGCAGTGACAGGATCGGTCCAAGTCAGCATGGATTTATGAAAGGGAAATCATGCTTGACAAATCTTCTAGAGTTTTTTGAGGATGTAACTAGTAGAGTGGATAAGGGAGAACCAATGGATGTGGTGTATTTGGACTTTCAAAAGGCTTTTGACAAGGTCCCATACAAGAGATTGGTGTGCAAAATTAAGGCACATGCTATTGGGGGTAATGTATTGACGTGGATAGAGAACTGGTTGGCAGACAGGAAGCAAAGAGTGGGAATAAACAGGTCCTTTTCAGAATGGCAGGGAGTGACTAGTGGGGTGCCGCAGGATTCAGTGCTGGGACCCCAGCTATTTACAATATACATTAATGATTTAGGCGAAGGAATTGAATGTAATATCTCCAAGTTTGTAGATGACACTAAGCTGGGTGGCAGTGCGAGCTGCAAAGAGGATGCTATGAGGCTGCAGGGGGACTTGGACAGGTTAGGTGAATCGGCAAATGCATGGCAGATGCAGTATAATGTAGATAAGTGTGAGGTTATCCACTTTGGTTGCAAAAACAGGAAGGCAGATTATTATCTGAATGGTGACAGAATAGTAAAAGGGGAAGTGCAACAAGACCTGGGTGTCATGGTACATCAGTCAATGAAGGTAGGCATGCAGGTACAGCAGGAGGTGAGGAAGGCAAATGGCATGCTGGCCTTCATAGCGAGGGGATTTGAGTATAGGAGCAGGGACGTCTTCGTAAAATAGGGGCAGAAGCATAAGATAGAAAAAAGAAAAGTAAAAGTGGAGGGCAGAGAAACCCAAGGCAAAATCAAAAAGGGCCACATTGCAGCAAAATTCTAAAAGGGCAAAGTGTGTTAAAAAGACAAGCTGGAAGGCTCTGTGCCTCAATGCGAGGAGTATTCGTAAAAAGGTGGAGAAATTAACTGCACTGGCAGCAATTAATGAATATGATATCATTGGCATCACGGAGACATGGCTCCAGTGTGACCAAGGCTGGGAACTCAACATCCAGGGGTATTCAACATTTACGAAGGATAGACACAAAGGAAAAGGAGGTGGGGTAGCGTTGCTGGTTAAAGAGGTAATTAACGCAATAGTAAGGAAGGACATTAGCTTGGATGATGTGGAATCTGTATGGGTGGAGCTGCGGAATACCAAAGGGCAGAAAACACTAGTGGGAGTTGTGTACAAACCACTAAACAGCAGTCGTGAGGTTGGGGACAGCATCAAACAAGAAATTAGGGATGCGTGCAATAAAGGTATAGCAGTTATCATGGGCGACTTTAATCTACATATAGATTGGGCTAACCAAACTGGTAGCAATACGATGGACGAGGATTTCCTGGAGTGTATTAGGGATGGTTTTCTAGACCAATATGTCGAGGAACCAAATAGAGGGCTGGCCATCCTAGATTGGGTGATGTGTAATGAAAAAAGGACTAATTAGCAATGTTGTTGTGCGAGGCCCCTAGGGGAAGAGTGACCACAATATGGTAGAATTCCTTATTAAGATGGAGAGTGACAAAGTTAATTCAGAGACTAGGGTCCTGAACTTAAGGAAAGGTAACTTCGATTGTATGAGACGTGAATTGGCTCGAGCAGATTGGCAAATGATAATTAGAGGGCTGACAGTGGATAGGCAATGGCAAACATTTAAAGATCACATGGATGAACTTCAACAATTGTACATCCCTGTCTGGAGTAAAAATAAAACGGGGAAGGTGGCTCAACCGTGGCTAACAAGGGAAATTAGGGATAGTGTTAAATCCAAGGAAGAGGTATATAAATTGGCCAGAAAAAGCAACAAATCTGAGGACTTGGAGAAATTTAGAATTCAGCAGAGGAGGACAAAGGGTTTAATTAAGAGGGGGAAAATAGAGTACGAGAGGAAGCTTGCCGGGCACATAAAAACTGACTGCAAAAGCTTCTATAGATATGTGAAGAGAAAAAGATTAGTAAAGACAAATGTAGGTCTCTTGCAATCAGATCGAGGTGCATTTATAATGGGGAACAAAGAAATGGCAGACCAGTTGAACAAATACTTTGGTTCTGTCTTCTGAAAGGAAGACACAAATAACCTTCCGGAAGTACGAGGGGACCCGAGGGTCTAGCAAGAAGGAAGAACTGAAGGTTATACTTATAAAGTGGGAAATTGTGTTCGGGAAATTGATGGGATTGAAGGCCGATAAAACCCCGGGGCCTGATAGTCTGTAGTCCAGAGTACTTAAGGAAGTGGCCCTAGAAATAGTGGATGCATTGGTGATCATTTTCCAACAGTCTATCGAATCTGGATCAGTTCCTATGGACTGGAGAGTAGCTAATGTAACACCACTTTTTTAAAAAGCAGGGAGAGAGAAAACGGGTAATTATAGACCGGTTAGCCTGACATCAGTAGTGGAGAAAATGTTGGAATCAATTATTAAAGATGAAATAACAGCACATTTGGAAAGCAGTGACATGATCGATCCAAGTCAACATGGATTTATGAAAGGGAAATCATGCTTGACAAATGTTCTGGAATTTTTTGAGGATGTAACTAGTAGAGTGGACAAGGGAGAACCAGTGGATGTGGTGTATTTGGACTTTCATAAGGCTTTTGACAAGGTCCCATAGCAGAGATTGATTAAAGCACATGGTACTGACGTGGATAGAGAACTGGTTGGCAGACAGGAAGCAGCGAGTTGGGATAACGGGTCCTTTTCAGAATGGCAGGCAGTGACTAGTGGAGTGCTGCAGGGCTCAGTGCTGGGACCCCAGCTACTTACAATATACATTAATCATTTAGATGAAGGAATTAAGTGTAATATCTTCAAGTTTGTAGATGACACTAAACTGAGTGACAGTGTGAGCTGTGAGGAGGACGCTAAGAGGTTTGCTGGGTGCTTTCAACAGGTTAGGTGAGTGGGCAAATGCATGGCAGATGCAGTATAATGTGGATAAATGTGAGGTTATCCACATTGGGGGCAAAAACACGAAGGTAGAATATTATCTGAATGGTGGCAGATTAGGAAAAGGGGAGGTGCAACGAGAACTGGGTGTCATGGTACATCAGTCATTGAAAGTTGACATGCAGGTACAGCAGGCGGTGAAGAAGGCAAATGGTATGTTGGCCTTCATAGCTAGGGGTTTTGCGTATCTTAAGTGTGGTATCGAGGGAGTGCTGCACTGTCAGAAAGATGAGACGTTGAACCTGCTCTCTCAGGTGGACATAAAAGATCCAGTGGCACTATTTCAAAGAAGAGTATAGGTGTTATCCCCAGTGTCCTGGCCAATATTTATCTCTCAATCAACATCACTAAAACAGATTATCTGGTCATTATCACACTACTGTGTATGGGAGCTTGCTGGCTGCCGCGTTTCCTACATTACAACAGTGACTGCACTTCAAAAGTACTTCATTGGCTGTAAAGCGCTTTGGGACGTTTGGTGGTCATGAAAGGCGCTATATAAATGTCCGTCGTTGTTTCTTTCAGGCATACTACATGCCAAAGGGACCAGTTTGAATCTTAGGCTTTGGGATAATCCCATTTTCTCCCAGAGAGGAAAAATAATCACTCCCCTCAAGAGTTTATATTCTGTAAATTGATGTGATCTACAATACCATGCACAGCCCCTCCCACAAATCAGTCCTCTGTTTGTTTGATGAAGGAAACCTGTACTGTAGATTATGGTTGCAGGGGAAAAGAAAATAGCTTGTCAAATTTAAATAGCAATGTTTGAGACTTGATGACACAGGGATTAAGCACACACGCAGAGTGCATAGGGGACGGGTTCCTTGAACAGTATGTAACGGAACCAACCACGGGGCAGGCTATCTTAGATCAGGTCCTCTAGTAATGAGACAGGATTAATAAACAATCTCCTAGTAAAGGATCCCCTTGGAATGAGTGATCATAGCATGGTTGAATTTCAAATTCAGATGGAAGATGAGAAAGTTAGATCTCAAACCAGTGTCCTAAGCTTAAATAAAGAAGACTGTGAATGTATGAGGGCAGAGTTGGCTAAAGTGGACTGGGAAAATAGATTAAAGTGTAGGACGATTGATGAACAGTGGCGTGCATTTAAGGAGATATTTTACAACTCTCAAGAAAAATATATTCCAGTGAGGAGGAAAGGGTGTAAGAGAAACGATAGGCATCCGTGGCTAACCAAAGAAATAAAGGACGGTATCCAATTAAAAACAAGGGCATACAATGTGGCCAAAACTAGTGGGAGGACAGAAGATTGGGAAGCTTTTAAAAGCCGACGAAGAATGACTAAAAGAATGATCAAGGGAAGATAGACTTTGAAAGTAAACTAACACCAAATATAAAAACAGATAGCAAGAGTTTTTATAGGTATATAAAAAGGAAAAGAATGGCTAAAATAAATGTTGGTCCCTGAGAGGAACATGGAGATGGCAGAAGCTCTGAACAAATATTTTGTATCAGTCTTTACGGTAGAGGACACAAACAATATCCCAACAGTGGATATTCAGGGGCTATGGGGAGGGGAGGAACTTAACACAATCACAATCACTAAGGAGGTGCTACTCAGTAAGATAATGGGATTAAAGGCGGATAAATCCCCTGGACCTGATGGCTTACATCCTCGGGTCTTAAGAGAAGTAACGGCAGGGAAAGTGGATGCATTGGTTGTAATTTACCAAAATTCCCTGGATTCTGGGGAGGTCCCAGCAGATTGGAAAATTGCTAATATAATGCCCCTATTTAAAAATAGGAGGCAGACAAAAAGCAGGAGACTATAGACCAGTTAGCCTAACATCTGTGGTTGGGAAAATGTTGGAGTCCATTATTAAAGAAGCAGTAGCAGCACATTTGGAAAAGCAAAATTCGGTCAGGCAGAGTCAGCATGGATTTATGAAGGGGAAGTCATGTTTGACAAATTTGCTGGAATTCTTTGAGGATGTAACGAACATGGTGGATAAAGGGGAACCAGTGGATGTGGTGTATTTGGACTTCCAGAAGGCATTTGACAAGGTGCCACATAAAAGGTTACTGCACAAGATAAAAGTTCATGGGGTTGGGGGTAATATATTTGCATAGATAGAGGATTGGCTAACTAACAGAAAACAGAGAGTTGGGATAAATGGTTCCTTCTCGGGTTAGCAATCAGTAACTAGTGGGCTGCCGCAGGGATCAGTGCTGGGACCCCAACTATTTACAATCTATATTAACGATTTGGAAGAAAGGACTGAGTGTAATGTAGCCAAGTTTGCTGATGATACAAAGATGGGAGAAAAAGCAATATGTGAGAAGGACAGAAAAAATCTGCAAAAGGACATAGACAGGCTAAGTGAGTGGGCAAAAATTTGGCTGATGGAGTATAATGTTGGAAAGTGTGAGGTTATGCACTTTGGCAGAAAAAAATCAAAGAGCAAGTTATTATTTAAATGGAGAAAAGTTGCAAAGTGCTGCAGTACAGTGGGACCTGGGGGTACTTGTGCATGAAACACAGAAGGATAGTATGCAGGTACAGCAAGTGATCAGGAAAGCCAATGGAATCTTGGCCTTTATTGCAAAGGGGATGGAGTATAAAAGCAGGGATCTTGCTACAGTTATACAGGGTATTGGTGAGGCCACACCTGGAAAATTGCGTACAGTTTTGGTTTCCATATTTACGAAAGGATATACTTGCTTTGGAGGCAGTTCAGAGAAGGTTCACTAGGTTGATTCTGGAAATGAGGGGGTTGACTTATGAGGAAAGGTTGAGGAGGTTGGGCCTCTACTCATTGGAATTCAGAAGAATGAGAGGTGATCTTATCGAAACGTATAAGATTATGAGGGGGCTTGACAAGGTAGATACAAAGAGGATGTTTCCACTGATGGGGGAGACTCGAACTAGGGGGCATGATCTTAGAATAAGGGGCCGCCCATTTAAAACTGAGATAAGGAGGAATTTCTTCTCTCAGAGGGTTGTAAATCTGTGGAATTCGCTGCCTCAGAGAACTGTGGAAGCTGGGACATTGAATAAATTTAAGACAGAGTTGGACAGTTTCTTAACTGATAAGGGGTTATGGGGCGCAGGCAGGGAAGTGGACCTGAGTCCATGATCGGATCAGCCATGATTGTATTACATGTCGGAGCAGGCTCGAGGGGCCGTATGATCTACTCCTGCTTCTATTTTTTAATGTTATTATGTCCTACCATCTAGCTCAGTCTGACGCGATGAAAGTGCTTTCTTTCCAATGTCTTTGTGAAATGGGTTTCAGCAGTTTCAATCCTGTTCTAAGTGGGTATAGGCCCATCGCACAGACTGGCAATTTCAGGGAGGCCAGAATAATAGCTTGGATACGGAAACTGGAAAAATTCACATCAGTGCAGTAGTGGATATTTTACTGAGGGTGTGGGAGTTAAAAAGGCAGAGCGAGGGAATATAAGTCTGTGCAATTCCTCATCTCGCAGTGCTTGCTGCTGACAATGGATGCCCAAAATGGCAGACATGATAAACAGAACTATTCACTAAAAATCAGATTTATATTTGTTATTGTCCAAACATTGAAAATTCCAAAGCTTTTTCCAGGATCCATGAGATAATGTAAAGCGATGAAACTTGGATGACAATAAATCTTCATCAATGAAAATCTGTCAATTCCAGAGCAGAATCGCTGATCATGTTTCTACAGGGACAATAGCTGCGATATTATGGTGAATGATAGATGTAAATAAATTGAAGATTGTTCATGGGCGAGGCTTTCATGCAGTTTGGGAATAGGGGAAGATCACATGACATCAGTGCATTAAACTCCTGATAAGAGAACTGTTCGATTGATAAACTACTGGATTGGCAGTGGCTGAATAAATCAAATTTCGTTTTTGTTATATCGAAATCCATGATTTCCCCCAGTGTTTTAAGGATAGCATTCTGATTTCTACCATTACTTTGAAAATGAATCTTGCAATGCAAAATGTTTGCTTCTTTTTAGCTGTTCCCACTGACCATATCCCTTGCAGACTTTATTTAGCATTGCAATACCCATAACCCACTGCCAAAGACCGCAAGGGCCATAGTCATTCAATACAGCACTTTGGGCTCAATTTTCCCCAATTATCTGCACTGTTTTTTTTTGGAGTAAGTAAAAATCTCCAAGTTTCCCCAAAGTTTGTGCGTCAGTGTAATTCACTTAGCTACGATGTTTTTTGCATAACCTGATATCTGCGTCAGTTTGGCCAACTTACATTTTATCTACGACGGCGTATGTGAGCACTTCCAAAAAATCTTCTGGGCACGGAACAAAAATCAGCGCACATTACAAAATCGCGCAGAAAGACGCCATTGTTTTTAGCCGAAGTTTTGGAAGGTGTGAAGAAGGCAGAGAATATGCATCATAAATCTTTATTTTTTGAAAGTCAAAAGGGAGAAATTGGAAGTGGAATTGGAAGTGGAATTTTTGATTTTTTTCAAAGTATCACCCCACCACCGAACCTCTCCTCACCAGGCTCGATCCTGTGTCCGGGCGACGGAGCGAATCTGCTGGCCAACGCTCCGACCCTCGAGCCCAGTGAGGAAAGTTTCAGTGATGGGAGGTACTTTGAAAAAAAATCAAAAATTCAAGAATTACATTACACTTTGTAGCCCCAAATGTCTTCATTGAATACCTAGCTTCCCATTGTAAGCAAGCCTATTGCGCTTGCGTAGACCAAGGTGTGGTCCATACTAGGATATGCACCTTGGAGAGAGAGAGAGGGAAGAAGAGGTGTGAGTGCTTTGTCCTAGTGTTTTGAGGTTGTTGCAAAGCTACAATTTAATTATGGAGGCAATATTGACCATGCCATATCTCGTGCAAGCCTTCTGCATGAAGGTGTTGCAGAGGAGAAGATTGATTAGACAGCATCACCTGAGGAACCTCGGAGCACGTAGGATGATGGGCCAGGAGGCCTTACCCACATCGGGTATATTGAGACACGCATTCATACCTGCACCTGAGTGAGGCAGACAGTGTGAGAAAGTTGTGCTTCCGTAAAGAAGTTGTAACTGAGATCTGTGAGTTAATAAAAGCAGACCTGCACCCTGGAAGCGTCAGGAGGACTGCTTTGTCAGTTGAAGTGAAGGTTACAGCTGCACTTTCATTCTATGCATCTGGATCATTCCAGGCCACAACTGGGGATGTGTGCGCCATTTCTCAACATGCAACACATGTCTGCATTCGGCAGGTGACTGCTGCACTATATGCCTGGAGGAATGACTATATAAAGTTCCCCATGACCGCCCAGGCAATGTGAGAACAGGCTATGGGATTCTCCAGGATTGCTGGCTTCCCAAAAGGTACAGGGCTACATTGATTGTACCCACATCATCTTGCAAGCACCTTTAGAGGATTCCGAGATGTACAGGAACAGAAAAGGCTTCCACTCCATTAATGTGCAGCATGTGTGATGATATGTATCACATCATGGCAGTTGATGCGACATACCCAGGGAGCACCCATGATGCTTTCATCCTATGCGAGAGTGTTATATCTGCCATGTTTCAGCAGCAGCCAGAAGGTCAGAGCTGGCTGCTGGGAGACAAAGGTCACGGCCTCGCCACCTGGCTCATGACGCCCTTACGCGTAACCCCGGACGGAAGCTGACCGGGAATACAACATGTCGCACATTGTGACGCGCAGCATAATAGAGAAGACCATTGGCATCTTGAAGTCGCATTTCGGACGCCTGGACCATTCCGTAGGCTACTTGCAATACTCCCCTGAGATTGTCGGTCAGTTCATTGTTGTCTGCTGCATAACTTAGCCATCATGAGGCAATAGCAGCTGGTAGAAGAAGGCTCACCTGAGGCGAGAGTGGCTGATGATGAGGAGGAAGCCATGCAATTACTTGAACCCGGAGCAGGATGGCAGAGGAGGGCGGGCCGTCGTGCCCCTTTAACGATTGCTCGAGCCTTGCGCCAGCAGCTCATCCGTGAACGCTTTGCTGCCTGAAGGCTCAGCGACAACTATTCCAAATGGACCATGTTTACTGTTTGGACCTGTCCCGAAATGTTGTGTTGTGTTAATAATGGAACAAAAAAAGTAAATGATTCTTCGTTAGTTCAAAAAGTTGTGTTAATAATGGAACAAATAATATAAATGATTCAGTTATAATTTAAAATATATATTTGATTCAAAATTTTAAAACTTGTTTGTGCTTAACTGAACTTTAATAAAAAATATTCTTGTATCAAACTTTAAACTATTCAGTTACAAACTTTTAAACTTGTGATTTACATCACTTACAAAAAACTTTTAATTTGAGAACAGGTAAATAACAATAACATAAGAACAACAGTAACAATAATAATAACAACAGCAGCAGCAGGAAAGAAAGGCTGCACCCATCTCTCCTCCACCTTATTCTAAGACCGCCCGCTGCGCTTGGTCTTGGTGACTCCATCCCTGCCCGCAGGCGGTGGCACAGTGTTTCTCGGGTTGGTACCAAGCTTATTCTTTCGAGCATCTTGGATAATGCGCACTTCTTGTTGGGGGGTGTGGACAGGCGGTAATGTGGAAGGCCCGGGTTGGGCTTCTTCAGAGGCTGGTCTGGGGATTGGAGTGGGAGTGGCAGTTGATTCCGTGCGGTTTGGGCGTGTTCCCTTATTGCGGCAGCTACCTGCAACATTCGCTCCCTCACGTTCACCAACAGAGTTCCCATTTCTCGCAAGAGTATTGTTACTTCTCCCGACAGTCCCGATACCTCATAACCCGCCTCCACCGATGGTGTCCAGGAGTGATGGCGTAAGATCAATGCTCTCCCTACTCATTGCCATCATCTGAACCACATCTGTTATATCTGCATTTCAGGAGAGCGCTGTCGAGCTCTCCTTCCCTTCCTCACCCTGGGTGTGCCTCGCTGCACCCCACTGGGACCCACAGCCTCCTACAGTGTGAAACCAGGAAATGTCCCAACACTTACACCACTCAGGAAAGGGCCTGGCACCTCAATGGGCGGCACCAACACCTCCTCCAGAGTGAGTACAACAGTGTGGGCTTCATCCTCCCCCTCCCCCTCACCCCCATGCTCTTGATCTGGAAGGTGGGATTGGAAGATGTTCTCCTCTTCAGGCTCATCCGCGTCTGAACCTTCTTCTGCATCGGCTTCAGCCTCATCAGGGTCGGCCTCAAGTTCTGCAAAATATAACGGAACAGACAAACGGTTAGCAGCAGAGGAGGGTGCATAGAAACATAGAAACATAGAAAATAGGTGCAGGAGCAGGCCATTCAGCCCTTCTAGCCTGCACCGCCATTCAATGAGTTCATGGCTGAACATGAAACTTCAGTACCCCCTTCCTGCTTTCTCGCCATAACCCTTGATCCCCCGAGTAGTAAGGACTTCATCTAACTCCCTTTTGAATATATTTAGTGAATTGGCCTCAACTACTTTCTGTGGTAGAGAATTCCACAGGTTCACCACTCTCTGGGTGAAGAAGTTTCTCCTCATCTCGGTCCTAAATGGCTTACCCCTTATCCTCAGACTGTGACCCCTGGTTCTGGACTTCCCCAACATTGGGAACATTCTTTCTGCATCCAACCTGTCTAAACCCGTCAGAATTTTAAACGTTTCTATGAGGTCCCCTCTCATTCTTCTGAACTCCAGTGAATACAAGCCCAGTTGATCCAATCTTTCTTGATAGGTCAGTCCCGCCATCCCGGGAATCAGTCTGGTGAACCTTCGCTGCACTCCCTCAATAGCAAGAATGTCCTTCCTCAAGTTAGGAGGGTGGGTGGCATGAGTAGGCTCACACAGCGCAGGCAGCAGGCTCATTTGAAGGACCACGATGAATGATAGCACATTGCATCAACTGAAACATAGCTGACGGAGACATCCCCATGAACTAAAGCATGGCTAGCCTGACAGTACTTAACATTTAGCAAAGCCAGACTATGGAATTTTCAGGACTTACTCTCTCCCTCGAGTGGGCCCAGCTTGTGCAATGGTGGTTGCTTTTTTTCCAGGCAGGACCTGTTAAGTATGGAAGAACTCTACAAGACTGAGGACTGTGAGCTAAAACTGATGTGACCTTAGTCTCTTTAATACAACTCCAGAGTGCCTAAGCAGCATGGCAGACAACCTTTTATACTCCCTTGCACGAGGTGTGGAGGTGACCCTGGGGCTTCCAACAGTTGCGCCCTCTGGCGGCAAGTCTTACACAGTTACAATGTTTACATACCCATCAAAGCAGCGACCCTCTCTTCCACGGGTGTCAGTGGGTGCAGATTTGCCGAGCCTCCTCCTGTTAGAGTTCCCTCTCTTTTGTTGTGAGCCACCTTCCCCTGCAAAGTTGAAAATATAACTTTTTAGAGAGGGTGTCTTTCTGCTGGGTGGGACATACAGATGGTCACATTTACAATTGCAATTCCGGTGAATAAATGAAAATATTACTTACACCAACTGCCACTTCATTGTGCACTGGCCTCCAGACCTCGGGGTGGTCACCATTGTACAGTAATCTTGTGAAAGTTGGTTCCAGCGTTTCTTCATTTCCTTTGGTGTAACTTTTATGTGACCTCTGCTGGTGTCCAGCTCATGCCATCTGGCCTCAATTACAGTAACCAATGCCTCCACTTCGTCCTGTGAGAAATTCTTGGCCCTTCAACCGCGTTGCATAGTGCAGCTCCTATTTTTTTTCCAAGTCAGACGGAAAGTTCTCACACACAACTGGCTCTTTAAAAATGGCTGAAAGCAGACCCGGGAGGTGTACCGGGCATGTGCACCCACAGCAGTCACGTAGAAAACGTCATTTTTTTCCCCCCGCGTGCGCAGAAGGGGGGAAAATTCATGGGCAAAATGTTCCTCGTAGTCATCGATGCATTTTCAAAGTGGATCGAGTGCAACATTTTAAACTCGAGCACCACCTCCACCACTGTGGAGAGCCTAAGAATCATGTTTGCAATGCACGGAATTCCTGACATATTGGTCAGTGATAATGGTCCGTGCTTCACCAGCGCAGAATTTCAAGATTTTATAGTTGACCACGGCATGAATCACTTTAAGACGGCACCATTCAAGCCGGCCTCCAATGGCAAATCGTTAAATAAGGCATGCTAAAAATCCAAGGTCCCACGCTGCAGAGCCACCTGTCACGACTGCTGCTGGCATACAGATCTCGTCCGCATTCGTTGACTGGGATTACCCCCGTGCAACTATTGATGAAACGGGCCTTAAAGACTAGGCTCTTGTTAATCCTCCCAGACATGCATGAAATTGTTGAGGCAAAGCGCCAGAAGCTAACTGAGTACCATGACAGAAATTCGAGGGGGAGGTGGAATGAGATCGGGGACAAAGTGTTTGTGCTAAACTATGGCAGGGGTCCCAAATGGCTTGCAGGGACAGTAACAGGCAAGGAAGGAAACAGGCTACTGGTTGTACAAATGGACAATGGCCAAACCTGCCGGAGGCATGGAGACCAAGTAAAAAGTAGATTCACCAACAACACTGCAGAACCAGAGGCAGACTACAATGTGGAACTCACACCACACCTGGTGGACAGACAGAGGGAACAACCTGAGGAAAGGGCAGTCTCAACAGACAGCCCAGGCGAGATACCAGCAATCACACCGAAAGAAAAACAGGCACCAAGGCAAACAACTGAACCACAAATAAGACACTCCATGCGAGAGCGTAGACCACCTGAGAGACTGAATCTATAAAGACAATAAGACCTTGGGGGAGAGTGATTCCATGTATCTCACACTACTGTATATAACTGTATCTTACCATGCTATACATGACTGTAACTAGATATGACCTGTAACCACAAGCATACTTTACCACCAGGGGTGCACTTGCAGGAGACACTGCATACCTGTTCCACACAGGTATATAAAGGCAGGTCTCAGGCAAGTGTGGCACTCGAGAGCTGTGAAATAAAGGTGCAGGTCCAGAGTGACCTTGACTTCAGCATGTGCCTCGTGTGAATCTGTACTGCAGGGTCAGGACTTTACAAATGTAATGAAGATAAAACATTGAAGTTAATTATTTTTCATGGTCTGTATTACAAAACATATTCTAGAATCAATTTCAAAAGGCACCCAAATAATAAAAAACATAAGAAATAGGAGCAGGAGTCGACCACACGTCCCCTCGAGCTTGCTCCGCCATTCAATAGGATCACGGCTGAACTTCTACATCAACTCCATTTTCTCGTACTATCCCCATATCCTTTGATTCCCTTAGCGCCCAAAAATCTATCGATCTCAGTCTTGAATGCTCAACCACAGCCCTCTGGGTAGAGAATTCCAAAGATTCACAATACCCTTTGAGTGAAGAAATTCTTCCTCAGTGTAGTCCTAAATGGCTGACCCCTTATCCTGAGACAATGACTGCTGGTTCTAGACTCTCCAGCCAGGGGAAACAGCCTCTTTGCATCTACAAAAATATAATCAAAAAGGCTAATAGAATGCTGGCCTTTATATCGAGAGGACTAGAACACGAGGGATTGGAAATCATGCTGCAGCTGTACAAAGTCCGAGTTAGACCACACCTGGAGCACTGTGCTTGGTTCTGGGCACCACACCTTAGGAAAGATATATCGGCCTTGGAGGGAGTGCAGCATGGATTTACCAGAATGATACTGGTCTCCAAGAGTTAATTTCCAAGGAGAGATTATACAAACTAGGGTTGAATTACTTTCCAGCAGTCAGAAGGGACAGTCACCCCCCCGACACATGGGGCAAAGGCGGGTAAATGGAGTTAGGTTACAGATCAGCAGTCTGCCACAGGGAAAGTCATCGCAAGAATCCTCCTCAATCGCCTTCTCCCAGTGGCTGAAGAGCTCCTCCCAGAGTCGCAATGCGGATTCCGCCCACTAAGGGGCACAGTGGACATGATCTTCACCGCACGTCAAATTCAAGAGAACTGCAGGGAGCAGCACCAACCCCTGTACATGGCCTTCCTTGACCTGACAAAGGCCTTTGACACTGTCAACAGTGAGGGGATTATGGAAGGTCCTCCTCCAATGCAGCTGCCCTCAAAAATGCGTCACAATCCTCCGCCTACTTCGTGATGACATGCAAGCCGTGATCCTGACCAACGGATCCAGCACAGACCCAATACACTTACAGACCGGGGTCAAGCAAGGCTGTGTCATTATACCAACACTCTTCTCGATCTTCCATGCTGCATTACTCCATCTCACTCTCAATAAGCTCCCTGCTGGAGTGGAGTTATCTACAGAACAAATGGGAAACTGTTCCACCTCCGTCGCCTCCAGTCTAGATCCAAGGTCGTCCCATCCCCCGTCATCAAATTACAGTATGCAGACGATGCCTGTGTCTGCGCACAGTCAGAGGTCGAACTCCAAACCATCGTCAACACCTTCACCGAAGTGTACGAGAGTATGGGCGTTACACTTAAGACAAAGGTTCTCTACCAACCTTCCCCCACCACACAGTACTGCCCCCCCCAAGATCCATGACGAGGCCTTGGACAACGTGGACCAGTTTCCATACCTCGGGGTGCCTACCGTCAACAAGGGCAGACATCGATGACTTCAGTGTGCCAGCCTTCAGTCGCCTGAGGAAGAGGGTGTTTGAAGACCAGGACCTCAAACCCAGCACCAAGCTCATGGTCTACAAAGCAGTAATGATACCCACCCTCCTACATGCTTCAGAGACATAGACTATGAACAGCAGGTACCTCAAAACACTGGAGAAGTACCACCAACACTGCCTCCGCAAGATTCTGCAAATCTATTGGCAGGATAGGTGCACCAACATCAGTGTTCTTGCCAACATCCCCAGCATCGAAGCACTGACCACACTCAACCAGCTCCGATGGATGGGCTACATCATCCACATGCCCGATGCTAGACTCCCAAAACAAGTGTTCCACTCAGAGCACCGACACGGCAAGCAAGTTCCAGATAGGCAGAGGAAATGCTTCAAGAACACCCTCAAAGCCTCCTTGTAAAAGTGCAACATCCCCACCGACACCCGGGAATCCCTGGTCCAGGACCACTCAAAGTGGAGAAGCATCCGGGAAGTCGCTGAACACCTCGAATCTCTTCGCCGAGAGCACACGGGAGCCAAGCGCAAACAGCGCACGACAACCCAAGCACCCCACTCACCCGTCCCGCCAACCACTGTCTGCCCCACCTGTGACAGAGACTGTAGGTCCTGCATTGGTCTCATCAGTCATATTATTGTGGAAGCAAGTCATCCTTGACTCTGAGGGATTGCCTAAGAGACAGATCAGCCATGATCTCATTGAATAGCAGAACAGGCTCAAGGTGTTAAATGGCCTAATCCTGTTCCTATGTAAGCCTTCTAAGGACTTTATACATTTCAATGTAATAGCATCAGAGGAATCATAGAAATTTACAGCACAGAAAGTGGCCATTCGGCCCATTGTGTCTGTGCCAGTCGATGGAGCTATCAAGCCTAATCCCACTTTCCAGCTCTTGTCCGTAACCTTGTAGGTTACGGCTCTTTGTATTTTTTTTAAATGTTATGACCGTTTCTGCCTCTATCAATCTTTTAGTGAGTTCCAGACCCCCACCACCATCTGGGTAAAAAATTGTTCTCCGCAATTCCCCTCTAATCATTCTACCAATTATTTTAAATCTATGGCCCCTGGTTATTGATCCCTCTGCTAGGGGAAATAAGTCCTTCCTATCCACTCTATCTAGGCCCCTCATTTTTTTTTTAAATACACCTCAATCAAGTCTCCCCTCAGCCTCTCTGTTTCAAAAGAAAGCAACCCCAGCCTATCCAATCTTTCCTCAGAGCTAAAAATTCTCCAGTCATAGAAACATAGAAAATAGGTGCAGGAGTAGGCCATTCGGCCCTTCGAGCCTGCACCACCATTCAATAAGATCTTGGCTGATCATTCACCTCAGTACCCCTTTCCTGCTTTCTCTCCATGCCCCTTGATCCCCTTAGCCATAAGGGCCATATCTAACTCCCTCTTGAATATATCCAATGAACTGGCATCCACAACTCTCTGCGGCAGGGAATTCCACAGGTTAACAACTCTCTGAGTGAATAAGTTTCTCCTCATCTCAGTCCTCAATGGCCTACCCCTTATCCTAAGACTGTCTCCCCTGGTTCTGGACTTCCCCAACATTGGGAACATTCTTCCTGCATCTAATCTGTCCAGTCCCGTCAGAATCTTATATGTTTCTATGAGATCCCCTCTCATCCTTCTAAACTCCAATGTTTTAAGGCCCAGTTGATCCAGTCTCTCCTCATATGTCAGTCCTGCCATCCCTGAAATCAGTCTGGTGAATCTTCACTGCACTCCCTCATTAGCAAGAACATCCTTCCTCAGATTAGGAGACCAAAATTGAACATAATATTCCAGGTGAGGCCTCACCAAGGCCCTGTACAACTGCAGTAAGACCTCCCTGCTCCTACACTCAAATCCCCTAGCTATGAAGGCCAACATACCATTTTGCCTTCTTCACCGCCTGCTGTACCTGCATGCCAACTTTCAATGACTAATGAACCATGACACCCAGGTCTCATTGCACCTCCCCTTTTCCTAATTTGCCGCCATTCAGATAATATTCTGTCTTCGCTTTTTTGCCCCCAAAGTGGATAACCTCACATTTATCCACATTATACTGCATCTGCCCTGCATTTGCCCATTCACCTAACATGTCCAAGTCCCCCTGTAGCCTCTTAGCGTCCCCCTCACAGCTCACACCGCCACCCAGTTTAGAGGCATCTGCAAACTTGGCAACATCCTCATAAATCTCCTCTGTCGCCTCTCTAGTGCAATCACATCTTTCTGTAATGTGGTGACCAGAACTGTACACAATACTCTAGCTGTGGGCTAACTCGTATTTTATCCAGTTCAAGCACAACTCTTCTTGCTCTTATATTCTACGCCTAATCCAATAAAGGAAAGTACCCTGTATGCCTTGTTAACCACGTGATCTACCTGATCTGCTACCTTCAGGGATCTGTGAACATGCGCTCCAAGGTCTCTCTGTTCCTCTGCACTTCTCATCCCAGGAATCAATCTAGTGAACGTTTGTTGCAATCCCTGTAAGGCAAGTATATCCTTCCTTCGGCAAGGAGACCAAAACAGTGCACAGTACTCCCGATGTTGTCCCACCAAAGCCCTATATAATTGCAGCAAGCCTTCCTTACTCTTATTCTGCAACCCCCTTGCAATAAAGGCTAACATAACATTTGCCTTCCTAATTGCTTGCTGTACCTTCAGTGATTTGTGTGCAAAGATACCCAAATCCTGCTGAATCACAGCATTTACTAGTCTGATGGAATGCTGGCCTTTATATGTAGAGGACTAGAATACAAGGGGTTAAAAGTTATGCTGCAGCTATACAAAGCCCTGGTTAGACCACACTTGGAGCACTGAGAGCAGTTCTGAGCATCACACTTTAGGAAGGATATATTGGCTTTGGAGGGAGTGCAGCGTAGGTTTACCAGATTGATACCCGAATCTCAAGGGTTAAGTTACATGGAAAGATCACACAAATTAGGGTTGTATTCCCTAGAATTTAGTAGATCAAAGTTTTCAAGATATTAAGGGGAAAGATAGAGTAAATAGAGAGAAACAAATCCCGCTGGTTGGGGAGTCTAGGACGAGGGGGCATAGTCTGAAAATTACAGCCAGACCTTTCAGGAGTGAAATTAGAAAAGACAAAGGGTGGTAGGAGTTTGGAAGTCTCTTCCGCAAATGGAAATTGGTGCTAGATCAATTGTTACTTTTAAATCTGAGATTGATAGCTTTTTGCTAACCAAAGGTATTAAGGGATATGGGCCAAAGGCAGGTATATGGATTTAGATCTCATCTCAGCCTTGATCTCATTGAATGGCGGAACTGGCTCGAGGTGCTGAATGGCGTACTCCTGTTCCTATGGTCCTATATTACCCTCAACTTAAAAAAAATATTCTGCTTTTCTATTCTTCCAATCAAAGTAGATAATGTCACACGTCCATATATTTTACACGCTAGCTGTTTGCCCAATCATTTAACCTGTCTATATCCCTTTACAGCCACTTTACATTCTCCTCACAGCTTACTTTGCCACCTAGCTTTGTATCATCAGCAAACTCAGTCCCCTCATCTAAGTTACTGACATAGATTGTATATAGCTGAGGCCCAAGCACTGATCCTTGCAGCACTCCACTAATTATCCCAGCCATCCTGAAAATGACTCATCAATTCCTACTCTCTCTTTTCTGTCCATTAATAAAACAACAACTTGTATTTATATAGCACTTTTAACATATTAAAATGTCCCAAGGCGCTTCACAGGAGCGCTATAAAACAAAATTTGACACCGAGCCATGCAAGGAGATATTACTTTGGTCATAGAGGTAGGTTTTAAGGAGCATCTAAAAGGAAGAGGTGTAGGGAGGTTTAGGGAGGGAATTCCAGAGCTGAGGACCTTGGCAACTGAAAGCACAGCCACCAATGGTGGAGCGATTGAAATCAGGGAAGCACAAGAGCCAGAATTGGAAAAGGGCAGGGTTGTGGGGCTGGAGGAGATTACAGAGATAGGAAGGGCGAGGCCATGGAGGGATTTGAAAACAAGGATGAGAATTTTAAAAACAAGCCAATGTAGGTCAGCGAGCACAGGGGCGATGGGTGAACGGGACCTGGTGCGAGTTAGGACACGGGCAGCAGAGTTTTGGATGACCTCAAGTTTACAGAGGGTAGAATCCTCAATCCATGCTAATATATTACCCACAATCCCATGAGCCCAAATCTTTTGTCACAACCCATTGTGTGGCACCTTATTGAATGCCTTCTGAAAATTCAAATATAGTAAATCCATTTACCTACCCTACCAGTTACACCCTCAAAAAACTCGAATAAATTTGTCAAACACAATTTCCCTTTCATAAAACCATGTTGACTTTGCCTAATCATATTGTGATTTTCCAAGTGCCCTGTTACCACATCTTTAATAATAGATTCTAGCATTTTCCCTACTACTTCTGTCAGGCTAACTGATCTATAATTCCCTGCTTTCTCTCTCCCTCCTTTCTTGAATAGCGATGTTACATTTGCTACCTTCCAATCCATGGGGACCGTTCTAGAATCTCGGGAATTCTGGAAGATTAAAACCAGTGCATCCACCATCGCTGCAACCACCTCTTTTAAAACCCTCGGAGGTAGGCCGTCAGGTCCAGGGAATTTGTCAGCATTTAGTCCCATTAATTTCTGCAGTACTTTTTCTTTACTAATATTAATTACTTTAAGTTCCTCATTCTCATTAGACACTTGGTTCCCCACACTTTCCATTTATTTGTGCCTTCTACAGTGAAGACAAACACAAAATATTTGTTTAATGTCTCTGCCATTTCCTTATTCCCTATTATAACTTCTGCTGTCTCTGCCTCTAAGGGACCCCAATTTCTTTTTGCTAATCACTTCCCTTTTACATACCTGTAAAAGCTCTTACAATCTGTTTTTATATTTCTCGCTAGTTTACTCTCATTCTATATTCTACCTCTATCAATTTCTTGATCATTCTTTGCTGATTTTTAAAACCCTCCCAATCCTCAGGCCTACGACCCTTTTTGGCAACATTGTAAGCCTCTTCGTTTAGTCTAATACTATCGTTAACTTCTCCAGTTAGCCATAGTAGTACCACATTTCCAGTGGAATTTTTATTCCTCAAGGGAATATCTATTTGTTGAGAATTATGAATTATGTATTTAAATATTTGCTATTGCTTATCTACTGTCACATCTTTCAATCTAATTTACCTCAGCCTCTCATAACTCCATAATTGGCATTGTTTAAATTTAAGAGCCTCGTTTCAGACACTGATCACTCTCAAACTGAATATGAAATTCTATCATGTTCTGATCACTCTTCCCCAGAGGATCTTTTACTACAAGATTACTAATTAATCCTGTTTCATTACACAATACTAGATCTAAAATAACCTATTCCCGAGTTGGTTCCTCACCATATTGTTCCAGAAAACTGTCTTGAATGCATTCTATGAAATCGTCCTCAAAGCTTCTTTTGCCAATTTAGTTTGCCCATTCTATATGAAGATTAAGATAAAAACAGAAAATGCTGGAAATAATTAGCAAGTCAGGCAGCATCTGTGGAGAAACATTGCGGGCTGGACTTCCCACTTAGATTGCTAGGGCTCAAGAAATGGGCAGTGTTCCAGCCTGGGCGATGTTTCAGCCTTCAGCCCATTTTTGGGATTGCTACTTTCAGCTTTTTATAAGCCCCTTCTTTAAGCAGCCTCTCATTTCCTCCAACGTTCAAAATGGTGTCTGTAGAGCCGAGTCCTGTGACGAGTGCCAGGTAAGAGTAGCTTTTCTCCAGTGACCTTCTCGGCAAGCGATCAGCCCGGCGATGTGTAGGTGACGTGTCGAAAGTTGTGGTGGGCGATCAGCCCGGCGATATGAAACAAAAGTTGGGCCAGCGATCTTTGGGCGATGTTCTGGCCCAACTTTCGACTTTTCAGGTAAAATGGGTGATAGCCTGCCTTTTTGGGTGATAAATGGGTGATAGTCCAGCAATCTCAAGTGGAAAGTCCAGCCCTCAGAGTTAACATTGCAGCTCGATGATATTTCGTCAGTCGATGATCGTTCTGTTTTTATTGCAGATTTCCAGCATCTGCAGTATTTTGCTTTTGTATATAAAGATTAATTTCCACCAGCATTATTGCATTACCCTTGTTATATGCTCCTCTAATTTCCAACACTACTCAGTCCAACACTACGATTACTGTTAGGAGCCTATAAACTACTCCTACCAGTGTTTTCTGCCCTTTGTTATTTTTTTTAGCTCCATGCATACTGATTCTACATCCTGATTTTCTGGGCTAAGATCCTTGACATAAGAACATAAGAAATAGGAGCAGGAGTAGGCCATTTGACCCCTTGAGCCAGCTCCGCCATTCAATTAGATCATGGCTGAACTGATCATGGACTCAGTTCCACTTCCCTCCCGCTCCCCATAATCCTTTGTTCCCTTATCACTCAAAAATCTATCTCCGCCTTAAATATATTCAATGACCCACAGCTCTCTGGGGTAGAGAATTCCACAGATTTACAAATCTCAGTGAAGAAATTGCTCCACTTCTCAGTTTTAACTGGGTGGCCCCTTATACTGAGACTAGCCCCCTAGTTTTAGTTTTCCTATGAGTGGAAATATCCTCTCTGCATCCAACATGTAGAGCCCGCTCATTATTTTATATGTTTCGATAAGATCACTCTCATTCTTCTGAACTCCAGTGAGTATTGTCCCAACCTATTCAACCTATCTTCATAAGTCAACCCCCTCATCTCCGGAATCAACCTAGTGAACCTTCTCTGAACAGCCTCCAATGCAAGTATATCCTTCCTTAAATACGGAGACCAAAACTGTATGCAGTATTCCAGGTGTGGTCTCACCAATACCCTGTACAGTTGCAGCAGGACTTCTCTGCTTTTATAATCTATCCCCCTTGCAATAAAGGCCAACATTCCACTTGCCTTCCCCATTACTTGCTACACCTGCATACTAACTTTTTGAGTTTCATGCACAAGGACCCCCAGGTCCCTCTGTACTGCAGCACTTTACAATTTTTCTCCATTTACATTTTAATTTGTTTTTCTATTTTTTCTGCCAAAGTACATAACCTCACACTTTCCAACATTATACTCCATCTGCCAAATTTTTGCCCACTCACTTAGCCTGTCTATATCCCTTTGCAGATTTTGTATGTCCCCCTGAGGTGCCTCCTGTAAGTTCAGTTCATCAGCAAACACGGCTACATTACACCCAATCCCTTCATCTAAGACAGATTGTAAATAGTTGAGGCCCCAGCACCGATCCCTGCAGCACCCCACTAGTTACTGTTTGCTAACCGGAAAGTGACCCGTTTATCCCGACTCTCTATTTTCTGTTAGCCAATCCTCTATCCATGCTAATATATTACCCCCAACCCCCTGTGAATTTTTATCTTGTGCAGTAACCTTTTATGTGGCACCTTATCAAATGCCTTCTGGAAATCCAAATACATCACAGCCATTGGTTCCCCCTTATCAACCCTGCTCGTAACATCTTCAAAGAACTCCAGCAAATTTGTCAAACATGATTTCCCTTTCATAAAACCATGTTGACTCTGTTTGATTGAATTATGCAATCACTCACTATGTCCTTTGTCTCATGTTTTATTATCAAGGCTAAACCCCTCCTTTTACATTTTGTTTATCTTTTCTAAAAGTCAAACACCCTGTAATATTTAGTTCCCAACATTAGTCACACTGCAATCACGTCTCAGTAATGGCTACTAGATCAAACCCATTTAACTCTATTTGTGCCATTAGTTCATCTATCTTGTTACGAATGCTTCGTGCATTCATATGTAGCACCCTTAATTTTACCTTTTTACTATTTTTCACTGATGTGGCCTTAGTCGCGAATGTCCTATTACCATTGCTAAACTCTGTCCCTTCCTGACACAATCTGCTTGATTTTATGCAAATCAATACTCTCCTTTAAAGGTTTAACTTTTCCCTTCAGAATTATAGATTTACCCTTACCTGAACCCTTCCCCACCCTTTATTAGGTTAAAACCTTATTTAACTCCCTAGTTATTCGATTCACCAGGATGATTTGCCGAAGTGGTCTCTGACCCAATGGAACAGGTCGCTCTTGCCCGAATACTGGTGCCTGTACCCCATGAATCGAAATGCCTGCCTCCCACATGAATCTTTCATACACATATTTAAAACCTCTAATCTATTTATCACGTGGCTCAGGTACTAGCCCAGAGATTATTACCTTTGAGGTTCTCATTTTCAATTTGTATCCCAACTCCTCGAACATTACATCATTGTGCATTATCAAGGCTTTCAATATCATAAAAGTCACTTGACTAGGTGCGGTTGTTTGCAGAACAATCTTCTGTAATTTAATTGAAACTGCACGCGCATAAAAATGAAACCTATTGTAGGATTCAGCATCGCTATGACCTGATCCCATTTCTGTAACCACTCAGTGCAAGGATAGCCAATGACAATTCATACCCACAAGTGGCACTTGAGCAAATATTTTGAGTACTCCAATCAGCTCAAACCCTTCTGGAAAACATCCAGAGAAGGTAATTGCTAAAGTTATCACTGACCACTTACAGGCTGACGTGGGATATAAGGGAACGCACGCTTCAGGGGTTCAGATAATATCACAAACTACAAGCAGGTAGGTCGGGTTTATCACCATTGCTTCAATCCATGATGTGTTACTTTCTTAAAAACAAAAGTACCAATGCCTAACATGTACAGCTTTATCAATATGGAATCAGCATTTTAAATCAAATTTGTAGCAGGGGATAGGTATGGTAGCATATGATTTGACTCATAATCTAGAGACCTGGACTAATAATCCGGATACACGAGTTCAAATCCCACCACGGCAGCTGGGGATTTCAAATAATTAAATAAATCTGGAATAAAAAGCTGGTATCAGTAATGGTGACGATGAAACTACCGGATTGTTGCTAAAAACCCATCCAGTTCACTAATGTCCTTTAGGGAAGAAAATCGGCCGTCCTTACCGAGTCTGGCCTATATGTGACTCCAGATCCACAGCAATGTGGTTGACTTTTAACTGCCTTTTGAAATGACCCAGCAAACCACTCAGTTGTATTCAAGAAGGCAGCTCACCACCACCTTCTCGAGGGCAATTAGGGATGGGCAATAAATGCTGGCCTTGCCAGCGATGTCAACATCCTGAGAATGAATAATAGGACTGAAATCTAAGTTCAGTCCCTATATAAAAGTTCATTGATATAGCATCTTATAACGTTCAATTGTCTCAGAGCACTTCACACAGTGCAGTGACCTCAATATGCAGGCAAATGTGGCAATCATTCTATAACAGCAATGTCCCACAATAAGCAATGGGATGAATGATCCATTAATCTGTTTTTATGATGTTGGTTGAAGGAGCAATGTTGGCCAGAAAACTGCCTTCTCTTATGCAGTCCCCCAGAGTCGAGGATGACTTGCTTCCACATTAAAATAAGTTCTAAGGTGACTGATGAGTCCAATGCAGGATCTACAGTCCCTGTCACAGGTGGGGCAGATGGTGGTTGGAAGGACGGCTGGATGGGATGCTTGGGTTGTCATTCGCTCTTCCGCCGTTTGTACTTGGCTTCCGCGTGATCCCAGTGAAGAGACTTGAAATGTTTGGCACCTTCTTGGATGCTTCACCTCCACTTTGAGTCGGTGGGGATGTTACATCCTGTCAAGGAGGCTTTGAGGGTGTCCTTGAAGCGTTTTCTCTGCCTTCCTGGGGCTCCCCTTACATGATGTAGCTCGGAGTAGGGTGCTTGTTTCGGGATTCTAGTATCGGGCATGCAGACAATGTGGCCCGCCCATCGAAGCTGATCGAGTGTGGCCAATGCTTCGATGCTGGAGACGTCGACCTGAGAGAGAACGCTGACATTGGTGTGCCTATCCTGCCAATGAATTTGCAGGATTTTGTGTAGGTAGCATTGGTGTTACTTCTCCAGTGCGTTCAGGTGCCTACTGTATACAGTCCATTTCTCTGAAGCATATAGGAGGGCGGGTATCATTACTGTTCTGTAGACCATGAGCTTTGTGCCGGATTTGAGATCCTGGTCTTCGAACACTCTTTTCCTCAGGTGGCCGAAGGCTGCACTGGCACACTGAAGGCGGTGTTGGACTTAGTCATCGATGTCTGCAGACTGCATGCAGGGAGGATGTTTCCCCTGGCTGGGAAGTCTAGAACAAGGGGTCACAGGATACGGGGTAGGAAATTTAGGACCGAGATGAGGAGAAATTTTTTCACTCAGAGGGTGGTGAACCTGTGGAATTCTCTACCACAGAATGCTGTGGAGGCCAAGTCACTGAATATATTTAAGAGGGAGATAGATTTCTAGAAACAAAAGGCATCAAGGGGTATGGGGAAAAAGTGGGAATATGGTGTTGAGGTAGAGGATCAGCGATGATCATATTGAATGGCGGTGCAGACTCGAAGGGCCGAATGGCCTACTCCTGCTCCTATGTCCTTGCTGATAGTAGGCTCCCAAGATATCCAAGGTCTCATCATGGATCTTGATCCACCATAATTAACACCTGTGAAGAGACTCTTGGTTACTTTACCAGAAAACACCAAGACTCGACCAGGAGATCCAGGAGCTAATAAACCACAAACGCAAGACATTTTTGAACTGGAAACACCACAACTCGAGCGAAAGAAAACAGATCTACCAGCAACTGATGGCCGAGGTCCAACAAAAAACTCGTGACCTAAAGAACAGATGGTGGGTGGCCAAAGCGCAGGAGATACATCAACTAGCTGATAATCACATGTACATGGATTTTTTAGTGCAATCACGACCACCTACAGCCCAAGCACTCAAGGTCCTATTCCACTGAGAGCCAAGAGTGGAGAGGTGCTCAACCAGGACAGAGAGGCAGTCAGTGCCCGCTGGAAGGAGCACATCGAGGATCTCCTCAACCAAGACTCTTGACTCCATCGCACAGCATGCTACCCACCACCATCTCAGCATAATCCCAGCCCGGCATGAGGTTGAAACAGCCATCTGACAACTAAAATACAAGGCCTCAGGAGCAGATGGAATCCCTGCCAAAGTACTAAAACATGGCGGTGATATACTCAGCACGAATCCACAATCTCATCTCTTATCTGGAAGGAGGAGAGCATGCCAAGGGATCTGAGAAACACCGTAATCGTGACCATCTTTAAGAAAGGTGACAAATCTGACTGCGGTAATTAGGGAGGAGTTCTCCTGCTGTCTGCCGCAGGGAAAATCATTGCAAAAATGCTCCTCCATCGTCTCCTCCCAGTGACTGAAGAGCTCCTCCGTGAGTCACAATGCGGACTATAGTGGGATCATTCACGTCCACTTGAATTATCAGAGCTGCCAGATGGGACTTTGTTTTCGTGAAAGATGCACTTCCAACAATGCAGCACTGTCAGTCTAGATTATTCTTTCAAATCCTGCTGTGGCAGTCAAGCCCACAAACTCCTGACCCAGAGGCAAGTGTGTCACCAAATGAGCCAAGCTGATGCTTACATAATACATACTGCAAGAAATAGATTTATTTTGCAGCATGCGACACAGAGATAGCATACCCCATATTATTACCAGTATATCATTGAGTACTGAATATGTATTTCTGTCATGTGTTATTCTTATTCCTGGATACCCTTTCTTAACAAAAGTCTATCAAACTCAGTCTTAAATACAATTCAATTGTTCCAGCATTCACAGCTTATTGAGGGAGCTTGTTCCAAATCTCCATTATACCGTGTGTGAATATGTGCTTCCTGCTTCACGTCCAAATGATCTGGTTAATTTTATTTTGCTCTGCATTCTCACCCCAGAGGAAATAGTCTCTGTGTATCTACCCTATCAAATCCCTTAATCATTTTAAATACCCTGATTAGATCATCCTTCAACTGTCTAAAGTCAAGGGAGTACAAGCCAAATTCATGCAACCTACCCTCATAATTTATCTCTTTAAGCCCTCGTATCATTTTGGTAAATCTGCGCTGTAAATCCCTTCCAAGGCCAATATATCTTTCCTGAGGTGCGGTGTCCAAAACTGAACGCAGTAATCCAGATGGGCCATACACATTTTCCAACAATGCCGCATAATAGTGATCAGGATGGTGTACCCCACTGCTTAGAGATATGAAAGAATTGCACAGGCTGATTCATCCTGCAGTTTCTCCTCTCCCTTTGTTCTGTGTGTAGAAGCCATTCAGCTCTGGCTCATCACCGAGACAGTCCACCAGTGATGGGCAAAATTTTGTATATGGTGAATGACAGATGTTCCCGGTGTCCCTCGAATTTCATGGCATAAGATTAGGGCACTTGCACGGGTGCATCATTGATAACTTAACTGAATAAAAAAAGTATAGTTTCTGTCATACAGCTTCTGTCAGTTATGTTCCATAAATTTGTACTGCTAAATACTACATCGACTATGCTTAGAGGGTCTACCCTTAGGTACTTACTTCTTACAAAGCATTCTCCCACCATATATTTTTGTCTCCCATTTTCTACCCTCCTTTCCTGAAGGCAGTGGCTCATATTAGAGAACAGTATCGGGGCACTGACAGCTCTCGAGTACTTCACCATTCTATATATGAGCCTGGACACTAAGAGATGGAGACTATTTGATCGTGTCCATGTATACCCACTTTCCAACAATGTCACTAGATAGGGATCAGGATGGGTAAAACAGGTTGGATTTTTCCAACCCTCTCCTTGTTCCGAAGCACTGATGCAAACTAATGCTAACTGTTGAGATCAGGGAACTTAGCACAGGGCTGTGAGTTTCTTGCTTTGTATGGCGCACCACTAAAGCGGGTGATACCTTGGCTACTGAGCCACAAGATGAACTCCTACCTCATTAAAACAGACTCTGTACTATCAAGTCAAATTTATGCATATATTCATTCAGTATTATGAAATAAAACACAATATCTTGCAGTTGAATTTTTTTTAATATTTACATGTATGCAACTTTTTTTCCTGCAGATTTCAAAAATGTTTCTATACTCCCTCTTTATGTCTTTCAAAATAATCTTTTCGCTGTGCTTTTCACTTTGCAAATGTCCATGCAGAAATGACAATAGAATCCATTTGGTTTTGGCAATAAAGTTCATTCTGGCAGTGCTCAATTCAGACAAAATAAATTCATTTTAAAATTGATCCAAAAAAGGTAGGAATATCACATTTTAATTTCAAATTCAAAAATAGATCAGTATTTTAATGTAAATTACGAGAGGACCAGGGAATTGGTCCTTTTTCTTTTGCAGTATTTATAGTCACCATTGGAATACAATAAAATATTACAGCTGAAAACAGGCTAATAAAATTAAACACATTTCACAAACACTGCAAAACTGCTCTGAACAATCGCATGTTTTGTATAAATTTGTTTCAACACATTCATAATCTAAAATGCAGCAAATCAGCTTTTCATGGTATGTGTGTGTGTGTATATATATATATATATATTTATAAAAAAAGTGCAATACCATATATATGTTTAAAAATAATTAAACCTACTGCACACATTTCTTCTGTGCGAAGAAAAAACTTCATTTTCCAATATGTGAGTCACCAAATTTTCACCGTGATGGTTTCTGTATGCTTTAGGTTTTAGAAAAATAGCTTCCCTTTTAAATACTCAATCCAATAATTCAGTGTCATTACAATCCAGCTTCAATGTCTACTAAAGAAAAATTGTCTTTGTTTTGTTTTAGTACAAAAAGATAAGTGAGAAAATTACTTTCATTTCTGTCTGGTTAGTACAGTTAACTGCAATACAGTGTTGCTCTCCATCAGATCAGCTTTGCAGGTTTCTTGCAATTTTCTTTCCTTGTTCAATGCTTGCTTCCTCTCATGCGATTAGTGTTCAGCCAAGGCTTTGGCTAGTTTGGGAAGAACAGAAAGAATTCTTAAGTGAGTGTCACCTTTTCATTCTCTTAAAGTTCATTAAAAAGATATGCTCAGCCCATCAACCTTTCACAGATCAAAGTACAAGGTCTCTACTCCACCCACTTAATCTCCTGAGAAAAAGTTCTGCATGAATAACTTCCTGATCTCCAAAAGGTAATGAAGCGAAACTGCAAAATATCAAGCCATCCCCGCATTTCCACTGTTCAACCCCTGATCCAAATGACCATCAGCAGTAGGAACCCAGGCAGATTTTTGCATTTCCTAGCCTAGAGTAGCAATAGAAACATAGAAACATAGAGAATAGGTGCAGGAGTAGGACATTCGGCCCATCGAGCCTGCACCGCCATTCAACAAGATCATGGCTGATCACCCACCCCAGCACCTCCCCCCGCCCCCCCACGCTCCCTCCACTCCCCCCCCGACCCCCCCAGCCGCAAGGACCACATCCAACTCCCTCCCGAACACAACCAATGAACTGGCATCAACAACTCTCCGCGGCAGGGCATCCCACAGACCAACAACTCCCCGAGTGAAGAAGTCTCTCCCAATCCCAGCCCCAAACAGCCCACCCCCCATCCCAAGAGCATGCCCCCCCCCCCCACCCCCCCGGCTCCGGACCCATCCACTCACCCCGCACCCAACCCGCCCCATCCCGTCAGAATCCTTCCCAAATGCCGAACACCCCCGGATGTCGAGCCCCCAGCCCCAGGCCACCCCGGAGCCACTCCCCCGCGACGCCAACCACACCACATCCACCAACCGCCATCTGCGCAGTCAACCCGTCCACCCCACTCCGAACACTCCCCGCACCGAGGCACAGAGCCCCCAGGCCCGCCCCTCCAACACACTTCACCCCCCCAGACCTCTGCTGCAATGTGGCCCCTCCTATCCCCCACCCTGGGTTTCTCCCCCCCCTCCACCTCCACCACTCTCCCCTCCATCCCCCGCCTTCCCTCATCTTTCCTCTGCCTCCCCGCACAGGCTCCCATCTTGGGGGCGGTAACCTTCTGGGGCCGGGAATTTTAGCCCCCAGCGTGGAAGTCCTGCTCCCGCCGCAGAATTGGCCTTACCCCCCCTCAATGGAAGCGGAGTGTAATTTCCCACACTCCACTTCCTTTTGGGGGCAGCTACCAGGGCACGACTGGATGCTCCTGTGACAGTGGGAACTGGCGCTCTCCACTCTCTGATAAATAGTCGTTGCATTTCTTCAGCAGAGACCTGCAATCAACCTGAGCACCTTTCCGGTATGTATATTGTACTCCTGAACAACAATGTGCAAGGCCGATATAACAGTATCACAGTTTAAGATTTTGATATTAACATAAGAGTGTAACACGATAAATATTCAGAGAAGTATTATAATAGAAATATTTTGTAAAATGCAACAAATTTTGCCATTTTATTCTGGCCATTTAACCATCTACTATAACGTTTATGGTTTCTATTAATCTAAACTCTGCAATTATGATCTATAATGATTGGTAAAAACATTGTCTGTTTAATATAAAAGTAATATCTGGTTATAATTTCTTAACACTCGTCACTCGTAGGCTGATCTCCCAATGACCTGAAGTTCCCTTTAATAGCTGCCATATGAGACCTTTTCATGAACTCAGATTTCAACAGCTTTACCCTAGAACGCTTTTTAAGACTTAGTAAGAGCTGCCCAGTTTCAATTAAGAGAAATAATTAACTCTAGTATGTATGTATATATAATTATTATATATATATATATATATATTTATATTTATATATAAAATATATTATATAGAATACTATATATAGAAAGAGATTTGTTGCGATGTTATTTTGTTCATAATCACTAGATGGCACTGTTACTGAACTTTACCTTAAACACAAAAATAACAACCAAACTATTGACTACACAAACTTCAAATCATGAATGATCCTATGTATCATTTAAAGAGTAGTAACTTGGCTGGGTTACACTTCCCTCTTCACTGCAGTGATTAGACACACCTAGATGCTTTGAAGAACTCAATTTGGTTTCTGAATACTTAGAGGGACACCATCTACATGATTAAAACTAACTTATCTGGCAAATATTTACTTTGCTTGTTTATCAAAATTACAGCACAATGATGGAATCTGATTCAAAATGCATTGGTTCACCTGCGTATGTCTCATTCTAAAAATGACATATGACTCTTCTGTTTCTGATCTGTCTCCAAATCAAAACAACTTTTCATGGAGACATTGCCTCTGAAATATGTGATGATATTGGACTTTCTTTCCTGTTTCTTTAAGTCCAGGATGAACATTAAATGGTGAGGCCACACATCAATGTTCCCTCTAATTTTTTTTTTAAAGTGCGTGGTCCCTTTAACTTAGAAAGAATTAAGAACTTGAAAATCGATAGAGCAGCCAGGCCAGATGGTATCCACCCGAGGGACTCGGGGAGATGGGACACGAGTTGTGTGAGCCACTAGCCTGTATTTTTAGTAGCTCACTGTACTCTAGAATGATTCTTACAGACTGGAAGGGGCTAGTGTAGTCCCCATCTTTAAAAAAAGGTGACAAGACAGAGCCAGATAACTATAGGCCCATGAATTTAACATCGATAATAAGTACGATGCTTGAGGGAATCATTGGGGATGCAATATATGACTAATTGGATAGGGAGGGACATATAAGGCACACCCAACATGGCTTCATAAAAACGAGGTCATGTCTTACAAAACTAATTATATTTTTTGAAGAAGTTACAAAGTAGGTGGATGAGGGAAGTCCAGTGGACACTGTTGACTTAGACTTCCAAAAAGCTTTTGATAAGGTGTCGCACAAGAGGCCTCTCTATAAGATCAAAGCCTCTGGTATTAGTGGTAATATAATGAGCTGGATTTGAGAACTGGTGCTGGCAGGATGTAGGCAAAACGTAATTATAGATGGATTTGGATCTGTTTTGGAGACCGCTCACCAGTGATGTGCCGCAGGGATTAGTGTTGGGACCGTTGCTCTTTATTAATTTATTAAATGATCTGGCTGTAGGTATTGGGGGCACAATCTGTGAATGATACCAAGATCTGTGTGAGTATTAGGACTGTAGATGATGATCGTCTGCTTCAGGCAGATCCAAATGTGTTGGGAGATTGGGCTATTTCTGGAAAGTGATGCATAATTTAGATAAATGCAGTGTTATGCATGTGGGCAGGGCAAATGCTCAACATTCATACACCCTTCAGGGAAAAGCATTAAAGAAGGTGGAGATAGAGAGAGATTTGGGTATTCTAATGCACACATCCTTAAAGGTACATGAGCAATGCCGTGAAGTGATAGCTGGAGCAAATAGGGTGTTGGGGTGTATGCACAGGATAATTAAATATAAGACGAGGCGTACTATTTGTCCTTGTACAAGACTTTAGTCAGACTGCACTTAGAATACTGCATCCAGTTTTGGCCTCCTCACATGGCTGATTTTGAGGCTTTGAAGAGGGTGCAGAGGAGGGCCAGTTGACTCATTCAAAGTCTAAAGTCTTTCATCACAGCCCCAGGATATCGCTGCAGGAGTTCCTCAGGGCAGTGTCCTAGGCCCAATCATCTTCAGCTGCTTCATCAATAACCATCCCTCCAGCATAAGGTCAGAAGTGGGGATGTTCGCTGATGACTGCACGGTGTTTAGTGCAATTCGCAACTCCTCAGTTAATAAAGCAGTCCATGCTCGCATGCAGCAAGACCTGGACAACATTTGGGCTTGGGCTGATAAGTGGCAAGTAACATTCACACCACACAAGTTTTAAGCAATGACTATCTCCAACAAGCCAGAGTCTAACCACTGACCCTTGACATTCAACAGCATTACCATCGCTGAATCCCCCACCATCAACATCCTTGGCGTCACCATTGACCAGAAACTTAACTGGACTAGCCACATAAATACTGTGGCCACAGGAGCTGATTGGGGCTGGTATTCTGCAGCAAGTGTCTTACCTCCTGACTCCCCAAAGTCTTCCCACCATCTACAAGGCACAAGTTAGGAGTGTGATGGAATACTCTCCACTTGCCTGGATGAGTGCAGTTCCAAGAACACACAAGCTCGACATCATCCAGGGCAAAGTAGCCCGCTTGATTGGCACCCTACCCACCACCTTCAACATTCCCTCCCTCCACCACCGGTGTACCATGGCTGCAGTGTGTACTACCGACAAGATGCGCTGCATCAACTGGCCAAGACTTCTTCGGCAGCACCTCCCAAACCCACGATCTCTACCACCTAGGACAAGGGCAGCAGGCACATGGGAACACCATCACCTGCAAGTTTGCTTCCAAGTTACACACCATCCTAACTTGGAAATATATTGCTGCTCCTTCATAGTTGCTGGGTCAAAATCCTGGAACTCCCTCCTTAACAGCACTGTGGGAGTACCTTCACCACATGGACTGCAGCGGTTCAAGAATGCTCATAACCACCTTCTCAAGGGCAATAAATGCTGGTCTTGCCCACATCCCATGAAGGAATAATAAAAAGTTCTCAAGATAGGGTAAAAGTGTTGGGATTCTACACTTTAGAGAAGTGCAGGATTAGAGGGAATTTGATTGAGGTTTAGAAGATAATGAAGGGAATAGGTAGTGTTCCAGTTGACAGTTTGTTTTAATTACATAGGTTAGGGAGGACCAGGGGCCACAAATGTAAGATATATAAGGCTAGATGTCGGTTAGATGTCAGGAGGCGGTACTTTTCCCAGAGAATAATGGACCACTGAAACATGCTGCTGTCTCGTGCAGTGGTGAGCTGAGTCGGTGAATTTCTTCAAGCGAGAGCGGGACTTGTTTCTGACTGGGGCAGAGATCTCCTCTTTCAGAGGTAGGTACTGCAGGGAATTCAGGGCCAGAGTGATCTCCTGGACTAGTTTTGATCGCCGAGAGGGGTCGGAGAGGAATTTCCCAGATTTCTTTCTCCAAATTGGTCTTGGTTTTTATCTGTTTTTTTTTGCCTCTGCCAGGTGATCACATGGTTTCAGGAGGGTTGAAGTGTATATATTATGATGCACAAGGTTTCGCAATTGTGTGGGACAGGCTTGATTTCACGCATGCATGATTTATTCCCTGTAGAAACCAGTGAGCAGCCTGCACGGGACCTCCAGACCACGGTCACACGGCTTAGCAGGAAAGTTGCTTATCATATGGTGTTCAGTTTCGGTTATTATACCATACAAAAAAAAAATACACACCAACATTAAAAAATTTACAGAGAAGATCAGCTAGACTGATCCCAAGTGTAAAGATTAGAGAAGTCCAACAGTTAATCAAGCAGCATTTAAGTTGGGGACGGAATTTCAACATGTATAAAATATTAAATGGTATAGATAAGGTAAACCCAGTTGCTTGAAAGTAGGCCAAGAACGTAGCAAAGGATCAGAATGATAGAGGCAAACACATGGGTATTATTCAAAATACAAGTGGATGTCATGATGGTTGAGTAAAGGTACTGGTGAAGGAAGCTTTAGTGGGCATGTGGTGTTTTCTCCACTTATTTAGCTGTTCTTAGCTTATTGTTTTTCCTGCATTTTACATGTTATTATGTATTTACCTGTTGTGGGTTGCTGACACAGAGTATGAGTGCTACCATATTTGTTCATTGGCTCACTCTACATGTGTTATGTATGCAATAACGGTTCAAACTGAGTACTATTTAACTAAGCAAGGTACAACCTTGGCTCTGCTTTATTTAGGCCCAAAAAGTGCCTGACTCTCAAATTGGCTGGCCTTTTATACCAGAGCAGCACCATGTGCGTGCTGCTCAGTGGCCTCCAACAATGACGCCATCTGGTGGCTACAAACAGAATGTACATACATGACACCATGTTTAAAGAAAAAATATTCTCCCCGCCTCCCAACAAAATGGGTCTAAATCACAATAAAAAAAAAAGCACTCTCTCACAGGGAGAGAGGAAGAACTCAGCGGACAAGTCATCTTGTGCTATTCTCATTTGGTCTGTCGGGACCCTGGCAGAGCTTTTGGAGTAGGCTGTCTCCCTGCTGATGTCCCCTCGGGTGCGAGGTCCAGAGGGAATTAAAGGGGGAAGGAAATAAGATGTACCAGGGAGCAAAGCAGTTAGGAGGGGAATGGAGCAGAGTATTCCAGCAAAGCAGAAGCTAGAGGTGTTTGAAGCACAGTAGCTTTACTGTCCAGTGGCAACTGGAAACAGAAAACACAAAGCCGGTGTTTTAATGTATGTTTCCTATTTTTGTGGCAGAGTGAACAAGTAGGAAATGTTTACTGGTAAAAATATTATGCAATTAAAAGAGCACCAGCTCTTGTGCCTGCTTCATAATATAGGTTAACTGGGGTTCCAATTAACTAAATCAGCACAGAGCTGGTGAGAGCCATAGACAATAAGCTAATGTAAGAAGCTTGGATCAAGCAGGGCAAGACAACCACTTACACTGATTAAATTACATTTTTGCACCACTGAAATTTTCAAATTGGCAGTTAGGGTTAGAGCCCATCGAGGCACTCATCGCTGCCTCTTTACGAGCAGCAACCCCAACTGTCCATTCCTACTCTCCCGCCCAGCGTGCCCACTGGGGGCTAATCTTGCCAATCTCCTCCCCGTCCAACTCACCCCTCGCCCAGCGCTGATCTTGTTGACACATCAGAGGGGCAGCCATCACCGACCCTCTCCGCATCTCTCTCCAGAAAGTCAGTTTGCTTGTGAACAAGATCCTTCCCATCCATGAGCTTATTGTGGATGATTGCACAACATCATGGCCCTGACGGAACCTGGTTGAGAAGCGAAGACATCTTTCCCTTAAATCAAGCCTCTCCGCTGGGCTACACCTTCCACCACACTTGCCCCGCTCAGACGCCATGCTGGCGGTGAGGCTATCAGCAAATCACATCTTGGTCTGTACCCTTACTCCTCCGGCACTTTCTCCCCCTTTGAGCAACTCACCCTATTCCCCCCTCTCACCCCTCAATTATTATTCTCGTTCTCTATCACACACCCAAGTACCATAAAGATTTTATTACTGATATTTCTTCACTACTTTCCTCCCTCTGCCTTTGCACCGAACGACTTCTCATCCTTAGATATGGCCCTCATGGCTAAAGGGATCAAGGAGTATGGAGAAAAAGCAGGAATGGGGTACTGAAGTTGCATGATCAGCCATGATCATATTGAATGGTGGTGCAAGGCTCGACGGGCCGAATGGCCTATTCCTGTACCTATTTTCAATGTTTCTGTTTCCTTAGTGATTTCAACTTTCATCGCAATTCATCATGCTCTCTCTGCTCTGAGTTCACTAGCCTCCTATCTTTCCTCAATCTCTCCCTCCATGTAAACTCCCCAACCCATATTCACGGCTAGCCCAACGGCATTGCCACCTCTCGTGGCCTCGCGACACCCATCGTGTCAATTGCAGATAAGGCCATCTCTGACCACTTCTTTGTATCGCTCTCCACCCACACAACCCCCTTCCATCTCCCTCAACCTTACATCCTTCTGTGTCCGTCCCTGGAAAAAAAACTCTACAACTGCACTTATCAACTCCCAACTGTCCATCCTTTTGGCCCTCCAGTCACCATGACGTTTCTGCAGCTACCGATCTGCTCAATCACACCCTCACCACCAGCTTTGATGCCCCAGTCCCTGTTAAAACAATTACTCTCTCTCACCCTGGCTGTTCCCCCAGTACGGTCTTTGCTCCCTTAAGCCAAGGGACACAAACTTGAATGGATACGGCGGACAACTGGCTTAGCCATTCATCGCCAGATCTGGCTGGACCTCATAGAGCACTATCGGGTCCTGATCTCGTCTGCCAAAATCACTCACTCTTCCAGAATCATTTTCGAATGTAAAGATAAACCCCGGCTTCTATTCTCCACTGCCATCCATCTTTTTAAACCCCACTCCCCAGTCTCCAACCCCACTTCCCACAATAAGTTTGAGGAGCTCATGGACGACTTTGTCTCTAAGGTTGAAACCATCCATTTGGCCGTCCCTTCCTTCCCCTAGCCCACCGGCCCAAACTTCCTCCAAGGAACCCCCCCCCTGCCCTAGCCCTGAACTCACATCTTTCTCCAGTCTCTCTCCGATCTCCCCTCATGACCTCTCCGAGTTTATCCTTTCCATGAGACCCACACCCTGCTCCCTTGATCCTATTCCCACTACACTGCTGGCCACCCAACTTCCTTTTCTGGCTCCCATGTTAGCCGACATTGTTAATGGTTCGCTCTCCTCAAGTTCTGTCCCCCTCTCTCCCTCAAATCTGCCGTCATCACCTCTCTCCTCAAAAAATCAATCCTCGATCCCAGTCATTGCAAACTACCAACCCATCTCCAACCTCCCTTTCTTCTCCAAAGTCCTTAATCGTGCTGCCACCTCCCAAATTCGTGCCCATCTTTCCCGCAATTCCATATTTGAATCGCTCCAATCTGGCTTCCACCCTGCCACAGAACCAAAACGGCTCTCATCAAAGTCACACATGACATCCTTTGTGACTGTGACAAAGGCAAACTATCCCTCCTCATCCTTCTTGACTTGTCTGCAGCCGTTGACACGGTTGACCACTCTATCCTTCTCCAACGCCTCTCCGCCGTCATCCAGCTGGATGGGACTGCACTCGCCTGGTTCCATTCTTATCTATCTAACCGTAGCCAGAGAATAACCTGAAACGGCTTATCTTCCTGCATCATTACCTCTGGTATCCCCCAAGGATCTATCCTTGGCCCCCTCCCATTTCTCATCTACATGTTGCCCCTTGGCGACATCATCCGAAAACATAGCCTTAGTTTCGATATGTACGCTGATGATACCCAGCTCTACCTCAATACCATTTCTCTCAACCCCTCCACGGTTCCTAAATTGTCAGACTGCTTGTCCAACATCCAGTTGTAGATGAGCAGAAATTTTCTCCAATTAAATATTGGGAAGACCAAAGCCATTGTTTTCAGTCCTCGCCACAAACGCCGTTCCCTAGCCACTGACTCTATCCCTCTCCCCAAATTCTGTCTGAGGCTGAACTAGATTGTTTGCAACCTCGGTGTCATATTTGACCCTGAAATGAGCATTTGACCACATTTCTGCCTATTTCCACCTCCGTAACATCGCCTGTCTCCGCCCTTGCCTCAGCTCATCTGCTGCTGAAGCCCTCATCCATGCCAGTGTTACCTCTAAACTTGACTATTCCAACACACTCCTGGCTGGCCTCCCACATTCTACACTGCATAAACTAGAGGTGATCCAAAACTCAGCTGCCCATGTCCTAACTTGTACCAAGTCCCGTTCGCTCATCACCTCCGTGCTCGCTGACCTACATTGGCTTCCGGTTCAGCAATGCCTCAATTTCAAAATTCTCAACCTTATTTTCAAATCCCTCCATGGCCTCGCCCCTCCCTATCGACTGTAATCTCCTCCAGCCCCCAAGACCCCTCCACCACCCCCCCCACCCCGAAATGTCTGCACTCCCAATTCTGCCCTCTTGAGCATCCCTGATTATAATCACTCAACCATCGGTGCCCGTGCCTTCTGTTGCCGAGGCCCCGGCCCCAAGCTCTGGAACTCCCTGCCTAAACCTCTCCGCCTCTCTACCTCATTTTCCTCCTTCAAGATGCTCCTTAAAACCAACCTCTTTGACCAAACTTTTGGTCACCTGCACACTAATTTCTACTTATGCGGCCCCGTGTCAATTTGTTTAATCTCACAAAACTCCTGTGAAGCGCCGTGGGATGTTTCACTAGTTAAAGGTGCTATACAAATACAAGTTGTTGTTGTTCTGACTCAGAGGCGAGAGTGCTACCTACAGAGCCATGACTGTCACATACAAGTATTGTGTGGCAAAACTTCACAATGAATTTATAGAATATTTTTGAAGCTAAAAACTTAGGGCCAAGTTAACATTCTTTTTACATTCAATCCATAAAAAAACCTTTGTGGTTGCTGACCTTAACATTAACTGCTGAGTATTCCTTGAATAAGAAACAACAAACAGTTGATGATACTGTCCATAATGTGATATTCTGCTCTGTATTTCTCTTTTTTGGCTGAACCTCAAACATCAAATAATTTTATTGAAGGAGTTACAGGATTAGTGCACTGCGTAAAACTAAGATTGTAATCAAGACATGAGACTAGTTAAAGCAGAAGAATCATTTCAAAAAGCTGTTAGTTCTTACTTTGCAGCTTTGCTTAGACAAATGTGTAGTGGAATCCATTGCTAAGTGGGGATTGAGGAGGGGAAGGTGCAGCAGACGGATGGACTTGCTGTTGAGCTGGAAGGGATCACATACAGAGAGACAAGGGCACAAATTGTTAAAGACAAGAGTTAACAACAAGACAATGGCAACTTTACGATCTCAGCCAGCCAGTATGTAATGTTAATTCTTCATTATCTCTGACTGTGCTTTGATAGGTTATTATTTATTTTCATGACATTCTGTCCACATGCAACAATCACACAGCTGTAATCAACATTTATGTAAAGAATAATAGATACCTGCAAGTGATCATAGGCAATATTCTATTCAAAGGTATCAAAGGATATAAACCACAAGAATAATACTTGATTAGTTTATACTTTTATTAGAAGTTCTCCTGAATTTTCCGAATGTACTGACTTACATTGGAAACATATGTTCGTTGGACATATTCCACAAGCACTAGTAATCCTCCAGTATCTTGCCAAAGTGGACTTTCTTCATATGTAGAGAGAGTAATTGTCATCAGGCTGCTCAACCATAAGGCATCACAGTTGACCCGAATCCTGTTCTCAGACAACGTCTACACATGCAATTTCCCACAGATGTCACTGGCCAGGATCAATTTAATTTGGTGATAGCAATAATAAGAGTGTTTCACCCAGAGAGTTGTAAACCTGTGGAATTCTCTGCCACAGAAAGTTGTTGAGTCCAGTTCATTGGACATATTCAAAAGGGAGTTAGATGTGACCCTTACAGCTAAAGTGATCAGGGGGAATGGAGAGAAGGCGGGAGTGGGGTACTGAGGTTGTATGGTCAGCCATGATCATATTGAATGGTGGTGCAGGCTCAAAGGGCCGAATGGCCTGCTCCTGCACCTATTTTCTATGTTTCTGTTACTTAAAGGAAGAGTATTCTGAACAGCTAAACTAACTATAACTGGGTATATTTCATTGTGGTGTATTGGAGTCCCAACATGGCAGCTTGGAATGGTGGACACAGATTTGATCCGAGACTTTTCTGTATTACTAATCCCAGTCTGCTCCTCTGATGAAGTGTCAAATAAAGGCTGGGCTCATGCTTGCTGCAGGAGGGGGTAGGGAAGTGAAATGCCGGATATTTGCCAAATATCTCTCATGCACCTCCTGGAGACTGTAAATTGGCAGTGGTCCAGTCACAGCAACCTTCCCTGCCCTCTCAGACACCCAGAACTTGTATGTCTTTGTAGGATAGTAACAGGGACCATGGAAGGGAACCGGGGGGACAGAGAGAGGAAGCTGGCTAAGAGAGGGGCCGGTGTGACCAAAAGTAAGGGAGAACAAATCAACTGAGCTAGTAAATAACGGAGTACTTTAACTGAATTTAACTGAATTTAAATTTAGCTCTCTGGATAACTTTGTAACCAATTTTCCTGGAGATGTGACCAAAATGTACAACTTGCATATATATTTTTCTTTTTATAAGGAGCAGAAATTGGAAAGAAAAAGTCAAAATTTTACTGCAATTTTCAACTGTCCAGTTAATTTTTTTTTTAATTGTTAGGCAAATGGATGGGCAAAATGCAGCAGATATACTGTACATGAATGCCCTTCAGCCTTTGACAAAGTACTGCACAGGAAACCATTGCAGAAGATTTAGGGATAATGAAGTTGGGGGTGGGTAGCAAATTGGATTAACAACTGGTTGGCGGGGTAGAAATAAGAGTGTAAAAATAAGGGCAGGTTCTCAGAGTGGTTGGAAGTTGGAAGTGGACATCCACAGGGTTCTGTTGTGGGACCACTTCTGTTCACTGTGCACATCATTGATACAGGGCTTGAGAGAGTGGGATGCCAATTTGCAGATGATAAGAGAATATGAGGCATAGTTAATAAGTATGGAGGACCAAAGGATGTTGCAAGGGATACTGGCAAGAATGTGTCAGATGGAATTCAATGTTAGTAAGTAAGAAGTGGTACATTTCGGTTAAAAACAAAATAAAACTATTATAATTATACTTTGAATGGGGTGAAGCTGGAGATGTGGAAGAGTAGAAACCTTTGGGGGATTCAGGTTCACAAGACATGAAAAGTAACAGCTCACGTGGATAAGGGCATAAATAAGCTGATGGCACGAGGTATAGAATAGTAAAGTTGAGATGTAATGGTGAATCTATACAAGGCCACAGTTGGAGTAGTCGGGCTCCACACTACGGGAAGGTTGCTGAGGCAATAGAGAAGTTATGGGGCACAGTAGATAGAAATAATGTGTTTCCAGTTGTTGAGGGGTCTAGAAGGGTATATTGATACAAGATTAAATACAACAGATTTAGGACAGCGAGCAGGAGAAACCTTTTCAGACAGAGTGTTGAGGTTGTGGAATGTGCTACTAGAATTAGTCATCAAAGCAGAGACAATGTTAACATTTAGAATAGTTTATAGACAGATAGTTGAAGGAAAATGGTGTAAAGGGATAGAGTTACAGATCGGGCACATGGCATCAGGGCTACTGTTTGTGTGGTAGATAAATATCAACACAGACCGTAGGGCCTGCTTCCGCGTTGTAATTTCTTTGCAATTCTATGGAACATTTTTCTTACCTTTGTAGCCCAATTCAATATTACACATTCCCCGGAATGCTACAGAATGGATGAATTACAGAATAAATCTCCTTCTGCTTTATCCCATCAATATACCGTAATACCGTAACTTCAACGTAGACCAACCTCTCCTGCTTCAGTTTGACATTTCCATTTTCTGCCATCCTTGTGGCCTTTCCCCTCAAAATAGGTAATTTAGTGCTGAATAGTAAGCAGCTTTGTGCTAGTGGCTCATAGCCACTAGAAAAAAATTGGATTAAGACTTATCAAACTCAGTTCGGTCACAATCCTTACCGCCAGAGAGAGAACATATACCACTCACAGTCTGTACTGGATTTGAAGCTCAGACCCAATGCAAAAGGTCCGAATTCTAACCAACTGTGTACTTGGCCTTCAGCTCTTTAATTATTCAAAAGTACTGACTAAGACTTTAGTTAGAGGTGATTAGAACACTATTTGACTGCGATAAATCATTGAATTTAATTGTTTGCACTTTGTACTGCCAGAGCAATGAACATGTAACTGCATATTTCACACATCATTCTGTTAATACAGGTACAGTATTAGTAGAAAAGGTCTGAAGGGGACATTAAAATGAGTTAATGTGTTACTTAGTTATTAGTGATAAAAGAATCAGTTAACCTTTCACATTGCTGAATTTTCAGAAATCAATAAGGATATTTTTTAAATAAAAACTTCTCTTTAGTTCCCCTGATGGTTTAATGGATAAATATATCACCTGCTCTGACACTTCACTTTGATCTCTGTGAAGTTAGCTGATTTCAGCTGGAACAGTATTTGGCTGCCTGATCTCGAGAGAGGGAAACAGTAAACCAGTGTTCCCACGTTTGATTGCTATCTCGTGATCTTTGCTGGAAATACATGTATGTGGATTTTGGATGAGGACAGCCAAGTAAAGTCAAATAACCTGCCATCAACTATGTGGGCTCACACATGGAGAATTACCACTTGGACAAGGTAATGGAGGACTGCTTGAATGGAGGACTGCTTGCACCTTTGGCACTGTAGCCCAGCACCTATCACCATCGTCAGGAGAAATATGGAAAAAAAAACCACTTCTCTCTGGTGACTAAATTGGTAGTGTTTGGAGATCGGTCATGAACAAAGAGCAAATCCGTTTGCACCTGAACAATATGACAACGGAACGCCAGGCATTGCTAGAAACCACAGGCTGTTTAAACTTGGTGTGAACTTGGCTAATGTCCAATAGGAACTAGACTGAGACTGCCCAAACACATTTCATGCCAGATATTTATGCCATTAGAGAAGAGACATTTATTCATCAGTGAGTTGGCTCTAACCCAATTTCTAAAGGTGACAGGACTCCTGTGACACTATTCAACCCACAGTGCTTTGGAAATGGATTTGCACTGAGTTTACCAAACAATGAGCTCTCAATCTTGGCATGGCTTTCAAGAGTGGCAAAAAACTTGAAACTTCCCTGTAATAAAAAAGGGCAAACCCAGTAGTCAATTCATTCAGGGACATTCTTGTGCTCCTCTTTGTAACAGATCACTGGGAGCAAGTCACGTGCCCAGCTTATTGCCATGCAAAAGTAAAAGGAGAAGAAAAATATATTTTAAACTGGAATAAAAGAAGAAGTAAACTCTGAAGGAATTGCTCGAACATTCTATTCAAGATATATCAGCTATTGTCACACTCTCACACGCCCACGTGGACCGACAGGGATACCATCTCCTTAGAGCAGAGAAGATTGAGAGGAGGTTTGATAGAGGTGTTCAAAATCATCAGGGGTCTGGACAGAAGAGAGGGAGAGAAACTGTTCCCATTGGCGGAAGGGTTGAAAACCAGAGGACACAGATATAAGGTGATTGACAGAAGGTCCAGAGGCAACGTGTGGAAAAACTTTTTTACACAGTGAGTAGCTGTGATCTGGAATGCACTGCCTGAAAGGGTGGTGGAGGCAGATTCAATCGAGGCTTTCAAAAGGGAATTAGATAAATACCTGAAAGAAAAACATGTGCAGGGCTATGGAGAAACAGCAGGGATTGGGACGAGCTGGAGTGCTGTTGCAGAGAGCCGGCACAAGCTTGACGGGCTGAATATCCTCCTTCTGTGCTGTCACCATTCTACGATTCCTTAAGATTGAGTCCTTTCCGGCCTCAATCAGTAACTAACTTCCCTGCATTATTTTATATAAATGTATATTACGACCATTACAATTGAATATATGCTTTGTTGGTATTTGAAGTTTTGAATTGCCATTTCAAAATCCAATTCTGACATTTGTTTAGTCTCATCAAACAACAAAACAAATGGTTAGATTTTAATGAGATTGTTCCTCAGCTGACAGATAGGCAGCTAACCTGGCTCTCTCCATTTCAGTCGGCAGCAGACATAATTAACTTCCAATTTTCACCTCCGTCAAGGTATAGGAAAGCTGTACCCTACCTCAAAATCTTCTTTCTCAATTGTTAACACGTATGAAAGCAGACTTTACATTAAAAAAAAAATCAGTTCCATTCAATGCAAGTAAGTTGTGTGGACGTTAAAAGTGTGGCATTTACCTGCGACCATTTTGCTGCGCTGGGAAGCCTCAGAAGCCAATGCATAAGACATAGTGATGATCCGTTCCCGTTCCTGCAGATGTGAATCGAGATCCAAGGAGTTCTCACTGCTGTTGTTAACTCCTGACTGCACATCCTGAACACTGATGCACAACAAAAAACACACATTAATCCTGTGTGCCACATCCAGAAATAATACAGCAGAGTTCATCTTCAGAGTTGCTACAGGTGTGGCAGACCCCTCTTTAACGGCAGGCAAAACAAAGCTATCGTGGATTTTTACCCCAATAATGTAAATCAAAGCAATTATCTGCAGAGAGATTATGCCAAATAGTGTGTGTAATATGTTGCAGTAATGTTGTGAATTAAACATTATATACAGGTCCAGTCTACTTGGCTTCTTGGATGGGGAAGATATCACAACAGTAAATGTGGCCTGTTGGAAGCACCTAGATTCCTGATTCGCTGATAAATTTTGCTCATTTGACCCCATTAGCAGCATGATTTATACACCCACTATGCTACGCCAAACGGTTCCTAAATAATAATATAGGAACTCTGAAATGCAGTGATTAGTAGTGAGTTGCGAGGGGAAAAAAGTGGGAGCACATTGTGGTGTAAATTCCTAAAGATTCTCGATCCTATTTAATAGTTTTAAAATTGCTCGGTGAGACCCAACATTAAAACTCTGAGTTTGCGCTCTTACAATACAGCTTATTTTCATGAATAGATTCTTTTGAGAGTCTAGAGTAAGCACATACAATGAAAAAACATGCAGTTATAGAGAGAGTACCTCAACTTGGCAAGGATGTTTTTGATTTTTTGCACCTTGCGTCTCCGTGCTTCACGTTCCTCATAGGTGAGTGGTTCCTCGGGCTCCATCTCTATGTAACGTTCTGGAATTAGAACCATGTCTGGCTTGGATAACTGTAAAGGAATAAAACAAACAAAATATTAACACGAGATGGGAGGACAGACTGTTGTACTTGGGTGGACACTGGCCGTTTACTTTTGGACACTGGGTTTAAATTTAGCCCAGTTACTTAAAATAAAAGTCACCCATCTTCTGCTGATTGAAGGGGTCCTGCATGAAACTGATTTAGATCATTTCATTGCAGTTCCTAGTGGGCGCAGAAAGGCTAGTGTGGAAAATAGCACACGGGTATAAAAGGGAGTGCTCTTCTGAGGTTCGAATTGAGGAACATTGCTCAAGTAGAATATCTCAAGTTTTATTCCAGTAACTAAATGGGCCAGACCAATCTTAAGTGGCTTGATGCCAACACTGGGTGACCAAATTGGGAAAATGTTCCATTGTTAAGCACAAAATTCGCAAAAAAGTACAATACAATGGTGCAATGAGAACAAATACAATCGTATTGTGTGAACACTGCATTTCTGCAAACTACTAATCTGCAAGTACTGTAATAGATAAAACAAAATCACACAAGTCACACATGTGCAGTCTGCTAGGAATTGATTAAACGAGTGCAAATCCCATGAGTTCTAAGGCCACTATCTCTTACGGCGATACTGATCAGACTTTCATCTAGTTTTATCTCCAAATCCTGTGAATGAGGATTCCTTTTTTTTTGGAAGTGGGATGAAGGGAAAATTATTTTTACTGTGCGAGAGAGAAAAAAACCTATTTATGATTAGTGCTCCAAGATCTTGAGTCCTTGAGTAAAATGAGGCAGAGATAAGGACCAAGGATTAGGGAACCCTCAAGTGTGCAATGAGGTACGGTTGTAGTGAACATAACTCCAGAAATATCTGAAACCAAGTGCTCATGAAAGATAGGCTCTTCTGATTTTTTCCATTTTATCCGTGTGTCGCAGATTGTTACATAGGGCTCAAAATTGGCCAGGGGTTGCTCTATTTTTTTTTGGAGCAACCTGATTTTTCTGGAGTATCTTAAAAATCCCCATTTTGCACATTCAATTTGTGCCAGTGTAAGTGAGGTAGTTAGGAATTTTTTAGTTTAGTTTAGTTTAGTTTTTTTCAAAGGTGGGGGGGGGGCGTTACCAGCCACCTACGCCCGTTTTGGACATTTAGGCTACTTTGGACAGCTAATAGTTACTCCAAACTAACTCAGGCCAGCATATGTGGCCACTTGCAGAAAACCCTTGCGGAGAGTTAAAAAATCAGCGCAGGTAGGTACATCGGAGGCCAGCAGAACTTAATGACTTGACTAAAGAATGTGAATAGGATCAAACAGCTAGGCAGGACATCATATGACAAACTTCGCAAAGTTAATTTACTATACAACAGAAGCATTCATGGAAGCTTAAACTACAAAAATAGTAAAAAGAGACAAAACGTATTTACATAATTTTTTCAAAATATCCAGAAGTACCACCTGCTTGTAATTCTTATGTTCTCCCAGCCGCCTAAGCTCACCCGTCGTCGGTCCGCCCCTTACAAACAACCCTACCTCCCAGGGTCGGGGATCAGACCCTCCAGGGTCAGAACAGCACCTGAGGTCAGAGATCGGACACATCTGGGGATCAGATCTTCCCAAGAGGTCGGGGATCAGACCCCCCACGGGATTGGAATCCCCTACGCCCATGGGGTCAGTAATCGAACCCACCCTGCAGTTTGGAATCCCGCGCCCACTCCCCCCCCCACCCCCCCGACCCACCCACCAGGATTAAAATTCCCCCTCCGCCTTGACATGGGGCCCTGCACCAACCTGTTTGTTGTGGCCTTCTAGCCCGGGAAGGCAGCGGGCCGGCCTGTGCGGGAGGCCACTCGGCCTGGGATGGGGCGGGATGCATCGAGTCCCACGCTGCAGCCGCACACAGAGGCTGGGGGCAGAGCTACTGTGCATGCGCGCACACTCCAACGCGCATGTGCAGAGCTGCCGGCACGGTTTCTGGCGCAGGGCCCTAGCTCCACCCCCCCCAATTGACTGGCCACGCCGCACCATGCCCCGGGAGAGGCAACACAGCGGCCAGAATCGGGGGACATTTTATCGGCAACCTTTTCAGCCCACAAAGTCGGCACATCTCTAGTGAGTGCCGAAAAAAGGGGTGGGCCAATTCTGAGCCCATAATGAGGGGGCCTATTGGGTCTGCTGTTATTACTGCATCTTTTGAAAGAGCTCGGATGAGATGAGGTATGGGTAGTCGTGTAGGTATTTGAACTACAATGCTGTTGCCACTACAGACAAGCTCTTGGTAAGAACTCTGGTGCCAACATCAATGCAAAAGGGAGCTGATTGTATCTGTAACAGGACGGGAGAGTGGAGAGCACCAGTTCCCACTGTCACAGGACAGAGAGTGGAGAGCACCAGTTCAAACTGTCACAGGACAGAGAGTGGAGAGCACCAGTTCCCACTGTCACAGGACAGAGAGTGGAGAGCACCAGTTCCCACTGTCACAGGACAGAGAGTGGAGAGCACCAGTTCCCACTGTCACAGGGCAGAGAGTGGAGAGCACCAGTTCCCACTGTCACAGGACAGAGAGTGGAGAGCACCAGTTCCAACTATCGCAGGACGGGAGAGTGGAGAGCACCAGTTTCCACTGTCACAGGAGCATCCAGTCGTGCCAACTGCCCCCAAAGGAAGTGGAGTGTGGGAAATTGCATTCCGCTTCCATTGAGGGGTGGTAAGGCTGGGGGCGAAAATTCCTGGCCCCAGAAGGTTACCGCACCCAAGATGGGAGCCTGTGCGGGGAGGCAGAGGGAAGATGAGGGGAGACGGGGGCGGGGGATGGAGGGGAGAGTGGTGGAGGTGGGGGGGGGGGGGGGGAGAAACCCAGGGCGGGGGACAGGAGGGGCCACATTGCAGCGAAGGTCTGGAGGGGCGGGCCTGGGGGCTCTGTGCCTCGGTGCGGGGAGTGTTCGGAGTGGGGTGGACGGGTTGACTGCGCAGATGGCGGTTGGTGGATGTGGTGTGGTTGGTGTCGCGGGGGCGTGGCTCCGGGGTGGCCGGGGCTGGGGGCCCGACATCCGGGGGTGTTCGGCATTTGGGAAGGATTCTGATGGGACGGGGCGGGTTGGGTGCGGGGGGAGTGTTCCCGGTGTTGGTTGGGTCTGGAGCCGGGGGGGCGGGGGGGATGCTCTTGGGATGGGGGGTGGGCTGTTTGGGGCTGGGATTGGGAGAGATTTCTTCACTCGGGGAGTTGTTGGCCTGTGGGGTTCCCTGCCGCGGAGAGTTGTTGATGCCAGTTCATTGGATGTGTTCGGGAGGGAGTTGGATGTGGTTCTTGCGGCTGGGGGGTGGGGGGTGTGGAGGGGGCCTGGGTGCTGGGGTGGGTGATCAGCCATGATTTTGTTGAATGGCGGTGCAGGCTCTAAGGGCTGAATGGGCTAATCCTGCACCTATTTTCTATGTTTCTATGTAACATTTTCCTTTGGGACTGGAGCTTGGGAAGAATATGATACTTCATTGCATCAAATAAAGGACAGGACATTTATGACAATGTGAAAATATGCATCGTTGAGGTTTATGACAGACAGCCAACCTTCTGGAGACACTGACTGAATTGTCTGTGGTACAGTAAAAATTTTAATAAAACACAAAGAATTATAGTTACAACATTATAGACACTGCCACAGTCACTTAATTTGATAAACACTATTAAAAGTCTGACAGGATTTCAAGATTTATTTTTTGTTAAAAGTTGGATTCAACTTTGAATTTTTTCAAATATATTATCAGCCTTCATACTTTCTCTTAAATACAGAATTATTCATGTAACATAAAAGCTGTAACATTTTTTGACCCTGTATCCCCTCCCAGCACTAAAAACTCTCATATATTCAATATACACTCAATATATAGTCTCTTAATTCAAACAATACACGAAGTGTTTCTTGTCCCAGCCACTTGGGGGCAAGGGAAAATACTTAATTACATCTTAGTAGCAAACGGGATGTTCACTGACTTTTGTTAGAGACATGCTGATTTAAACCAATCAACTTAAACATCAAACTTGTGCTGTATATAGGTGTTGCATGATTGAGCATCAGTGGTTCAATGGGTAAATTGAACCTTGACTGAACAAATGATGTCACATCTTTCTCTACTTTCTCTCTGATCTCCCCACTCATCTTGTCCATGAGATCCACTTCCTGCTCCCTTGATGCTATTCCCACTAAACTGCTGATCACCCAGCTTCCTTTTCTCGCTCTCATGTTAGCCGACATTGTTAACGGTTCTCTCTCATCAGGTACTGTCCCCTCTCCATCAAATCTATCATCACCCCTCTCCTCAAAAAAACAACCTTTGACCTCACTGTGCTTGCAAGCGACCGCCCCAATTCCAACCTCACTTTGCTCTCCAAAGTCCTTGAACGTGTTGTCACCTCCCAAATCCGTCGTCATCTTTCCCACAATTCCATGTTTGAATCCCTTCAATCTGGTTTCCGCCCTGCCACAGTACCAAAACGGCTCTCATCAAGGTCACAAATTACATCCTTTGTGAATGTGACTCAGGCACACTATCTCTCCTCGTCCTCCTGGACCTGTCTGCAGCCTTTGCCATAGTTGGACCACTCCATCTATCTCCAACGCCTCTCCACCATTGTCCAGCTGGGTGGGACTGCACTCGCCTGGTTCCATTCTTATCTATCTGATCGTAGCCAGAAAATCTCCTGCAATGGCTTCTCTTCCCACTCCCACAGCGTTACCCCTGGTGTCCCCCAAGGATCTATCCTTAGCCCCCTCCTATTTCTCATTTATATGCTGTCCCTCGGCGATATCATCCGAAAACACGGAGTCAGTTTCCACATGTACGCTGACGACACCCAGCTCTACCTCACCACCAATTCTCTCGACTCCTCCACGGTCTCTAAATTGTCAGACTGCTTGTCTGACATGCAGTTCTGGATGAGCAGAAATTTTCTCCAATTAAATATTGGGAAGACCAAAGCCATTGTCTTTGGTCCCCGCCACAAACTGCGTTCCCTAGCCAGTGACTCCATCCCTCTCCCTAGCATCTATCTGAGGCTAAACCAGACAGTTCGTAACTTAGGCATCATATTTGACCGAAATGGGCTTCCAGCCACATATCTGCGACATAACTAAAAGCGGCTATTTCCACCTCTGTAACATCGCCCGCATCTGCCCCTGCCTCAGCTCATCTGCTGCTGAAACCCTCATCCATTCCTGTGTTACCTCTAGACTTGACCACTCCAACACACTCCTGGCTGGCCTCCCACATTCTACCCTACGTAAACTTGAGGTCATCCAAAACTTGGCAGCCCGTGTCCTAATAACTCGCACCAAGTCCTGATCACCCATCACCCCTGTGCTCGCTGACCTCCATTGGCTCCCGGTTAAGCAACATCTCGATTTCAAAATTCTCATCCTCATTTACAAATCTCTCCCTGGCCTCGCCCCATCCGATCTCTATAATCTCTTTCAGCCTCACAACCCCATGAGATGTCTGCGCTCCTCAAATTCTGCCCTCGAGCATCCCTGATTATAACTGTTCAACCATCGGTGGCCGTGCCTTCAGCTGCCTAGGCCCTAAGCTCCGGAACACCCTCCATAAACCTCCCCAGCTCTCTTTCCTCCTTTAAGATGCTCCTTAAAACCTACCTCTTTGACCAAGATCTGCCGTAATTTCTTATGTGGCTCAGTATCAAATGTATCTGCTTTGTCTTAATACACTGCTGTGCAACGCCATGGGACATTTTACTACATTAAAGGCGCTATATAAATAAAAGTGGCTGTTGTGGAATTGAGCCACACATCAGGAATGTTTCATATTTGGTCCCTAAACTGTGATGAGTCAGCTGATGTGCATTTTGGGCACGACTATTGACCTCAGTCTCCCACAATGATGGTGAGAACAAAACATTAATTGGGTTTATATTCCCTTGGGTATAGAAGATTAGGGGATCATCTAATTGAGTTATTTAAGATGATCAAAGGAATTGATGAGGTAGATAGAGAGAAATGATTTGCTCTGTTGGGTGAGTCCAGATCAAGAGTGGGGGGGGGGGGGGTTAACCTTAAAATTAGAGCTAGACCATTCAGGGGTGATGCCAGGAAGCACTTCTTCACACAAAGGGTTGTGGAAATCTGGAACTCTGCCCCAAAATTGAGATTGATAGATTTTTGTTAGGCAAGGGTATTAGGTGTTACGTAACCAAGGCGGGTGGATGGAGTTCAGATACAGATCAGCCATGATCTAATTCAATGATGGAACAGGCTCGCGAGGCTTTATGGCCTATACCTGTTCCTAGGTTCCTGCAGCCCAAAGACTGCTGTTGGAAAGTACATTACAGATGAGAACAGAAGCAAGCTCAGCTGTAGTGCTGTCCGCAGCTGGGTAGCCTGCTAATACTCTTCAAGCTCACACAAATGTAGCTGAGGGCTGTGGTCACCAAAGAACTGAGCCTTTATGAATCACCACCTTCATGACAGAGAAAGGGAGGAAATTGGTCAGGAAATAGTAATCAGCATCAAAAACTCGAGCGGATATGCCCCTTCCTAGCCAAAGGGTGCAGGCCAATTATATTGTTTCACGACTGCATCAGCTGAGAACATTCTTGTTGTATCTGTCATGTATCTTACATTATTATATATAACTGTATCCTAACATGCTACACATGACTGTAATAAGATATGACCTGTAACCACCAGCATACTTTACCACCAGGGGTGCACTTGCAAGAGACGGGTATATACATAGAAACATAGAAAATAGGTGCAGGAGTAGGCCATTCGGCCCTTCTAGCCTGCACCGCCATTCAATGAGTTCATGGCTGAACATTCAACTTCAGTACCCCATTCCTGCTTTCTCGCCATACCCCTTGATCCCCCTAGTAGTAAGGACCTCATCTAACTCCTTTTTGAATATATTTAGTGAATTGGCCTCAACAACTTTCTGTGGTAGAGAATTCCACAGGTTCACCACTCTCTGGGTGAAGAAGTTCCTCCGCATCTCGGTCCTAAATGGCTTACCCCTTATCCTTAGACTGTGACCTCTGGTTCTGGACTTCCCCAACATTGGGAACATTCTTCCTGCATCTAACCTGTCTAACCCCGTCAGAATTTTAAATGTTTCCATGAGGTCCCCTCTCATTCTTCTGAACTCCAGTGAATACAAGCCCAGTTGATCCAGTCTTTCTTGATAGGTCAGTCCCGCCATCCCGGGAATCAGTCTGGTGAACCTTCGCTGCACTCCCTCAATAGCAAGAATGTCCTTCCTCAGGTTAGGAGACCAAAACTGTACACAATACTCCAGGTGTGGCCACACCAATGCCCTGTACAACTGTAGCAACATCTCCCTGCCCCTGTACTCAAATCCCCTTGCTATGAAGGCCAACATGCCATTTGCTTTCTTAACCGCCTGCTGCACCTGCATGCCAACCTTCAATGACTGATGTACCATGACACCCAGGTCTCTTTGCACCTCCCCTTTTCCTAATCTGTCACCATTCAGATAATAGTCTGTCTCTCTATTTTTACCACCAAAGTGGATAACCTCACATTTATCCACATTATACTTCATCTGCCATGCATTTGCCCACTCACCTAACCTATCCAAGTCGCTCTGCAGCCTCACAGCATCCTCCTCGCAGCTCACACTGCCACCCAACTTAGTGTCATCCGCAAATTTGGAGATACTACATTTAATCCCCTCATCTAAATCATTAATGTACAGTGTAAACAGCTGGGGCCCCAGCACAGAACCTTGCGGTACCCCACTAGTCACTGCCTGCCATTCTGAAAAGTACCCATTTACTCCTACTCTTTGCTTCCTGTCTGACAACCAGTTCTCAATCCATGTCAGTACACTACCCCCAATCCCATGTGCTCTAACTTTGCACATCAATCTCTTGTGTAGGACCTTGTCGAACGCCTTCTGAAAGTCCAAATATACCACATCAACTGGTTCTCCCTTATCCACTCTACTGGAAACATCCTCAAAAAATTCCAGAAGATTTGTCAAGCATGATTTCCCTTTCACAAATCCATGCTGACTTGGACCTATCATGTCATCTCTTTCCAAATGCACTGCTATGACATCCTTAATAATTGATTCCATCATTTTACCCACTACCGATGTCAGGCTGACCGGTCTATAATTCCCTGTTTTCTCTCTCCCTCCTTTTTTAAAAAGTGGGGTTACATTGGCTACCCTCCACTCCATAGGAACTGATCCAGAGTCAATGGAATGTTGGAAAATGACTGTCAACGCATCCACTATTTCCAAGGCCACCTCCTTAAGTACTCTGGGATGCAGTCCATCAGGCCCTGGGGACAGGGTCTCGGGCAAGTGCAGCATTCCAGAGCTGTGAAATAAAGGTGCAGGTCCAGAGTGACCTTGACTTCACTACATGCCTTGTGTGAATCTGTACTGAGGGGACAGGACTTTACAGTATCAATAGGACAAAGTTTCTGGTTTAGCATAAGAATTTATATTAGGTGTCAGCCTTGGCTCAGTCGTGGCACTTTTGCTTCTGAGTCTCCAGAGATTTGAGCACATAATCTAGTGGAGCACATAATCTAGGGTGGAGCTTTATTGCAGTGCTGAGGGAATGCCGCACTGTCAGAGGTGCTGTCTTTTGGATGAGATGTTAAATCGAGGCCTCATAGATCCCATGGTAAAGTTTGCTCCCAGTGTCCTGGCCAAGATTTTTCAATCAACTAAAACTAAAACAGATTATCTAGTCAGTTAACTCATTGCACTTTGTAGGACCCTGCTGTGTACAAATTGGCGAATGTGTTTTCTTACATTACAACAGTGACTAAAGTTAATTGGCTGTGCAGTGCTTTGAGATGTCCTGAGTTTGTGAAAGAAGCTATATAAATGCAAGTTCTTCCTTAATTTTCTTCACAAGTAGATAATTAGGAGTCATACTCAGTAATATTATTACCTCTTTGCTGAGATCCAGATCGTAGTCTAGTGGTTCCACATCAACTTCCACCACTGGTACTGACTTTATAGGCCCATCCTGAAGACAATTATGCTCTCCTTTCACCGCTTTTTCCAGTAACTGTAAATCAAACTCTTGTTCACGTTTCCACTAAAGGGAACAGACAAATAATTTCAATCTGTTAACATACTGCAGAGGCAGAATATACATCCCTGGAGTGTAAATGCATGTTTTGATTTGAAGAAGTCTATTACTATAAAAGACAAGCTTCTATCTTAAGTCCAATTAAAAATAATTCTAGCTATTTATAATCCTACCCACACCATTCACAATTCTGAAGGAATATAGGGCAGGTTGGATCGATTTGGCATTGTTTGTATTAGCTACATGCTATACCTCTTCACCATGACCGAGGCAACTTCCAAAACTCAGTTTTCCGGATTGCAGGAACAATCTCCTCAGCTCTGTGATGTGGGATTACTGGAGGAAATAGCCTAAACAGACAAAATGGGCTGAATGGCCTCCTTCTGTGCTGTAAACCTCCATAGTATTGTATAGATACAGCGAGACATTGCAGCTGGGCCCAGCACTTCTCAAAATATTCTGATATTTTAATAATCATTTGGATACAGCTTTGGAGGGTTTGGGAGGTGGGAGAAAGACTTTTTTCATATTAGTTAATATTTATAGGCTATTTTTGTTTAGCATTACAGAGCCGGGTGTAATGTCATAGCAAGAGGAAATCAGGGAAAAACATAGGACATGTTTTCATCATGTGTTGTGGTCAGTGTCTGGGTATGTAAAAGTTTACTAACTATAAATGTGACAAAATTTCCATTAAATTTTGGCGTTATTGATAGAACATCTTAATTCAGGCTATTTTTGAGCAGACACTGTGACTCTGGCCTGCAAACATCATCTCCATTATGACTTTTTGTTGTAAAGGTACCATTTTGTTCTTCAAGGGATCTCGTAGCATTGAGACACTACAGAGATGGCACACAGTTATATGACTGCTTTCAAATCAGCCATTCAGTGTAACTGCACCACACTTTAACTGAGGGACAATGAGCTACAAAGATACTGAAGTGGCTGACTGATCTCCACACGAGACTGTCATTATGTACAGGAATAAAGGCGGCAAAAGGATGGCTTCCAAAGGTTTGAGCACATACTTGATACAACATAGCAAACCTCTTGGTCAAGGTAAAAGTCCCAGTGACTTTTGCCTTCTGTTTTATCACTATTTACAATGTCTAATGTCAGAATCAGTTTCACTATTTGAAAGATATAAAGTTAATCAATTATAACAGGCATAAGAGGAAGTGCTTATTTTGGATGTGTACATATCACAAAGATCTTTAAAGTAATTTCATTACAATGACGAAGGATAGGATCGGAGAGATTCTGGAAGTAACACATTGAAATAGAACCATAGAATGTTCCAGTCTGAGCTGAGTTAGATGATCAGGGCAATGACAGGGCTAATCCACCCTGGGCTCGAAAGGAAAGAAAAATCAACCAGTATCCCTATCCTAATCACTAACCAATGACAATCACTGTAAAGTGCCTGTGTGTGGATATTTAGTGAGGACAGGGTTAAATTAGATTGTAATGCCTTCCACAGTCAAATAGCCTGCCAATGCTCACTGTATAAGCTAACAAATGAAGAAGGGCCACTTGGATGAGCTGCCCAGTGCCTCTAAAGATGCAAATTAACGTCACTACATTCAAAAGAAAATTAAAAAATAAAGAATTATTCAAGAGTTTTTAGTGACAATATTGCAAACCAAATTAAACTAAATCACATAGTATGGGCTCAATTTTCCCCAATTATCTGCGCCGTTTTTTTTGGGAGTAAACTAAAATCTCCAAGTTTCCTCAAAGTTTCTGTGCCTGCGAAATTCACTTAGGTACGATTTTTTTCACCTCATTGAGGGCGTAACCTGCCACCCGTGCCAATTCTGGCCATTTAAGCAAGTTTGGTTAACTATGATTTTTCTTAAGACGGCTTATGTGTCCGCTCTGAAAAACCTTCTGGGCAGTTAACAAATCAGCACAGAAAAAAGAATCAGCACAGAAGATCCAGTTCCATGGCCGGGATAGCAGCGCCAGAGAGGGATAGAGTGATGGCTTTTCGGCCTAGGCTCGGAACAGCACCGGCTCCGGGGGAGCAAGGGAGGCGGGAGGGGTGGGTCCCTTTCCAATTCAGTTTACAGGATAGACTTTTGGCACAAAGACTCTTAATATTTTCATGTTGGTAAGCTGCTGCCTTAAATAGCAGCAATGTACAGGGTGCTTGTACAGGTTGCTGTGAGCTGGCCAGAATGTTTTGTCTGTTTCACTTTCCAGCCTCAGCCCGCAGTGTGTCCCTCGTTACCCTGGCAACCCGATCTTTTTGGCGCAGACCTTGGGTTCCACCCACATTCACAAGTTAAAACCGGGAAACGTACAACTTTTTTTTTGGCATATTCGGGCCCCAAAAAAAAACGAGCATAACTCTTCAAATACGCCAAAAAACGGCATTGGGGAAAAGTGAGCCCTATTCTTTAAATTACTGGCAAAATAAAGGACATAAAAATAGGATTTTTCTGGAGAACTCAATGGTGGAGCTTTTTTGAATTAAAATTTTTTTTTTTTTATTGTAAGCATAACTAGACAATAGATATGGTAACCTACAAATCTTGGAAAAGCTGCCAAACATTTTCAAAAAAGCTGACACAGCCTGAGAAAACCGGACAGCTTAAAAGACAATGCACAAATAAAAACTGTCGTGGATAAAGACTCTAGCCACTGCTTCAGGGCAACTGAATTATGTTAAATTCCTATTGGATTGGATTTCAGGATTTTTACGAGCATCACCTTCTGCAATTCAGTCTGTTTACTGTGAATTATTGCACTTTGGTCATCCAAAACCCCAAACGATCTATCACTGTCTGCAGCTAAATTCTCCACACGGGTTTGGATGGGCAATGCTTTAAAGCTGGTTAATAAACCTGACCAGGCAGGGAATATGAAAAAAATGCACACAAATAAGGAGGGAAAAGCAGTGTGGGAAGGAACATTCTCAATTACATTCAAGATTCCACGTTAGTTACTGGGCAGTCTGGAAGAAATACTCAAGGATCAGTAAACCTGCAAAAGTCATCGCCATGGAGTGAGGTCAGAACCACATTATGTTTCTCCTATGAGATTTTGCTTCTTACATCTTCAACAACATTTTTACAGCAGAGTTTGAAACTCCTTATGAGGTTATCAGGACTCTCAAACAAGAAACCAATAAACTGCATGCTTTAAACAGTGCATTGCCTAGTCTAAAACCGTGGAAGCTATGAGATATATGTCAAAGAATGGTTGTGCAATATATGTGTGGGATTGGGTGGTGCAGTGGGTTTGAACAACGCTGTCTCCGCAAGATCCTGCAAATCCCCTGGGAGGACAGACGCACCAACGTTAGCATCCTTGTCCAGGCCAACATCCCCAGCACTGAAGCACTGACCACACTCGATCAGCTCCACTGGGCAGGCCACATTGTTCGCATGTCAGACACGAGACTCCCAAAGCAAGTACTCTACTCGGAACTCCTTCACGGAAAACGAGCCAAAGGTGGGCAGAGGAAACGTTACAAGGACACCCTCAAAGCCTCCGTGATAGAGTTCAACATCCCCACCGACACCTGGGAGTCCCTGGCCAAAGACCGCCCTAAGTGGAGGAAGTGCATCCAGGAGGGTGCTGAGCATCTCGAGTCTCATCGCTGATAGCATGCAGAAGTTAAGCGTAGGCAGCGGAAGGAGCGTGCGGCAAACCAGTCCCACCCACCCTTTCCTTCAACCACTATCTGTCCCACCTGTGACAGGGATTGTGGTTCTCGTATTGGGATTGTTCAGTCACCTAAGAACTAATTTTCAGAATGGCAGCAAGTCTTCCTCGATTCCAAGGGACTGTCTATGATGATGATCGGTTTGAACGCTGCCTTTTCACCTTGGTTTGTTAGCAGCCCAGATTGGAAATAAAACAGTTGTTATAAGAACATAAGAATTAGGAACAGGAGTAGGCCATCTAGCCCCTCGAGCCTGCTCCGTCATGGCTGATCTGGCCGTGGACTCAGCTCCACTTACCCGCCCGCTCTCCAACCCTTAATTCCCTTATTGGTTAAAAATCTATCTATCTGTGACTTGAATACATTCAATGAGCTAGCCTCAACTGCTTCCTTGGGCAGAGAATTCCACAGATTCACAACCCTCTCGGAGAAGAAATTCCTTCTCAACTCGGTTTTAAATTGGCTCCCCCATATTTTGAGGCTGTGCCCCTAGTTCAAGTCTCCCCGACCAGTGGAAACAACCTCTCTGCCTCTATCTTGTCTATCCCTTTCATTATTTTAAATGTTTCTATAAGATCACCCCTTATCCTTCTGAACTCCAACGAGTAAAGACCCAGTCTACTCAATCTATCATCATAAGGTAACCCCCTCATCTCAGGAATCAGCCTAGTGAATCGTCTCTGTACCCACTCCAAAGCTAGTATATCCTTCCTTAAGTAAGGTGACCAAAACTACACGCAGTACTCCAGGTGCGGCCTCACCAATACCCTATACAGTTGCAGCAGGACCTCCCTGCTTTTGTACTCCATCCCTCTCGCAATGAAGTCCAACATTCCATTCACCTTCCTGATTACCTGCTGCACATGCAAACTAACTTTTTGGGATTCATGCACAAGGACCCCCAAGTCCCTCTGCACCGCAGCATGTTGTAATTTCTCCCCATTCAAATAATATTCCCTTTTACTGTTTTTTTTCCCCCCAAGGTGGATGACCTCACACTTTCCGACATTGTATTCCATCTGCCAAACCTTATCCCATTCGCTTAACCTATCTAAATCTCTTTGCAGCCTCACTGTGTCCTCTACACAACCTGCTTTCCCACTAATCTTTGTGTCATCTCCAAATTTTGTTACACTACACTCTGTTCCCATCTTCCAGGTCATCTATGTATATTGTAAACAGTTGTGGTCCCAGCACTGATCCCTGTGGCACATCACTAACCACCGATTTCCAACCCGAAAAGGACCCATTTATCCCAACTCTCTGCTTTCTGTTCGCCAGCCAATTCTCTATCCATGCTAATACATTTCCTCTGGCTCCACGTACCTTTATCTTCTGCAGTAACCTTTTGTGTGGCACCTTATCGAATGCCTTTTGGAAATCTAAATACACCACATCCATCGGTACACCTCTATCCACCATGCTCGTTATATCCTCAAAGAATTCCAGTAAATTAGTTAAACATGATTTCCCCTTCATGAATTCTCAGCACAGTTGCAGTAAGTTGTGAGAGGCAGTGCCAGAGTATTATTTTATTAGCAGACACAGCAAACCACTGATTATCACTCAGTGGGTGCAACTTTGTGATTTTCAATTGGTACAATTCAGCCTGCCTTCCCACACAAGCCTCAATACAAACCCTGGAAGGAATCGTGCCGCGTTAAGGTCATTGTTCTTAGCCTGTGCTATTCATGGGATTGTAAAGTACAAACAGGGCTGCAGATAGGACAGATGGTATCTGACTACAGAATCCAGCCTGTACTTTGTGCAAGCAGAACTCAGTGCTTTATAATTCCACATTACACAGATTATAACAGTAAAAGTGATCCATAAAATAATGCAGTAATAGCCAATAGCTATTTCTCAGGATAATTTTAAGTTTATCCTTAAAGATGAGCAGTTATCCGAGCTCAAAGCTTTAGAATTCCCTCCCTAAGCAATTCCATCTCTCTCACCTACTTTAGGACATTCCTTAAAACCTACTTCTTTTAGCAACCTTTGGTCACCTGTACTTGTGTCTCCTTCTTTATCTCGGTTCAATTTTCTCTCTGATGATACTCCTCTGAAGCATCTTGGGACATTACGACATTAAAGGTGCTATATAAATGCAAGTTGTTGTTGATTAACAAGATAACATTCCTGGTGCAGAAGGTGCAAGCTATTCCCCTGCTAGCCCCCTCCCCCTCCCTCTGGTCCAGTCTTTATTACGTGTTCTAAATTTGCTTTAATCTCTTTACATCTCATTGTTCAATGTATTGTGATAAGATTAAAAGACAGCAGTAGCATCTTTAGCTATGGTTTTAAGTGGCCCAATTTTGGCCAGTACAAATTTCTGGCGCACTTACCAAAGGTCCACTGCTTTTGTGGAGCGATTAGGGCGCCATAAATCTTCAGGCCCATTTTGGCCATTCCCCACCCTCTCTCCATTTGGTGGCACAGTGTGGCAACTCGATTCGGGGGCGGAGCCAGGTCCTGGCACTGAAAACAGTGCCGGGACCTCTGCACATGCGCGCTAGAGTGTGTGCGCATGTGCAGTGGCTCCTCACAGCCCAAAGCTGTGTGGGTAGCGCCGAAGCACGCCATCCCTATCCCGGGCCAAGTGGCCTGTGGCACTCTCTGATATTGAAGGATCGCAGACTGGTGCGAGCATTGACTTGGTACAGAGCCATGATGGCAAGGAGAATTCATAGGCCACCGAAGAGGAGATTGTTGACAGCCAAAAGTACCCAGTTTGTGGGATCGTCTTCCGCTCAATCTGGAGGACTTTGATTTCGAGCTTTGTTTACGAGTGTCCAGTGTGCCAAAGGACCTTTCCAGAGAACAGACAAGCTGCCTATGAAGACCACGTGCAGTCCCATTTTATGAAGGTCAACTGAGGGGCACACAACAAACCAGTTTGAGTTCTACTTTATAAAGATGCTGGCGAGACCAACCTTTCCTCTCCCTCCACCCCCTCCCGACCCGGCCCGCTGCCTTCCCCGGCCGATTTTAACTAAAGGTAGGATTTAATTCAACTTTTTAAATTGTTGTTCAATTGTTTACCCTAATTTTATGTCGTTATTTGAACTTTTATATTGAATGTTTGCTGCTTGGTGCAGGTCCTACCTGCGGCGATTTGTTAACTGCCCACAAGGTTTTTCAGAGCTGGCCACATACGCTGACCTAAGTGGATTTGGAGTAACTTTTAGTTGGCCAAAATAGCATAAATGGCTAAAACTGGCATAAAGTGTCTGGGAACGGCCCCTTTTGAAAAAAAAAACGGAACTAAAAAAAATCGTACCTAACTGACTTAATCTGGAGCAAATATTTTGAGGAAAATGACATTTTTTAAACTTACGCCAGAAAAAACAACTTACTCCAAAAAAATTGATGCAAGTCATGCCCAAAATTGGGCCCAAGGAAAGGCTCCCTTTTTGTTCCTCTTGTTACCCTTCTTGGAGCACTACTTGTGAGTATAAAGTTCCTGCCTCTCCAGTGCCATTTGCAATTTCAGCTGGCTGAAGTCACATGCGCCAAAGTTATAACCTGCAATGTATTATCAGGCTACTTAAACCGTCCTGGCTCAAGGAGTTCAAACCAAGACCAAAACTGCTGGCTGCTGACATGAAACACAAGTGTTGGGCAACTATGAGGCAAAGGGTTGTTTGGAATTTTCATATCCTGCAAAGTTTACATAGTTATAAAAGGACAATGCTATCTAAAGGTTAAGTAGTCTGTGTGTCTGTTTATTCCAAGTAGTGACAATGGGCACAATACAGATTGCTTGAGTCTATCCATTGTACAAAAGGTTCTCTAATTCACAGCAATTATCTGGAATTTTGTTGTCATCATTGGCACCTCATTCAGAAATGGAAATAGATTCAAAATCAAATTCATCTCCTGGTTTAGTTTTTGTGGGTTTATACAGGAGAGTTAAGTATGCCACAGGCTGCACAATCTATCAGAAATACTACATATTGCCAAGTACAGTGAGTTGTGTTAAACACCAAGCCTTCTCATGTTCTGTCTAAACTCCAAATGCATGGTCCTACACACTCTTCCTTGTATCCTAAATCCTTACTGGAAGTTTTCCTAATCTCCCTCAGAGTTGGCTTCCTCCTACGATCTTCAGGCTATCAAATTCCAAGCTTTGCATCATCTAATCTCTATTTTATGATAGCCCTAACTTTCTGTGGCGAGTTTAGTCTGTATCTACAATGTCAGTGTAGGAACTTCACACTGTGCAATACGTTTGAATGGAGATGCCATTTTCGCACAGTTTAAGGAGTGGCACATCTCAGATAAACTTCCAGATTTTCACTTTTAACTGTGCATCTGTGCTCGCCTGAAGTTGCTGTCCGATTTGCGCATAAGTAACAGTGACCGCCATTAGCCTGTTATTTTTACTTTAAATTCTGGCCAACAATCTCACTGCAAAAACCATTGTGAAAGTGGCAATATTTACCTGTAGTAACCTGTTATGCATGCAGGTGATACTGTGATAGGATTTGTCATCATTAAATATCACACAATGTGCTTTTAAAGCAGCTACTGCAACATAGTACTGGTATATTGGCCCCAATTTCCCCCAAACAAAAATTATGGCGTGCACTCACCTGTACGCACGTTTCTTTGAGCACCCTCAGCAGCAAAAAAAAAAAAACCCTAGTTTCCGGCAAAGGAAACCTGACTGTCACGCCGGCGCTACCAGAGTCCATCTCGGGGGGCGGTGCTAACAGTGTGCGCCTAAAATGCACTGTGCATGCGCTGAAAAAGAAAAGAACTACTCACTGCGCATGCAGAAAACAAAACTCTGCGCATGCGCTGTAAAATAAATGTTTAAAAACAGCACGTGTGGGGACTGTGTGGATCATCTGTGAGAATCCATTGGTGGCAGAGGTGGATTTGCAGGTAGGAAATACAGCTTCAATCAAGAGATGGATGCTAGGGAAGGGCGCAGAGAAGGCCAAAGAGATGTAGACGGAGAAGGGGAAGCTGTAAGGGCCAAGAGATTTCTCGCTGAAGAAATTGAGCTCCTGGTAGACTCAACTGAGAGCAGATGGGAAGTTCTGAAAAACACGGGGAGCTTCGGTAAAAAGAAACTTAAACCCTCTGTATTCGCAAAAGTTTGAGTCCAGGTCGCAGTCGAGTTTAATGCAATGTCCATTACCCCGAGAACCGGTGTGCAGCTGAAAAAGAAGTGGCGGGACGTTGGACAAGCAGTGACTGTAAGTAATCATTTTAATTTATTTACGTTTTTAATTATATTTATGCACTGCAATAACATCTGTAAATATGATTCGTGTGTGTGTGTGTGTGTGTGTGTGTGTGTGTGTGTGTGTTCATTCAGAAGGACCTTCTCTTAAAAAGTTCCATTTTCATCTGTGCAGAAGATGGTGTCACAGATCAACTGAGAACGGTCACAAACTGGAGGAGGTCCGGCAAGTAGGCTACAACTAGCAGCCGTGAAGCAGAGGATGGCGTCTATGATTAAATGCCACAGGAGAAGACCAACCATCAACGCGGAAGCTGGGCCCAGTTTTCCAAGAGGGTAAGCCCTGCAAATGGCAGAGTCTGGGTTGGCTAAATGTTACGCACTGCGTGTGCCGCCTATGATTCTCCTTCCTCAATGCCGCTAACCAAGCATCGATCTTTTGGTTCGCAGATGTTGCGCATCAGGAGGAGACAGAAGGTGCACCTGAAGTAGGAGAGCATGTTCAGGAAACCGCCATTCCAGATATTCTACATCAGGAGAATGAAGGGCAGCAGGAAGACTTCGACAACGAGATGGTTACACTGGATTTGGAGATGGTGAACCCCTCGAGGATTCCAAGCCCGTTCCTGAGCCAATCAACCGATGGGACGTTTTCGAGGTGTGCCGTCTGAGGCTGTGGGTCCCAGTGTGTCGCAGCAAGCCACACCTGCGGGACCTTCAAAGGGGGGTGGAAGGGAGAGCTGATGCAGAAACACAGGATGCAGAGAACATAGGACATCTCATGGGGATGAATGGGGAGAACATCCAACAATCGCGATTGCTCCCGGAAACCTTCGGTGGGGTGAGGGTAGAGTTAGCGGAACTGAGAGATGAATTAGCAAGGCTGGCTGGAAAAATGGGTGAGGTGAGGAGAGAAATTGCGGGACTGTCATTAGAGGTAGCAAGACTTTCAGGACAGATGACAGAGGTAGTAGCAACAATAGGGGGAGGGGGCCATCCAGGCTGTCATTGCTCCCAGGAATGTTATAAACTCCACATCAAAATCATGGATTGATCCATAGGCTGAGGATGATTACGAAGAGGAACCTGGGCCTTCCACATTGACACATGCTAGCTCTGTCCCGGTCATAACCCAATTAACAAGAAACGCCGCATCAGAGAAAATACAGAATAAACCTTGGGATAGGGGGGAGGCCAGGAAGCAGAAGTCTGTAACAACGGGCACACGCAGGGATAGCAGCATCTACTGGGGCAAGAGAGGCGCACAGTGCTAAGGAAGAGGATGGATGGCTTGTTTGTTGGTCGTACATTTAAAAGTTTGACATGAAATGTATTAAAGTTTTAAAAGTTATTAAAGTTAAAAGATAAGTCATGTTACGCTAAGTACAACTGTGCCATACAAATGTTTAATAAACATTTATTTTGGACTTTTAACCTGACTCCTGCACTTTATTTTTCTAATGCGGAACAATTAAATATTTTTGGATAATGGAACAGACTCAACATGTCAAATGGCCTCATTCCTTGTAACCTATAAGTTTAAATGATACAGGGGCAGGTTCCAGTACTGAGGTGTTCATGGATCCTGACTTGTTCTGGATCACTGGTACATGTAACGCAGGACCATGGTACATGTATCAGTGACCCTGAACAAGTCTAGATCCATGAACACCTCAGTACTGGAACCTGTCTCTGTTTCATTTAAACTTATAGGTTACAAGGAATGAGGTCATTTGACATGTTGAATCCGTTGACATGTTGAGATTGGTAAGAACATCCGATTGGGAATTAAGTTGTCATTAGGTACCTCCTATTGTTAAGGAGCATATCATGCAGCAACCAGCTTTTATATTACACCTTTAACATTGAATAATGTCTCAAGGTGCTTCACACAAGTGTACTCAGACTAAAAAGGACACCCAGCCAAGAAAGAAGTTATTAGGAAGGGTGATCAAAATCAGGGTCAAAGAGATGGGTTTGCGAGGCTCTTAAAGGAGAGGATGGCAGAGAGGTTCAGTGAGTAAATTCCAGAATGTGGGGCCCAGATGGTGGACGGCACAGCTGCCAATGGTGGGGCAAGGGGAGAAAAGAATGCAGAGTTCTGGTGGGAATTTTAGGGCTAGAGGAGGTTAGAGTGGCAGAGGTCATGAAGGAATTTAAACATCGGGCTGAGAATTATAAATTGGAGGTGTTGTTGGACCAGGAGCCAATGTAGGGCAGCTAGTACAGGGATGATGGGTCAGTGGGACTATATGCAGCAGAGTTTTGGATGAGCTAAAGTTTAAGGAAGGTGGAGGATGCAAGCCCATCTAGAACATTGCAATAGTTGATTCAGGACATGAAAAAGGCACACATCAGGGTTTCAGTTGATGGGCTAAGGCAAGGGTAGAGGTAGGCTTCTAAGCAAGGTACTAAACATACTTATGAGGTTGATCAGACCCTATTCAAGTGTATAAAGACATTTTTACGCTAATTAAATATCCCTTCAAATATATTATTGTTGATTCAGGTCCACCTAAGCATTGCAACACTGTATTAAAACATTAATCATTTTAGGGGGATTATTTAAAAAGAAAATTAAATGTCCAGTCTTTACTATAAATCACTAATGCTTCTCTATGTACCTGGAGTGTGTTGCACTGTTGTCTTGCGTGGAGGACCTTTGGCCGGGGATAGCAGCGGGTCGAGTTGGCTGCATAGAACAATTGGAAAAGGCTGCCCAGGGTGTTTTTTGAAAGATGCCTCCTGTTGATGTGCTGATTGTGGCTGCCATTTGTAATAAGGCGGCTTCTTATTGAAGTATTGCACTTTTGGAGTATCTTTGGAAATGTTTAGCCACTTGGAACTTCGATGGAAAAGGTGAATGGTGAAGATTTCTGTTTAATTTGCCTGCCTGCAGTTCTCTCAACGAAGGAGGAGCATTCAATGTAAGTTTTCTTTTAGCCGAATTATTTTCAAAATGCATTAAGTTGATAGAAAATAGCCAGGGAGTCCCTTCGGCCAGGGATAGGAGCGGACCAGCTCCGATCTCTAAGTGTAGGTAAGGCTTTTTCCAATGGTGTTAAATCTGTCTGCACGGCTTCAATAAAAAAACGTTATTGGGGAAAGTGGCCTTTTGGTCAGAAAGGGCGGGTAAACTGCTTTTTAACGTACACCGGTGGCAGAATATATGGTGCCAAACATTCTGGCGCTGGCAGTCGGCGCCCCAACACTGGGGAAATTTTTAACTGACCTTCAATTCCAAAAAAAAGCCCTCCAGTGCTGGGCAAAATAGGGGCTATTGAGAGTGAACACCAAAAAAACTGGTTAAACATGCATGCAGTTACAGGTTCTGGCCACCGAGTGTCGCTTTGCAACAGCCTAAGTTTATCTTAGCCAGCAGTCAATGTTGTTACAAGTAACAAAAGGTATAGTTAATAAATTAATTAAACTTTAATAATATTTCTTGGCTCTTTATGGGTCCCCAGACTTCCTCCTACCTCACCCCACTGTGATATCCTTCCTCAAGCCACCCTGATTGCAGAGCTCGTGTATCTGACCCCTGACCCCACAACCCGTTAAGTGGCATCATTTCTGCTCATCTGCCCAATCACGATTGCTTCGCCTCCTCTGGGGTACCTCCGACCTCCGTCTTACATCTCATCGACTTACTGCCCTGCTTAAACAACTGTAACCTTTCTGTACTGCTCAGGTAGACGTAAAAAATCCCATGGCACTATTCCGAAGAAGAGCAGGGAAGATTTCCCCCGTGTCTTGGTCAATATTTATCCCTCAACCAACAGCTAAAAATCAGAGTATCTGGTCATGATCACATTTCTGTTTATGGGATCTTGCTGTGTGCACGCTGGCTGCCATGTTTCCTACATTACGACGGTGACGATGCTTCAAGAAAGTACTCAACTGGTTATAAAGTGCTTTGGGATGATCAGAGGACATTAAAGGCGGTATTTAAGTGCAAATGTTTCTTTTCTTTTGATGCGGCAGTGGATAATCACCCCTCACACTCAGATCAGCATTCTTCATCAGGACCATTCCCTCTCCAATCCCCTTCTATCGCCACAACACTGGGCAATAAATCATATGCCATCCTAACCTCCCGACCACCAACAACATTTCTGACATTTAAAACCGTTCCACCACTGAGCAGCGTTTCAGCCAGTCCAGTTCCCTTTCTTATAGTGACAGCATTCCCCCTCCCTCCCCACCCACCCACCACAAAAGCAATCACTCCCACCTTAACCCACCAACCCTCAGCATCTTGGACACATCATATACTGGTCTATAATAACGCCTCTCCTATCCATTCCACAATGACAACCATCTAAGGCCGACAGACCTGCCCCAGCAGCTACTTGGTCCCACCGACTGAGCAGGACTTCAGCCGACTGAGCAGGGGGATGGATTCGGGCCACGCCCCCTTCATCACACAGGGAAATGTCGCTGGCCCAATGTTAAACCCACCCTGATGGTAACCCAATGTCCTCTCGCCATGGTGCAGGGAAGTCACCCCTAACTCCTCAGAGCTACATACCAACCATTGAGAAACTGATCCCTCCACCAAACATCATCCAATCATCAGATGGGGATTGGGAAGTTACAAACAAATTACAGCAGGTTGATCAGGTGTAGAGGTAAGCTGGATCGATTGAGAAGTTGGGCTGATAAATAGCAAATGAATGTCAAAGAGTGCAAAGTGATGATATTAGGGAATAATTCACTCATATAAATTAGACATTAGAACACAAGAAATAGGAGCAGGAGTAGGCCATTTGGCCCCTCGAGCCTGCTCCGGCATTCAATAAGATCATGGCTGATCTGATCATGGATTCAGCTCCACTTCCCTGCCCGCTCCCCATAACCCGTATCACTCAAAAACTGTCTATCTCCGCCTTAAATATATTAAATGACCTAGCCTCCACAGCTCTCTGGGGCAGAGAATTCCATGGATTTACAACCCTCAGAAGAAATTCCTCCTCATCTCAGTTTTCAATGGGCAGCCCCTCATTCTGAGACTATGTTCCCAAGTTTCAGTTTCCCCTATGAGTGGAAATATCCTCTCTGCATCAACCTTGTTGAGCCCCCGCCCCATTATCTTATGTGTTTTGATAAGATCACCTCTCATTCTTGTGAACTCCAATGTGTAGAGGCTCAAACTACTCAACCTATCTTCATGTCAAACCCCTCATCTCTGGAATCAACCTAGTGAACCTTCTCTGAACAGCCTCCAATGCAAGTGTATCCTTCCTTAAATACGGACACCAAAACTGTACGCAGTACTCCAGGTGTGGCCTCACCAATATCCTGTACAGTTGTAGGACTTCTCTGCTTTTATACTCTATCCCTCTTGCAATAAAAGCCAACATTCCATTTGCCTTCCTGATCACTAGCTGTACCTGCAGACTAACCTTTTGTGTTTCATGCACAAGGACCCCCAGGTCCCTCTGTACTGCAGCATTTTGCAATTTTTCTCCATTTAAATTACAATTTGCTTTTCTATTTTTTCTGCCAAAGTGGATAACCTCACATTTTGCCACATTATACTCCATCTGCCAAATGTTTGCCCACTCACTTAGCCTGTCTATATCCCTTTGCAGATTTTTTGTGTCCTCCTCACAATTTGCTTTCCCACCCATCTTTGTATCATCAGCAAACTTGGCTACATTACACTCGATCCCTTCATCCAAGTCATTAATATAGATTGTAAATCGTTGAGGCCCCAGCACTGATCCCTGCAGCATCCCACTAATCACTGTTTGCCAACCGAAAAATGACCCATTTATCCCGACTCTCTGCTTTCTGTCAGTTAGCCAATCCTCTATCCATGCTAATATATTACCCCCAACCCCGTGAACTTTTATCTTGTGCAGTAACCTTTTATGTGGCACCTTATTGAATGCCTTCTGGAAATACAAAGACACCACATCCACTGGTTCTCCCTTATGCATCCTGCGCGTTACATCCTCAAAGAACTCCAGTAAATTTGTCAAACATGATTTCCCTTTCATAAAACCATACTGACTCTGCTTGATTGAACTATGCTTTTCTAAATATCCCGCTACTGCTTCCTTAATAATGGACTCCAGCATTTTCCCAACGACAGATGTTAGGCTAACTGGTCTATAGTTTCCTGCTTTCTGTCTGCCTCCTTTTTTTTTTTAAATAGGGGCGTTACATTTCAGTTACATGATCCAGGATCCAGGTAAGCTTTTTAAAGGATCAGCCTACAAATTTAATGTACGCTTTCCATTTTAAAAATAACTTAATTTGCTCATTATTTCTCTTTTCAGAGCTAACTCAGTAGCTGCAGGAGCTTTGTTGCACGGGTTTTAGGCCACCCTTTTTTTGTTTCACACCTACAATTCTCTCTGGGAATTGCATTATATTTATATTATTGAGCAGAGGAAGAGGAGAAAGCATAGAGGGATGCCAACCATGTCAGATTGCAAGCAAAACACATACAAAGACAAAAGCAAACTTACCTGGGCTTATATGAGGAACAGTGCAGATATAGGCCCGGAAGTTCTGGTCAGAGGCTTCCCGAGGGCAATTGCCTACGACCGGAGAATTTTTACGAATTTACCTGGTGGTCTCGGCGGAGCCCTGGATTCCGTTGAGGAGGCCTTCTCTTCCTGCGCTGCGATGCACACTCTCATCCGGAGGGTGCAGAAGGTGCATTCACGTGTAACTGCTCAACCAATCAGGTACTGTATTCCACAGCTTTTCCATTACTAGCAATGGAAACTCCGTATCTACGAGTTCTCATTGCTATTAATGGGGAAAAAAAACAAAAACACACTAATAAAAAATAAAAAACAGAACTCACATAATTAAAATTAATTGAAATTAAAGTTAACAATATTTTTCTGATTTTTTTAAGTTTTGTAATTCGGGTTAAAAATAAACTTACCTTAGTGGGCAGAGTTGTTAAACAATAAAATGTGTTCATTTAATTTAATTATGTTTATGTATGTTTTTAAACACTTGCGGTCTGCTTCTGGGCAGGATCGGAACCAATGCCCTAGGGGGATTGTTTGCTGGTGCTGTTGAGGAGGAATTAAACTAATATGGCAGGGGGATGGGAGCCTATGCAGGAAGACAGAAAATGGAGGCAGAAGCAAAAGATAGAAAGAATAGTAAAAGTGGAGGTCAGAGAAACCCAAGGCAAAAAAACAAAAAGGGCCACATTACAGCAAAATTCTAAAGGGGCAAAGTGTGTTCAAAAGACAAGCTTGAAGGCTCTGTGCCTCAATGCGAGGAGTATTCGGAATGTGGATGAATTAACTGCGCAGATAGCAGTTAATGGATATGATGTAATTGGCATCACAGAGACATGGCTCCAGGGTGACCAAGGCTGGGAACTCAACATATCCAAGGGTATTCAGCATTTAGGAAGGATAGACAGAAAGGAAAAGGAGGCGGGGTGGCATTGCTGGTTAAAGAGGAAATTAATGCAATTGTAAGGAGGGACATTAGCTTGGATGATGTGGAATCGGTATGGGTGGAGTTGCGAAATTCCAAAGGTCAGAAAACGCTAGTGGGAGTTGTGTACAGACCACCAAACAGTAGTAGTGAGGTTGGGGACAGCATCAAACAAAAATAAGGGATTGCGTGCAATAAAGGTACAGCAGTTATCATGGGCGACTTTAATCTACATATTGATTGGGCTAACCTAACTGGTAGCAATGCGGTGGAAGAGGATTTCCTGGAGTGTATTGGGGATGGTTTTCTAGACCAATATGTCGAGGAACCAACTAGAGAGCTGGCCATCCTAGACTGGGTGATGTGTAATGAGAAGGGACTAATTAACAAGCTCTTTGTGCGAGGCCCCTTGGGGAAGAGTGACCATAATATGGTAGAATTCTTTATTAAGATGGTGAGTGACACAGTTAATTCAGAAAATCAGGTCCTGAACTTAAGGAAAGGTAACTTCGATGGTATGAGGCGTGAATTGGCTAGAATAGACTGGCAAAGTATACTTAAAGGGTTGACGGTGGATAAGCAATGGCAAACATTTAAAGATCACATGTTTGCCATTCAGCAATTGTACATCCCTGTCTGGAGTAAAAATAAAATGGGGAAGGTGGCTCAACCATGTCTAACAAGGAAAAGTAAGGACAGTGTTAAAGCCAAGGAAGAGGCAAATAATTTGGCTAGAAAAGCAACAAACCTGAGGACTGGGAGACATTTAGAATTGAACAGAGGAAGACTAAGGGTTTAATTAAGAGGGGGAAAATAGAGTAAGCTTGCAGGGAACATAAAAACTGACTGCAAAAGCTTCTATAAATATTTGAAGAGAAAAAGATTAGTGAAGACAAACATAGGTCCCTTGCAGTCGGATTCAGGTAAATTTATAATGGGGAACAAAGAAATGGCAGACCAATTGAACAAATACTTCAGTTCTGTCTTCACGAAGGAAGACACAAATAACCTTCCGCTTGTACTAGGGGACAGAAGGTCTAGTGAGAAGGAGGAACTGAAGGATATCCTTATTAGGCGGGAAATTGTGTTCGGGAAATTAATGGGATTGAAAGCCGATAAATCTCCGGGGCCCGATATTCTGCATCCCAGAGTACTTAAGGAAGTGGCCCAAGAAATAGTGGATGCATTGGTGATCATTTTCCAACAGTCTATTGACTCTGGATCAGTTCCTATGGACTGGAGTGTAGCTAATGTAACACCACTTTTTAAAAAGAGGGAGAGAGAAAACATAGAAACATAGAAAATAGGTGCAGGAGCAGGCCATTCAGCCCTTCTAGCCTGCACCGCCATTCAATGAGTTCATGGCTGAACATGAAACTTCAGTACCCCCTTCCTGCTTTCTCGCCATAACCCTTGATCCCCCGAGTAGTAAGGACTTCATCTAACTCCCTTTTGAATATATTTAGTGAATTGGCCTCAACTACTTTCTGTGGTAGAGAATTCCACAGGTTCACCACTCTCTGGGTGAAGAAGTTTCTCCTCATCTCGGTCCTAAATGGCTTACCCCTTATCCTCAGACTGTGACCCCCGGTTCTGGACTTCCCCAACATTGGGAACATTCTTCCTGCATCTAACCTGTCTAAACCCGTCAGAATTTTAAACGTTTCTATGAGGTCCCCTCTCATTCTTCTGAACTCCAGTGAATACAAGCCCAGTTGATCCAGTCTTTCTTGATAGGTCAGTCCCGCCATCCCGGGAATCAGTCTGGTGAATCTTCGCTGCACTCCCTCAATAGCAAGAATGTCCTTCCTCAAGTTAGGAGACCAAAACTGTACACAATACTCCAGGTGTGGCCTCACCAAGGCCCTGTACAACTGTAGCAACACCTCCCTGCCCCTGTATTTAAATCCCCTCGCTATGAAGGCCAAATGCCATTTGCTTTCTTAACCGCCTGCTGTACCTGCATGCTAACCTTCAATGACTGATGTACCATGACACCCAGGTCTCGTTGCACCTTCCCTTTTCCTAATCTGTCACCATTCAGATAATAGACTGTCTCTCTGTTTTTACCACCAAAGTGGATAACCTCACATTTATCCACATTATACTTTATCTGCCATGCATTTGCCCACTCACCTAACCTATCCAAGTCACTCTGCAGCCTAATAGCATCCTCCTCGCAGCTCACACTGCCAACCAACTTAGTGTCATCCGCAAATTTGGAGATACTGCATTTAATCCCCTCGTCTAAATCATTAATGTACAGTGTAAACAGCTGGGGCCCCAGCACAGAACCTTGCGGCACCCCACTAGTCACTGCCTGCCATTCTGAAAAGTACCCGTTTACTCCTACTCTTTGCTTCCTGTCTGACAACCAGTTAGACCGGTTAGCCTGACATCAGTAGTGGGGAAAATGTTGGAATCAATCATTCAGGATGAAATAGCAGCCCATTTGGAAAGCGGTGACAGGATCGTATCAAGTCAGCGTGGATTTATGAAAGGGAAATCATGCTTGACAAATCCTCTGGAATTTTTTGAGGATGTAACTAACAGAGTGGACAAGGGAGAACCAGTGGTTGTGGTGTATTTGGACTTTCAAAAGGCTTTTGACAAGGTCCCGCACAAGAGATTGGTGTGGAGAATCAAAGCACATGGTATTGGGGGTAATGTACTGACGTGGATAGAGAACTGATTGGCAGACAGGAAGTAGAGAGTCGGGATAAACGGGTCCTTTTCAGAATGGCAGGCAGTGACCAGTGGAGTGCCGCAGGGCTCATTGCTGGGACCCCGGCTCTTTACAATATACATGAGAGCGCGACTGCCGCCAGTCAGTACTACTGACAGCTTCGCAAGGTGGGAAGCTGCCGGCGGCTGGACAGTCGTCCGCCCGGAAAAGGGAGGGCGCACCACCGTGGCCACCATTGTTGGCCGACTCTCAATTCAGCCCGACAATGGCCGCCTGCTGGTTCACCCGGGCTGCCAATTGGCAGCTCGTTACCCCTCCTTGGGCGCCGGGCCGCTGGCCTGGCCGAACCTCTCCCTGGTGGCCCAGTGGGCACCAAGGAGGCATCACTCTGCCTCGCAGCGTCCCTCCCTGTTAAGTGACGGGAAGGGCATTGCTACGCATCAGCGCCACACGGCACGTCCGCATCGCGCTGATGTCATCACCGCCATGCTGACGTGATCGATGCGGCAATGATGGACACCGGCCTGCTCCCGACCCAAACTCGCCTCTACACGGTCTCAAACAGCGGCAGGAGGTGGTGACCGCTGAAATGTCCAATGCTCAGTACAACCTCAGAGCAAATAAAAGGCAGAATATTCCAAATGTTGGCAATCTGAAATAAAAACAGAAAATGCTGGAAACACTCAGCAAGTCAGGCAACATCTGTGGAGAGAGAAACAGATTTAACGGCCCCAATATTTCCAGGGAGGATGAGCGGGAACACGGGAATACCCAAAAGGCCGGAGACACAGAGGTCCGGTCAAATTTAATGGCACGAGTTCGTCATAACTTTTTTCTTCCATATTCGCGCCCGGCACCCACCCAATTGACTGGCTGGCCGGCTGCTGGGCGGGAAAACCAGCAGGTGGAGGTCGCAGCTGGGGCTTTTGGAGGATGGTTCCCGTTAATTGGGAGCTGGGGCTCGGTGGGATTGGAGGAAGAGGAGAATGGCAAGTAGGAGGCAGTGAGTGAGAGATCAGGGCTGGGGCCGGAGGAGAAAAAGAGAGCAGCAATTGGGTGCTGCAGATCTGGGTTTGCGGAGGGTGGGTGAGTGGGGGATGGGGGCTAGCAATCGCAGTGGGTGTCAAAGAGAGGACACAAGCGGTAGCAGGGAGACCAAAGGCTTCCTTGAGGGGTTGGGGGAAGCACCCGAGCTCCTCCTGGCTGCAAGGAATGCTGTAAAAACACTAGCCTGCTGGAGCCGGTAGCGCTTGCTTTCATTTTCCTGCTGGGTTTGCCGAGCCCTCGAAAACCCCGGCTGGCAACGTTACTTTTGTTGGAATTCTACTCGTTCTTCAATCCCAGTTGCAATGTGGGAGCCTGATTTCAATATGTTAATGATGTGCCACGCCCCTCAAGGGTGGGTCACTCGCACGCCTCGTTATCCCTCGCCGTAAAAATGGCAATGGGCACATGTGCGGCTGATGGAGGACGCGTTTCCCATTTAAAAATTTTATTCCCCCCCCCCCCCCCCATTGGGGGGCGGGTCTAATATCGAGGCCAACGCTTCAGGTCAATGACCTTTCACCAGTTCTGTATCTTTCACAAATGCAGGAGCTTGGCTCAGCCCACTTGCAGGTGCATGTGCAGCCAACAGAGGAAGGGGAACAGAAAATGCTGATGTGTTGTCAACCTGAGAGAGAGCATCACCAATACCCATTCTCTGACTGATCCCGGAGAGCTCATACCTGATGGCAGAAATTAGATTATAAAAGCTCTCCACACAATCTCAACTCTGTCCTAGGTAAAAGGAGACAGCCTTGCCTCAACAAAGTGCAAATATGGACTCCTCCACATTAGCTGCTGAAGGTTAATTTGCAGACTCCAATGAGTGCAGCAATCTCTGTATTTACACTTCAAAAAAAAGCAGGCTCCCTGATGTCCTGATTCATGTTTTTATCAGCCGAGAATGGACCTCTGGTTAGCAGGTTCCTGCTCTTCCTCTGCCTCCACCAACTGTTCCTGCTCATTGCTATGTGCATCACCCAGTGCATACTCCTCATCCTCACTCTCAAAATCATCCGGGGTGGATGGACTGGAGTTCGTACTTTGCAGGATTAAAATGCATGCTGGTTTTTTGGATTCCAACTCAGCATCGTGAGGCACACCTAGAGAAAAAGAACATATGTTACAATAACGTCTTGAAAAGAAATCTTCAGATGTGACTTTCAGTAAAATAGGTTAACATGGAGTTGTGTTTTAACATATGGTTTGAAGCCAATGAGTGAGTGAACAGATTGAGAAAAACTAAAGGAAAAGTTTTCATATAAACACTGAGCTGAGGATATACCTCCCTTTCATCATCCCTGCCCCCTCAATTGCCTCTCCGCCAAGGTTCACGTGGGCTGCCTCCTCAAAGGAGCAAGAGTGCCTCCTCGTGGGAATCCTATGTTTTGTGCTATACTCTCCTGCAGAGTAGAAGAGGTGAGAAATTGAAATTGTCAGAGGGACAAACAGGGATATCCATGTGTTAGTGTACAGCCCATATTGGATATGATTACTTAAACACGCATCATGCAGCTATAGTAAATGGAAGGATTCATTGAGGAAAAACAATTTAAGGTGAAAGAAGCACTTAAGAGATAGGTTCCTGTTGTGAAGGTACTTTGTTGCATAATGAGTAACCATAGGAAACATTCAAAGTATGGTAAGATTGTAGGCGGGGGAGATAACACTGGGTGTTATACATGCTTAATACAGAGCATTAATAAAACGTTATGGTGGGGTTTCCTACCTTGGTGCACAGTGAGGCATTAAACATATGCCAGGTCCTCTGAATGGCGCAGTGGGTATTCATAGTTATGGTCTTCTAGCTGCTGTCTCTCAGTCCAATAATGAGCCATCCATCTCTGGTACACTTGTTCCAATAAAATAGGGCTTCCAGTGGCTGGAACAGCTCGATAAAGACATGTCTCTAATTTACTCTACCTTATTCAACATTAAAATCCTGTACACTGAGGTACTTGCGCAGTGAATCTTTGATCTGAATTGAAGAAGTATGCACTTCAATAGGGCAAGCCTTGGAACCTCACCTGAACATTGTGGCTTATACCCAATGGCCAATACCATGTGGAAAATCACCAAGTGACTAATTTAGGCATCAATGTTCACAGCAATACTTATGATACTTGACATTGATTACCACAGAAACTTGCCCACAGCTTCTGGAAAATGAGATGCCGATAATTTACTTTGTCAGTCTGGGAATTGGCTATGTTCATGTGCATTGCTTCACGGAGGAGCGTGGGATTTGGTATGTCATAACTTGTGCAGCTGGCAAGTTATGGTATGCAATTTTTTGAATTCTGTGCTTGACAGCATTGAAATCAGTTTCAATGAGCCATCAGTCCTCGACCTCCCTCGTCAAAAAGTAAACCCTGGCTTTATATGAATGGGATTAATGTCAAGTTGCCAATTGAGAAAAGTGAATTAGCCTTCAAACTTGGCCAGGTGCACTATACTCTATTGGTCTGCCTGTGAACGAAAGGGAGGAGGCTGGTTAAGTTTGGACCAACAAGCAGAGCACTAGAAATCCAAATAACTTGAACAGCTTATTGGGAGATGTACTAGTATTAAACAGAATCTTGTAGAGAGCGAGACTGGGGAGAAGCATAACTGTTCAGCAATGGTGCAAGGCACTTGTTCCAATAAAATGGACCTCCTGTGGCTGAAACTGCTTGATAAAGACATGTCTCTAATTTACACTGCCATGTTCAACTTTGAAATCCTGTACACTGGGGTACTCGTGCAGAGAAAATAATAACTTCAAAATAATATAAAAGTCAGGCAAGCAAACAATCCTATTCAAAGAGCTGACTTGGATTAAAGTCACATTGTGCATAAGAGATCTGAAAATTAAGCAGAACCTCCATTACTAATCACAGAGTCCAAAGACTTATTTTGAAGAGACAAACTGTAATGCACAGATGTCAACTGGTGAGGTTCTTCAATGATAGCAGCAAACACATCTCTCCCCACTGTAAAACTATCCAATTGCATCGACAAAATATCTACAATACTAAATTAGGAAAATAGTTTTTAAGCTAAGCCTCAGAGTAACTAATGTATGACACGTTCAAGGCACAAAAAAAGCTGAAAATTTAAGCCTTATTTCTACATCCATTTAGGTATTCAGCATCAATTCCATTTTGTTAGCCAATAGTTCAACCACTCTTTATTCCTGAATTGATAATGCACAAGCACCAAATGTGACACAAGTCAGGGAAAGAGTGAAAAAGTAAAGAAGAGAAATGTCACCACTTTATTTCAAAGCCACATAGTGTGTCACACAGTCAGAAGTATTGAAAGTCTATGTTTATAGATCATATTTAGCTTTCTGGTGAATTAATTCACAAGATGATCCTTCCAATTCCAGGAGTATGACATTCACATGCAACTCTTTCATTCCAAGAGATTATTCGTGTGTGTGTGTGTGTGCAGCAAAGCACTAACAAATGAACAAACAGTTTGTATCTAGAACCAGGCCTCAATGTGATGGGGTTAATCATCAGTACATAAAAATACATTGAAAAATATTAGTCAAAATGGTAATGAAAATTCATCACAGATTAATGTCTTAATTATCAGATTTATTTGCTTTTCATATAATAGCAAGCTACATTTGATGTGTGAGTTTATAGTTAAATAACAAATAAATGGCATCTACCACAACCATATTGTTTCATTTGCTATTAACTACCATAAAGTCCAGATTATACATCACACCTGTGTACAAATTGCATCCTATTTTTATGGTGGCTGTTTTGGTTAAAAGTTGTGTATTGAAAAAAAAATGAACTTGCACAGATCACAACTTTCGATTTAGACATAATAACCTGGTAATGAAGATGCAACTTATACATGGGTTTTTACAGTATTGTATACAGTTTTGCTCTGGATATCCTGGCAGTTATTTTACACATGATAAAAATTCCATTTAGCACATATGCTGGTAAACCAGAAAATGTACATATAAAATCATGTTAAAAGTGCAGGCGATTGGTTTACCATATTAAGGGCACTTCTGCAAAATACATTCCAGATAATGAAATTATTTGTTTTACAATTCAGTTCCAAGCAGTTTTATGTATATATTAAAATATTTTTTTCCCCATTCCTGACCCCTCTGGATGTTGGATTCGACGTGGGTTATTTCTGGATGTTAGGCAGTGATTTTGTACCAAGTATCAACACATGCTGAAATCTGTACATTAAAACAATGTCCAACTGTAAGCAAATAGTCGCTAGTGACTTAAAGTTGCTATTTACAAACATAATTGAAAATTATGAATTCAGATTTTTTTAAATCCAAAATGACCAAAGATAACGAAACAGCAGCATCTAGTAATCCAAAGTAATCAATGTCCTATGCTAAAGCAGTACAATTCTGCTCGATTAACAGCCAACTGAAGCAGAGACTATGTGGACACTTGATATCAACATGGTCACTCACTACAGACCTTTGCACCTTTTCAGGATGTTACAACATTCAGGAATGTAGTAAATTGGTAACAGAAATCACTGCCATTTAGCTGTTTGACTTAAGGATGAGTTAAAGTGACTTAATTTTTAAAATATTAGGTCCAAAAGGGAACAGGTAGATAGATTAAGGATCTGAAATGAGTTGTAAGTACTGCATTACTATACTAGCACCACATTGCATAGCTACACAGAAACACAGTGAGGCCTGGTGATACACAAGAGACAAGGGATCCTGTTAGATGTTACTGACAAGTAAGTAAAGGTCTTAATAATGAAAGCATGAGAAATGGGTGACAGATTGCCAGCAGTTGGGTAACTTGTGCATTGATTCAGATATAGAGGAGTTGCATGGATAAATCAAAAAAGGTACAGTGCAGAATACAATTGGCAGTGCGACTGCACTCTAGGTTAACTGCCAACGAGTGGTTTAATTGCACATGGTTAGTGATGGAGAGGGATCACCATTCACTTACAAGATTTCTTTCCCAGGGAAGCAACACGTTGATTGTACTGGCTGCAGCATTGTTGCTTAATGCCCTTCAGCAATCAGTACAAGAACACCGAGCCTTATCAGCAACTTCAGTTGAAAATCCAAACTATCAATTATTACAGATCGATTTGGTTTCATCCGCATCCATTGACAATTGGGATTATTTAAAGTATTTTTTTTAAATTCCAAGAATCATCAAAAAAAGCATTTTAGTTGAAATTTTCTGGACAATAATACTCAACAATAGTAAAACACAAATACATGTTTCCTAATTCAATTTAAATAGATTTTTTTTTACAAGTACAAAATGACAATATTTGGCCTCTTCAAATTCTAGAAATGGTTTTCAAAAATAATTTCATTTTCCTGTTTAATAAAAAAAAACTGCTGCAGAAGGTTCTGAAAGGCTCAAGCTGCTCCACGTATGAAATGGTTAACTACGAGGGTTATACTGAAAGCACGTTCGATTAACATAATTGCTTTCCTCCAGTGGACTATTATTCCAAATCCAAAACCATCTAATAACTCTCAATCTCTGCTCAAACCGCACAGTCCTCAAACCAACTTACCTGCACTTACATCAGATAGCCTTCCCACATTTGATAGCTGATAAAAATGCGCAGCTACTCATTTTGTTAATTATGCTATAATTGCTAACTTTCATGATCCTTTCAGATTATCTAACAGAATATTCATATCAGTCCCATTATTCAGATGGATCCTTCTTCAGGCAGAAATACATATCCTATTTATCTCAGATATTTGGTACTATATTTTTTTGGAGGTGCCAACGTACTGAGCCAACATCAGCAGAGAATGGTCTGGAAGACGTTCGGGATGAAGTGGTATGGCGTTCTCCAAGACTCAGCGTTCTCTTTCGCTCGCGGACCAAAGCCTTTTGATGCCTCTTCATACGTTCCAATTGCTCCTCCGCACTCATTCGACCTCTTTGGTGTTCTCCATAGAGACGCTCCAAGGCACTCTTTGGCCTTTCCTGCATGATCGACAACATAGGCAAAGGGGGATGAGAAGTTATTTTTACAGGTCATTTATACAAACAAGATTTTTCACAATTACTTTTTGCATTATTTTATTTAAAATGTGAGAACAAATTTTTATGGATTACCACTTTGTAGCACTTTAAATTATCCCATTTTGGTGGATGTTACTTGTCTTTCCGCATGAAAAATGTTCTCCAATCACTTTTAATTTTAGATAGGTAGGTGAAATCCCTTGCTGAGTTTTATTGATCTGGCTTTTAGTAACAAGTGTTCTATCCATGGGTTACAAGAGATAGTACAGCAAACCTCAAGTTCAGTACCTAAGAATACTAGCTCGGAGCAGAAGGCCAGAAGCTGTAGTGCTGAAATAGCTGGTTTTCAGGAAAGCCAAGAGAAGCTGGATAGAACCACATAGAATCTAGATATTTAACATTATAGAAGTGCTTTCATAATCAGAAGATCTACAGACCACAAAATCAGCAGTCCAGCGAGGATTTCTCACCAAACTGTATAATGAAACTGCTAAGCATCCAATTCCCTATTAAACAGAGCCTCCTTGATAAAGTGCAACATCCCCACCGGCACCTGGGAATCCCTGGCCCAAGACGGCCCGAAGTGGAGGAGGAGCATCCTGGAGGGTGTTGAGCACCTCGAGTCTCGTCGCCGAGAGCATGCAGAAACCAAGCGCAGCCAGCGGAAGGAGTGTGCGGCAAACCAGACTCCCCACCCACCCTTTCCTTCAACCACTGTCAGTTCCACCTGTGACAGAGACTGTAATTCCTGTATTGGACTGTTCAGTCACCTGAGAACTCACTTTTAGAGTGGAAGCAAGTCTTCCTCGATTTCGAGGGACTGCCTATGATGATGATGATGAAACAGAAGTAGAGAGCTCCAGACTTGGAAACATGGCAAAATAATTGCCTGAAATGAGTTGAGGTGGTGAATCTTCCCTCTGGAATTTCATTCAGCTCCCTTATACTGTACCAACTGGAGATTGGTATAGGAGATATACGATCTGAGGAAAAGCTGCTTCTGTAGGATGATTCTGGGGCTCAGAAAGTATAAGAGTCAAATTGACGAATATTGCATTTGCTCTCACTGGAGTATAATGCAGAGAAGGGACACAACTTGATAAAGGTATTTAAAAGTCTGAAAGGCGTAGAATAGTGTAGATGTAAGCAGTTATCTAGAGCACTATCATCTAGATAGAGAACATAAGCAAAAAATTGCATGTTACAATTAACTAAGATTGTCGGTGCCATAGTACCATATTACTTAGCTCCTTTAAACAGGAGCTGAATGGAACTGTGTTCCAGAATATTATTGAAGGTTATAAAAGTAAGTATGGAACATGGTAGCAATTGGGGAGCTTATTGGGATTATCAAATTGAGAGAGAGTGGATGGAACCACATAAAAATTTCCCCGAGTTCCTGTTCTCATTTATAGGGAGGCACTAAGTGGAGACCAGATGTTTTAGCTCAAATAAGTGACATTGAACCAAAAAAAACATCTGTTTTGAAGCCATTTCCGAACAGTCAAGTCAATAATAATACAGGTAGAAGCCAAGGAGCAGGAAATTCACTCTCTTGTAGGCAGGAAATACATGGCCCAGGGAGGTTAAAATAAACAAGATACATTATTGTTTCACTTTCAAGAAATATATTGCCCCAAAAATATATATAAAGTAGTTTGAAGGAATTTATCTTTTAGATTATAACATGTTATATTAATTCATGTAAATGGTAAAGGGAAATCAATTCCTAGAATCTTTAAGAATCAGAAACCGAATCGGAATAGAATGCAGTTGTTTTCCCCAAATTCCTTGAAGTGAGCTCAGCTGCACTGAGCTGGCTACATTGGCTTCCATAGGTGGTGAGGTGGAACAGCATAACACAGATGTAGCTATTTGATTCGATATAAGGAGGCCTTCAACTTGGAATAAGTTGCTCAATGCACAGGTACTTTTTTTTAAATAACATTTCTGGTAAAAATAAGGAGGTCTTATTGGGAACAGACCATATAGTTTTAATATAGAATGAATATGTTTTCAGAACCGTCATCAGTGGGTTTATTTAATGCATTACTCCTTATACATTACAGGAAAAAATGTACCTCTGCCAATATTCTTTATTGTGGTGCAACACATTTCTTGTGCAATGCTTTTAATTCATCATCTGGAAGTGCTCTCACTACTACCACCATTTGAGATTTCTCTGTCATCAACAGTATCTAATGCTCGTGTTAAACATCTCGAAGTGCTTTCTCCAGACACATTCCAAGTTTGGGAGCACAAAATCTATAATTCTACTATTGAGCACTTCAAGTGTACCGCGTTGGAAACCTTCACATGCCCACCATTGCAACTTAAAGGAAAACCAGCTTACTGTATAAGGGAAAATTTAAGTGCGAGTCACATAAGAAACATGGATTTTAAAATGGTTTCACCTTAGAGCTGGTTTCATTTTTTTTCCGCCTCAGTGTGACGTAAGACGCTATGGTTGATGACTGCTGCAGCCCTGAATTAGATGTTGACAACCCTGAAAACATTAGAAAGGAAATTAGTTTTTCTGAAAAGAATATTCTCTGTACCTTATAACATTGAAGAGAAAGGAGTAAATATCAAGCAATACTTGCAGGGCATTATTCTACCAACATGTTGCACCAGTGCTAAGAATTTGGCTTTAGTGTAAATGTAATGGCTCAGAGGCAAAGGGTCTGTCTATGAGCCATACAGGTCAAGAAACACTTCGGGCTCAAGTTTTGGATGCCCGCTAGAACAGCGCACATCGGCAAGGCCCGCCAAATTTGTAGAACAATAATTGCGCCGAATACTTACCTCGCGATTCTCCGATCGCTGTCGGCCCGTTTCCAGCTGGGCGCGGCGTAGCAGGAGCTGCTGGGGGCGGAGCCACAGCCCTGCGCCAAAAACAGTGCCGGCAGCTGCGCGCGTGCGCAGTAGCTCCCGGCCCTCCCAGCGCGTCCTGTCTCCGGGACGACCACCCTATCCCTGGCCGAAGGGACGTTCCCCCCCCCCCCCTCATCCCGGGCCGAGTGTCCTGACGCATCTTACCTCGTCGGCGAGGTCCACCCGCCCGGCATCTCGCTGGGGGCGGGCCCCGCACCAAGTCCCCCGAAGTCGTCCTTGGAACTGGCGACATCGGTGGCGGGGCCCGTTCAGCAACACCGCCTCCCCCCCCGCCACTGTTCAGCCCCCTCTCCTCTCCTCCCTCCCCCCGCTCTCCCCTCCCCCCTCTCCTCTCGCTCTTCCACCCTCCCTCCCTCACCTCTCCCCCTCCTCTCTCTCTCTTCCCCCCTCCCCTCTCTCTCCCCTATCCCCCTCCCCTCTCTCTCCCCTATCCCCCCCCCTCTCTCTCCCCTATCCCCCTCCCCTCTCCTCTATCCCCCTCCCTCTCCTCTCTCTCCCCTATCCCCCTCCCCTCTCTCTCCCCTCTCTCCCTCCCTCTCTCTCCCCTATCCCCCTCCCCTCTCTCTCCCCTATTCCCCTCCCCTCTCTCCCCTATTCCCCTCCTCTCCTCCCTCCCGCTCTCCCCCCTCCCTCCCTCTCTTCCACTCTCCCTCCCTCTCTTCCACTCTCCCTCCCTCACCCTCTTCCACCCTCCCTCACCCTCTTCCACCCTCCCTCCCTCACCTCTCCCCCCCCTCCTCTCTCTCTCTCTCTCTCTCTTCCCCCCTCCCCTCCCCTCCCCTCTCCCCTATCCCCTCTCCTCTCTCTCCCCTATCCCCCTCCCCTCTCTCTCCCCTATCCCCCTCCCCTCTCTCTCCCCCATCCCCCTCCCCTCTCTCTCCCCTATTCCCTCCCCTCTCTCTCTCCCCCATTCCCCTCCTCTCTCTCTCTCCCCCTCCTCTCTCTCTCTCTCTTCCTATTCCCCTCTCTCTCTCTCTCTCTCTCCCGCTCTCCTCCCCTCCCTCCTTCTCTTCCACCCTCCCTCCCCCACCTCTCCCTCTTCCCCCACCTCTCCCTCTTCCCCCCCTTCCCTCTCTCTCTCTCTTACCCCCTCCCCTCTCTCTCTCTCCTACCCCCCTCCCCTCTCTCCTACCCCCCTCCCCTCTCTCCTACCCCCCTCCCCTACCCCCCTCCCCTCTCTCCTACCCCCCTCCCCTCTCTCCTACCCCCCTCCCCTCTCTCTCACCCCCCTCCCCTCTCTCTCTCTCCCCTCCCCCCTCTCTCTCTCCCCTACCCCCCTCCTCTCTCTCTGTCTCTCTCTCCCCACCCCCCACCTCCCCCCCCCCCCCACTCTCCCACCTTCCCCCCTCCACTCTCTCTACCCCCACGCCCGCTGTCAGAGAGACAGAGACAGAGAGCGAGAGAGACTGACAGAGACAGAGAGCGAGTCACTGGGGTGGGGTGGGGGGGGAAGAAACGTTCCAGCATGCTGTTGGAGGGCTCCCGGTGCTACAGTCGGTGATTAGAAACTTAATTTTTTATTGATTGGTCGGGTTTTTTTTATTTTTAATTTTTTAAATTTTTTTGATTACTTTATTTATCATTTATTATTGATGATGGCTCTTTATTTGTAAAAGTGATGTGTTTAATCCTTGTAAACTGCACCCCCCCCCCACCCCGGATCCGCCATCTCTCGTTCCTTACGCCTGATGTATAAGTGTAGGCAAGGTTTTTGTGAGCATACAAAAATCTACACTTACTCCATTCTGTGGGCTTCGGCCTGAGTTGCTTCTATTTTTTTTTTTTTAGGAGCAGCTAGTTTAGAATGGAGTATCTTAGAAATTGCAATTCTCGGCATTCAGTTTGCTCCAGTTCTAGTGAGTTAGAAGTTTCATTTTAGAACAGATTTTTTTTTCCAAAACGAAGCGTGTCCAGTCACTTACGCCTGTTTAGGCAGTGAAAACTTACTCCAAACTAACTTAGAATGGAGTAAGTGTAGATCTTTGTACACTCAGAAAAACCTTGCCTACACTTCGAAAATCAGGCGTAGGGAATGGTTGGGGGGGAGTGGAGTTAAAAAGGGAAGTTTACAAACATTAAACACTTCAGTTTTACAAATAAAGAGCCACATCAATAATAAATGATAAATACATCAATAAATTAACCAATAAATCAAAAAAAAAAAAAATCAGTAAATAAAAAATTAAGTTTCTACTCCCCGACTCTGCAGCACGAGGAGCCCACCAACAGCATGCTGAGACGGGGCCCCCCCAGTGTGTGTCTCTCTCTCTCTGTCTCTCTGTAAGTGTCTCTGTGTTTCTGACAGTGAGGAGTGGGGTGAGGGGGGGGGGGAGAGAGGGGAGGGAGGGAGAGAGGGGGAGGGGGAGGGAGAGGAGAGGGGAGAGGCTGAACGGGCCCGGCCGACGAGAAGCAGCTGGGCCGAAGACTTCGGGCGGGGTCCGTCCCCAGCAAGATGCTGGGCGGGCAGGCCCCGCCGTAAATGTGGAGGGGGAGTGGACCGGACCGGACCTGAAAGGGGGAGAGGGGGAGCCGGAGCTGGGGGGAGGGAGCCGGAGCGGGAGCTGGGGGGGGGGGGGGGAGGGGGAGAGCTGGAGCGGAGCAGGAGCTGCGGGGGGGGGGAGCTGGAGCGGAGCGGGAGCTGGGGGGGTGAGGGAGCAAGCAGGACCGGGAGCGGGAGCGGGGGGAGGGGAGGGGGGGGGGAAAGAGAGCCGGAGCCGGAGCCACACCTGGAGCTCAAGGAGGGAGGTGCAGTCCGATCTTTGCCGCCCCAGTGAGCCCATTCGGCCACACAGTTTCGGGCGCCTGGAGCTACTGCACATGTGCGCACACTGTAGCGTGCATGTGTGGAGGTCCCAGCACTCCGCCCCCCACAGCTTGTGCTGCACCGCGCTGAGAGCCTGGATCGACCTGAGGGAGGGGAGAATACCGAGGTAAGTTTTCGGCGCGGTTTTGAGCGCGGAAATTAGGCGTGGCCCGAAACTTGACCCTAAGTTAGTTTGGAGTAAGTTTTCACTGCCTAAACTTGCAAAACAGGCATAAGTGACTGGAAACTTCCCCTTTTGAAGAAAAAATCTGTTCTACAATGAAACTATTCTAACTCACTAGAACTGGAGCAAACTAAATGCCGAGAATTGCAATTTCTAAGATACTCCATTCTAAACTAGTTGCTCCAAAAAAATAGGAGCAACTCAAGCCAAAACTTGAGCCCTTAGATTCAATTGCCAGTCCCTGGTGAATTAGTTGACCTTAGCTGGGTTACTGGTAGGGGTACTACAATTAGCAACTCCCAAGTTTGGCAAGCTGAAAATTGGCCAGTGTTACCAGTCCTGATACGACGACACCTGCGGGATGCCTGAGGTGTGTCGACAGCAGGTAAGTATAAGATTGGGCTCAGTTGTAGTGTCATCAACAGTTGGGTATCCTGCTCTCACTCAGTGCCTTCAACGTGTCAAAGCTCACATGTGAATAATGATCACTTGGGTGAGGTAGCTGTGGAAAACTTCTACCTGTGGAACCAAACGTTAATGAGAGAGTCCAAAGCTTTAGGAGAGGAGAGGTACAGAAATTGGAGGCATAATCTGGAACCAAAAAAAAAAACTTCAAAAAAGAACGTGGGTGTATTTCCACTGTTCCAGGGGCAGGGAATTCCCAATCAGAAATTGGGCCATCAGAATGCATAGTGTGCACAAGCATAACAATACTCGAGTTGAAATAGCCTTCATTGTTATAAATCAGAAATTCATGCACTTAATTTGTAATCTACAATATAGTAAAAGTCTTGAATAGAGCACCCATTTCCCATAAACATCTGGCTTACCTCCTGTTACACTTTGGGTATCACACTTCAGACATCACATTTTGACTCACCATACGCAACACCACGGAGATCTGCTCGTGACCCCTACTGAATTATTTTCCAGTGAAATTCTTTCCATTGGTCTCCAAGGACCGGCCAGGCATTGTTGTGATGGCAAATTGATAACCTACTCCTGCCAACGGCACAGTAAACCCATGTGCTAGGAACTACAATCGTGACATGGGCTGATTTTACCTTCCCCTTTTCTCTCTGAAGCAGCTCCTGGTCTCTGCTGTGAACCTCACTGTTGCATAAATGGCGGTGCAGATCTGCAACCCATCATGTGTTGGCGCTCTACCCACGACCACAACTTTTCATGTCTTTTGAAACAGCTCTTCCCCAATAGCTCAACTGGTTACGGCAGTAACTAGCTGAGCAATGGAAAACAGGAAAGTGCCAGGTGCGGTCTCCAGCCCGTGTAGAGTTAGCTGATCTCAGCCAAGTAGCAGCAGGATGCTACAACTGGCTTCAGCCTCTCCCCTTAGTTGGGCTGGGGAAGTATACATATCTGGAGATCTGATGTGGTCAGAATTGGAATTGGCTATGATTCCTTTCACCGTGGAATCAGCTATCCGCACTCACTGTTTAGGGTCAGACATGAAGAATGGGTTCAGCAATGGCCCATACCCACGCAAGAAACCAAAGCCTTCAGGAGGGAGAAACACCAACAGCAAAAGGACACAAGAAATTCCTCTAACACTTTAACATTTGTCCTAACCTACCTCTACTAGGCAGTGTCTGCAAACCACTGTCAAGGCCCAAAGCTCCAGCTGTGGTCTTACTGAACCCATTTCCCACTGATATGAGTTCGGGTTCACTCATATAAGAACGTAGCTCTGCCTGCAACAAAGCAATAAATAAAACACTTAAGAATCCACCCATGGAGCTCTCCCATAACACTTTCAGTACAAACTATTCATAAATAATATCAACAGTCAGTTGACAAATGATATCCAACTGATGGGCCCTTTTTTCACAATCTGCATTGCCATCTGGTCAACCTGTAAAATTGGCTGGTCAGACCACACCTTAAGTACTGGTCAAGAAGCTGATTTCCAGTGTCAAAGATCTGACTAATGAGGGAAGAGTGGAGAAACTTGTGAGTTCAGTCTGGAAAGGAGGTATCCGAGAGTGATCTTATATACGAGATAGTTAAAGGAATGGAAAAAGATAAATCTGGAATAGTACTTTAAATTATTACTTTAACACAGAGTCAAATTAGTAAAAAGTAAATTTGTACGAATATCAGGAAATTCTTCTTCACACAGAGAAATCAACAGGTGAAATAACTTCCAGACAGCAGTGCAGGTGAAAAGCCAGAGTCATTCAAGAAGCAATTAGATGCTGTAATGGGACTGGATGGTCTTTCTGGATTGATGAATTTAGAAGGACCAAATGGCTTTCATCGTCCATACAAAAGCAAAATACCACAGATGCTGCAAATCTTAAATACTAACAGAAAATACTGGAAATACTCAGCAGATCAGGCAGCATCTGTGGAAAGAGTTTCAGATCGATGACAAAAGGTAATCAACCTGAAACATTAACTCTGTTTTTTTTCTCCACAGATGCTTGCTGACCTGTTGAGTATTTCTAGCATTTTCTGTTTTTCTTCTTCGTCCATAATTACCTTGTGATCTGCAAAATTATACCTCGTGATTATGATTTTGCACTGCTCTATATTTTGAACATTCTGCCCTGTACAAGTAACCGTGCAGTTGCAAAAAACAATTACCACAATGATTGTTTGTGTAAAAATGTCAATTAGTCTTCATTATATGCAGTCATAAAATGCAAATGGCCATTTCCCTGGTAATGATGGAAAGTTATGCTTCATTTGCTAACCTTGTAATCTCCATTCATATACTGGCCATACTCTCGGTCTCTCTTCCTTTCATCGGATTGCCGTTTCAGCCCCCGGACTGACATGTGCCTGATGACTGTAGCATCTTTTGGAAGAGGCGGTACAGCTGGCGGCTGGTCATCAGGACTGTACATGTGGGGGAGAGGAGGTCGAGGAGGAGCTTGATCGTCCAGCTGCATGAGATTTTTAGTAAGATTAAAAAGTTTACTAAAGAGACATTATTAAGATGACGACAAATCCGGACAAGACACTGGTAAGGCCACAGTTGGAGTACTGATCACTGCACTATAGGAAGAATATTGCCCTTGAGAGGGGTCAGTATGTCTCAGGAATCTACGTTATGTGGCATGTTAAGCAGCTGGAAAAGTGATTTAGAAATAACAATAGTTTTTAAAACTATAAAAAATACAGCTAAAACTGATTGAGGCAAGTTGCAGGATTCAAAAATTAGGGGACAAAATCTAAAATCCAGGATTAAATGGGGATTTCAAACAGAATAATTATACACGGGAATAAGTAACCATGAAAGACAATTGAAACAAACAGATGAGTTCAAGGAACAACTAACTATATGTATGTCTCGAGAAAGGAAGAATTGGGAGATATGATGGGAAGGTGACGTTGAGATCGGGTTGGACTAATGGACCTTTTCTTATTCCCAAAACTTTAAAACTGAAACAATTGATGTACATGGGCATTAAGCGCAACCAGAAAATGAAGATTGGCAGGATTCATGCAAGAGTGTTGCAGGGTTGCAGAATGCCAAATTTCCTGGTCTCTTTCCACACAATTTCCATCTGTTGAAAAATGTTGCGTTCCGTTTTTAAGTGAAAAATCTCAATTATTTCCTATTCAAAGAAGGTTTATTCTAGCCTTGGCAAACTTATGGCGAGACTTACCACCTTTGGATGATGTCTGACCTGAGGCAGAGGTTGAGGTTTGAACAGCGGCAGACTAACAGGCTGTTGCAGAGGTTGAAGTCTTGTTTCCACAGGCCCCAGAGAAGGCAGCACCGGACTGACTGGGGGACTCAGCTGAATAGGAGTTTTCCTCTCTTGCATTGTGTGTATATTTAATACAGAAGGCACTGTTGAGGAAGGCACTGAAGGCACAGTTTTTCTCTCTACAAAAACAAATGATTAAATTCTTAGTCTGAATCAGGAAAGGGGCAAAATTAATGTACGGCTAGCTTTTGCTTTTATTTAGAAGTGTCAAGTGTTTGGGCCAGGTCCCTAAGATTTTGACGAACAATAACTTGCATTTATATAGCATGTTTAAAGTTAGTAAAATATCCCAAGGTGTTTCACAGGAGCATCACTCAACAACATTTGACACATAAGGAGATATTAGGATAGAAGAGCTAAGTTTTAAGGAGGAGAGCCAGAGAGGTTTAGGGAGGGAATTCCAGAGCCAAGGCAGCTGAAGGGATGGCCCTAATGGTGGGGCAATTATAATTGGGGATGCACAAGAGGCAAGATGAGTGCAGAGATCTTGAAGGATTGTTAGGCTGGAAGAGAGTACAGAGACAGGGAGGGAAGAGGCCATGGAGGGATTTGAAAACAAGGATAAGAATTTTAAAATGAGGCATTTCCGGCCTGGGAGCCGATGTAGGTCAGCGAGCACAGGGTTGAACGCAATACATAAGCTGTCCTCCCCACTTTTAAGTGTCCACATTACAGTTTTTGGCTTGGGGCGGCCAAAAAAAACATCTTTTCACACTTTGGTCACTTTGCTTGGAAATACACAAGAATAATTAGAGTGACTTGTCGATTGACTTTCTCTCCCTCTCGGATGATTATTTTTTTATCTGGGAACACAAGTATCCTCTGTTCAGTACCTCAGCATGAAGTCAAGAGCAAGAGCAGGAGCTCTTATTGGAGAACATAGACACGTCAATATCCTAAAATTTGTACCTTTTAAATAGATATGTGAGGAAATGAGTTAGTCAACTACCGCCAAAGTGAGCTTGGACTAAGATACACTGTCGCTGCCCTTAATAGTTAGCAGTGATAAATCTCCCACTTCAGGTTCAATTTTGATGGGGATAAAATTCAGGTTCTATAAAAACTAGCATTTTAATTTAACACTGCAATACATAATCTTGGTCCTTCGGATAAGTGGAATTGCTTTTTAAGTCTGCAAAATTGTTTGGTCTGCATAAGAGAGACAGTTAAGAGTAGTCACCATTATTGGCTTGAATACTATGGATTGGTGAAAGATGTTTTAGCTTCCCCTCATTGGACTACCAAGGTATCAGATGATATTCCTCAACTTCTAAGTGACCTACCAACCGACCAGAGATCGTCATCACAGAAGGGTATTTTACTTCCTCCCTTATTCCAAAGTAAAATACATTAAATTGGCATGTAGCTTATCCTTCAAAAGGTTGCTCAAGATAATTCTTAAAACCCATATCAAACTCAAATTAATGCGAACTGAATTAGCTCAGCTAATATTTACCAAACAGAGAAACTTGCTTCAATTTAGGTACATCAGATCGGAGCTGACACTCAGGTAGTAGGTCTCCATTTAAAAATCTGCCTCACCCATAACTGTCCTGTTACATTTTGGCACATTCCTGGGTGGTGACTTAATTATGCTGCCAAACTTGGTACTAAGTGACAGCAATGCTAAAGATCATAGGTAAAAATAGCTACCTTTTTGAGTTGCACTCTGCAATGTTAGCATTTTGGTAATTCATCCGGTGTTCTAAATGACATAACATTGGACCCCCATAACTTGAGTTACAAGTGAGTCTGCATCATCCTAACAGTGAACCAATGTCACTGAACAATAGTAAGGATCACCATGCCAACAGACCTATATTTTGGCTTTGTGACTTAACACTTTTATTTCCTGAATGAAGTAAAAAAATGAGAGAAAATCCATTCAATATGGCTGAATTTCTGATGAGGCTTGTAAACAAGTTTATTTTTCCAGTAATGTTCAATGTAAAGGCCAAGATGGTAAATAACAAATGAAAAGAAAAAATGTTTTTGAATGCCGAGGACCTGAAATAAGATACTGAAAATGCTGGAAATACATTAGCAAGTCCGCCAACACTCTGAAAAAGGAACGATAAGTTAATGTTTTGGGCACAGCCCTTTTGTCAGTACCTGTACAATGAGTCTGAGCTAAGATATTAAAGGAGCTGGGATCACATAGGTGATGCTTAACTGCAGATTGCAAGGGAGCTGGGATTATATCGGGTAAGGTAGCATTGTGGTTATATTACTGGACTAAATAATCCGGAGACACGAGTAGCAGCTGGGGTAATTTAAATTCAGTCAATTAATAAATCTGGTATCAGTAATGGTGACCATAAAACAACTGGATTGTCGGAAAAACCCATCTGGTTCACTAATGTCCTTTAGTGAAATGAAATCTGCCGTGTTTACCTGGTCTGGCCTATATGTGACTCCAGACCCACATCAATGTGGTTGACTCTTAACTGGCCTCTGAAATGGCATAGCCACACTTGATCAGCTCCGTTGGGCAGGCCACATTGTTTGCATGCCATACACGAGACTCCAAAAGCGAGTGCTCTACTCGTAACTCCTTCACGGCAAACGAGCCAAAGGTGGGCAGAGGAAACGTTACAAGGACACCCTCAAAGCCTCCCTGATAAAATGCAACATCCCCACGGACACCTGGGAGTCCCTGGCCAAAGACTGCCCTAAGTGGAGGAAGTGCATCCAGGAGGGCACTGAGCACCTCAAGTCTCATCGCCGAGAGCATGCAGAAATCAATCGCAGGCAGTGGAAATAACATGCAGCAAACCAGTCCCACCCACCCTTTCCCTCAACGACTATTTGTCCCACCTGTGACAGGGACTGTGGTTCTCGTATTGCACTGTTCAGCCACCTAAGGACTCATTTTTAGAGTGGAAGCAAGTCTTCCTCGATTCTGAGGGACTGCCTATGATGATGATGATGATGCCCTCTGAAATGGCCTAGCAAGCCACTTAGTTATACCAAACTGTTACAACAAAGTTAGCACTGTGGAGTACCTTCACCACATGGACTGCATCAGTTCAAGAACATGGCAAACCACCATCTCAAGGGCAATTTGGGATGGGCAATAAATGCCAGCCATGCACACATCCCGCGAACAAATAAATTAAAAAAAAATATGGGTGATGTTTAACTGCAAGGGAATAGTGGCTTTTTAAAACTGTGCAAAATCATTTTGTTTCAAAGCACAGATCTTAAACATTACTCATTTCCAAATCTTTTCTGTGAAGACCAAAATAAAACCAAAACATAACAAATGCCCATCACATCTCAGAAACATTTTGAAGTATTTTGCACAATAAATTATTTTGAAGTTCTCTGCTTCTTTGAAATGCAATTACATTACTATGTAGGCAAGCAAGGCAGTAATCTATGCATAGCAGGATCCCACAAAAAGCCATCCCATGAATGACTCATTAATTTTTTTTCAGAGCAATGTTGACCAGGACACTGGGAGAACTCTTTGCTTTTCTTCAAATAAGACCATGGGATCTTCAGGGTATAATGTTGGGGCTATCAGGGTGCAATCTTAGTTCCCTCAGATGATGTTGTAGCATGTCTCCATTGTTGTGTCTTCTGCGAGAGAGAGGCTCTTCCTGAACATGGAGATGGAGCCTTATTTTAATATTTCAGCAAAGGTTCAGCAACTTGTTTGGTTCTGCACAGGAGTGTCAGCCTTGGGTTCAAGTTCTGGAGCAGGGGCACAGGAGTGTCAGCCTCGGGTTTAAGTACTGGAGGGAGGCTTGAAGTTACAGACCCAGAGACAAAATTGCAACCAATTGAGCCAGGCTAAAAAGATCCCCAGCAATTTTATTTTAACAAATGAATAAAGCACGGAGGTGGAATCTATTGTCACTCAATGGTAAAGGAAACCACTTATAAACAAGTTCCTAAACTTTCACTCACCCGGATTCTGTATGGATTCAATAATCATTCTATAGTTGCTCTTGTTCACACTGAGGCCTCCCATAACATCCTCGATCCTCCACAGGTCCTTTCTTATTTGTTCTTGATCCTGGATCCAGAAAAAGTAATTAATTTACAATTTCGAAGTACACAAAGCAACCCTTGGGGTTGGGCACAGGCACTAAGGAAGAGGATGGTAACAAAATATCAGTAGAAGCGGAGATGTTAGAGGTAATGGATGGGATGAAAATTGATAGGCAGGATGTACTGGAAAGGCTGGATATGCTTCGAGTGGATAAGTCACCTGGTCCAGATGGGCTGGCATCTCAGGTTGCTGAGGGAAGTGGGGGTGGAGATAGCAGAAGGGCATGTCATAATTTGCCAATCTTCCCTAGATGTGGGGAAGGTTCCAGAGGATTGAAAAGTGCCACATGTGCCACCCTGGTTCAAGAAAGGGTGTAAGGACAATCCTAGCAACTACAGGCCAGTCAGTTTAACAATCAATGGTGGGTAAGGTTTCAGAAACAATAATCAGGGAAAAAATTAAGAGGCACTTGGAGAGGTTTAGGTTAATTAAGGAGAGCCAGCACGGATTTGTAAAAGGCAGATCGTGTTTGACTAATCTAATTGAATTTTTTGTATGGCTCAGAGATGTGGACCATATACAGCAGACACCTCAAATCACTGGAGAAATACCACCAACGATGCCTCCACAAGATCCTGCAAATCCCCTGGGAGGACAGACGCACCAACGTCAGTGTTCTCGATCAGGCCAACATCCCCAGCATCAAAACACTGACCACACTCGACCAGCTCCGCTGGGCAGGCCACATCATCCGCATGCTGGACACAAGACTTCCAAAGCAAGCGCTCGACTCGGATCTCCTACACAGCAAGTGAGCCCCAGGTGGGCAGAGGAAACATTTCAAGGACACCCTCAAAGCCTCCCTGATAAAATGCAACATCCCCACCGACACCTGGGAGTCCCTGAGCAAAGACCGTCCTAAATGGAGGAAGAGCATCCGGGAGGGCGCTGAGCACCTCGAGTCCCGTCGCCGAGAGTATGCAGAAAACAAGTGTAGGCAGCAGAAAAAGCGTGCGGCAAATCAGACTCCCCACCCACCCTTTCCTCCAATGACTCTGTCCCACCTGCGACAGAGACTGTGATTCCCGAATTGGACTGTGCATTAACCTGAGAACTCACTTTTGAAGTGGAAGCAAGTTTCCTCGATTTCGAGGGACTGCCTATGATGATGATGAATTTTTTGATGAAGTAACAGAGAAGGTCGATGAAGGGAATGCAGTGGATTTTGTCTGTGTGGCTGTTAAGAAAACATTTGATAAAGTACCACATAAAAGGCTGGTTAACATAATTGAGGCTCATGGAATAGGAGGGTCAGTGTCAGCTTGGCTAAGAAATTGGCCTAAGGACAGAAAACAGCGAGTCGTGGTAAATGGTTGTTATTCAACAACAACAACTTGCATTTGTCTACGTGAGGAAGAACTTTTTTACGCAGCGAGTGGTAGTGATCTGAAACTCGCTGCCGACGAGGGGGGTGGAAGCGGAGACGATCAACGATTTCAAAAGGAAATTGGATAGGCACTTGAGGGAAATAAACTTGCCTGGCTACGGAGATAGAGCAGTGGAATGGGACTGACTGCATTGCTCTAGAGAGAGCTGGCATGGACTCAATGGGCCGAATGGCCTCCTTCTGTGCCGTATTGACTCTATGACCAGAGATTGAGAATAATCTTTAGTCTGGAATTCTATCAGTACAAGGCAACTAACTGACATTTAAAGGAGCTGCACAACACAGCCATGGATAATGAAAATAGGATCAAAATGTCAACTTTGTTAACAATTTGATGTTACCTAGAGCTGGAAAGTGGGATTAGGCTGGATAGCCTCTTGTTGGCCGGCACGGACACGATGGGCCGAAATGGCCTCCTTCCCTGCTGTAAACTTCTATGATTCTATGTGGTAGAAGATCAGCCATGATTGAACTGGCAGGGCAGGCTTGAAGGGCCGAATGTTTATGATGTTCTTATGGATCAAAAATTATAAAACTAGAAGTGCTCTTCGAGGACAACCTAATCAAGACTAAACACATTGGAGGTCATTTTGAAGTCATGAAGGCTTTTGGCACAGGAGCAGAACAGACACTGATAACAGTAACATTCAGCTCAAATCCTGAGTTCTTAAAGGGTCTGAAGCTGTTTGGCTTTTATTAATTTTCCAGTACATTTTTTAAGAACTGACTCACTATTAATTTTTGTTAGCATTTTATAAAATATTTTTTCGAGACTTTATTTTTCTTTCTCCTAACAATACATAGGCCTTGAAAATCCAATAGCCCAATATTAGCTGTTACCTTCAAGTCACACCCACAGCTGCTCTCCAGCACTGACTCCTCTGCAGTTTGCAAGGTCAGTGAGAGGACATTGAATCTCAATGGGCCTGGGCAAGTGCCCGCATCACCAGTGCCTGCCTGTCCCGTGTAGCTGGATATGACACCTGCCACAATTGTGTGGGGAAGGGGTTGCCACCAATGTTCCCACTAAGCTGCATGGCCGTGCCGTGGCCTGGAGGCCCCGCGCTGGGCGCTCACCGGCGTTTATACGGAAGTAACATGCATGAGCGAAAATGTGGATGGGCCAGTTAAAGAGACCGCGCACAAAAATAGATTGAGAGGGAACATTGGTTGGTTGCCACCTGCGCCCCCGGCCCTGCCCCCCCCCCCCCCCCCGCCTCCATGACCCCCAATGAATGTTCCCTCAGGCCCTTATTCTTTGGGGGGGGGGGTCTATCCTCCTCTTTGCTCCCCCAGCAGTGGGGCCCATTAATGGAAAATCTATGGAGTCTGGCCAAGTGAGAAGCAAGCGAGCATTACACATGATGCAGTCAGATTCTGCAGCTTTTGTCTCCTAATCTAATTTATTCTTTTCCAAGAACTCAAAACCATAGAATTCCTAACTTCCAGCCACAATCTACATGCTTTTAAAAACTAAACGTGGCATTTACTTATCACTTACTTCTTAAATGAGCTAATCTTTATCTATCCTTTTTCAAACTTATAGTGTTGTCCTGCACTTAGCACTAAGCTGATTACCTCAATAAAACACAACTCCTTCGCAATGAACTTACCTGGGGGCTTGATACGGTTTTCACGTGTTCTAGGATTGCTTCCTTGAGCTGGTTCACCTCATTTTCTGTTTGTTCATATTCTTTCCATGCATTCTCCAGCTCCTACACAGAAGTGATACACGAGTTTATTTAGTTCCACAGTGTAGTTAATGGAAAAAATTACGTTTATTGACTTATCACACAAGGTAATGTGAACATAGAAATACACAGAACTGCAATGCATTGATCCAATCCCAAAGTTTGAAAACATACCATAGATTATTTTAACTATAGCTTTCTCTGTCTCATATGTATTCAGTTCCCTCTGCAGTTTGCTGACACTATCTGCATGACTGTCCTTATTATTTGCAAAAAGGAATGCTTAAATCCTTACAGAAATGGTCAGAACAAACATCGATACCACCCTTAATGATCATCATCATCATAGGCAGTCCCTCAGAATCAAGGAAGACTTGCTTCCACTCTTAAAATGAGTCCATATGTGGCTGAACAGTCCAATACGAGAGAACCAATCGAACAGATCACTGATGTGATCACAGGAGGTGAAGGCAGCATTCACAGCTCTGATCTTGTCCTCATCCAATGTCAACAGTGAAATCCTTCCTAGCCCAATAGTTCTGAGAATTGCCCAACAGGGTATTGGTGAGACCACACCTAGAGTATTGCATAGAGTTTTGGTCTCCTTATTTGAGGGGGGATATACTTGCATTGGAGGCAGTTCAGAAAAGGTTAACTAGGTTGATTCCTGAGATGTAGAGGTTGACATGAAGAAAGGTTGAGCAGGTTGGGCCTATACACATTGGAGCTTAGAAGAATGATAGGTGATCTTATTGAAACATATAAAGATATTGAGGGAGCTCGAAAAGGTAGTTGTAGAGAGGATGTTTCCCCTCATGGGGGAATCTAGAACTAGGGGGCATAGTTTCAAAATAAAACTGAGAATAAACTCATTTAAAACTGAGATGAGGAGGAATTTCTTCTCTCAGAGGGTTGTAAATCTGTGGAATTCTCTGCCCCGGAGAGATGTGGAGGCTGGGTCATTGAATATATTTAAGATGGAAAGAGACAGATTTTTTAAACCATAAGGGAGTGAAGAGTTATGGGGAGCGGGCAGGGAAGTGGAGCTGAGCCCAAGATCAGATCAGCCATGATCTTATTGAATGGCGGAGCAGGCTCGAGGGGCCAAATGGCCTACTCCTGCTCCTATTTCTTATGATCTTACGTAGAAATCCAGTATCTTAGCACAGATCAGGGAATAAACATGAGACTTTATAGCTCAGTTCCAGCCAGCTTCAAATGCTTGACCTTGTGATGCAATCCATATATTCACTATCGTTGGGGCTTCTTCGAGCTCTAATCTTCCACTAATTTCCCAGAGAGTGTGCAATTTTTAATTCAAAAGACAAGTAAAAAGTTTCACCTGAAAAGTTTGCTAATCCATACTTAAGATTTCCGGTTCAACGAAAACTTTGCTAATTCTGTGAGTGCATTCGACCTTGGAGAAATCACTGCTACTCAACACTATTGGTCAATCATTTTTAATGTAATTTAACCCAAAGAATGGTTATTTTATAACAAATTAAAACTGAATGCAGAGCTCAGTGGTTTAGATGCAGTGTTGGGCCACCATCATACACCTCAGAGTCGGGGCAGACCTGTGTTGACAGGGACCTGAAGGTGGTCTTCTGCCTGCCTTCGGACACATCCTATCGGCTGCGGCCGTTTCGTGGACAAAATGGATTGGGGAGCAAACAGAATGAATTTAGCCCTTTACAAAGACCAGCTGTACTTCAACATTCAGATCCTGCAACATTCTTCTGATAACTAAACATCACTATTTGAATAAAATGACTCCAAACATTTGGCCTCAAAGGGAGTGAATCACTTCCCCTAAAGATGATGCACAACTATGACAACAACTCAGAACACCTGCTACCACAGCGGCAACAGTATCTGGGCATCACTCAGGGTACGTACTGAGACTGCAGCTACTGATCTGCTGGCTGTGATGAAGGGAAGACCTTTGTTACGCTGCAGAAGAACTGCAGTCTGACCAGAAACTCTGCTCTTTCGGTCATCAATTTTTACGGTCAGGACAGCAGGAGGAAACATCCACTTTTTCCATAAGATTAGAGATTCTATAAAACGTTTTAAAATTCCTCAGAGTATCCAGGCTGCATGAGCACCTGTAAAATGTGGCTTCACACCAGACTGAAGTTATACAGCAGTCAGTGGAAGATGAAACCAATAGGAAACAGTCCAGTGGAGGAGGTGTCACACTGCTTGGCTTCTGTGCACTCTTGGGTCAGACACTGAAGTCATACTGCTACCTTTGCAGTCAACTGATTATTGAGAAGATCTGATATTTTGAGAGTTTTTTTTTCTAAGATTAGAGAATACAAGCTACCCCCATAACTGGTTAAGTGGCGTGATGTGAATTATGTAGAAAGCACTTACAGTGCAAACTTTTGAAATCTCCGCTCTGATCTGGACGAGGTCCTCTTGCAAAAGCCGCTGCTGATAGACAATCTTCTCAGTATGGGTTGGCTGTCCTTTGTATTGATCCAGTTGCCTGTGCGTTACCTCCAGCACAGATTCAAGCTTGTCCTGAAGGGACATGACAAATTAGAACTTGCAGCAATCATTGTCAGCTCAGTAATACCCAGTGAAACAAAGGGTGCTGTTATTTCTGACATCCCTGTGAACCAGGTTTCCATTTCAGATACACTATTGAACAGACATTTTGGAGGGAAATGTGGAGATGAGCAGTGATTGATCCGCTGGCAGCGCCCAAGGACATAGTGATGGGTAGGATAAGTAGGATGGGAAGGAGGTTGGCACCGAGCAGCTGGAAGGTCGGCGAGACAGGAGGATGGGGTAGTTGGGTTGCTGCTCATAAGGCTATAGTGACAGGAGCTATGACGGGCCCATTGGAGAAATGCAGGCAGCAGTACATAGGGTAGCTGAGGACTTATTCAAAGAGGATTCAAGCCTGGAAAGGTGATAGGAGAATAGGAAGACAGAGGGTTGGGGTAGCAGTTGGAGGGGTGCAAAGTCTCTGAGCGGGGAGAAAGGAAATTGATTCCGGGGATGAGGGGGTTGACTTATGAGGAAGGTTGAGTAGGTTGGGCCTCTACTCATTGGAATTCAGAAGAATGAGAGGTGATCTTGTCAAAACGTATAAGATTATGCTTGACAAGGTGGATGCTGTCATGTATTCAACCAGCATTGTAACCAATGTATAAACTGACCTAAGTTGTACACTGTGAGAACAATGACCACTAGGTGGGAGACACTCCTAACCTGGGCCTTCAGGTATAAAAGGGGAAGCTCCACCCACCTTCATCACTTGGAGTGCAAAGGAATAAAGGACAGGTCACAGACCTCCTCTCAAGCATGGGCCTCATGTGCATTGATACTGTATAGTAAGGATGTATCAGATGCAGAGAGGATGTTTCCACTGATAGGGGAGACTAGAACTAGAGGGCATGATCTTAGAATAAGGGGCCGCCCATTTAAAATTGAGATGAGGAGAAATTTCTTCTCTCAGAAAGTTGTAAATCTGTGGAATTCGCTGCCTCAGAGAGCTGTGGAGGCTGGGACACTGAATAAATTTAAGACAGAAGTAGACAGTTTCTTAACCGATAAGGGAATAAGGAGTTATGGAAAGTGGGCGGGGAAGTGGAGCCGAGTCCATGATTGGATCAGCCATGATCGTATTAAATGGCAGAGCAGGCTCGAGGGGCCGTTTGGCCTACTCCTATTTCTTATATTCTTATGAAAGATGGCATGACTGATTGACAGGAAGATTAAGAGACAGGAAAGAAGCATCCAAGAGGGAGGAAAAGGGGACATAAAGGTAACAGGCTTGGGTCTATAATGGCAGCCAAATATGCACGTGACTGGACACAGAGGGAGTTTGGGTTACCCGAGCATGGCAGAGATTAGATGAGATGTGTCTTGGCTGTAAACAGAGGATCTTGCCCCTTCACTCCAGTGGCTTGTTTGAAATGGATCAAAAATTGTTACACTCAGTACAATATTTAAGTAACCAACTGTTAACCCACAGGTGCATAACTTGGATCAACAGCCTCACCAAATATTAAAGCATTCTCCAAATCAAGGCTCACAAATCCAACAGCAGTTGTCCTTTTTATTTAAAAACAGAGACTCCTAGTATGGATCCATTGCGGAAAGTCACCAATCCTCGGTCTGTGCTCATTCCCTGATGATGTACTGGCAAAAGGCACCAATTTCCGGTCCGTGCCGAGTCAGAATGGTTTTGTGATTTAAGCAGTTATGGTTCATACAAGTATCTCTAATCCTTTCCCGATTCCATTTGCTTGGACTCTTGCATTCTAACTAACAGCACAATGAAACATAGCAATTCACCTTTAAGATTCCAGCATCAGCTTTCCTCAGCTGCTGCTCACCAATGGGGCAGTGTTGCTTTGTTCTATCCTCTCGGGAGCAGGCGGGTAAATTAAGCGAAAACCAGCAGCACAAACTAGTCTGTTTTTAAGCTCCAGAGCAGAGCCCTGCCCTGACTTTGTCTGACATCCATGCATGTTCAGCATCAGTTTTTGCAGTGGCTAAGATGGCAAACTCTTTTTTTTTTAAAGCTATTCACAAGATAGCTTCTGCATGTGTCCCTGTTCTCATAACTTAGATCCCTGACACTAGGAATCTGCCTTGTGACACTTCTCTGCTCTGCCTCCAGTGCTTGACTGTCCATGGCAGAACAGAAGGAGGCTGTGGGTTTGTCCAAAAAGGCATTCAAGTAACAGTTTCAGTAAATCTTATCGTGATTCAGTGACCCTCCAAAACATGCCACACTGTTCTAGTTAGCGGGCTAAATATAACTTTTCAACCTGGTCAGCTCCATCTCATGAAGAATCAGCTCACTCCCTATCGCACTCCCTCAGCAGATCTTTCTAACAGGGAGAGAAAGTTGTCAGAATCATTGCTCCATCTATGTTATCACTTCCTAGTGGATCATATTCTGCTTTATAAATTGTGCTGCTTTCCGAGTCGTTCATTGGGTAAGTGTATCACGCGATACACTGACTAGGAAGGCCTTCGGTTCCATCACCGATTTGAGCCAAGTTACCCAATCTCAGTTCAAGCAGCAATTCCTCTCAACACCCCTGCTCTATTGAATCTGCTGGAAAGTACACGTGTGGATATTGGGTAACAAGAGTGGAACTCCTTACAGTCAAACAGCTGCTGGCTGCACTATGTATGCTTATAAATGAAGAATAGCCACTTAGGTAATGTACTGAAAAGCAGCTGGTACCCTTGAATGGAATCTTACCTCTTTTACTGAAAGCAGTGATTCAAAGTAAGTAAAGATGAGCCAAATAAAATGGCTGTGTTATGTATTTAACCCTTTGTAACCTGCATCACACCTGTCCACCAGAGGGCCGACCTGTTGGAGTCCCAAGGGATCCCAGCATCCCTTGGGAGCACAGTATATAAGCAGGCCACCCACGAGGTACCTGCACTCTGGAACCTTAATAAAGGAGCTAAGGTCACACTTGCTCATGGCACACAGTACTCGGTCTGATCATTTATTATGAGCGTAACAATTGGCGACGAGTTAATGAACAACCGCGCGAAAATGCAAAGAACAGTCGGCATCCTGGAGAAGTTCTCAGAGGGGAACGATTGGTGGAGAGACTCGACCAATACTTCGCGGCCAACGAGCTGGAAGGGGACGAGAACGCGACCAAACGAAGGGCTATCCTCCTAACTGTCTGTGGGGCAACAACCTATGGCCTCCAGAAGAATCTCCTGGCCCCGGCTAAACCAACAGAGAAATCCTACGAAGAACTGTGTATGCTGGTCCGGGAGCACCTAAATCCAAAGGAAAGCATTTTGATGGCGAGATATCGGTTCGACACGTGTCAACGATCGGAAGGCCAGGAAGTGGCGAGCTACATCGCCGAACTAAGGCGTCCTGCAGGACATTGAGAGTTTGAGAGATTGAGAGTTTGAGAGATTCCTAGAACAAATGCTCAAAGACTTTTTTGTACTGGGCATTGGACACGAGATAATCCTTCGCAAACTGTTGACTACAGAAACTCAGAATCGGAGTAAAGCCGTAATGATAGCCCAGCATTTGTGTGTAACAGCGACAACACCAACAGATTTCGCAGAACAAAGAAGTTTCGGCCAGAACTGTGCATAAAGTAACGTTGGTTTTGAGCAGAAATGTACCGGGCAGAAGGTACACGCCGGCTGCTGTGGCCCGATCTCAATTGACCCAGAGTCCGCCATCATCTGTTAATGCGAGGCAGTTAACACCCTGTTGGCGCTGCGGGGGTGATCATCGGCCCCATCAATGCCGCTTTAAGCACGATGCGTGCAATGGCTGCAGAACAATGAGGACCCCTCCAACGAATGTGCAGGTGAGCTGCAAACCACCACGATGCAGAGGAAGATCGATCCACAGTGGATCAGATGGAATTGGAAACTTGTACGGAGGAGGCAGAAGTGTACGGGGTACACACGTTCACGACGAAATGCCCCCCAATAATGTTTAAATTTGAACTGAACAGTATTCCAGTGTCTATGGAGCTGGACATGGGGGCAAGTCATTCCATAATGAGCAAAACGGTCTTCGACAGGCTGTGGGGAAAGGAGGCACACAGGCCCAAGCTCAGCTCTATTTACACCAACTAAGGACTTACACCAAGGAACTAATCCCTGTAATTGGCAGTGCTGAAGTCAAAGTCTCCTGTGATGGAGCAGTACACGAACTCCCGCTGTGGATTGTGCCAGGGGATGGCCCCACGTTGTTTGGCAGAAGCTGGCTGGGAAAAATCCACTGGAACTGGGACGACATCCGAGCGCTCTCGTCCATCAACAACACTGCATGTAACCCAGGTTCTAAGCAAATTCCCTTTGTTATTTGAGCCAGGCATTGGAAGCTTCTTGGGGGCAAAAGTGCAGATCCACTTGGTTCCCGGTATGCCACAAGGCTCGGGCGGTACCATACATGATGCGTGAAAAAGTGGAAATCGAGCTGGACAGACTGTAACGCAAAGGCATCATCGCGCCGGTGGAATTCAATGACTGGGCCAGTCTGATTGCTCTGGTACTCAAGGAGGACGGTATGGTTAGAATTTGCGGGGACTATAAAGTAACGATTAATCGTTTTTCGTTGCAGGACCAGTGCCCGCTACCCAATGCAGATGACCTATTCGCGATCCTGGCTGGAGGGAAGACATTCACCAAGCTGGACCTGACCTCGGCCTGCATGACGCAGGAGCTGGAGGAATCTTCGAAAGGCCTCACCTGCATCAACATGCACAAAGGTCTGTTTAGCTACAACCGGTGCCCGTTCGGGATTCGGTCGGCCGCAGCAATCTTCCAGCGGAACATGGAGAGCCTGCTAAAGTCGGTTCCTTGTACAGTGGTCTTCCAGGACGACATATTGGTTACAGGTCGGGACATCATGGAGCACTTGAAGAATCTGGAGGAGGTTCTTAGTCGATTGGATCGCGTGGGGCTCAGGTTGAAACGTTCGAAGCGTGTTTTCCTGGCCCAGGACGTCGAATTCTTAGGAAGAGAGAATCGCAGCAGACGGCATCAGACCCACCGACACCAAGACGGAGACCATCATGAACGCGCCACGACCACAGAACGTGACGGAGCTGCGGTCATCCCCAGGACTCCTCAGCTACTTCGGTAATTTCCTACCTGGGTTAAGCACCCTGCTAGAACCCCTACATGTGCTACTGCGCAAAGGAGACAACTGGGTATGGGGGAATTCACAAGAGGCTGCCTTTAGGAAAGCCAGAAATTTATTGTGCTCTAACAAACTGCTTGTACTGGACAACCCATGTAAACGATTGGTGTTAGCTTGCAGTGCGTCATCATACGGGGTTGGGTGTGTGTTACAACAGGCTAATGAATTGAGAATTTTGCAACCGGTTGCGTATGCATCCAGGAGTTTGTCCAAGGCCGAAAGAGAGGCTCTGGCGTGCGTTTACGGGGTAAAAAAAAATGCACCAGTACTTATTTGGCCTCAAGTTCGAGCTTGAAACTGACCGCAAACCGCTCATATCGCTATTCTCGGAGAGTAAAGGGATTAATACCAATGCCTCTGCCCGCATTCAAAGATGGGCGCTCATGCTGTCGGCATACAACTATGTAATCCGCCACAGACCGGGCACAGAGAACTGCGCAGATGCTCTCATTCGGCTACCATTGCCCACCACCGGGGTGGAAATGGCACAGCCAGCGGACTAGCTCATGGTCATGGAGTCATTTGAGAATGAGAAATTCCCTATTACTGCCCACCAGATCAGGACCTGGACCAGCCAGGATCCTTTACTGTCCCTGGTAAAAAGCTGTGTCCTCCATGGGAGCTGGTCCAGTGTCCCAGTGGAGATGCAGGAAGCGATTAAGCCGTTCCACAGATGCAAAGATGAGCTGTCCCTGCAGACAGACTGTTTTTTGTGGAGCAATCGCGTAGTCTTGCCCAAGAAAGGCAGAGACATATTCATTTGCGAACTGCACAACACCCACCCAGGCATCGTGATGATGAAAGCCAGAGCCAGATCCCACGTATGGTGCCTGGCGTCGACTCAGATTTAGAGTCATGTGTAACCCAGTGCAACACTTGCTCTCAATTGAGCAATGCACCCAGAGGGGCACTGCTAAGTTTGTGGTCCTGGCCATCCAAACTGTGGTCAAGGATCCATGTATACTATGCGGGCCCATTCCTAGGCAAAATGTTTTTGGTTGTTGTGGATACTTACTCAAAAGTTGACTGAATGTGTAATAATGTCTGCAAGCACGTCCACGGCCACCATTGAAAGTCTACGAGCTATGTTTGCCACGCTGAATTCAAAGAATTCATGACCCACAACGGGATCAAACACATCACATCTGCGCCGTTCAAGCCCGCATCCAATGGCTAGGCAGAACGGGCAGTTCAGACCATCAAGCAAAGCTTGAAATGCGTGTCGGAAGGCTCCCTGCAGACCCGGTTGTCCCGAGTACTGCTCAGCGACCGCACCAGGTCCTACTCACTCAACCAGCTGAGCTGCTCATGAAAAGGACGCTTAAAACAAGGCTCTCTGGTCCACCCTGATCTACATGATCACATGGAGGACAAGCGGCATCAACAAAGTGTGTACCATGACCGCGCAAACTTGTCACACGATATTGAAATCAATGATCCTGTGTTTGTGCTCAGTTATGGACATGGTCCCAACTGACTCGCTGGCACAGTCACAGCCAAAGAGAGTTATAGGGATTTCAGGTCAAACTGACCAATGGACAAACGCACAGAAAACACTTGGACCAAATTAAACTGCGGTTCACCAACAGTTACGTATAACCTGAAGAGAACACCACCAACTTTGACCTTCCAACACATACACAAGTGGCAACTGACATCAGAGTTGACCACGAAACAGAACTCATCATCCCCAACAGCCCAATGAAGAACTGACCAACCCAACCGAGATGATCGACAAGGGAGTGCAAAGCCCCAGTTCGTCTCACCTTGCAAATAAGTGTACTGTTGACTTTGCAAGGAAGTGATGTTTTGTATTTAACCCCTTGTAACCTGCATCACATCTGTCCACTAGAGGGCCTACTTGTTGGAGTCCCAAGGGATCCCAGCATCCCTTGGGAGCACAATATATAAGCAGTCCACCCACAAGGCACCTGCACTCTGGAATTAGAATAAAGGAGCTAAGGTCACACTTGCTCATTACACACAGTACTCAGCCTGACCACTTATTATGAGCGTAACATGCTACATTCAGATTTCATTTTTAAAAACAGTTCCTTGGGGCCTGAGACTTGCTCTGAAGACATGTGTCTGGCACTGCAACAATTAAGCTGCATTAATCTGAAGTGAGTCCTTGTTGAACAGAGCTTATTGCGTACCTGATATATTGTTGCTGACTATGGCATTTCTGCTGAAGTGTAATAAACAAATTGCAAAACTATCTTGATCACCCTGCTGTGCATTTCCAGCTTTATGTGTTTTATTACTAGATTGATTCCTGGGATGAGAGAGCTGTCCTACGAGAAGAGATTGAGTAGAATGGGCCTATATTCGCTGGAGTTCAGAAGAATGAGGGGTGATCTCATTGAAGTGTATAAAATTCTTAGAGGGCTTGACAGGGTAGATGCGAAGAGGCTGTATCCCCTGGCTGGAGAGTCTAGAACAAGGGGTCATGTCTCAGGATAAGGAGTCAGTCATTTAGGACTGAGATGAGGAGAAATATCTCCACTCAGAGGATTGTGAATCTTTGGAATTCACTACTCCAAATGGCAGTGGATGCTCAGACATTGAATATAGTCAAGACGGAGATCGATTGACCTTTAGGCACGAAGGGAATCAAGCCCGTTTGGTGGCTGGTGAGCAACGGCCACCGCACATTAAAGAAATTCATGCACAGACATCTTCCACCCTTCAATATGCATGTAACCGAGACTCCAGGATGGTATGTTGCCTCCCTGGTGCAAGGGTCAAGGATGTCTCAGAGCGGGTGCAGGACATTCTGAAATGGGAGGGTGAACAGGCAGTTGTCGTGGTGCATATAGGTACCAAAGATATAGATAAAAAACGAGATGAAGTCCTACGAGGTGAATTTAGGGAGCTAGGAGCTAAATGAAAAAGTAGGACCTCAAAAGTAGTAATCTCAGGATTGCAACCAGTGCCACGTGCTAATCAGAGTAGGAATCGCAGGATAGCTGAGATGAATACGTGGCTTGAGCAGTGGTGCAGCAGGGAGGGATTCAAATTCCTGGGACATTGGAACCGGTTCTGGGGGAGGTGGGACCAGTACAAACCGGACGGTCTCCACCAGGGTAGGACCGGAACCAATATTCCAGGGGGAGTGTTTGCTAGTGCTGTTGGGGAGGAGTTAAACTAATATGGCAGGGGGAAGGTAACCTATGCAGGGAGACAGGGAAATAAAAAGGAGACAGAAGCAAAATATAGAAAGGAGAATAGTAAAAGTGGAGAGCAGAGAAACCCAAGGGAAAAAACAAAAAGGGCCACATTACAGAAAAATTCTAAAGGGGCAAAGTGTATTAAAAAGACAAGCCTGAAGGCTCTGTGCCTCAATGCGAGGAGTATTCGAAATGTGGATGAATTAACTGCGCAGATAGCAGTTAACGGATACGATGTGATTGGCATCACGGAGACATGGCTCCAGGGGGAACAAGGCTGGGAACTCAACATCCAAGGGTATTCAGCATTTAGGAAGGATAGACAGAAAGGAAAAGGAGGCGGGGTGGCGTTGCTGGTTAAAGAGGAAATCAATGCAATTGTAAGGAAGGACATTAGCCTGGATAATGTGGAATCGGTATGGGTGGAGCTGCAGAATTCCAAAGGTCAGAAAACGTTAGTGGGTATTGTGTATAGACCACCAAATAGTAGTAGTGAGGTTGGGGACAGCATCAAACAAGAAATAAGGGATGTGTGCAATAAAGGTACAGCAGTAATCATGGGCGACTTTAATCTACACATTGATTGGACTAACCTAACTGGTAGCAATGCGGTGGAGGAGGATTTCCTGGAGTGTATTAGGGATGGTTTTCTAGACCAATATGTCGAGGAACCAACCAGGGAGCTGGCCATCCTAGACTGGGTGATGTGTAATGAGAAGGGACTAATTAGCAATCTTGTTGTGCGAGGCCCCTTGGGGAAAAGTGACCATAATATGGTAGAATTCCTTATTAAGATGAAGATTGACAAAGTTAATTCAGAAACTAGGGTCCTGAACTTAAGGAAAGGTAACTTCGACGGTCTGAGGCGTGAATTGGCTAGAATATACTGGCAAACGATACTAAAAGGGTTGACGGTGGATAAGCAATGGCATGAACTTCAGCAAATGTACATCCCTGTCTGGAGTAAAAATAAAACTGGGAAGGTGGCTCAACCATGGCTAACAAAGGAAATTAATGATAGTGTTAAAACCAAGGATGAGGCATATAAATTGGCTAGAAAAAGCAACAAACCTGAGGACTGGGAGAAATTTAGAATTCAGAGGAGGACTAAGGGTTTAATTAAGAAGGGGAAAATAGAGTACGAGAGGAAGCTTGCAGAGAATATAAAAACTGACTGCAAAAGCTTCTATAAATATGTGAAGAGAAAAAGATTAGTAAAGACAAACATAGGTCCCTTGCAGTTGGATTCAGGTGAAATTATAATGGGGAACAAAGAAATGGCAGACCAATTGAACCAATACTTCGATTCTGTCTTCACGAAGGAAGATACAAATAACCTTCCGAAAGTACTAGGGGACAGTGGGTTTAATGAGGAGGAGGAACTTAAGGATATCCTTATTAGGCGGGAAATTGTGTTGGGAAAATTGATGGGATTGAAGGCCAATAAATCCCCGGGGCCTGATAGTCTGCATCCCAGAATGTTCAAGGAAGTGGCCCCAGAAATAGTGGATGCATTGTTGATCATTTTCCAACAGTCTATCGACTCTGGATCAGTTCCCATGGACTGGAGGGTAGCTAATGTAACACCACTTTTTTTTTTTTTTTTTTTAAAAAGGAGGGAGAGAAAACAGGTAAATTATAGACCGGTTGGCTTGACATCAGTAGTGGGGAAAATGTTGGAATCGATCATGAAGGACGAAATAGCAGCACATTTGGAAAACGGTGACAGGATCGGATCAAGTCAGCATGGATTTATGAAAGGGAAATCGTGCTCAACGAATCTTCTGGAATTTTTTGAGGATGTAACTTGCAGAGTGGACAAGGGAGAACCAGTGGATGTGGTGTATTTGGACTTTCAGAAGGCTTTTGACAAGGTCCTGCACAAGAGATTGTTGTGCAAAATCAAAGCACATGGTATTGGGGGTAAGAAACTGACGTGGATAGGGAACAGGTTGGCAAATAGGAAGCAGAGAGTCGGGATAAATGGGTCCTTTTCAGAATGGCAGGCAGTGACTAGTGGGGTGCCGCAGGGCTCAGTGCTGGGACCCCAGCTCTTTACAATATACATTAACGATTTGGATGAAGGAACAGAGTGAAATATCTCAATTGAACAAGTACTTTGGTTCGGTATTCACTAAGGAGGATACAAACAACCTTCCGGATATAAAAGGGGTCAGAGGGTCTAGTAAGGAAGAGGAACTGAGGGAAATCTTTATTAGTCGGGAAATTGTGTTGGGGAAATTGATGGGATTGAAGGCAGATAAATCCCCAGGGCCTGATGGCCTGCATCCTAGAGTACTTAAGGAGGTGGCCTTGGAAATAGCGGATGCATTGACAGTCATTTTCCAACATTCCATTGACTCTGGATCAGTTCCTATGGAGTGGAGGGTAGCCAATGTAACCCCACTTTTTAAAAAAGGAGGGAGAGAGAAAACAGGGAATTATAGACCGGTCAGCCTGACCTCAGTAGTGGGTAAAATGATGGAATCAATTATTAAGGATGTCATAGCAGTGCATCTGGAAAATGGTGACATGATAGGTCCAAGTCAGCATGGATTTGTGAAAGGGAAATCATGCTTGACAAATCTTCTGGAATTTTTTGAGGATGTTTCCAGTAAAGTGGACAAAGGAGAACCAGTTGATGTGGTATATTTGGACTTTCAGAAGGCTTTCGACAAGGTCCCACACAAGAGATTAATGTGCAAAGTTAAAGCACATGGGATTGGGGGTAGTGTGCTGACGTGGATTGAGAACTGGTTGTCAGACAGGAAGCAAAGAGTAGGAGTAAACGGGTACTTTTCAGAATGGCAGGCAGTGACTAGTGGAGTGCCGCAAGGTTCTGTGCTGGGGCCCCAGCTGTTTACATTGTACATTAATGATTTAGACGAGGGGATTAAATGCAGTATCTCCAAATTTGCGGATGATACTAAGTTGGGTGGCAGTGTGAGCTGCGAGGAGGATGCTATTAGGCTGCAGAGTGACTTGGATAGGTTAGGTGAGTGGGCAAATGCATGGCAGATGAAGTATAATGTGGATAAATGTGAGGTTATCCACTTTGGTGGTAAAAACAGAGAGACAGACTATTATCTGAATGGTGACAGATTAGGAAAAGGGAAGGTGCAACGAGACCTGGGTGTCATGGTACATCAGTCATTGAAGGTTGGCATGCAGGTACAGCAGGCGGTTAAGAAAGCAAATGGCATGTTGGCCTTCATAGCGAGGGGATTTGAATACAGGGGCAGGGAGGTGTTGCTACAGTTGTACAGGGCCTTGGTGAGGCCACACCTGGAGTATTGTGTACAGTTTTGGTCTCCTAACTTGAGGAAGGACATTCTTGCTATTGAGGGAGTGCAGCGAAGGTTCACCAGACTGATTCCCGGGATGGCGGGACTGACCTATCAAGAAAGATTGGATCAATTGGGCTTGTATTCACTGGAGTTCAGAAGAATGAGAGGGGACCTCATAGAAACGTTTAAAATTCTGACGGGTTTAGACAGGTTAGATGCAGAAAGAATGTTCCCAATGTTGGGGAAGTCCAGAACCAGGGGTCACAGTCTGAGGATAAGGGGTAAGCCATTTAGGACCGAGATGAGGAGAAACTTCTTCACCCAGAGAGTGGTGAACCTGTGGAATTCTCTACCACAGAAAGTAGTTGAGGCCAATTCACTAAATATATTCAAAAGGGAGTTAGATGAAGTCCTTACTACTCGGGGGATCAAGGGTTATGGCGAGAAAGCAGGAAGGGGGTACTGAAGTTTCATGTTCAGCCATGAACTCATTGAATGGCGGTGCAGGCTAGAAGGGCTGAATGGCCTGCTCCTGCACCTATTTTCTATGTTTCTATGTTTCTATTCTTCTGAACTCCAGTGAATACAAGCCCAGTTGATCCAGTCTTTCTTGATAGGTCAGTCCCGCCATCCCGGGAATCAGTCTGGTGAACCTTCGCTGCACTCCCTCAATAGCAAGAATGTCCTTCCTCAAGTTAGGAGACCAAAACTGTACACAATACTCCAGGTGTGGCCTCAGGAAAAGGGGAGGTGCAACGAGATCTGGGTGTCATGGTTCATCAGTCACTGAAAGTGGGCACGAAGGTACAGCAGCAGTAAAGAAGACCAATGGTATGTTGGCCTTCATCACTAGGGGATTTAAATATAGAAGCAGGGAGGTCTTACTGCAGTTGTACAGGACCTTAGTGAGGCCTCACCTGGAATATTGTGTTCAGTTTTGGTCTCCTAGTCCGAGGAAGGACGTTCTTACTATTGAGGGAATGCAGCAAAGGTTCACCAGACTGATTCCAGGGATGGCTGGGCTGTCATATGAGGAGAGACTGGATCAACTGGGCCTTTATACACTGGAGCTTAGAAGGATGAGAGACGATCTCATAGAAACATACAAGATTCTGAAGGGACGGGACAGGTTAGATGCGGGTAGATTGTTCCCGATGTTGGGGAAGTCCAGAACCAGGGGACATAGTCTTCGGATAAGGGGTAGGCCATTTCGGGCTGAGATGAGGAGAAACTTCTTCACTCAGAGAGTAGTTAACCTGTGGAATTCCCTACCGCAGAGAGTTGTTGATGCCAGTTCACTGGATATATTCAAGAGGGAGTTACATATGGCCCTTACGGCTAAGGGGATCAAGGGGTATGGAGAGAAAGCAGGAAAGGGGTACTGAGGGAATGATCAGCCATGATCTCATTGAATGGCGGTGCAGGCTCGAAGGGCCGAATGGCCTACTCCTGCACCTATTTTTCTATGTTTCTATCTTTCTAATTCGGGTTCCTCGAATATCAGGTCCCTCATTGTAACCCGTGTGAACTCATCCCTTTTTGTTGTGGAAGCAAGTCATCCTCAATACGAGGGATCGCCCAAGAAGAAGGAGGGAATCAAGGTATATGGAGATTGGGCGGGAAAGTGGAGCTAATGTAAAAGTTCAGCCATTATCTTATTAAATGGCGGAGCAGGCTCAAGGGGCCTTATGTCCTACTCCTGCTCCTTTTTCTTACGTTCCCATTTCACATTTCCAATATTCCTTTTTGCCTCCCCTTGCAGTGTACCTTATCTATTTTCAGTTGCCGAACTTTGGCTTCCAGATCTTGGAGACCTTTGTCCTGTTCACAAAGTCTGCTCAGCTTAGCCTAGAGGAAAAAGAATAAATATTTATTAAACAGTAATGGTGTTGTACACAATGGTTTGGCATTGTTGGTGACAGGATTGAGAACACTGTGATATCACCACCAATCTGAAAAATAAAATATATAATTGCATTAAGAATGAATTACCGAAACATAACGTGGGTAAAGTTCTTAACGAATACTTTGCGTCTGTTTTCACAAAGGAAAGGGGCAATGCAGATACTGCTATCGAGGAGGAGTGTGAAATTCTGGATGAAATAAACATAGTGAGAGAGGAGTTATTAAGAGGTTTAGCAGCTTTGAAAGTGGATAAATCCCCAGGTCCGGTTGAAATGCATCCCGGCTGTTGAGTAAAGCAAAAAGAATATAGCAGAGGCCTTGACCATCAATTTCCAGTCCTCTTTGGATTAAGCATAGTGCCGGAGGACTGCTAATGTGGTAACCTTGTTTAAGAAGGGAGAAAGGGATAGGCTGAGTAATTACAAGCCTGTCAGCCTAACCTCAGTTGTGGGAAAATTATTGGAAAAAAATCCTGAAGGACAGGATAAATCTACATTTAGAAAGGCAAGGGTTAACCAGGGACAGTCAGCACGGATTTGTTAAGGGAAGATCGTGTTTGACTAACCTGATTGAATTTTTCGAGGAGGTAACCAGGAGGGTCGATGAGGGTAGTGTGTACGATGTAGTGTATATGGATTTTAGCAAAGCTTTTGATAAGGTCCCACATGGCAGACTGGTCAAGAAGGTTTAAAGCCCATGGGATCCAAGGCAAAGTGGCAAATTGGATCCAAAATTAGCAGAGGTAGGAAGCAAAGGGTAATGGTTGATGGATGTTTTTGTGACTGGAAGGATGTTTCCAGTGGGGTTCTGCAGGGCTCAATACTGGGTCCCTTGCCTTCTGTGGTATACATCAATGATCCGGAGGCGGCGTCCTCGACTTGGCTATCGGGCCTCCATCCGCCCCCCACCCCCACCAGCGATGATCTGATCGGAACACCTCCAGCGACGGCAGATGGGCCTCTCCTCCACGACGGAGTCTGGGCCCCCTCGGTGACAGCTGGACCTCCCATGGTGACAGACGACTTGGCCTCCCGTGACGACAGACTACTTTCTCCTCGACGACGACCGGGTCCCCCTCTCCCACGTCGGCGACTGGCCTCCCCTCCTCCTTCAGCGGCGACTGGAACTTTCCTTCCCTACTGGCGATGTGGCCGCTACTCCTCCATCAACATGTGGTGAGTTCCATGGCTGTGAGCCCCTGCCTTCCCCACCCTGAACCCCGGTGGGCCACTGACCCTCCCAATGCCTGCCCCCAACCAGGCCTCGGACCACCTACCACCAAGGGCACTATCCAGTGCCGAGCCTGCGGCCAACATCTCGTCACAGGCAACTAGGCCCATATTGCAGTGCCTAGCCTCCAGTCGTCTTGGACCCCTTGCCACTGGATCAAGACCTCGCTCAGCTAAGCCCGTGTGGTAGCTGGTGTGCAGCGGCCACCCCACTTTAAAAGAACTTACACACAGGCATCTTCCACTCCATTAACATAAAGTTCGGGACCTGGAATATCAGGACCCTCGTGGACAACCCCAACAGCGGCAGGCCAGAATGCCGCACGTGGCTCTCGTATTGGATTGTTCAGCCACCAAAGAACTCACTTCAGGAGCAGAAGCAATTCTTCCTCGATTCCAAGGGACTGCTGCTGCTGATGATGATGATGATGGATATGATGAGATTTGAATATAGGCGTCATGATTAAAAAGTTTGCAGATGACACTAAAATTGGCTGTGTGGTTGATAATTAAGAGGAAAGTCATGGACTGCAGGAGGATAGCAATCTACTGGTCAGGTGGGTAGAACAGCGGCAAATGGAATTTAATTCGGAGAAGTGTGAAGTAATGCACTTGGGAGGGGGCTAATAAGGAAAGGATATAACATTAAACGGTAGGCCACTTAGAAGTGTAGCTGAACAAAGGGACCTTGGAGTGCCTGTCCACAGATCCCTGAAAGTAGCAAGCCAAGTGGATAAGGTGGTTAAGAAAGCATGAAGAATGCTAGAATACAAGAGCAGGGAGGTTCTGCTTAAATTGTATAATATTCTTGTTAGGCCACAGCTGGAATACTGCGGGCAGTTCTGATCGTCGTATTATAGGAAGGACGTGATTGCACTGGAGAGGGTGCAGAGGAGATTTACAAGGATGCTACCTGGAATGGAGAATCTTAGCTATGAGGACAGATTGGATAGGCTGGGTTTGTTCTCCTTAGAATAGAGGAGGCTGAGGGGAGACCTCATTGAGGTGTATAAAATTTTGAGTGGCCTGTTTTTTTTACCTCTCCCAAGAGATCGCATGGCTCCGGGTGGGGTGGAGTGTAAAATGTTGCGATACATGGGGTATCGCAGTTGTGGGGCAGACTGGTTGGGCCAAATGTTCTTTTCCTGTCCGCCATTGTTTATATGCAACCTTCAAGGCTGCTGACTGAGGGCCGCGTGGCTCTTTGTCGGCCAGCGCAGACACGATGGGCCGAAATGGCCTCCTTGTGCGCTGTAAATTTCTATAAACCATCTGACAAGGACTATCATTTTGCACGTAAGGGTGGGCTGAGCTCGATTTAGCTGTGATATCTCCCCTCCCACTTTCACAAGCCTGTGCCAGTTACCCAGGCAACAAGACACACTAACAGATGCAAAAGGGTTAATCATCATCACGGGTTGTTGCAGCTGTCCAGCAGGTAGTGATGCTGTCCCCTAACTGACCAAATAAAACCTAAAAAAAAATTTGGTAATATCAGTAATCTCATGAGGAATAAAGATCGGAGCAGACTCACTCAACATCCTCTTCCATATTTTGATGCATGTAAAGCACCTGGAGTACTGCGTGCAGTTTTGGTTACCTTACTTAAGGAAGGATATACTGGCTTTGGAGGGGGTACAGAGACGATTCACTAGGCTGATTCCGGAGATGAGGGGGTTACCTTATGATGATAGATTGAGTAGACTGGGTCTTTACTCGTTGGAGTTCAGAAGGATGAGGGGTGATCTTATAGAAACATTTAAAATCATGAAAGGGATAGACAAGATAGAGGCAGAGAGGTTGTTTCCACTGGTAGGGGAGGCTAGAACTAGGGGGCACAGCCTCAAAATACGGGGGAGCCAATTTAAAACCGAGTTGAGAAGGAATTTCTTCTCCCAGAGGGTTGTGAATCTGTGGAATTCTCTGCCCAAGGAAGCAGTTGAGGCTAGCTCATTGAATGTATTCAAGTCACAGATAGATAGATTTTTAACCAATCAGGGAATTAAGGGTTACGAGGAACGGGCGGGTAAGTGGAGCTGAGTCCACGGCCAGATCAACCATGATCTTGTTGAATGGCGGAGCAGGCTCGAGGGGCTAGATGGCCTACTCCTGTTCCTAATTCTTATGTTCTTATGTCAAAGATTGACCCTTGTACCTACATGACCATTTTCAATATCTGGGCTTTTGGTTGACTTAAAAATTTCTTTCCCAGCTGTATAAATGTAAGTTTTTTTTGTTCTTTCTCTCTTTCTTCCCTCCCTCCCTCTCTCTTTCTTTCTTTAGCAAACCCCTTTTGTTTTAAAACTTACCAAAAGAATAATGGAAGCCAAAAGGAAGAAAAGAAAATCAAGCTGAGAAGCAAATTAAAGGGGTTAAACTCCCAACAAGAAAATGGAAATGCAATTGAAAAAGAATCGAGAATAGGAGCAAGTGAGAAAATAGTGTTGACATGTGAGTAGCTTTAGAGTCTTTAAAATGTTCTAACTAAAATTGTTTTTTTTTTGTGCATTGGTTAATATTACCATACTAAAGCTGCTCCTGATATGAGAGTAGCCTTAATATTTGTGGTTTAATATCAAACTGACAATTTTCCGCATCCATGGTCTGGAAAAGCATGATCTATGCTTGCTGTCTCCTAATGATAATTCAGCCGAGACTGAACGTGCAGCAAGTGGACAAATCACAGAAGGAAAGTCAACAACTGCAGCATAGCATAGGCTCAAAAGGGCGCCAATACAGCACTCGCCGATGGAGAAAATGTTTTGACTGCAAAATACTCAGTTTTTTAATAACCTTTGTAAAATCCTATGATCCAGATCTCCATGTTAACTACATTTTTATCAGTTTTGCTTTAGCATACATATACCAATCTGAAATATATGATGCTAGCCACAGGTTCCGAATAAAGGCCCAATCTATTTAAACCCAGCCTGAATAGTGTAAAGGAACAAGGCAAGTCGAACTACAATTGCATTTGATTCAATCTCCCTGACGCACCAGTTGATAAATGTACTATTGGCCGTGATGGTAAAATATACAGATTAGGGATGTTCCAGCTTTAATCTCCCCATCTCTGCTGATATCAGCTGTAACCTCCCATCACCCCTGAGTGATGGAGAGACAAAAATTCAATCAGCCAGCATTCCTGCTCCAGTTCACTGTCTAGTGGATTCTGGAATAGATAGGATCAGCCTGTGAAATCCCTACAATCAAAAAGCTGGCCAGCATTCATTGTGTAGAATCACACAGGACAAAATGCTGGATAGCTTCCAGCTCTATGGAATCATGTGCCAGTATTGGTGCCTTCAGGAGAAAATTGGAGGAAAAAATACACGCAACTTACATCAGCATTGCTTTCTGCAATTTTAACTGGTTGCACAACACGCCTAACTGGACCCGTCACCTAGTACAAAAAGATCAAAGACAGAATGAAAACAGGTAGCAGAAAATGACAACAATGTTAGCCAATTAACTTTAGGTTGATTTGTCCCCCCCAAATAAAAAGTTTGCAGTTTAATATTTTATATACGTACAAAGTCATTTTATATTATATAAATAAAACTAGGATTGAATATTCAAACTTGTTTATTAAGTAGGTTCTAGTAACAGCAAAAGTAAAGCACAGATAGACCAAGTGAGGAATTATAAAAAAGGGACAGCAGAGTACTGAAAGTGTATTGCCAACAAAGTAATACCTCAGGATCAGATAAACCACACGTAAAGCTTTGAACCGAAGCTCAGAGAGTAACTATGATATGAACAAGTACTTCCTAAACAATGCCACTAACTCTTCTACACTGAAGTTTGTGATGAAGCATCAATGGGGCTGCTACAATTGTTCCCCGAGCTGGTGGGAGGCGGGGAAAGGTTTGGAGAATCAACCAGGGTTCCCACTCCTGATTATGCTCCACTGTCCCCTGTTGGAATGTGCATGTCTGTGACCATCTGATAAGGACCAGATATGGTACTGCAACCCACTGGGACTGAATTGCCCACCAGCATAAAATTCAGTAACATGGTGTTGTTGGTGTCAGCATGTTAACACCCTTGTTAGAGAAATGACACATCATTCCACCAAATGTTTGTCTGCCATTATTGCCAATTTCCAGTTTAGGGTTTAGGCTGATCATATGAAGAATGACCAGTTAGGAGGTAGCAACAGTCTGTTAGTATCTGTGGAATCATAGCCCAATATGACTCCAGTGCCTTTAGGAGGGGAGAATATTGGGAGTTTGTATTTCTCACATGCTGGCCATTCTCGTATAAGTATTTAATGAAGAACAGCAAAGGGTTACAACACAGATAGTAAGAGGTACTACATGGGAATATGTAAAGAAACTTGCAAGGGATATCAAAATCAATAAAGAAGTTTTACAGTAACATTCGGGGAAAAAGAAGTGGTCAGGAGCAATGTTGGCCCCTTAAAAACTCCAAGTAGTGATATTATCAATGACAACGGGGAAATGGCGGACATGTTGACTAACTGCTTTGCGTCAGTAGAAGACGAAAGCATGCCGGAAATCCCAAAGAAACAAATATTGAATCGGGGACAGGGACTCAATAAAATTAATATAAGTAAATTAATATAAAGAAGAAAGTAATGACACTAAAGAGTGACAAATTCCCAGGACCAGATGATTTCCATCACAGGGTATTAAAGGAAATAGGTGAGCACATAGCAGGTGCCCCAACTATAATCTTCAAAAGTTCTCTAGATTCAGGAACCGTCCCTTTACATTGTTAGAATCTATAGGATAGGGTGACTGAATACCTCAAAAATTTTCAGTTGATCAGACAGAGCCAGCATGGATTTGTGAAAGGTAGGTCATGCCCGACAAACCTGACTGAATTTTTTGAAGGTGACTAAAGTAGTGGACAGCGGAATGTCTATGAATGTTATTGATATGGACTTTCAGAAGGCATTTGATAAAGTCCCACATAAGAGACTTTTATCTGAAGTAGAAGCTCACGGAATTGAGCGCAAATTATTGACCTGGTTAGGAAATTGGCTAAACAGCAGGCGACAGACAGTAGGGATAATGCATAGGTATTCAAATTGGCAGGAGGTGACTACTGGTATCCCGCAGGGATCTGTATTGGGGCCTCAACTATTCACAATATTTATTAACGACTTAGATGATGGCATAGAAAGTCATATATCCAAATTTGCCAATGACATAAAGATAGGCGGCATTGTAGATGATAGCATAATATGACAAAGGGGTAATTGATAGATTAAGTGAGTGGGCAAAATTGTGGCAAATGGATTTCAATGTAAGCAAATATAAGGTCATCCAATTTGGACCTAAAAATGATAGAACTGAGTAATTTCTAAATGGTGAAAATCTAAAAACAGTGGAGGTCCAATGAGACTTGGGGGTTCAGGTACATAGATCATTAAAATATCAAGAACAGGTACAGAAAATAATCCAAACGGCTAATGGAATGCTTGCCTTTATATCAAGAGGACTAGAGTACAAGGGGGTAAGAGGCTATGTTGCATTCATTTTGTTTGGCTAACAAACACGGTGCGGTCACTATCTGTGTAACTGTGTCATCAGATTGTTGCAACAATCCACCAATAACAACCTCAAATCAACTGAATTACTATTCTCAACTATCCAACTTGATTAACATAAGTGGACTGCAATGAATAAGGAATGGCACCTCTTGATCCCTAACACATACTCCAAATTTTATACCAACTATACCTTTATGCTCAACTATTACAATTTTGATCACACAAACACAATTTTTTAATGGTACACAATAAAATGCTGGACTTTGCCATGACAAAGCACGCTTTATGTTGCTTAAATTGCCTTCCTTAAAGGGGCAATATCTTCAAGAAAAAAGCGTTCATCATATGGTGTGGGTTTGGGTGTGTGTGCAAGTGCATGTGCATACATATAAACTACACGTTATTTTCATCAGGATGGTATCATGCACAAGGTATACAATGTTGCATTTCAACTCAATTTATATGGTATTTATTTGGAAACAAACAGGAAAAAAGCAGCTTTTGCCAAATTTTTTTTTACCATGAAATCAAACACACACTCACACAAGGTATAAATGAACACAATTAGTTAATAAGATCTTGAACATTACAAAGTAAACCCAGCCTTGCAGCCTGCAATGGAAGATCAATCTTTAAAAATAATATTTTAATTTCACAGAAGTGACAGAACAGACCAAATCAGTGAGAAAGGGATCACGCTGATTTCTAAACATTGAATACAAAACCATGGTGGAAAGCAAGCTGCTGATGAAATAGCCACATGATTTTTTTTGTTTTAATTTCAGCTGGAACTAGCAGCCTTACTTGGAGACTGGGTCGAAACCTTGGTGTGATTTTCGTTACCATTCTGTGAACCATGTTGATCAAAGGTACATTAGATTTCATCTGTTCCAAACAGAAGAGGAATACATTTCATTACAATACTGGGGATTTCTTCCTTGTAATCATATAAAGTCACAAAAGCGAATTGTCACAATCCCATTCAATGCTTCAAAATATGATGAACTAATCACACCATTCCGTAAATAGGCCTCATAATATTCATCAACGGTCCTCAACCAAATACATCAATAAAATGGGTCATTCATCTCATTACTGGTGCAGAATGGCTGTTTCATTTGCTTAATTAAAACAGTCGATGCATTTCAGAAGTAAATGTTTGCGCTAAGCACTTTGAGACATTTTGACATAAGTTGTTCTATAAAGGCAAGTCAGATTATTATTGTTTGGATCCCAGCCAGATGTGCAAAACTGCTGCAGTGCTATCACAGAATCTGCCACCAGGGGGTACCTCTAGCCCATGGTACACAACAATAAGGGGGAGATGGAATCGCAAGAATTTTTAAATCAGATACCATTGATTCTCAGTCTGAATCGGAGAGCAAAGCTTCCTCCAGGATCTTCGACAGCATCACTGATGGTCATGAGTTCATATCACACTGAGCCCAAACAATGGTCGCGACACATTCCCAGTGTCCAGGTTTAAACCTTTTACTGGAACTTATGCTGGGGAAATACAAGTACCTGTAATAATTTTAAAGGTACTACAAAAATAACTTTTTGTTTACTGAGTTAATAAAAACACAAAATATAGAAGAACATTGACAATTTAAAAATTAAAGTTACACTGATAAATTGCAGTGAACTTTTTAAATTATACTGTCAGGATACGGGACTTTTATTCAAAGGCAATGTTCCAATATTGAAAATGCTTGAACCTACTCCTTACAGCATATGGCTGAAGTTACTGCACTCATCTCTTGTTCTATAAATCCTCTCTCAGAATGAGTTTGTGATTGGACAATGCAAAGAGTTAAGATCAAATGCATGAAATGAGTGTATAGGGCTGTCGAGGGCAGTAGGGCACACCCTATCTGCCACATTAAAAATATATATATTTAGTACTTTAAATTTTCCGGCTTTATAATTTTATTAAATGATCAATTATGTGCCTGAATGTGAAAAACTATTTACTTTTAATATTTTGGGCTTCAGAAGTGTGAAGTGATTTATTTTGGTAGGAAGAATGAGGAGAGGCAATATAAACTAAATGGTACAATTTTAAAAGGAGGTGCAGGATCAGAGAGACCTGGGGTGTACATACACAAGTCTTTGAAGGTGGCAAGACAGATTGAGAAGGCTGTTAAGAAGGTATATGGGAATCTTGGCTTTATAAATAGATGCATAGAGTATAAAAGCAAGGACGTTAAGACTTTATAAATCATTGGTTCGGCCCCAGCTGGAAAATTGTGGCCAATTCTGAGCACCACACTTGAGGAAGGATGTCAAGGCCTTGGAGAGGGAGCAGAGGAGATTTACTGGAATGGTACAAGGGGTGAACGACATCAGTTACGTGGAGAGACTAGAGGAACTGGGGTTGTTCTTCTTAGAGCAGAGAAAGTTAAGGGGGGATTTGAGAGAGGTGCTCACAATCTTGAAGGGTTTTGATCGAGTAAATAAGGAAAAACGATTTCCAGTGGCAGAAGGGTCAGCAGCCAGAGGACACAGATTTAAGGTAATTGGCAAAAGAACCAGAATGCAACATGAGGAAAAGTTTTTTTTAACGCAGCGAGTTGTTATGATCTGAAATGTTCTCATCTGGTGGAAGCAGATTCAATAATATCTCTCATAAGGGAATTGGATAAATACTTGAAAAGGAAAAATTTGCTTTGCTATGGGGAAAGAGCAGGGGAATGGGACTAATTGGATAGTGCTTTCATTGAGCCGGCACAGACTATCATTCCATGCTTAATTTGTATGAAATGCTGTAGGTCTATTAATTTGAGATAGTAAATTGTTTATTTTAACTCGGTTAACACCATCAAATTAACGGAGACAGGAATTCCATGCCAACAGTGTGATTTCAGTACCCCCAAACCCCCTTTCTGTGTTTCCAGAAGTAGTCAGGTTATTCTATTTTCACAGATTTTCATTTCCAAGGTAACTAACATTAAAACAGAAATGTCACATTTATTGTTATTTATTTAACATTTTCAGCAATTCACAAGCTAATCTGAAAGCATCTTGCATTTACACAAAGCATTAGCCACATAAAACAGAATGACAGTGCCCACAACACGACACAAAAAAAAACATATTTTAAAGACACAACAATGGAGGAACGCACGACACAAAAATGGCAGCCCAAACAGAAATCACAAACAATTCATGAAAGAGTATCTAAAAGCACTGACAAGTACCAACATATCCAGAAACCAATCTGACCTACACCCTACAGCAAAGTACAAGTATAAGAAAACAGCACAAGTCAGCTTGTTTCAGCAGTAACAAGACTCAATTGTGTGGGAGATCAATTTACTCTTGCAGTTCCCATATTCAAGCAGATGTTCGGCAATTCCCTGGATAAGTCCTGTTTTTAAAGAAATCTCCAATTTTCTCTTCTATGTCCTAATCACAAAGACATAGATTCCTATGGGGTGCTGCTCACCCTCGAATACCTTGTCAAATGGCCAAGAGCTTCACGTGAGATCAGTAGGCTATTTGATCTGGATAGACTATCCGAGCCCAATTCTATCTGGCATGCACACGCACAAACTTCCAGAAGGAGTCACTGCAGAGCATTCAGCAGGTACCATGGCTGACTTCACCTGCTCTAAACTACAGCCAATTGCAGCATCTCCACAGTTGCCTTGGTTGTGATCAGCTAACTCAGTGTAGCCCAGGACAATTCCTGTTCTGAAGTTTCATTGACAAGTAACCTTTGTTACATCGGAGCAGATCTCTAATAGGATCCAGTTACATAACAAGTCTTTTGAAAGCAAACTTACTTTTTAAGTGACAAATGTAAAGGCAGCATGAACACTTTTTGTACATTAACACGATACTCAGATAAGTAGTCCACTACAAACTATAGAAGCTATAAATATAAGATAGCCACATATAAATCCAATAGGAAATTCAGGAGAAACTTCTTTGCCCAAAGAGTATGGAACATGCTACCACAAGTAGTTTCACAAATAGCAAAAATGCATTTTAGGGGAAGCTGGATAAGCACACGAGGGAGAAAGGAATAGAAGGATAAGCTGATAGGGTTAAATGAAGAGGGGAGGGAGGAGGCTCGTGGAGCATAAATGCCAGCTGAATGACCTGTTGCTGTGCTGTAAACGCCATGTAATAAGTCCATGATTATGCTGAAAGTCACTGGCAATTAGACCAGAATACCATTCACAGTGGAACAGTGTAATCACGAATACAAAGGACAAACAGGTAAACAGCAAAGAGCTAAAGACATGTAATGGGAGAGAGCAACCTCCGAATCATGTGAAATCTTGTATTAACCAGTCCACCAAAACAATTATCTGCTTAACAATGAATACCAAGGCAGTCATGGATATCCTCGGCTATATTAATGTCCATTTTTTAGTTAAACTTTTGGATGTTTAAGTTGTAGTGCTGTAAAGACACAAGACAATTTTCTGAATGATGCTCCTGGTGAGGTGCCCCATTTGCAGGGTACGATTATTAGGAAATCTCGAGCATACTCTGTTCATGATTTTCTGTTCAAGTGGGTGTTGCCAATTTCCTGATACGCACTCCCAGCAGACGCAGAACTGCACCAGGAGCGGGAATTCAGAAAATCAGCTTCTTGAAGCCAAAAGGAAATAAACCAGTAGCACTTACTGCAAAAAGTGTACATACTAAGGACAAAAAATATAACATGATGTTATTTTTCATAGAATATAGTATTCTTTACGTCATTTAATGTAGCCTTTACTATATAAACCATTTAAGCTGACTGTCACATGGGTCTATCTAGATCAGTTAGCGCAGTGTGTATGATCATTTGGAAAAGTATCACCTATTCCCAGTACTCTTCTACATTTTAACTAATGGGTTAAATCTGTCTTGTACAACAGGTGCCTTGTTGTACTTTTAAAAAAAAAGGTGGTAACATATAGAAAGGGTGGAGGCAGATTGATTTATTCTCTTCAAGGAACTAATTTGTTGTTTGTTGTCAAGGAACACCAGATGCACAGATTTAAAGGCGATGGAGAAAAATCTCATCATGGTAGGTTTCAATGGAAGTATTCCCCTTTCCTGTCTATAGAAGGTGAGGGTGGGATATCATTCCGGCTAGAGTCATTGGTCGGGGCCATTATCTCGGCATGGTGGGCCCCTGGGATGATTCCTGCCAGGAAGTGGGAGCTGATTAGTAGCTCCCAGGAAAAGGCGGCTGATTTTCTGAGTTCACAGTCTTGGCACGGAGCCTTGCCCACTGGGAGTGCGCATCAGGAATTCATCAAAAACCACTTGGAATGGAAAATCCAGGTGTTGTTGCAGCTGGACCATCAGGACAGCAGCAGAGAGGTTGTAGGCCAGGTTAAAGGTGCCGCAGGGCCCGGAAAACTTCAGCCAATTATTTTTTGAAGGCCTCAGCTGAATGAGGTCTCCAGCAGGTAAGTGAACAGGGCAAAATGGAGGGAGAGGAGATCCGATTTGAGGAGGATTAACGGCAGATAATTCAACTTCTGACTGAAAGACATTCCTTAATATGCGTTGTTTGGAGAAAGTATGCAATAAAACCATTCTCTCTACAACACTGGAACTCATTGCCCGAGAAGGTGGTAGAGGTAGAAACCCTCATCGCATTTAAAAAATACTTGGATATGCACTTGAAGATCCGTATCTACAAGGCTATGGATGAGGAGCTGGAAAATGGGATTCGGCTGGATAGCCCTTTTTCGGATAGGATGGGGCAAATGGCCTCCTTCTGTGCCGTAAATTTCTATGATTCTATGTAGTTGCCCCGACAAGTCAGATTCTATCCTGCAACCAGGCTAATCAAAAAATGCCAGCCAATCATATTTCAGGATTTTGTGTCATTTTTGCAGAAAAAGGATTTGGAAGATAGATCTGCAAGATCAGGGTTGGAAAGTCAATGGAACTGATAATGAAGGAAGAAATTGTACAGGTCCTGGGATGAGATTTTGAGAGTTTGATAGAGAACAATTCTGCTTTTGCTGACTAAGGTAAATGGAATATTCTAGAACTACATTTTGAAACTCCCAAATGTGTCTAGTTGAGATGGATTGACGAAACACCCATATTTTTAAAAGTAACATAAGTGACCTTTGCACATCAATTTTGAACAGAGACTTTGATGGTGGGAAGTAACATTTCATGTCATGGTAATCAACTTTGAGTTCAGAGTTATAGTAATCAGAAGGAAATTGAATTTCGGCTGGAGATACTCCAACGTTACTACAATGCTGCAAAATGCAAGTTCTGACAGCAGAGCGTCAGTAATTTGAGATTGGTTAGTGGCACTTTGAAAATTACAGCAATCAGAAGAAATTCACAAATAAAACTGGTGCAGCTGAATTTAATGTTACCATACCGAACTGTGGAAAAGAAAAACAGTGCTTAATGGTAGGAGCTAAAGCAGCCTCAAAAAAATTGTAAACTACAAAGCAGTTAAACAGACATTGCGTTCAATATAAATTCAGTCTTTCATAATCTTTCCCAACACAGCTGCTGCAGAAGTAGAAAACTGACATCACCACAATGGTATACTCTTACTCTAAACTAATGAGATTTCAATTAAGTCCGAATGTCAGCTCATTAACTTAGGAACAAATGCGAGTTGCCAGAATTTAGTAGTTTTGTGTCAAGATGAAAGGTCATTTCATACATGGTTAGAGCAATTAAATTATGATTACCAACTTCCATGAGCATTTTCTCGTACAATTAACTCAAATGTATTCCCCGTTTGCTATCATCTACTTGACATTAGTCATGACATGACTGTGATTCAGTTGGAAATTGTGGGCAAACAATCTGATTTCAGTTATCAAATGTACTGAGTTACTAGAAGCTGAGCCTCAAACACAATATTTACTTGAAATCCTGCATTACTCAACAGTGATGAGGAAAATATTGCACCTCACGAGACTATATAGGCCTTACCTCTGAAACAAGTACTGTATTAAAACAAAATACGCAAGTTGATAACATATATGAAATAACTACATTCTTGGGCAAATCTTGACCTTCATCCAACTCACTGAATGGCAGCAAGTGTGGGAATCCAAATAGAGAGAGTGCACAAGAGGAACATAGGAAACCACAGGAATAATAGAAGAATGAAAATAGGGAGGCAGAGAAACAGAGACAGAAGAGGAGGGAGGCAACAATTGCCGAGTCCCACCTTTAGATCTAGGTACTCCAGGTTCTTCTTCAGTTGCATGTATGTGTCGTCAGCCTGACGTTGCAGATGAGAGAATGAACAAGCAAAATCAAAATGAATAATTTTAATCAATATCACACAAATTCCTTTTTATACCCTCAGCTTTCACCATTTCATTGGGAAAAATAAATTCTACTGCATAATGCACCTCCAGAACTTTGAACAGAATAGCTTCTTGTGCACAGGTCTCTTGGCCAGAGTCAATGTTTTCATAGTTACAGTACTGATTCATTAAATTTATTTCAAATGTTCCTTTAAAGAAAAAAAGCTTTAAAGTTGTTGAAAGTACAAAGTTCTGGATTTCTGCTATTCACAAGCAGGCTTGTACACAAATACATCAATGCTATGCACACTTTCAACAGCCTCTGTACCAAAGGTTTGAGAATAAACAAAATGGCGTGTTGTAAAAAAAATGTAGCATAGCTGGTTCTGATCTGTTCTTTCATAAGAAAAATAACAATCCAAGGTTCATATAGTAACATGCACGGTCTGGACAGTCGGGGGGGAACGCAGATGACCATGTTGCATATTATACTTTAGTTAAAGAAATCTAGCATCACTTTAAAAAAAAACAGAATATTTGAGTGCAATAGGTTTAATATTTGATCGCCACATAGAAAGAAATAATGAGATATAAATGATCAAACAGCCATTGAATGCAAAAATTAGATTTGATCGGAAAACGCATTTTTCCGGCCAACGTCCTGGCAAAATAAAATGTATTTAAAACAGTTAACAACAATAATCATTTTTATAAATTCACAGAAAATTTTTTTTAAATATTGGTCTGCAAAATTAGATCATTCATGGGCAAACTTTAAGATTAATTTAACAGCATTACCAGAGTATGAAGAGTCATTTATCTCCACTTGCAGGATAATTTGGGTTCAAGTTTAGGCAAGAGAATTTTATGATCGATAACAGATTGCGCGTCTCAGAAAGAGACAGTGCAAATATCTGGATTTTTTGCCGACGCCCACTCGAACTGCTCCAATTTTTACCCTGGTCTCTGAAGATACTAACTCCTACTGGGGCATGGTGCCATGAGCACTGGCTGCCCTCTGATTCCTCATCTATTTGGTTATTTTCCATGCGTGAACCTAGACAGTGTGTGTTGGTAGAGAATGATCCTTTCCTCACTAGCAGCAGTAATCATTGGCTACCGATCACGAGTTGCAAACCTGACTGATTTTTCACTTGCCATCGAGGAGTTCTAGATTTTGGTTTAAACTAAATTTCCTAATGAAGCCAGTTACAATCAAATACTCTGTTGCAATACATTTAGAAAAGCTGTGTTAATGATGCAAATTTTGTGGGAATACAGTTTATAAACATTCAAACATACTGTTGATAGCATCTGAGCAATGACCTAACCTGATGCTCAATGGCGATAAATGTTAGAAGCTGGATTTGCTGGCTTTGGTTTATAAAGGTGAACATTTAAAATAAAATGAATGTACAGCCACACAAAGCGTAAGACAAGTAACCTCAAAGCATTCTGGGACAAACAACTACATCAGGTGACATATGCGAGCCAATCAGCAGCTGACCTGATGGTTGGATTGACTCAGCTTGTTTAGTTGCAACTGGGTAAGTGTATGATTTCGAACATTAGCCAGCTTGGATTGATGCCTCCGTAATCGGATGAGAAGTAAAGTTAGTTCTTCTGGCTGCAGGTAATATAGTTGGTCATAAAGGGAGGTATTAGCAATTAGAACATGTAACTCAAACCCTGAGGCACCTATACCTAGATATGAGTACATGACAATCAAGACCTAACCAGAAGAGTAAATAATAGTCAAGTAATTAACTTTGTTAACATTTACATGTAAAAGACATTAAAGAAAAAGAAAGGAATGATGCTGAAACCCCCAATGAAGGGATGTACATGACGTTATCTTGCTTTTTAGAAACAGGCTATGAAGCAGCACCAAGCATTATTAATTTAGCTTGAAATCATTTATCTTGTCTGAACAATACACGATGTATAAATTTCAAATCTCCTCGGAAGTTCAGTAAGGATGGTGTATTTCACAATTTTGGACAACATTCCCATTCTCAAATTCCAAATGAATTTGGCTGAACTTGGGACAGGTTTCTTCAGGGTCAACAAAATCAAACACAGCAGGTAATAAATACATCATCCCATGCATAAACTGAGCTATTTACTGATTTGAACCCCACAGAGCTAGTCAGTTCAGAATCTACTGGACTGAAATTCAGCAAGGCTATGCTGTGAACAATGCACCAGGAAAATAAAATAGGGGCAGCTTCATCTGAACTAGGATTTCAAAGTTTTTTTAAATTCGAGAATGACTAAGTTAATTGCGATAAAACAGGGCATGTTGCATGAAAATAATTAATTGTTTATATGTGTATATGCATATAGAGTAGTGCGATTCTGTCACAATGCATTATACTGGTCTATTAATTTTGTATTAAAGATCTACAAAAAACAGAAAGAGATTTGTTTTGTTGTGCCTGTTGAGTAAACATACATTTGCCATTGTAAAGTTTAATACTTTTCTCAGTCTAACAGCACAGTGACAAATGATTGGGAGTTTATATATAAAGCTATCCAATTTCAAAAAGCATACATGAGACACTACATGCGGACCTTGACAAAGTCTCAGTGAATAGCACAATGCCAATTATTGAGATCTAGGTGAAGAGCATTGTGGCTAATTAACGAGTCCTACATACAAAGCATGTTTGAGTCATTTTACCAAAGTTTCCAATGCATTTGTAAACTGCGCAAACCAGTCTTCCCACCCACCCTTTCCTTCAACGACTGTCTGTCCCACCTGTGACAGATACTGTAATTCCCAAATTGGACTGTTCAGTCACCTAAGAACTCAAGTTTAGAGTGGAAGCAAGTCTTCCTCGATTTCGAGGGACTTCCTATGATGAAACTCATCTGCATCAACTGTGATTAATACTGCTCAATTCTGAGTCACTGAAATATCTCAAATCACCTCAATGCCAGTACAAAATATTTGATATTTTTTAATGGCTAGAATAGTAGAAAAAGGGCTATCTCAAAATATCAGCAGAAACATCCAGTCCTCCACATCTCAATTTATCCTCTCTCACTGAAAATAACATAATTGTTCTACTCTTGTGTGAATATCTAATTCTCTGCTCCATAATAAATATGCAAGTGATTTTTCTAAATGTTCATTTTGATGAGTATGAAACCATATAGACCTGAGTGGGAGCTATAATTGGAAAATATATGCAATTTCACATTAGACAATATTGAGTACTGATGTTTCTACCAATACCTACCAAGCAGTTCAATGATGGTAATATAAAGTACAGAGGTCAATTATTTAAATCCTCCCTCTGCAATTTTGTAATGCAATTATAATAATGGGCATACCTTCATAATAATTTTGTAATACAATTATAAAAAATAGACATATCTTCATAATTGAACTTACTGTCTTTCCATACAAGCTGGGGGCGCTGACAGTATGTGTCATGTAACCCATGGGAGGCATAGAGCGCCTGTCAATGTGTGCTGAACTCTGCCAGAAAATACAGAACACTGTAAGCGACAAGTTTACATGGTTCCATTGCACATTAATAGAAAAATCAGTTAAACGATGGACGAAACAAACCGATGTACCAGGAGACTGTGCTCGACAGTGATACACTCGTGATAAAACAGCCAGCTCATGTTTGCTATCTCGGCTGACACTCAAAGAATGAGTGTTGGATGAGGTATTGGAAAGTGGCCAGTGCCCATGCAGGCATTGTTCAGAGTGAGTTATCACATTCGGGAAAGGATTTGAGAAAATAAAGGCCTAGATTTTGTGGAGGTAATGACGGAAAAACGATCAGCAGTTGCTGCCATTACTCCTCTGAAACTGAGCCGAACTTCAGGACTTAGCGCATGCGCAGATAAACGTAGAGATTCTGAAGTTGCGGCCAGTCATTCCCTGCTCCGCCACACGCTGGGCTGTGGAACACCCCACAGCCGACAATCACTCGAATTGAAAAACACCGAGGGGCCAGAATTGCCCCTTCTGATAAGGCCTCTGGCTGTCTGAAAGCAGCGGCCACAGGGTGGCACGGAATGGCTGCTGACTCTCCGCGGTGGGGCCGCCATTTTGGAAATTGCCCTCTTTCACTTTTGGAGTGGTGTCCGGCACTGCTCCACGCGTTTTCCCGCCGTGGAGTGAGCATGCCGATCCCTTACCGACCGGCGGGGACCCCCTCGGGAAATTGCTCCTTTTCCTGTCGGTACACTCTCTGTGGCATGGCAGCCCGGTCGCCCGTAAAGGGGAGGGCACACTGCCGGGCCGCCATGTTATTTTTTTTTTTGTCGGCCAACTGCCAGGTTGGTCCGACAATTATGGCCGCAGGCTCAGCCGGGTCGCCAACAGACAGCCTGGCATTCTCTCTCGTGTGCCAGGCCCCTGGCCCGGCCAAAACCCTCCCTGGTGGCCGAGTGTTTGCCACAAAAGTGGCTGCAGAGTTCACAGCGGCCCTCCCTTTTAACTGAAGGGGAGCGACGTTGTGATGCGCCAGCGCGATGACGTCACCAGCCCGGCGGTGATGACTGACAGCCTCGGATACTCCGCCCTGCCCCCACTTCCGCCCCACGATGGACGGCCACTCCACTCCAGCCCCACTCCAAAAAATCCCAAAAGTGCTGAATACATGGGGCAGCCAGAACAAATCAAAACCAGTTGGTGCGCATCGGTGAGCAAATTCTGCCCCTTCTTTTTTGCTCTAATATCACTGTTAAACACCCCTTAAAAAGTTAGGGTTCATTGAATTAGTTGTAACTGGGGTTTTATCGGCATATTAACTGAACAACCGTTCTGGCCCTGAAAAACTAATTTTATATTTGTGGAATGTCAAATTTCTCCATTATGATAAAAGTTATTAGATTTAAAAAATAAAAATCTTTTTTTGAAGTTTGTTTATGATATTTCAGCTTCTACATTAACCCCATTTGCTCTCTGGACACTTTCCAACCAGGATCAATGATCAGTAATTAGAACTGTGACTGATTTCGGCTGCAGTCAGACCTCTGTCAACTCGAGCTCAGCACAGAAAAGAGGATCAAGTCTGGTTTGTGGGATTACATACATCATCCTACTAATTACTGCATATATAGGAAAAAGCCTGGTCTGTTTATAAACCGTGTTTAACCTCAGATTTTACCTTTGTCAAAGGGCCACGGGCTCTTCTCGGAGACCCGGTTAACAAAATCTCAAATGGCCTTTCTTCCAAGGGCTTGACAGTGACCCTTTCTGCAGGAGTGTGGGGTCTTCGAGGTGAATGGGCTTTTGGAGGTCCTGGTGGTGGGATATCTGAGGGAGATGGAGGGACAGAGATTGAGCGAGGAACATCGAAGGCAGATTTTGATAATCCAGAGTCAAAGTCTGTGGCATGTGAGGGGTAGAGTGGAGCAGTTGGACTGCCATGCTTAAACTGCTGCCTCTGTTGCCATTCGTACAGCTGCCATACAGTGCCCTCTTTAGTGGCCTTGCGATCTTCATTCGACATTTTAAAGTGGACAACACGGTCCTGGGCATACTTGTAGTCACTTGGTAGGTTACGATTCGCGGGAGGGGAGCTTTCCGAAGGTTGCCCGATATTCTTTGGCAGAGTTTGGTAACTCTCTGGGTAAGGCTGAGGTTGACTTGGTGTCCGATGTGGAAGAGTCTGGGTAGATGCAAGGCTGAAGAAAGAAAAAAAGAAGAAGAAATGGCAAGTCATGAATGCGGCACAGAATTTCTGAAATAGGCATAGAAAATGTTTCCATTTTTTAGGAAATGTAATGATTTCCTCCCTCAACCAACATGACAAAAAGGGTTAATTGGGGGCTGAAATTCCTCCCCCCACCCCCACTTAAAGGCCAATTACTGCCTCTAGGAGGCGGTAATGGGTGGTAAGGCATTTCTGACAGGGGTAGGTGAATGGGCCGGCCCATCCAAAATTACCCCGAGCCGGGGGTGGTGGAAACCCGGCCCGTGTTCTCACCTCTTCGGGCACGCATTGACACCTTATTGCCCGACGGCGACTGAGATGAGGAGAAACTTTTTCACCCAGAGAATTGTGAACCCGTGGAATTCTCTACCACAGAAAGTTGTTGAGACCAGTTCGTTGGATATATGCAAAAGGGAGTTAGATGTGGCCGTTAGGGCTAAAGGGATCAGGGGGCTATGGAGAGAAAGCAAGAATGGGGTAATGAGGTTGCGTGATCAGCTATGATCATATTGAATGGTGGTGCAGGCTCGAAGGGCCGAATGGTCTGCTCCGGCACCTATTTTCTATGTTTCTATGTTTCTACCCCACGAGGGAAATTGCCCCACAGGAGTTGAGTCGCTCATTGCCCCCAACAGGTTTTCCCGGCGGGAAGCTGCCAGTGGCTGGCCGGCGCATCTGCCCTTAAAGGGGAAGGCGCGTCGTTGTGACCGCCATTTAATTTTAATTGTCAGCCGACTCTGAAGTTGGCCCGACAATGGCGGCCATGGAGGTTCGGCTGGGCAGTCAGCCTGCACCCCCTCTTGGGTGCCGGGCCACTGGCACGGCCTAAGCCCCCCCCTAGTGGCCCAGTGGGCACTATTAAAGTGGCATCAGAGCTCGCAGCAGCCCTCTCCTTTAACTGAAGGGGAGGGACGTTGCTATGCGTCGCACTGACATGCTCAGCATTCCGCCACGCTCCTGATGCGCTTCCGGCCCTCAGCCGCCGGAAAACACCCACCGGCAATTTTCAAAAGTTAAAGAGAACAATTTCCCTTTATTCTCTGCCCCATGGATTCGGGTGGAGAATATTCATTTAATTCAAATCATCCGCCCCAAACGGGGCGGAGAGAAATTTCGGCCCCTTGGTCTTTCATCTCATTGGGGTTTGTTGGATTTTGTTGTGTATAGAACAGTTGCCACATATGCCGACATAAACAATTCTAAATAATTAACTGTAGGTCCAGTGCTTGAGAGACATTTGAGAGTTATGATATTTGCTATGGAAACATTACATCTGGTCAATTCTACAAATCAATTTTTTGGTTTTACCACCTTGGCGTCAGCTCCGTGGTATCTTGGATAAATGTACCACAGGGTGCAGTACTGAAGACTCGAAGATCCCAGCTTCAAACTCTGCAAGGCAACAATTGAGGGTGCTACAACTAGCATTAGTACCCCTCGGGAAAACAAAACCAGCTCGGATTTCTGCCCCCAATTGTAACCCATGGAAAGTGTCCATGCATGAATATCAAGCGAGGATATGACTGAGCTTGTTTGCCATGCCTTGCAGAGTCAAACAGTCTGCCCACATTCACTGTAAATGTTGGGACTGTACCCGAACACACGTCAGTGCCTTTGGGAAAAAGGCTAGAAAATTGAGGAATAACTAGCGGCTTAGCAGAAGATAACCACTATTTTTGATTTACCATTTCTCTCCTACTCTTACAACCTTGATGGTGACCTGAAAGCTGACTCGTGTTTCACCCAAGTCTCTCAATTTATGAGGAACTTCCTGAATTCTTCTAATTACAAACACCAGTATCACAGTTCGGTGATAGTATTAACTGTGCAGAATTGCTCTCCATGATCACTTACAGATGTGAAGAAGAAACATATCCTCTTCCATTAAAAAATTCTGTAAATATTTCATTCTGTTTTCTTTGTCATTTAAAATGTAAATATCACCTCTGCTCCTTTACGCTTTCCCACCTGAGCAAACCTTTCCCCAGCCTCCCTCTGCCCGAGTCTTGAACCTGCACTTTAAAAATTTCTTTCCAGTCTCCCATCACTCAGAGCTCCTCTCCTTTCCCCACCCCTTCCCCTCTCCCCCAGAGCTCCTCTCCCCACTCTGGACATCGAACTTTCTCCACAGGGAGGAAAGCGTGGGTGAGGCTGCAGTCCTGTGGCGAGGCACATGGACATTTGGAACCTCCAGTGAACCGATGCAGCCACAACGTCGGGTACGCATGCGTGGTGCTAGTGGGGGCAGGACCATGTTTAGGTTCCACCCCCAAAGAATGTGCATATGCGGAAGGAAACAGAAGACTTTGCAAATAATCACTCTGTTCAGGTATAGCACCAAGCTGGCTGGAGTCATCATCATTATAGGCAGTCCCTCGGAATCGAGGAAGACTTGCTTCCACTCTTAAAATGAGTCCTTAGGTGGCTGAACAGTCCAATACGCGAGCCACAGTCCCTGTCACAGGTGGGACAGATAGTCGTTGAGGGTAAGGGAGAGTGGGACAGGTTTGCCGCACGCTCTTTCCGCTGCCTGCACTTGGTTTCTGCATGCTCTCGGCGATGAGACTCGAGGTGCTCAACGCCCTCCCGGATGCACTTCCTCCACTTAGCACGGTCCTGGGCCAGGGACTCCCAGGTGTCGGTGGGGATGTTGCATTTTATCAGGGAGGCTTTGAGGGTGTCCTCGTAACGTTTCCTCTGCCCACCTTTGGCTCGTTTGCCGTGAAGAAGTTCCGAGTCAAACCTGTCATAAGGAAGCTGCTCAGAGGTCAGTCATCATCGGCCCAGGACATCATCACAGGAGTTCCGCAGAGAAGTGTACTCAGCCCAATCAGCTGCTTTGTCAATGACCATCCCTCCCTCACAAGGAGAGGAGTGTGGCTCTTCACTGATGATTGTACAGTCCTTAGCTCCATTCACAACTCCTCCGATAACAAAGCAATTCATGCCAGGCACGAAAGGACCTGGATAACATCCAGGCTTGCACTAGCAAGTGGCAGGTAACATTCATGCCACCTAAGTGTTGAGTTATGAGCATCTCAAACAAGAGAAAGCCCAGCCATCTCTCTGAACTTCAATGGCACCACAATCAAAGAATCCCGCTGCAGATCAATATCTTGGGGGTCATCATTGACCAGAAGTTTAACTAGACCAGGAATATCAACATCATGGCTACAAGAGCAGGAAAGAGATAGGGTAATCTTCAACAAGGGACCCACCTCCTGACTCCTCAAAGCCTCTCCACCAGCTACAAGGCTCAAGTCAGGCGTGTGAAGGAATACTCTCCACTTTCCTGGACCTCAACAGCATCCAGGACAGAGCAGTTTGCTTAATTGTTGCCCCTGCATTGAACTCAGTAGCCACTTTGCGGCAAGCCTATACAGTGGATGTTGGTAGCCTATTTGATTGTGGAGGGCATCACAGCAGAGCCCATTCCCATGGTCATCAGACATCCATTTTTCTCCAACAAGGTCACTCAGTGCTCCTACTGGCATACCTGCTCCAATCAGTTATTTCAGAACAGGTCAGAAATCAAACCCAGGACTGCCCTGGTCTCCCATCACTCAGTAACATCCAGGGCAGTACATTGACCAAGTGAGGCATCAGTTAGAGACTGTTTATGATCAAAATGAGAACAATTATCTCCCCCTCCTCCCCACCCCACACTAACAATCCTGATAAAATTATGTTGTGCACTCTTCTTACGCTAAAACTGTCTGAGAACATTTTTATAAAATCAATATAGTGCAATAAAACAGATTCCCTCTTTCCAACACCCATTCAATACACACAAAAATAGAATTTCAAATCACACAGTATATTTAAATGTCAATTTGTGCTGTGTGAACATCCCAAAAGTGTACCTCGATTGGAAAAAAATGTTTTGGTCGATACAATAGGAAGGTAATTGCATCAACTAATTTTATACTGGTTAAAATAAGACTGTATTAATTGAATAAGCAATTAAAAATAAAAAGAGCCATAATAGATGACTAGTTAGTTCAGCAAAGCCACTGTTGGAAAGATCAAACATAATGTTATATATGTAAACATTACCAATATGTAAAACTTGCCACCAGGGGGCACACCTGTGGGAGACCCAAGGGTCACCAGCACACTCTGGGCAAGCAGGTATAAAATGTCGTCTCTGGAGTTACATTAAAGAGACCAAGGTCACAACAGTTTGAGCTTACAATATACAGTCTTGTGGAGTTATTCTGAACATAACACATAACATAGCACTTTTGCTAAACATTATAACCGCAGCTTCATTGAAGAAGCAATGCCTGCATCTGGGTAGGTTTTCAATCATTGCAGGACCACTTTACAGCACAGCTGCACTCAATCAATAATCAACTGGTGCAATGGTTACAATTCTGCGTTTAATATTAAACAGGCACAAAACAAATCAACACTCAGGCCTAGAATTCTATTAAACATTCTCAATGAAACTGCCGTAAGCCAGGCACAACAGGGGAAGAGAGGATTTGAGTAAACTGCACAGCATCGCTCAGCGGTAATGTGTAAACATTAAACACTCCGAACCACACTCACTGAACAGCCAAGGAGCAGGACCGAATGGCTGCAGACAGACAGTGCTTGAGGTTACAAAAGCCATGCAGGCACGGACACCTACATTCTACATGGCTAATATTTATGACTCAGTCAAGCCCCACTCCAGTACAGTCATCATCATCATAGGCAGTCCCTTGGAATCGAGAAAGACTTGCTTCCACTTTTAAAATGAGTTCTTAGGTGGCTGAACAGTCCAAAACAATAGCCACAGTCCCCGTCACAGGTGGGACAGATAGTCGTTGGGGGTAAGGAAGGGTGGGACAGGTTTGCCGCACGCTCTTTCCACTGCCTGTTTTGATTTCTGCATGCTCTCGGCAATGAGACTCGATGTGCTCAACGCCCTCCCGGATGCACTTCCTCCACTTAGGGCACTCCCAGGTGTCAGTGGGGATGTTGCACTTTATCAGGGAGGCTTTGAGGGTATCCTTGTAACGTTTCCTCTGCCCACCTTTGGCTCGTTTGCCATGAAGGAGTTCCGAGTCATACCTATCACAAGGAAGTTGCTCAGAGGTCAGTCACCATAGCCCCAGGACATCATCACAGGAGTTCCTCAGAGAAGTGTACTCAGCCCAATCAGCTGCTTTATCAATGACCATCCCTCCCTTACAAGGTCAGGAGTGTGGCTCTTCACTGATGATTGTACAGTGCTTAGCTCCTATTATGTATGCAATAAAGGTTCAAACTAAGTACTGTTTAACTAAGCAAGGTACAATCTTGGCTGTGCTTTATTTAGGCCCAAAGTGCCTGACTCTCAAAATGGCTGGCCTTTTATACCAGAGCAGCACCATGTGTGTGCTGCTCAGTGGCCTCCAACAATGACACCATCTGGTGGCAACAAGCAGCATGTACATGCATGACAATACCCCCCTCTGAGATCTTAGCACAGTCTTTCACAGGTTGAGACGGTCTGGTGCTTTTCACTCCCGGGTTGACCATCTCAGCTCGGTTCCAGCCTTGGGTGAGTGTGCGGGGTCTGTTGTAGCTGGTGGCTAGATTACTGACTTGTTGGGCGTGGCAGTGGCCATGTCAGGAATTGCATGTCCATTTTTATTGAACAGGTCCATGATTGAAATTCTGAGTTCACTGATGACCCTCGAGTCCTCGGAAGACTGTTGGTTGGTTGGGTCGATGGTTTCTTTGCCCCACTATTCTGGTTCGTCTGTGTGCCTCAGCTTTGTCTGATCCATGTGTTTCCTGCAAGTTTGCCCATTCATGAGCTTACTAACGAATACTCTGTTGCCGTCCTTGGCCATGACCGTACCAGTGATCCATTTGGGACCCTGACCATAATTCAACACATATACAGCATCATTAACAGAAATCTCGCGTGACACAGTTGAGCGATTGTGGTGCCCTTGTTGACTTTGTCTTCTGTATTCAACATGATTATTTAAATCCGGTTGTACCAGAGATAGCTTGGTCTTAAGACCTCTTTTCATCATGAGTTCAGCAGACGAGACCCCTGTGAGTGTGTGAGGTCCTGTAACTCAGCAGTATGCAGGACAAGCGAGTCTGCAGTGACCCTTGGGTTACTCTCCTCATGCTTTGCTTGATAATTTGTACTGCACGTTCTGCTTGCCCATTGGATGCAGGCTTGAATGGTGCTGACCTTACATGTATTATGCCATTAAGTTTCACAAATTCCTGAAACTCCTGACTGGTGAAGCATGACCCATTGTCGCTCACCACTATGTCAGGCAGATCATGTGTCAGGCAGAACATGACATTGAGATTCTCTATGGTTGCTGTGGACATCCTGGATGACATGATTATGCATTCTATCCATGTCGAATCTGCGTCCACCATCACTAAAAACATCTTGCCCAGGAAGGGACCTACAAAATCTACATGGATCCTGGACCAAGGTTTGGATGGCCATGACCACAGACTCAGTGGCGATTCCACTGGTGCTTTGCTGAACTGCATGCAAGTGTTGCACTGATGCACGCATGCTTCAAGCTCAATCAATTCCTGGCCATCATACATGGGACGTGGCGATGGCCTTCATCATCACTATACCCGGATGTGTGCTGTGTAACTTACGCACAAACTTCTCTCTCCCTTTCTTGGGCATTACAACACGATTGCCCCACAATATGCAATCTGCTTGAATAGACAGTTCATCCTTGTGACGAATGTACGGTTTGGCCTCCTCGCACATTTGCTTAGGTATGGCAAGCCAATCCCCTTTGAGGATGCAACCCTTCACCATCGATAAAATCGGGTCCTGGCTGGTCCAGATCTTAACTTGTTGAGCCGTGACAGGGGTTCCTTCACCCTCAAAAGCATCCATGATTAACATTAAATCTGCCGGTTGTGGCGTTTCCACCTCCGGTGTGGGCAACGGCAACCGGCTCAAAGCATCGGCACAATTCTCTGTGCCAGGTCTATGGTGAATGACAATCAGAGGCAGATAATGTCAGCGCCCACCTTTGGATGTGGGATGAAGCGTTGGTATTGATACCTTTGCTCTCGGAAAACAATGAAATGAGCGGCTTGTGAACAGTCTCTAATTCGAATCTCAGACCGAACAGGTATTGATGCATCTTTTTAACACCGTACACACACGCTAAAGCTTCTTTTTCTACCATGCTGTAGGCTCTTTCTGCTTTAGACAAACTTTTGGATGCATACGCGTCAGGTTGAAGTTTCCTCAACTCATTGGCTTGTTGGAGTACGCAATCAATTCCATACGACGATGCGTCATAGGCCAAAACTAAATGTTTCCATGGGTCATAATGTACCAGCAGCTTGTTTGAGCAAAGCAGATTGGTGGTTTTCTCGAAAGCTCTGTCTTGCGATGCGCCCCACACCCAGTTGTTGCCTTTTCTCAATAGCATGTGCAGTGGTTCTAGTAAGCTGCTCAATTTAGGTCGGAAGTTACCAAAGTAGTTCAGTAGACCCAGGAACGAACATAGCTCCGTCACATTCTGCGGCTTGGGTGCATTCTTGATGGCCTTGGTTTTCACGTCAGTAGGTCTGATGCCATCAGCGGTGATTTTCCTCCCGAGGAATTCGACCTCCGGTGCCATGAAGATGCACTTTGAGCATTTCAGTCTGAGTCCCAGTCTATCCAAACGCAGTAGAACCTCTTCCAGGTTGTTCAGATGTTCCTTGGAGTCATGACAGGTGATCAGGATGTCATCTTGGAACACGACAGTTCTGGGAACGGACTTCAGTAGACTTTCCATATTCCTCTGGAATATTGCTGCAGCTGAGCGAATTCCAAAAAGGCACCTGTGGTAAATAAACAGTCCTTTGTGCGTGTTAATGCACGCAAGTCACTTCGATGTCTCGACCAACTCCTGCATCATATAGGCCGACATCAAGTCCAGTTTTGTGAATGACTTCCCTCCGGCTAACGTCGCAAACAAGTAATCAGCCTTCGGTAAAGGGTACTGATCTTGTTTCGAAACCTGTTGACCGTAGCCTTGTAGTCTCCACAGATTCTGATTGTGCCATAACTTTTCAGCACAAGAACAATGGGGCTGGCGCATTCATTAAATTCGAATGGTGATATGATCCCTTCATGCTGGAGTCTGTCCAGTTCAATTTCTACCTTCTCCCTCATCATATATGGCACTGCCGGAGCTTTATGATGGACAGGTCTTGTATCCGAGTCCACGTGGATCTGCACCTTGGCTTCCGTGAAGTTGCCGATACCCGGTTCGAACAGCGAGGGGATCTTGCTCAATACATGTGCACATGTATCTTCCGACAACGACAACGCCTTTATGTAATTCCAGTCGTATCTGATTTTCTCCAACCAGCTCCTGCCGAGCACCGTTGAGCCATTGCCTGGAACAATCCATAGTGGTAACTCGTGAACCACACCATTATATGACACGTTAATTTGTGCACTGCCAATCACCTTTATCAGTTCTTTGGTGTACGTGCGCAGCTTGGCGTTAACATGGCTCAGCCTGGGCCTCACAGTCTTGGTATCCCACAGCTTATGAAATGCCCTCTCATTCATGATCAATTGACTCGCCCCCGTGCCCAGTTCCACCGATACCGGTATCCCATTAAACTTCACATTAATCAAAATTGGTTTACTCTTGGTTATGAAAGAGTACAGTCCATACACTTCCTCCCTCTGGCATCTCGGATTGCGTATGCGGATCCACACTAGTCTGACTCCATTCCTCCACGTGGTGTGTCGCAGCACGCTTGCTCATCTGCGGACACTTGCACTGGAGATGCCCCACTCTCAGACAGCCTTTGCAACTATATTGCTTAAATCAGCACTGCTGGTGCCGATGGTTTCCCCCTCGATGCCAACACAGAGAAGTCAGATACATTCCCGCTGGCGGACTTTGGGCAGCCACCGGTTTCGCGAATGCGGCCGGATAGGCCCTGCCATGTGCCACTCTGCCGAACGCCGAATCAATCGCATTTACAGTACTTGCCGAGGTTCGGTTCTTCACCGATATTTGCGTTAGACTCCTGTCCGTCTTCATACAAGATTGAATGATCCGGATGGCCCTTTTTAAATCCAACTCCTCCACCACCAGAAGTTTGCACAGGATCACCTCGTGGTTGATACCGATAACAAAGAAGTCCCGCAGCATGTCTGCCAACACTGTCCCGAACTTGCACGGTCCCGCTAGATGTCTCAGGTCGGCAATGAATCCCGCCGCGCTCTGGCCCTCCGATCGAACGTGTGTATAAAACCTGTATCTCGAGATGATGATGCTGTCGTCTGAATTGAGGTGCTCCCGTACCAATGTACACAACTCCTCGTACGTTTTCTCCGTTGGATCACTAGGCACAAGTAGATTCCTTATCAGACGGTAGATCTTTGAACCGCACACAGTGAGGAACACGGCCCGGCGCCGATCTGCATCGTCGACCCCCTTCATTTTGTTGGCCATGAAGTACTGGTTCAAACGGCTCACAAAGTCTGCCCAATCTTCTCCCTCCACGAATCACTCTAAAAATCCAATCGTGCTCATTTTGCAAAAAAAGGTTATTTTATTCTCGTCGCCAAATGTTATGTATGCAATAAAGGTTCAAAGTGAGTACTGATTAACTAAGCAAGGTACCACCTTGGCTCTGCTTTATTTAGGCCCAAAGTGCCTGGCTTTCAAAATGGCTGGCCTTTTATATCTGAGCAGCACCATGTGCGTGCTGCTCAGTGGCCTCCAACAATGACGCCATCTGGTGGCTACAAACAGAATGTACATACATGACAGCTCCATTCACAACTCCTCCGATAATGAAGCAATTGTCACAAAAGGACCTGGATAACATCCAGATTTGCACTAGCAAGTGGCTGGTAACATTCATGCCACCTAAGTGTTGAGTTATGAGCATCTCAAACAAGAGAAAGCCCAGCCATCTCTCTCTGAACTTCAATGGCACCACAATCAAAGAATCCCGCTGCAGATCAATATCTTGGGGGTCATCATTGACCAGAAGTTTAACTAGACCAGGAATATCAACACCATGGCTACAAGAGCAGGAAAGAGATTGGGTAATCTTCAACAAGGGATCCACCTCCTGACTCCTCAAAGCCTCTCCACCATCTACAAGGCTCAAGTCAGGAGGGTGAAGGAATACTCTCCACTTTCCTGGACCTCAACAGCATCCAGGACAGAGCAGTTTGCTTAATTGTTGCCCCTGCATTGAACTCAGGAGCCATTTTGCGACAAGCCTATACAGTGGATGTTGGTAGCCTATTTGATTGTGGAGGGCATCACAGCAGAGCCCATTCCCATGGTCATCAGACATCCATTTTTCTCCAACAAGGTCACTCAGTGCTCCTACTGGCATACCTGCTCCAATCAATTATTTCAGAACAGGTCAGAAATCAAACCCAGGACTGCCCTGGTCTCCCATCACTCAGTAACATCCTGGGCAGTGCATTGACCAAGTGAGGCATCAGCTAGAGACTGTTTATGATCAAAATGAGAACAATTATCTCCCCCTCCTCCCCCACCCCACACTAACAATCCTGATAAAATTATGTTGTGCACTCTTCTTACACTAAAACTGCCTGAGAACATTTTTATAAAATCAATATAGTGTAATAAAACAGATTAATTCTTTCCAACACCCATTCAATACACACAAAAATAGAATTTCAAATGACACAGTATATTTAAATGTCAATTTGTGCTGTGTGAACATCCCAAAAGTGTACCTCGATTGGAAAAAAACGTTTTGGCCGATACAATAGGAAGGTAATTGCATCAACTAATTTTATACTGGTTAAAATAATACTGCATTAATTGAAGAAGCAATTGGAAATAAAAAGAACCATAATAGACTACTTGTTAGTTCAACAAAGCCACTGTTTGAAAGATCAAACATAACACAGCACTTCTGCTGAACATTATAACCGCAACTTCATTGAAGAAGCAATGCCTGCATCTGGGTAGGTTTTCAATCATTGCAGGACCACTTTACAGCACAGCTGCACTCAATCAATAATCAACTGGTGCAATGGTTACAATTCTGCGTTTAATATTAAACAGGCACAAAACAAATCAACACTCAGGCCTAGAATTCTATTAAACATTCTCAATGAAACTGCCGTAAGCCAGGCACAACAGGGGAAGAGAGGATTTGAGTAAACTGCACAGCATCGCTCAGCGGTAATGTGTAAACATTAAACACTCCGAACCACACTCACTGAACAGCCAAGGAGCAGGACCGAATGGCTGCAGACAGACAGTGCTTGAGGTTACAAAAGCCATGCAGGCACGGACACCTAAATTCTACACGGCTAATATTTATGACTCAGTCAAACGCCACCCCAGCACACAATCTGGGATGATATTCCAGTACAGTCATCATCATCATATACAGTCCCTCGGAATCGAGGAAGACTTGCTTCCACTCTTAAAATGAGTTCTTGGGGGGCTGAACAATCCAGTACGAGAGCCACAATCCCTGTCACAGGTGGGACAGATAGTCGCTGAGGGTAAGGGAGGATGGAACAGGTTTTCCGCATGTTCGTTCCGCTGCCTGCGCATGATTTCTGCCTGCTCTCGGCGATGAGACTCGAGGTGCTCAGCGCTCTCCCGGATGCACTTCCTCCACTTAGGGCGGTCTTTGGCCAGGGACTCCTCGGTGTCAGTGGGGATGTTGCATTTTATCAGGGAGACTTTGAGGGTGTCCTTGTAACGTTTCCTCTGCCCACCTTTGGCTCGTTTGCCGTGAAGGAGTTCCGAGTAGAGCGCTTGCTTTGGGAGTCTCGTGTCTGCCATGCGAACGATGTGGCCTGCCCAGCGGAGCTGATCAAGTGTGGTCAGTGCTTCAATGCTGGGGATGTTGGTCTGGTCAAGGACGCTAACGTTGGTGCGTCTTGTTATGTCTTAAACAAAGTAATGTAACTGATTACTGTAGACGTGAGTAAGTGTGACCTTAGTTCCTTTATTCTAACTCCAGAGTGCTGGTATAGCATGGGAGGCCTGCTTATATACAGTGCTCCCAAAGGATGCTGGGATCCCTTGGGACTCCAACAGCTATGCCCTCTGGTGGCGGTATGATACTGGTTACATCGGGTTGCATACACAACATGTCTGACCTCCCAGGAGAGGAGTACTGCACGGTCGGAGGTCCCACCCTTGGGATGATGCACGAAACCAAGGTCCCACCTGCCTTTTCCAGGGCACAAGTGAATGTCAGAAAATCCATAGTGCTTTTTGAAGCACAGCAGATTCTTCCAGTGGCCTGACCAACATTTCTCACTCAACACCACTAGAAATAACTTAACTGACCATTCAATCTCATTGCTGTGGGTGGAATCTCGCGGTGTGCAAAATGGCTTCCATATGTATCTACATAACAACAATCACAATATTTCAGAGTATACTATTGTCGGTGAAGCACTTGAGATATTTCAAAGAGAAGTGAGAAGATGTGACATAAATGCAAGTCTTTCTCCCAATCATTTTATCATCCAGAAACATCTTTCCTTAAAACAAATCTTTTGCTTATTTTTCCCTTCACCTCAAGTTGTTGTCTCCAGCTGAGGTGTAGTTCTATGGTCACTGGGAGCCTTCCAGTGCCTCGATCCTCTCTGTGACGTTATAGGTTGATGTGTACTTAAGATTGTCGATTTCAATGGCCTATGTCGAGGACACTACAGAGAATCACATGGCAATTTTTGTGGCCACAGCACTAAAGGAATGGGCGCCAGAGCAGTAAGTACAGTGCACACTGAAACTGCATTCGGCTGATCTTTGGAATTTCCCACCATTGCTCTCATTAGCTATTCGTAACAAGCTCCCAGCTTGAATTGGACTTGCTTGTTGGAATTAGTTAAGTGGAAAATAGTGCCCAGCTGCAGCTTTTAAAGGATGAGTGCCTGCCATACGGCTCTTTCTGCTTCCAAGGACGGAATATATTCTGGCTTATTTTCTTAATCCTGTTTGAGCACGAGCTGCAGTGTGGCCCTCCTTCTTATACGCCTAATCTCTTTGAATAGCAACATTGTACAGCATGGAACAGACTATGATGGTCTTGGAGATAATGTTGGTACTGAATTCTAAGATTCCCTAATTTGTCTAGGAATCGAACATATTGTTTCAGGATCCTTGCAGTGCATTCAATAATAAACCTGTTGGTTACAGTGCCTCTGTTGTATTAGCATTCTACTGCTGTTCAGGGTTGTTTCAGCAGTGTCAGGTATTAGGACTTTTAAAAAAATTGTTCATTGGATGTGGCATCGCTGGCTAGGCCAGAATTTTATTTCCATCCCTAGTTGCCCCTTGAGAAGATGGTGGTGAGCTGCCTTCTTGAACCGCTGCAGTCGGTGTGGTGAGGGTACTCCCACAGTGCTGTTAGGGAGGGAGATCCAGGATTTTGACCCAGTGACGATGAAGGAACAGGGATATATTTCCAAGTCAGGATGATGGATGACTTGGAGGGGAACGTGGAGGTGGTGGTGTTCCCATGCGCCTGCTGCCCTTGTCCTTCTCGATGGTACAGGTCGTGGGTTTGGGAGGTGCTGCTGTCGGACCCTTGGTGAGTTGCTGTCGTACATCTTGTCGATGGTGCACACTGCAGCAACGGTGCGCCGGTGAGGCAGGGATGAATGCTTAAGGTGATGGATGGGGTGCCAATCAAGCAGGCTGCTTTTTCCTGGATGGTGTCGAGCTTCTTGAGTATTGTTGGAGCTGCACTCATCCAGGAAAGTGGAGAGTATTCCATCACACTCCTGTCTTGTGCCTTGTAGATGGTGGAAAGGCTTTGGGGAATCAGCAGGTGACATGCGCTCCGCAGAATACCCAGCCTCTGACCTGCTCTTGTTGCCACAGTATTTATGTGGCTGGTCTAGTTAAGTATCTAGTCAATGGTGACCCCCAGGATGTTGATGGTTGGGAATTCGGCTATGGTAATACCGTTGAATGACAAGGGGCGGTAGTCAGACTCTCGCTTGTTGGAGAAAGTCATTGCCTGGCACTTGTGTGGCGTGAATGTTACTTGCCACTTATCAGCCCAAGCCTGAATGTCGTCCAGGTCTTGCTGCATGCGGGCGTGGACTGCTCCAGGAGTTGCAAATGGCACTGAACACTGTGCAGTCATCAGCAAACATCCCCACTCCTGACCTTATGATGAAGGGAAGACCACTGATGAAGCAGCTGAAGATGTTTGGGCCGAGGACACTGCCCTGAGGAACCCCTGCAGCGATGTCCTGGGGCTGACATAATTGGCCTCCAACAACCACAACCATCTTCCTTTGTGTTAAGTATGACTCTAGCCAGTGGAGAGTTTCTCCCTGATTCCCATTGACTACAGTTTTACTCGGGCTCCTTGATGCCACACTCGGTCAAATCATCATCTTCTGAGGCGGTCCCTCGAATCGAGGAGGATTTGCTTCCACGCCAAAAAGGGGTGAGTTCAATGAGTTCACAGGTGTTTCAATGAAGGACCTAATATTCCAGGTCCCGAACTGCATAGTGAAGGGTGGAAGATGCCTGTGCGTGGATGTTTTTAACGTGTGGCGGGCCCTGGAGCAGCGTAGCAGCGTACCACTCCAGGGAGCAGCGCAAACTGGTGCAGGAGGGCGCCGGTCAAATGCTGCCTTGATGTCAAGGGCAGTCACTCTCATCTCACCTTTGGAATTCAGCTCTTTTGTCCATGTTTGGACCAAGCTATAATAAGGTCTGGAGCCGAGTGGACCTGACAGAATCCAAATTGGGCATCGGTGAGCAGGTTATTGGTGAGTAAGTCGTACTTGAGAGCACTGTTGATGACATCTTCCATCACCTTGCTGATGATTGAGAGCAGACTGATCAGGAGGTAATTGGCCGGATTTGATGTGTCTTGCTTTCTGTGGACAGGACATACCTGGGCAGTGTTCCACATTGTCGGATAGATGCCAGTGTTGTAGCTGTACTGGAACAGCTTGGCTATAGGCGTGGCTAGTTCTGGAGCACAGTTCTTCAGCACGACAGCCAGGATGTTGTCGGGGGCCCATAGCCTTTGCTGCATCCAGTGCGCTCAGTCGTTTCTTGATATCACGTGGTGTGAATCGAATTGTCTGAAGACTGGCTTCTGTGATGGTGGGGACCTCGGGAGGAGGCCGATATGAATCATCCACTCGGCACTTCTGGCTGAAGATGGTTGCAAACGCTTCAGCCTTGACTTTTGCACGGACGTGCTAGCTTCCGGTGCCCCACCTTGGTTTTCGGGGCCGGTTTGGGCGGGGCGCAGAGCCGGTGGGCAACGCCCCTGGTTGTAACACCGGTTTGACTTTTGACTCCCGCCCAACCCATAGCGCCGGGTGGTGCGCCCTGGTGGGAACGCCTGTGAAAACAGGCGTGCCAAACGGTAACGAGGTAAGTAATTCCGACCTCGGGTAAGTGTAATTGTTTACTCCCCAGGCCTCTCTTATAGCGCTCCCAGGCCAGCTCTTCAGCTTGGGATTTTCGCATGCTCAGCCAGCCTAGCACCCCAAGAGAGGTGTGTAACACCTCCCTTACTGCTCCGCTCAGGGCCCAGCTGCCCAATTTTGCAGAATGAAGCACAAACTTTTTCCAGGCAGTATCAGGACCGCCCGCCGCCATTAATGCCCCAAAATCCTAAAAGCCGAAAGTCCAGCCAGTTAACTGCAAAGGCGAATGGAATAAAAGAAAGGAAAAACAAAGACTTAAATTTATATAGCGCACTTTTCATGACCACTGGACATCTCAAAGTGCTTCACAGCCAATTGGGAGTGTAGTCACTGTTAGAATGTGAGAAACACAGCAGCCAATTTGCGCACAGCAAGCTCCCACAAACAGCCACGTGATAATGAGCAGATAAACTTTTTTTTTGTTATGCGGATTGAGGAATAAATATTGACCAGGATACGGGGATAACTCCTCTGCTCTTCTTCAAAATAGTGCTATGAGGTCTGTTATGTCCACCTGAGAGGCAGATGTGGCCTCGGTTTAATGTCTCATGTGAAAGACAGCACTTCCGACAGTGCAGCACTGCCTCAGCACCAGAATGTCAGCCTAGATTTATGTGCTCAAGTCCCTGGAGTGCGACTTGAACCCACAACCTTCTGACTCAGAGGCCAGAGTGCTGCCCACTGAGCAAAGCTGACACCAACAGACCTATTTAAAATAAGCGTACTTTTGGAGGAAGTGCATCCAGGAGGGCGCTGAGCACCTCGAGTCTCATCGCTGAGAGCATGCAGAAATCAAGCGCAGGCAGCAGAAAGAGCGTGCGGCAAACCTGTCCCACCCACCCTTTCCCTCAATGACTATCTGTCTCACCTGTGACAGAGTCTGTGGTTCTCGTATTGGACTGTTCAGCCACCTAAGGATTTATTTTTAGAGTGGAAGAGAATCTTCCTCGATTTCGAGGGACTGCCTATGATAGAAACATAGAAAATAGGTGTAGGAGTAGGCCATTCGGCCCTTCTAGCCTGCACCGCCATTCAATGAGTTCATGGCTGAACATGCAACTTCAGTACCCCATTCCTGCTTTCTCACCATACCCCTTGATCCCCCTAGTAGTAAGGACTTCATCTAACTCCTTTTTGAATATATTTAGTGAATTGGCCTCAACAACTTTCTGTGGTAGAGAATTCCACAGGTTCACCACTCTCTGGGTGAAGAAATTCCTCCTCATCTCGGTCCTAAATGGCTTCCCACTTATCCTTAGACTGTGTCCCCTGGTTCTGGACTTCCCCAACATTGGGAACATTCTTCCTGCACCTAACCTGTCTAACCCCGTCAGAATTTTAAACGTTTCTATGAGGTCCCCTCTCATTCTTCTGAACTCCAGTGAATACAAGCCCAGTTGATCCAGTCTTTCTTGATAGGTCAGTCCCGCCATCCCGGGAATCAGTCTGGTGAACCTTCGCTGCACTCCCTCAATAGCAAGAATGTCCTTCCTCAGGTTAGGAGACCAAAACTGTACACAATACTCCAGGTGTGGCCTCACCAAGGCCCTGTACAATTGTAGCAACACCTCCCTGCCCCTGTACTCAAATCCCCTCGCTATGAAGGCCAACATGCCATTTGCTTTCTTAACCGCCTGCTGTACCTGCATGCCAACCTTCAATGACTGATGTACCATGACACCCAGGTCTCTTTGCACCTTCCCTTTTCCTAATCTGTCACCATTCAGATAATAGTCTGTCTCTCTGTTTTTACCACCAAAGTGGATAACCTCACATTTATCCACATTATACTTCATCTGTTATGCATTTGCCCACTCACCTAACCTATCCAAGTCGCTCTGCAGCCTCATAGCATCCTCCTCGCAGCTCACACTGCCACCCAACTTAGTGTCATCCGCAAATTTGGAGATACTACATTTAATCCCCTCGTCTAAATCATTAATGTACAGTGTAAACAGCTGGGGCCCCAGCACAGAACCTTGCGGTACCCCACTAGTCACTGCCTGCCATTCTGAAAAGTCCCCATTTACTCCTACTCTTTGCTTCCTGTCTGATGATGATGATTTTTGGTGTGTTTAATGTCCAAAACACAGGAGTGTACAATGTCTTTAGAACAGACTTAGCACTTGGATTGTAAATGCAATGTGCTGAAAGATACTTCGGTTCTCTACATTCGACTCCATGGTGCAAGGATGCTACAATAAAGTGTACAATGAGGCTGAATCCAAGGATTTTAATTTCGATGCTTAGTTGGACCCTCAGAAAAGTACTGAGTGAAGGAAAAGCACTTGCCCATAGAGAACTAGGAAAAAAATATCAAACGAGAAGCTACCTTGGTCTGAACAGTAATTCCCCGCTCAACACAAAACAAATGGGCTCGATGTGAGGCCACACCTCGAATAGTGTTGGTCTCCTAATTTGAGAAAGGGCATTCTTGCTATTGAGGGAGTGCAGCGAAGGTTCACCAGACTGATTCCCAGGATGGCAGGACTGAAATATGAGGAGAGACTGGATCAACTGGGCTTATATTCACTGGAATTTAAAAGAATGAGAGGGGATCCCATAGAAACATATAAAATTCTGACGGGATTGAACAGGTTAGATGCAGGAAGAATGTTCCGATACTGGGGAAGTCCAGAATCAGGGGTCACCGTCTAAGGGTAAGGGGTAAGCCATTTAGGACGGAGATGAGGAGAAACTTCTTCACTCAGAGAAGTGTGAACCTGTGGAATTCTCTACCGCAGAGAGTTGTTGAGGTCAGTTGGTTAGATATATTCAAAAGGGAGTTAGATGTGGCCCTTACAGCCAAAGGGATAAAGGGGTATGGAGAGAAAGCAGGAATGGGGTACTGAGGTGAATGATCAGCCATGATCATATTGAATGGCGGTGCAGGCTCGAAGGGCCGAATGGCCTACTCCTGCACCTATTTTCTATGTTTCTAAATGTAGGAGATGAGTTTAATGCAAGCCTCAAATCTCAGTAACAAGATGCAGATTATTTTGCTTGAAGAAATAAAGCTCAGGGACTTTAGAATTGCTGAGTGCTTCGAGCAACTTGAGAGTCAAATGCCGCACAATTTATATTAAAAACTAGATAGTTATGAAAATTTAATTATTTAATGAACTCATTATTTAGGAATTCTGAAGACGTACACATATGCTCCAAGGATATAGTTCGGCACAATACACACAGGTTATTAAAGTTAAATAAAGGAAGGTTTACCTGCAACCTGTCATGGCATAGCAAATTTTTATGAGCAGACTTTTCTGAATATTGCCAGGTAGAAATAAAATAATACGACTGGCCAGAGAATTATTAAACCACCCGGCTGGTGTACCAGCCAGCTACACTTAGGGAATGCAGAACTGTTACTGGAAATTGTTATACAGGAAATCCTGATAAGAGTTCAGTATATAACATTGGACATATGCATTAGACTGTTAATAAATGACTGCAAATCAATCTGGTCATTTATTGCTTAGAAATTAATGCCCGATCAATCGTTATTTCACGAAGCAATTTGCCATATTCATATCATACTCGTTTTAATATTTGTGTAAATACTTTCATTGACCAAAGATTAGCTCAGAGTTGGAGATAGAAAAAAACTATTTGAAAGACATTAAGCTGGGGTAGGCTCAGTGTTAGATAGGATAGAATGCATCAGTAAGTTTTATACAGATAACTTTGCTACATTCACATTGATGCACGCACCCAACTTGCCTCCTCAAAGTCCATCCTGGCGCTCTCCTTCTCTGAATCAAGTTCATGATGCACATATCTCTCACCCCCCCTATTTCATGCTGACATTCTCCCTTACCATCCCATTAAGTTCATGCTCACAAATTCTTCCTGAAAGTGCATACTGGCACTCTCCTCCCTCTCTTCCACTTTATGTTGGCATTCTCCTTTACCCATCCCCAAGTTCATAATCCTACCTTCCTCACCGCCCCATCCGAGTTTATGCTGGCACTTTCCTCTCACCAGTTTATAAATCCCGTGCCACCCACCAATACCCAATTCATGTTGGCATTCTCCACTTCAAAGTCTTCCCCCACCGGCCCGGGCCAAATTCATGCTGGCACTCTTCCTCGTCCCCGCTCTGGTACTGCTCCCGGATTCTGCTCTCTGTCCCACTCAACACTGCTCTGTGACTCCATCCCATCTATTGTTGCTTTTGCTGCAATCTGAAATAATTGAATGTGGCCGCATCAATTAGGTGGGAAGAAAGGACGAGGGAGAGGAGAATGTCAACATGAACTGGGTGGGGAGGGGGATCGTGGAACTCCCGCTCTCGGTGGAAATTACTGATTATAAATTTTTTCTTTTCAACATTTATCTATTTCCCAATTAAAGGCTATGAGGAAGATTATGGGCCGTAAATTGTGTCTGAAGAGGCGCCCGAAGAGACCCCACAAGTTCCGAGTTTAGGCATGCAAAGCCTAAACCCAGGCTTGCGAACTGTCAAAACGTCTTTTGACAGATCCAATGCATCTCCGGGAGAAAGGCCATCGCAGGCGGAGAGTTTGCCCAACTTCTGACCAGCAAATGTCCTTAAAGCGCTTACGCTTGGTAAAAGCAGGCGCAAGGCCTGTTCTACCAGCATAAGTGTTTTAAAAGATTAAAAAATAAAATTTTATCACAAATTTTTATATTAACAACCTTGCCCATGAAAGTAAGTTTATTTTTACCCCTATTAAACCATTTTTAAAACATATTCAAAAAAATAAATGTTTTCCTAAAACATTTAATTTAAATCAATTTCAATTAATTTTAAATATGCGACATGTTTTTTTTTTATTTATTGTGTTGTGTTTCTGTGTTTTGGGGGTATTCTCTTTGATAGTAATGGGAGCTTGTACAAAGAACAAGTGGTGGATGGAGAAAGCACAGGAGATACAGCAGCTGGCCGACAGCCATGATATGTGAGGATTCTTCATCGCAGTCAAGGCCACCTACGGTCCAAACACCCAAGGCCCCACCCCACAGCAAGAGCAGGGAAGCACACATCAAAGACACCGAGGCAGTCAGGGACCGCTGGAAGGAGCACTTCGAAGATCTCCTCAATCGAGACTCTTCCTTTGACTCGAGTGTTCTTGACTCCATCCGCAACATGCTACCCGCCACCACCTCAGTAAAACCCTAGCACTGCACAAGGTAGAAAAAGCCATAAGACAGCTTAACAACAAAAAGGCTTTGGGAGCAGATGGAATCCCTGCCGAGGCACTCAAGCATGACGGAAAGCCACTACTGGGCACAAATACACGACCTCATCCCTCTCATCTGGAGGGAGGAGAGCATGCCAAGAGATCTGAGAGATGCAGTGATCGTGGCCATCTTTAAAAAAGGGGACAAGTCCAGCTGCAGCAACTACAGAGGAATCTCCCTGTTGTCGGCCACTGGGAAAGTCGGCACTAGAGTCCTCCTTAACAGTCTTCTCCCTGTGACTGAGGAGCTCCTCCCGGAGTCACAGTGCGGATTTCGTCCCCTCCGGGGCACAAAGAACATGATCTTAGCAGCGCGACAGCTGCAGGAAAAATGCAGGGAGCAGCACCAGCCCTTATACATGGCCGCCTTCGACCTGACAAAAGCCTTTGACACTGTCAACCGCGAGGGTCTATGGAGCGTCCTCCTCCGTTTCGGATGCCCCCAAAAGTTCGTCACCATCCTCCGCCTGCTCCACGACGACATGCAGGTCGTGATCCTTACCAACGGACCCATCACAGACCCAATCCACGCCCGGACAGGGGTCAAACAGGGCTGCGTCATCGCCCCAACCCTCTTCTCAATCTTCCTCGCTGCCATGCTCCACCTCACAGTCGACAAGCTCCCCGCTGGAGTGGAACTAAACTACAGTGGGAAGCTGTTCAACCTTCGCCATCTCCAGGCCAGGTCCAAGACCACCCCAACCTCTGTCGTTGAGCTACAGTACGCAGATGACGCCTGCATCTGCGCACACACAGAGGCTCAACTCCAGGACATAGTCGACGTATTTACTGAGGCATACGAAAGCATGGGCCTTACATTAAACATCAGCAAGACAAAGGTCCTACACCAGCCGGTCCTCACCGCACAGCACTGTCACCCAGTTATCAAGATCCACGGCGCGGCCCTAGACAACGTGAACCATTTCCCATATCTCGGCAGCCTCCTATCAACAAGAGCAGGCATTGACGATGAGATCCAACACCGCATCCAGTGCAGCTTCCAGTGCACCGAAGGAAAAGAGTGTTTGAAAACCAGGCCCTCAAAACTGCCACAAAGCTCATGGACGACAGGGCTGTAGTAATACCCGTCCTTCTGTATGGCTCAGAAACATCGACCATGCACAGTAGACACCTCAAATCACTGGAGAAATACTAACGATGTCGCCGCAAGATCCTACAAATCCCCTGGGAGGACAGATGCACCAACATTAGCGTCCTCGACCAGGCCAACATCCCCAGCATTGAAGTACTGACCACACTCGACCAGCTCCGCTGGGCAGGGCCACATAGTTTGCATGCCAGACACGAGACTCCCAAAGCAAGCGCTCTACTCGGAACTCCTTCACAGCAAACGAGCCAAAGGTGGGCAGCGGAAACATTACAAGGACACCCTCAAAGCCTCCCTGATAAAGTTCAACATCCCCACCGACACCTGGGAGACCGTGGCCAAAGACCGCTCTAAGTGGAGGAAGTGCATCTTGGAGGACGCTGAACACCTCGAGTCTCATCCCCGAGTGCATGCAGAAATCAAGCGCAGGCAGCAGAAAGAGCGTGCGGCAAAACAGTCCCACCCATCCTTACCCTCAACAACTTTCTGTCCTACCTGTGACAGAGACTGTGGTTCTCGTATTGGACTGTACAGCCACCTAAGAACTCATTTTAAGAGTGGAAGCAAGTCTTCCTCGATTCCGAGGGACTGCCTATGATGATGAAACCAATAGTTTCAGGCAGGACTCCCAGAAAATAGGAAATTCTAATCCATGTAGTTAGACCAGCAGGCACGACAAACCCATCTCAGATATCAACAATGGGGAGCAGTTGCCCGTCCCCTAAATCTGTGGCACGACTCAGTTCCAAGTCTCAGAGTACAGTAACCCGACAGATTTCCGGCGAGTCATTTTTTTTGTGTCACTGGTTGATTTAACCAAAAAAAAATTTCACTTCCATTTTTCGGAATTGGGTTTAGGGGTTGAGTTGTGCTTTAAGGAATCGTATTCTGCAATTCTGTCCATTTCTTATTGAAAATGGTAAATCAGTATATAACAGGGCTGCTATTTATAATCAGATCCCAGTAATTGAATTGACTTCTTCGATCAGATGGGATTTTTATTGGGTTTTTGTGGAGTATATTCTGTGATGCCATCTGTTTTTTTGCAAAAACTACCAACCAGTCCTCCTGATCATAAAGCAATAAAGATGTAGCTTGTACAAAAAATGCAACAGTGTGCAGAATTTCTACCATTTCTGAATATATTGCCAAAAATTACAGTATGCTGAGCTGTAAATATTCTCAATGAAGACCTTAATTACTGATGACAGTAATAATTTTAAAGCTTAAAAAGAATGGTCATTAAATAGAAGCACTTGTCAACTAAGCAATTGGCTCAATGCATCAGATTAGAACTGGTTTTCGTTTCTGTTATGGTTTGATGTTCAAGCAATGAATGTCGGCCATAAATTAATTAAAATGTATTCTGACCTTTTGCTGTCTCCTTTGTGTGCTTTCACCCAGTGTTCTACTTGTACCATGGAACTTTTCCGCTGAACATTCTTCTCTGTGCCAGTTCGCGGCACAAAGCCTCTCCGATAAACATTAACACCATTCTGGTCTACCAGAGTGGCACTTCCTGTTGACAGCTGAAGTGTCCCATTACGTTGTAAGGGCTGTGGCCGAGACAAAGGATGCTGCTCTGTAAACATGTTGTCGTTCTCTGTGGGACTTGCTTGCACCTTGTTCTTGCTCCCTTTTCTGGCCTGTATTTCCATTGGATCCTTTTGGAAGCCATATCTCTCTTCTTCATCCCTCTCTTTCCTCATGTCTTCATGTTTCTCAAACCCAAACTTGTCATCTATTTTCCCAGCATGCTCTCTGCTCTGAAGGACTTCTGCCTTGGTAAAGCCCTTGTACGAGTTGATGTGGTTGCTCTGAGCAAGGCGAGGCCTATCTGGCTCTCTGCAACAGAAAAAAAAACATGCTTTCAATACAAGCACACAGAAAATTGCTCAAAAACTACCTTGCACTTCCATAGTGCTCCTCAGATAGTATTTTACAACATAGAAGGAAACCAATTCACCCTTTGCTCTCTGAAATCACTGTCCACTTCGTCCCATTCTCTGGCCCTTTCGCAATACTTGTTTCAGTTTTTCAGATATTTATCATGTATTTTTGTAAATGCTTCATTGAAGTATGACCCAGCAATAAATGTATGTTCAATTCATAATGCAACTGTTTGTCAGAGTTGGTGCCATTGATAGCTAGAAAAAGTAGTTGAAACAGTTCTCTGACATTCTCTGTGCACCACAATGTTCCAATACCAAGGTAATTGAAACAAGTATACACATTTCTCTCCTAAAACCTCTCTGGATTTTGCAGCGGGGGCGGGGGAGGGTTTGCTGGAGATTGTCACTGTTTGCCATTCGTAGCAAAATTGTCAGCAGATTCTTGATATGAACGTTTGCAATTTTGGTCTAGACACGAAAGAGGAATAATCCTCCCTCTGATTTTTGGGGATTAAAGCCTTAATTAGACAGTAATTATTTTTGTTGTGGGTGGAGGTGGAATTGAATGTGTTTATTCTACCCCAGTTGCAAGCTAATTCTTGTGCGCTAACTAATGCGTCATTGGCTGCCAATTATTGTGATGATGTTAGAATTAATCTTCAGATTTGTACAACTGTAAATTTTACAGGGATATTACTCGAAATAGATGATAGAACTAGAAATAATTCATCATTACGTATCACGTCTGCTCCCCTGCCCGTGTGTAGCTCAGTGAGTAGATGTATTACATGGTGTGGTGTGGAACCATGCAGAGCAGATGTCATATGTGTGCTGAAACATTAGTGGTAGAACTGCAAAATAGCTTCAGCAACACAGATTTGGGGAGGGGAGGCTAGGAAAGGAGGAGGAACAGGGAAGCAACCACTTCCGATCACTACCCAGTCACCTCTATTCTAAAGGTGATGATGCCAGGATATAGGAGGTCGAGACTCAGTTCTTACTGCTCCTCACTTCCAGGCTCATGCCAGGTGAAGACAGTCGAGAGAGAAGGAAGGGGAAAAAAATGGCAGAAAAATACATTATTGAAGTTTCATAAATATTGAAAATCTTTAAACATTATTATGCCACGAGTGGCAGTTTAAAAAAACAGGTTAAATAAACATTGTAGAACAAGCTTGTGTCACAGCAATTAACACTCCCCCATCCCAACCCAATAAACACTCCAAGCACGACCATGCCATCATCTGGATCAATAAACTAAATCCACAACATTCAGGGTTTTATAACCTACCCCAATATACTCTTTTTTTACAAAAGGCTTTTAATCTTTAAAGTCCTGTCCCCTCAGTACAGATTCACACGAGGCATGTAGTGAAGTCAAGGTCACTCTGGACCTGCACCTTTATTTTACAGCTCTGGAATGCTGCACTTGCCTGAGACCTGCCCTTATATACCTGTCTCTTGCAAGTGCACCCCTGGTGGCAAGGTATGCTGGTGGTTACAGGTCATATCTTATTACAGTCATGTATAGCATGTTAGGATACAGTTATATATAATAATGTAAGATACATGACAATCTCTATCAATGTCTTGATCTTGGATGACATATTTTCAAAATATCTGTTTATTTTATTCCCTTTTTCTCCACTATCGCTATTAGGCTGGAACTCCATGGTCAAATTTCCATATTTCACCCAGGTGACCATTCTGCATGCATTGGCCCTGACAGTGTCAGTAGGCTATTCATCTGCAGATGCATCACAGTCAATTCTAATCCTGTCTTCAGCTGATAGCAGCCGTGACTGAGCAATGATCATGATCAAAGACCCTTAGATGATCCTCCCAAGAGCACAGAGACCAACTATAGAACTCCTGGTGTTACCCTTGCTAACCAGAGATCAAACTGTGGATTTTCTTACTTTGCATGCTTCAGCTAATTACTGAACTATCAGGAAGCTTAGTTTTTAGGCTTTATATACATACAATCACACACCAACAGTTCACTTTCATTGAAAGACTTCTAATTCTTTTATTACAGGTACCATTAATTAAAAGACATTAAGTTAAAATATCTAATTTTTTCTTGTTTTCATAGAATCATAGAAATTTACAGCATGGAAGGAGGCCCTTCCCACTCATCGAGTCCGTGCCGACTAACAACGAGCTGTCCAGCCTAATTCCACTTTTATTAATGTATTTATGAATGTGGATGCAGCCTAGAGCAACACATGATTAAATGGAAAACCACATAAAATGAATTTGCCCACTTGACCTGAATATAAATTTCCTATAAAAATTATTTTGAAAGCTTATCAATCTTCCGAAAATAACAGACAAATATTGCTTAAACCTCCAGCTGCATTAAAACAACAGTCAAACATCTCTACACAGGACAATAATCCACAGAAGACAATACTGCATTTTTAAATTGAATTTTCAGCGGTCGTTATATGGTGTACCCTAAAAGCTAGCATCAATTTATCATGCAAGTACTTTGTCCAGTATACGTCACCTAACAAATTCTCAAAGTGACATTCACATCATACATATAAATCATTGTGGCAGAATTAATTTCCTAAGTTCCATTTAGCTCCCATTCTCAATGCTACAGCTTTTTAAAATTCATTCATATTTTCAGCTGCAAACTGATAAAAACATTTAACTAACCCTACCCTTACATCCTAAGCACAGGCTGAGGAAATACATCTAACAGATGCCAAGAACATCCCATTAATTCTTTATCTACACTTGGTTCTCCATTCAAATCCATGACAAATCAGTGGGATTTGGCTCATAAATTAAACATGGAATTCCCTCACAATTTGATTCCCAACATAAAGTGTTTACTATATGTGAAACTTGAGCACCTGATATTTAAAGTAAATTACATTCGCAAACTGTGCTTTCAGGCTACAGCTAGGAGGCATGTCAGTATCTGTGTCAGCTGACTTGCTCTTTGAACCTCGTTTCCTTTCGGGACATGCTTCATCCCCTCTCAATTTCTGACAAAAACAAAATACTGCAGATGCTTGAAATCTAAAATCTCTCCATTTCTCATAGGGAGAGCTTATTGATTTGCAGAATTCCTATTTCCTATAATTGGGATGTGGTATAAGTACACCAACACTATTCTACCTGACCAACTACAGTTCTTTTCCTAAATTTACGTTGTGGGTGAATTTTGTGTTCATTTAAGCGACAAATATTAGTTGTGGGGAACTTATCTCCATTTTGGATATCCAGTATTCAAAGATTGCCATGTCTGGAATAGCATGGGTTAAATACAGAACAAAGTACTTTTTATTGCGCCTCAGCATATGTTAACCGCGACTAGAAAAGAGCATTCCTGTTGCATTGCATTCATTCTCTCAATTTCTGGGGTTTGCCAAAATTGCCAATTGAGTTGCCACGTTATGGGTGAGTTTTGAGCAATGGGCTGACATCCACTTAGAATCAGGTTGAGACTGCCCAATGTTAGTTTACACAGGACCTTCAGAGACAATCAGTCTCGGTCTCGGTGTTCCATTCTCTTTGAAACAGTTAATTTTGGTGCCTTAACCCTCATCAGGACAGCTCAAGTACTCCGTTATATCTTTAGATGCTTTGATTATGACTCCACGAGGCAAAGTGCTGTACTTGAACTGTAGTGACCTTAGTCCTTTATTGATCACTCCAGAGTGAGGATCACACCTGGTGGCCTGCCTTTCATACTAGGCCAGGCACACCTGTACAGGTAACCTACAAGTCTCCCACTTCGATGCATTCTGGTGACACACCTTGTGATAGTGCAAGCAGTAACCAGGTAGGATACATGACATACTCAATCCAATAATATTGCCAATCTTTCTTCAATGCACTATTACTACTGTACAACATCAACTTGTAAGGAATGACGACGTTTTATAAAAAGTACAAGTACACTAATTGAGCACAAACCGTTTTATATTATACCACAGTGGGATCTGAGTAAATGCATATTAGCTGTCCAAACACAGAACTCCAATGTAGAATTCCCTTTCATTCCAATAATGGGAATTCTACTTGAACATAAGAACACAAGACAATAGCAAAATACTGCAGCTGCTGGAATCTGAAATAAACACAGAAAATGCTGGCAATGTCAGCGGGTCAGGCAGCATCTGTGGAGAGAGAAACATAGTTAACGTTTCAGGTCGAAGACCCTTCATCAGAACATAACAAATAGGAACAGGAGTAGGCCATTTGGCCCCTCGAGACTGCTCCGCCATTTAATAAGATCATGGCTGGTCTGATCTTGGATTCAGCTCCACTTCGCTGCCCGCTCCCCATAACCCTTCACTCCCTTATCGTTCAAAAATCTGTCTATCTCCACCTTAAATATATTCAATGACCCAGCCTCCACAGCTCTCTAGGACAGAAAATTCCACAGATTTACGACCCTCAGAAGAAATTCCTCCTCATCTCAGTTCTAAATGGGCGGCCCCTTATTCTTAAATTATGCCCCCTAGTTCTAGATTCCCCCACGAGTGTAAACATCCTCTTTTCATCTACCTTGTTGAGCCCCTTCATTATCTTATATGTTTCAATAAGATCACCTCTCATTCTTCTAAACTCCAATGCATATAGGCCTCAACCTCTCCTCATAAGTCAACCCCTTCATCTCAGGAATCAACCTAGTGAACCTTCACTGAACTGCCTCCAATGCAATATATCACTCCTTAAATAAGATGACCAAAACTGTACACAGTACTCCAGATGTGGTCTCACCAATACCCTGTACAGTTGTAGCAGGACTTCTCTGCTTTTATACTCCATCCCCCTTGAATAGAGGCCAACATTCCATTTGCCTTCCTGATTATTTGCTGTACCTGCATACTAACTTTGTGTGTTTCATGCACAAGGACCCCCAGGTCCCTCTGTACCACAGCATTTTGTAATACCTCCCCTTTAAATAATGATTTGCTTTTAAATTTTTTCCTGCCAAAGTTGATAACCTCACACTTTCCCACATTATACTCCATCTGCTAAATGTTAGCCCACTCACTTAGCCTGTCCATATAGCTTTGCAGATTCTCTGTATCCTCCTCACAACTTGCTTTCCCACCCATCTTTGTATCATCAGCAAATTTGGTTAGATTACACTCGGTCCAAGTCATTAATATAGATTGTAAATAGTTGAGGCCCCAGCACCGATCCCTGTGGCACCCCACTAGTTACGGTTTGCCAATCGGCAAATGACCCATTTATCCTGACTCTCTGTTAGTTAGCCAATCCTCTATCCATGCTAATATATTACCCCCAACCCTGTGAGCTCTTTTCTTGTGCAGTAACTTTTTATGTGGCACCTTATCGAATGCCTTCTGGAAATACAAATATACCACATCTACCGGTTTCCCCTTATCTACCCTGCTCATTACATCCTCAAAGAACTTCAGCAAATTTGTCAAACATGAATTCCCTTTCATAAAACCATGCTGACTCTGCTTAACTGCATTATGATTTTCCAAATGTCCAGTTACCGCTTGCTTAATAATGGACCCCAGCATTTTCCCAATCACAGATGTTAGGCTAACTGGTCGAGAGTTTCCCGCTTTCTGTCTCCTTCCTTTTTTAAATAGGGGCATTACATTTGCAGTTTTCCAATCCGCTGGGACCTCTCCAGACTCCAAGTAATTTTGGTAGATTACAACCAATGCATCCACTATCTCTGCAGCCACCTCTTTTAAGACCCTAGGATGCAAGTCATGGAGACTTGTCCACCTTTAGTTCCATTATTTTACAGAGTACTTTTTTTTTTAGTGAAAATTATTGTATAAAGTTCCTCCTTTCCTATAGCCCCTTGCTTATCTATTAAGCATAACATTTCCTGGTAAATTTTCAGTATTTTTCTTCATTACTGAACACTTAAAATAAGTTGTGTGCTCCTCTGCTTTGCTGTTGCTACCTCATGTTGGAGTATGGTGTCCTCTGGTACCGTGCTGAAATGGCCACTTCTCATGTGTGAGCGTAGACAGTGGGTGCCAACAGTAGAACAGCAGAAGGCATCATGCCCAAAACCAATCCTATCCTCACTCAACCTCCAGACAATCAAACTTTCCAATGGGATCATTGAAAGCACCTTATTATCCCAAAACATCTTGTATTTTTTTGGATCGTACTGACTCTTATGTAATCAACATACCAGCCATTCTATGGCTAAAAATTCCCACAAACTGCATGGAGGTAAGTGACCAATTAATCTGTTTTGGTGATGTTTATTGATGGAATATTGGCCAGGCCAGCAAAACTCCATGCTCTTCTTTGAATATTGGCTTGGAATCGTCAAAGCCCAACTGAATCACCAAAACAAGCAAACAGGATCTCAGTTTAATGTCACATCCAAAGGTTAGGATACATAATCTTCTCTGGAACCAAAATCAACACACAATGGTGCTTTATGGTTTTAATACATACAAATTAGTAGTGTTTAGAATGTAATAAAAATTCAGAATAACCTCTTTAAAGTGTATGCTTGCATAAGGGCAGCTTGATTCATAGCCCTGATCCAGCCGTTCATATCCTCCTGTGTATCTGCACTGAAATAGTACGTTCTCATGCCGGTGTGGTCTGCCTGTGAGCCAATAATAGCGTTCTTACTATAAATGTATGCCCGCATGCCTGTATGGGTAGCCTGGAAGAAAAAAGAAAAAAAAAAGGATTAAAAAAAAAAGACATTTATAAAAATCATTCAGCTACTTTTCAGCAATGCAAGTGTGACGTCACAAATCTTTATTTCTTTATGTTCGTTTTTGTGCTTATGAGAGACAAAGAAAAATGAGAAAAACAGAGAGAGAAAGAGAAATAGAGAAAGAGAGAGAGAGAGAAAAACAGAGAGAGAGAGAGAGAAACCAGAGAGCAAAGGAGAGATATCAACACTGGCAAATCTTTGCTCCTCCCAGGTTAACATTGGTGAAAATCATTTAATTTAGAGCCTTCAGCAGCTAAAGAGGAAAACCTTCCACCCATCTTAACTGGATTCAAATCCAGCTGCTAAAGGTGGAAGCACTTTCAGGAACCCTTCACTAAGGAATACATTATGTGTGTGTCCACATCATAGAAACGTAGAAAATAGGTGCAGGAGTAGGCCATTCGGCCCTTCGAGCCTGCACCACCATTCAATGAGCTCATGGCTGAACATGCAACTTCAGTACCCCATTCCTGCTTTCTCGCCATACCCCTTGATCCCCCTTGTAGTAAGGACTACATCTAACTCCTTTTTGAATATATTTAGTGAATTGGCCTCAACAACTTTCTGTGGTAGAGAATTCCACAGGTTCACCACTCTCTGGGTGAAGAAGTTTCTCCTCATCTCGGTCCTAAATGGCTTACCCCTTTTCCTTAGACTGTGAGCCCTGGGTTCTGGACTTCCCCAACATTGGGAACATTCTTCCTGCATCTAACCTGTCTAAACCCATCAGAATTTTAAACGTTTCTATGAGATCCCTTCTCATTCTTCTGAACTCCAGTGAATACAAGCCCAGTTGATCCAGTCTTTCTTGATATGTCAGTCCCACCATCCCGGGAATCAGTCTGGTGAACCTTCGCTGCACTCCCTCAATAGCAAGAATGTCCTTCCTCAAGTTAGACCACCAAAACTGTACACAATACTCCAGGTGTGGCCTCACCAAGGCCCTGTACAACTGTAGCAACACCTCCCTGCCCCTGTACTCAAATTCCCTCGCTATGAAGGCCAACATGCCATTTGCTTTCTTAACCGCCTGCTGTACCTGCATGCCGACCTTCAATGACTGATGTACCATGACACCCAGGTCTCGTTGCACCTCCCCTTTTCCTAATCTGTCACCATTCAGATCCAGATCATGCTGCATTTATACAAATATTTCACTCCAAGGTGATCTTACATTTAACAAACCTGGTGTGGAGAAAGTCGGTCACGCCTGAATCTGGACGGTGACCCGAGTGAAACAGTAAATTTTGTGCCGGCAAATGGCTTGCGTCTGCCGCGGCAAAATTCATCAGCTGGGCCCAGAGTTTGGAGCGAGAGAGAAAGTCCCGAGCTAAAGAACTGGCCTCGGGGCACCATAACAGAGGTCTGGGGCAACAAAACAAAACCCCTGAAAAAACCCCCATGAGAAACATTCCCAATACAACATAAACCACAAAAAACATTTTTTTTTTAAACAATCATACTTACCCGAGGTCGTATTACTCACCTCACTGCGGCCGCTACAGTTTGAGAACACCTGCTTGCACAGGCGTTCCCACCAAGGTGCGCGACTGAGCGCCAGAGGTTGGGCGGGAACCAACAATCAAGCCTTGTTGCAACCAGGGGCCTTGCAAACCGGCTCGCCACTTCCGGGTGGTAATGCTCCGCGCCCCGTCAATAACGGCACCGAACGTCCCGGCAGGGCTCTGGAAGCTGGCTGCTCGAGCGCAAGTGTTTTCTGCCGCCTTTGCCACCCCGCCGGGGTGCTAAGAGGAGCGGCAGAAAGCCGAATTTCCACCCCATGTCAGCTGAAAGAAATATACTTCTTATTCTACCCTACGTGAATTAGAGGTGATCCAAAACTCCACTGTCTGTGTCCTAACTCGCACCAAGTCCCGCTCACCCATTACCCCCTGTGCTCGCTGGCCTACATTGGCTTCCGGTTAAGTAACGCCTCGATTTTGAAATTTTCATCCTTATTTTCAAATTCCTCCATGGCCTCGCCCCTCCCTATCTCTAATCTCCTCCAGCACCACAATCCCTCGAGATGTTGGCACTCTTCTAATTCTGCCCCCCTGTGTATCCCTGATGATAACCATCGGTGGCCGGCCTTCTTTTGCCTTGGCCCCAAGTTCTGGACCTCCCTGCCTAAACCTCTCCGCCTCTCTTTGCTCGTTCAAGACACTACTTAACACATACCTCATGGACCAAGCTTTTGATCACCTGCACTAATTTCTACTTAAACAGCTCGGTGTCAAATTTTTAGCGCATAATAGTCCTGTGAAGCACCTTGGAACGTTTCACTATGATAAAGGCGCTATATAAATACAAGTTGTTGTCGTTGTAGTGCAGAATACTAACAAATTTTAAGAATAGAAGCAACATTCTGAGCAGAACACATTAAAGGAAGATGCAACATTAAAAGCAACAAAAAATGAAGAATCAAATCTAGGCATAAAAAAGCAAAAAACATTTTAACATGCTTCCCAGTGCAAGTGCAATAGCACAGGTTTAAAGAACTTGTCATTTAGAGAAATGACAAACAGCTCCTGTTCTTTTCAGTGAAACACTTAAATCACAAATTGGACTAAGAAAGCATCATTTAATTCCCGTGAGAAAAATAAGCGTTTCTGTTTCGACAGAATACAAGTGTTAATTGTTCCTGAAACCTACAATTATGTACTGGAGCAAAGGTTACCTCAGTTACAGATTTAACATCAGTACCTGAAAATCTATGGAACAAGTGCGTTCGTGTTTACTGAGGCTTGTATTACAATCTTATATATATTTGTCGGAATTATTTCAACTAGATTTAAAGGGGCCAAAATTGCCCATTTCTATATGGCCATGGCCGACCTCTTGGTTGGTATGGAGGGAACGCCATTTTGAAAATTGTCCTCGTGGATTTTCCCGGCGGAGAATGTCCCCGCTCTGCCCGTGTTTCCAGCTCTTTGAGCCCTTACTGACCGGCGGTGAACCCCTTTCCGCCCCGCGTGGGAAATTGCCCGGCGGGAACAGATCGCCTGCCGGTCAGTGCCACTGACAGCTTTCCCCAGCAGGAAGCATCTTGTGGCTGGGCGGCACGTCCTCCCTTAAAAGGGGAGAGTGAAGTGCCGCGGCCGCCATTTTGTTTTAATTGTCGGCCGACTGCCACCTTGGGTACCGAGCCGCTGGGCCGGCCAAAACTCTCCCTGGTGGCCCAGTGTTTGTCACTAAAGTGAGTAGTGGCTAACAGAAAGCAGAGAGTCGGGATAAACGGGTCCTTTTCGGGTTGGAAATCGGTGGTTAGTGGTGTGCCACAGGGATCGGTGCTGGGACCACAACTGTTTACAATATACATATATGACCTGGAAGAGGGGACAGAGTGTAGTGTAACAAAATTTGCAGATGACACAAAGATTAGTGGGAAAGTGGCTTGTGTAGAGGACACAGAAAGGCTGCAAAGAGATTTAGATAGGTTAAGCGAATGGGCTAAGGTTTGGCAGATGGAATACAATGTCGGAAAATGTGAGGTCATCCACCTTGGAAAAAAAAAACAGTAAAAAGGATTATTATTTGAATGGGAAGAAATTACAACATGCTGCGGTGCAGAGGGACCTGGGGGTCCTTGTGCATGAAACTCTTTTTGGAGTTTATCTGCAAAACAAAAAACATTAAACCGTGCCACCCGCCCTGGATGATACAGCAGACATTTACAAGGCCCTTTTTTTTCTTTTTTTTTGTGTTTTTTTTGTGTTTTTCTTTTGTTTGTTTTTTTCTGGGCGCTAAAATCACATTTTTTCCAGTGCCCCCTATAAAAGGGGAGGGGGACACTAAAAGCACCGGCAATTAAAACAAATTAAACTTTAAAACGTAAAATCAAATTAAAATTTGGTTGCCGGGCGTGATGATGCACTCCAGTCCCTCCGGTGCCCAATCCCAAAAAGTTAGTTTGCAAGTGCAGCAGGTAATCAGGAAGGCGAATGGAATGTTGGCCTTCATTGCAAGAGGGATGGAGTACAAAAGCAGGGAGGTCTTTCTGCAACTGTATAGGGTTATTAGTGAGGCTGCACCTGGAGTACTGCGTGCAGTTTTGGTCACCTTACTTAAGGAAGGATATACTGGCTTTTGAGGGGGTACAGAGACGATTCACTCGGCTGATTCCGGAGATGAGGGGGTTACCTTATGATGATAGATTGAGTAGACTGGGTCTTTACTTGTTGGAGTTCAGAAGGATGAGGGGTGATCTTATAGAAACATTTAAAATAATGAAAGGGATAGACAAGATCAAAGCAGAGAGGTTGTTTCCACTGGTCAGGGAGACTAGAACGAGGGGGCACAGCCTCAAAATACGGGGGAGCCAATTTAAAACCGAGTTGAGAAGGAATTTCTTCTCCCAGAGGGTTGTGAATCTGTGGAATTCTCTGCCCAAGGAAGCAGTTGAGGCTAGCTCATTGAATGTATTCAAGTCACAGATAGATAGATTTTTAACCAATAAGGGAATTAAGGGTTACGGGGAGCGGGCGGGTAAGTGGAGCTGAGTCCATGGCCAGATCAGCCATGATCTTGTTGAATGGTGGAGCAGGCTCGAGGGGCTAGATGGCTTACTCCTGTTCCTAATTCTTATGTTCTTATGAGTTCACAGCAGCCACTTTAACTGATGACTGATGAGAGCAGCGCTGTTGACTCGGCGCGATGGCCGTACCGACCCGCCCGTACTTCCGCACCCCCCTGACCACACCACATGCGCCCCGCTCCAAAAAAAACAGAGAGCTGGATTTCCCCGGATTGTCCGCCCAGGCGGAGCACTTAACAATCTGGAGGTGCGCCCCGTTTCAGGTGGAGGGCAATTGTGGCCGCAGAGTTCTTGTGCAGAGAGGGAAAATGTTCTATTTTTTCCATCATGAATTAACTCAAGAGCTGGCAGCCAAAACAGTCTAAGGCACATCGATTGTAATGTGCACCAAATCAATAGTGTTTCTATGTACAAAGTGAATATTTGCTCAGATACTGAGGGACGATATCCCCATGTAAAGCAGTTAAGTCATTTAAAATAAATTTTCAGTGGCAATTGCTTTTAAGTACCGCCAGCCAGAAACAGCACAAATTTCAAGACGCAGTAACTACACAGCTCCAATAATTAAAAGTTAGCTCCTAAACGGCAGAAATGAGACACTTGATCCCTGTAAATTGCCAGCTGGAAACTGCACTAATTGATTAGTATATATCCACAATGTCACATTAATGACACTGAATAGAAGTTGAAATAAAAACAGAAAATACCGACAACACTCAGCAGGTCAGGCAGCAACTGCGGAGAGAGAAACATCTGAAAGGTCATCAACCTTTTCTGTTTCTGTTTTTATTTTGGATTTGCAGTATTTTGCTTTTGCGGAACAGGTGTTAGATCCTTTTGTAGATGAGACAGCACCAATGAGGGCAGCGATATGCAGTAGTGCACAGGAGGATCTGTACCTCAACTCCATTTACCTACCATTGGTCCATATCCTTGATGCCCTTTCCCAATAAAAACCTGTCGATCTCAGTCTAAAACATTTCAAATGACTCAGGATCCACAGCCTTCTGGGGGAGAGAATTCCAGATTTTCACAACCGTTCCTGAATGGCTTAGCTCCAATGTTAAACTTGTGCCCTTTTGTTCTGGATTCCCCCAATTGGAGGAAATCGTTTCACTGACCGGGCCCAAATTTTGCCAGGAGTTGCTCAGTTTTTTTTTGGAGCAATGTGATTTTTCTGGAATATATTAAAAGTCGCAAATTTTGCACATTTAATTTGAGCCAGTGTAAGTGAGCTAGTTAGGATTTTTTTTAAAGTTTAGTTTAGTTTTGTTCAAAAGGGGGCGTTACCAGCCACCTATGCCTGTTTTGGCCATTTAAGCCAGTCTGGAATAGTTGGCTCCAAACTAACTTAGGCCAGAAAACCTTTGCGGAGAGTTAAGAAATCAGCGCAGGTAGCCTGAGATAAGGGGGGTTGGGGAGGGAAGCAGAGGACCTTGCAAAGCACTAAACACCTTCACAACAACATTAAAGGAGCATAAAAACCATCAATAATAAATAAAAAATAAATAAAAAAGTAAAACTTAAGTCCTACTTTCCTAACTTGACCCCCAGAGGGACTGGACTTCTCTCCGAGCGACTGGACTTCTCTCCGAGGGACCGGACTTCTCTCCGAGGGACCGGACTTCTCTCCGAGGGACCGGACTTCTCTCCGAGGGACCGGACTTCTCTCCGAGGGACGAATTAGTTGTAACCTAGTACCAGTCCTCAAAATCCCTGGACCTCAATCACAGATGGGGAGTGTGCATCTTTTGTAATAAAGTCTGTGATCTCCTTTGACCTTGAAACAACACACTGCCAGGGGTGCTTTCACTAATCGTTAGCTTTGCTGCCCCTGTATCGATTTGGGTGAACTTTCCAGTGAGGCTCTGAAATGACTGAAGAAAGTTCCATTGGTTTTCTCTGGTGCATAAAATTTTTCAATTTCCAAGCGAAGCAGAACGAACAAAGCCTTGAGGCGTTGATATTCTGTTCCAGCCCTGTTCAAGTTTCAGGCATAACTTCCCACTTCATTAAAATGAGACTGAAGTCACTTTAGCGGAAGCACCTCAGCAGCAGTATCTGTACTAAAGATTATCGGGTCGCCCCTTCTGCCCGGGGATAGGGGTTTCGAGCATGGGGTCCAGCTCACAGCCTGCAGGACGCGCTGGGAGGGCGAGGAGCTACTGCGCGCAGCTGCCGGCACTGTTTTTGGCGCAGGGCTGTAGCTCCGCACCCCCCCCCCTCCCCCCCACTCCACGGGAAACACCGTGCCAGGACCGGGGACACACAGCAGAGCGGCCAGAATCGTGAGTGCCTTTTTTGGCGCCGTTTGGAGTGCACAAAGTCGGCACATCTTGGGTGAGTGCGCCAGAAAAAGGGGTTGGGGAAATTTGGGCCCACTGTATCTACTCCCAGCAGATTGGAAAACTGCAAATGTAACGTCCCTATTTAAAAAAAGGAGGCAGACAAAAAGCAGGAAACTATAGACCAGTTAGCCTAACATCTGTGGTTGGGAAAATGTTGGAGTCCATTATTAAAGAAGCAGTAGCAGGACATTTGGAATAGCAAAATTCGGTCAGGCAGAGTCAGCATGGATATATGAAGGGGACGTCATGCTTGACAAATTTGCTGGAGTTCTTTGAAGATGTAACGAAGAGGGTGGATAAAGGGGAACCAGTGGATGTGGTGTATTTGGACTTCCAGAAGGCATTTGACAAGGTGCCACATAAAAGGTTACTGCATAAGATAAAAGTTCACGGGGTTGGGGATAATATATTAGCATGGATAGAGGATTGGCTAACTAACAGAAAACAGAGATTTGGTTCATTCTCGGGTTGGCAATCAGTAACTAGTGGGGTGCTGCAGGGATCAGTGCTGGGACCCCAACTATTTGCAATCTATATTAACGACTTAGTAGAAAGGACTGAGTGTAACGTAGCCAAGTTTGCTAACGATATGAATATGGGAGGAAAAGCAATGTGTGAAGAGGACACAAAAAATCTGCAAAAGGACATAGACAGATTAAATGAGGGCAAAAATTTGGCAGATGGAGTATAATGTTGGAAAGTGTGAGGTCATGCATTTTCACTGAAAAAAAATCAAAGAACAAGTTATTATTTAAATGGAGAAAGATTGCAAAGTGTTGCAGTACAGCGGGACCTGGGGGTACTTGTGCATGAAACACAAAAGGATAGTATGCAGGTACAGAAAGTGATCAGGAAGGCCAATGGAATCTTGGCCTGTATTGCAAAGGGGATGGAGTATAAAAGCAGGGAAGTCTTGCTACAGTTATACAATGTATTTGAGAGGCCACACCTGGAATACTGCATGCAGTTTTGGTTTCCATACTTACAAAAGTATATAGAAACATAGAAAATAGGTGCAGGTGTTGGCCATTCGGCCCTTCTAGCCTGCACCGCCATTCAATGAGTTCATGGCTGAACATGCAACTTCAGTACCCCATTCCTGCTTTCTCGCCATACCCCTTGATCCCCCAAATAGTAAGGACTTCATCTAACTCCTTTTTGAATATATTTAGTGAATTGGCCTCAACAACTTTCTGTGGTAGAGAATTCCACAGGTTCACCACTCTCTGGGTGAAGAAGTTTCTCCTCATCTCGGTCCTAAATGGCTTACCTCTTATCCTTAGACTGTGAGCCCTGGTTCTGGACTTCCCCAACATTGGGAACATTCTTCCTGCATTAACCTGTCTGAACCCATCAGAATTTTAAACATTTCTATGAGGTCCCCTCTCATTCTTCTGAACTCCAGTGAATACAAGCCCAGTTGATCCAGTCTTTCTTGATAGGTCAGTCCCGCCATCCCGGGAATCAGTCTGGTGAACCTTCGCTGCACTCCCTCAATAGCAAGAATGTCCTTCCTCAAGTTAGAAGACCAAAACTGTACACAATACTCGAGCTGTGGCCTCACCAAGGCCCTGTACAACTGTAGCAACACCTCCCTGCCCCTGTACTCAAATCCCCTCGCTATGAAGGCCACATGCCATTTGCTTTCTTAACCGCCTGCTGCACCTGCATGCCAACCTTCAATGACTGATGTACCATGACACCCAGGTCTCGTTGCACCTCCCCTTTTCCTAATCTGTCACCATTCAGATAATAGTCTGTCTCTCTGTTTTTACCACCAAAGTGGATAACCTCACATTTATCCACATTATACTTCATCTGCCATGCATTTGCTCACTCACCTAACCTATCCAAGTCACTCTGCAGCCTCATAGCATCCTCCTCGCAGCTCACACTGCCACCCAACTTAGTGTCATCCGCAAATTTGGAGATACTACATTTAATCCCCTCGTCTAAATCATTAATGTACAGTGTAAACAGCTGGGGCCCCAGCACAGAACCTTGCGGTACCCCACTAGTCACTGCCTGCCATTCTGAAAAGTACCCATTTACTCCTACTCTTTGCTTCCTGTCTGACAACCAGTTCTCAATCCATGTCAGCACACTACCCCCAATCCCATGTGCTTTAACTTTGCACATTAATCTCTTGTGTGGGATCTTGTCGAAAGCCTTCTGAAAGTCCAAATATACCACATCAACTGGTTCTCCCTTGTCCACTCTACTGGAAACATCTTCAAAAAATTCCAGAAGATTTGTCAAGCATGATTTCCCTTTCACAAATCCATGCTGACTTGGACCTATCATGTCACCTCTTTCCAAATGCGCTGCTATGACATCCTTAATAATTGATTCCATCATTTTACCCACTACCGATGTCAGGCTGACCGGTCGATAATTCCCTGTTTTCTCTCTCCCTCCTTTTTTAAAAAAGTGGGGTTCCATTGGCTACCCTCCACTCGATAGGAACTGATCCAGAGTCAATGGAATGTTGGAAAATGACTGTCAATACATCCGCTATTTCCAAGGCCACCTCCTTAAGTACTCTGGGATGCAGTCCATCAGGCCCTGGGGATTTATCGGCCTTCAATCCCATCAATTTCCCCAACACAATTTCCCGACGAATAAGGATTTCCCTCAGTTCCTCCTCCTTACCAGACCCTCTGACCCCTTTTATATCCGGAAGGTTGTTTGTGTCCTGCTTAGTGAATAACTTGCTTCGGAGGCCGACAAAAATAGATGTTGAGCCAATAAAGATATTAGGAAGGATGAGCAAAAGTTTTGTCAGAGGCAGGTTTTATGGATAGGCTTAAAATGGGAGGGAAGTGGAGGGGTTTTAGGGGTTTTAAATATTTATTGTTCAACGGGCGTAAATCTTTGACCCTGTGAGCGGGCGCGGGGGTTTGCTGCTGTGATTGGCGTAGGGGATAATAGATCAGTACATGAGGAATATGAGGTGCGATGAATGTTTGTGGTGGAGGAGCGGCGACAGATTGTGGCTGAGGTGCAGTGAATGAGGGTACGGGGCCCTGGGGCAGCACGGGCCAGCCCACACTGCAATATGTGTGTGCACTTGGTCCGTGCAGCAGAGCAGGTCTCCAGTCGTCCTGATTAATCCTTTCCAGTGGACCAAGACCTAGCTCTGTCAAACCCGTGTGGTGGCTGATGTGCGACGGTCACCACACGTTTAAAAAAATCCACGCACAGGCATCTTGCACCCCTTCAATTTGAGTTCAGGATTGGAATATCGGGTCCTTCATTGAAACATCTGTGAACCTATGTGGAAGCAAGTCATCCTCGTTCGAAGGACTGCCTATGATGATGATATCATATCCTTTTGTAACTCCCAGCTCCCATCTCCACAAAATACTATCCCTCTTATACTTAGTATCATCTGCGAACTTGAATGTGCGATTCTCTTGTCCTCATCCAAGTTATTGCTTTTTGTGATGAAAAGCTGAGGCCCCAGTATAAATCCCTGGGACCACCATGTGACATTTTGCCAGTCAGAGGGCACTCACTTTATCCCTACTCTGTGACTCCTACCTCCCAACCAATTTTCAAACCATGTCCTAAAGTTACCTCTAATTCCATGTGCTCTCATCTTTGCTAATATTCCCTTGTGTGTAAGCCTTGTATACAATCCCCATTCCCAAAGAGTTTTTGAAAATTATGGTTATTAGCCCCACAATTCTCTTCCCCAACTTCCTTCAATATTTTGGTATGCATACCAACTGAATCTGATTAATTTTATATTCTTGGTCCTATTAAGTTGTTTAATACAGTGTCCTTTTCAATACTTATTTCCAAATAACTTTTTTTTTAATAAAAAGTGCAGGAATCAGCATCATCATCATCATCATAGGCAGTCACTCGGAATCGAGGAAGACTTGTTTCCACTCCCAAAGTGAGTTCTTTGATGGCTGAACAGTCCAATACGAGAGCCACAGACCCTGTTACAGGTGGGACAGTCATTCGTCGAGGGAAGGGTTGGGTGGGGCTGGTTTGCCGCGCGCTCCTTCTGCTGCCTGCGCCTGATCTCTTCACGCTCTTTGCGTTGAGACTCGAAGAGCTCAACGCCCTCCCGGATGCACTTTCTCTACCTCGGGCGGTCTTCGGCCAGGGTCTCCCGGGTGTCAGTGGTGATGTCGCAATTTACCAGGGAGGCTTTCCTTGTAACATTTCCGCTGCCCACCTTTGGCTTGTTTACCATGAAGGAGCACCGCATAAAGCATAAAGCATTTGCTTCGGGAGTCTCGTATCTGACATGCGAACTATGTGGCCTGTCCAGCGAAGCTGATCAAGTGTGGTCAGTGCTTCAATACTGGGGATGTTAGCCTGGACAAGGACACTGATGTTGGTGCGTCTGTCCTCCCCAGGGGATTTGCAGGATCTTGCGGAGACATCGTTGGTGATATATCTCCAGCGACTTGAGGTGCCTTTTATACATTGTCCATACCTCAGATCCGTACAGGAGGGCGGGTATTACTACAGCCCTGTAGACCATGAGTAATAGAAAGACAATAGAAAGCGGAGAAGCTGGAATTTATTAACTGGTGTAAATATCACCCACAGTGGCCTAAGCATCGAGACTAGCATATACTGCTTGACAGTAAGTTAGCATGAAATTTGTTGGCAGTTGTATTACATCCTTTGCCACTTCATTTCTTGTTAAAAGTTACAATTAGACAAAAGAACTATTCTCGCCATCACATGTTCTATTAAGAGGCTTCCACTGTATCAGTTTTTTTTATTGAAAGAGGATTAGAGGGTAAAAAAACACAGGATAAGATTACAAGGGCTCAATTTTCCCCAAAGCATTTTTTTGGCGTACTTGAAGAGTTACGGCCGATTTTTGGGGGGCCCCAAGTATGCCAAAAAAGTGTTGGAAGTTTGCCCGTTGGATCTCTTCATTTTGGCGTGGCCTAACCCGACCTTTAGTTTTGGGGGTGGAGCCTTGATCTGCGCCAAAAAGATCAGGCTGCCACGGTAACCAGGGACACAATGCAAGCTGAGGCTGCAAAGTGAAGCATACAGCCACCTCCTACCATTTTAAAAGAATTGAAAAATGTCATATATGTATACTGTGTGTATATACTATGCTGGTACCACTAGAGGGTGCAACTGTGGGAGGCCCAGGCAGGAGCTGTATAAAAGGCTGGTCACCACACGGTGAAGGCACTCTGCAGTTACAATAAAGAGACTAAGGTCACAGAGTTCAAGCACAGCACTAGGCCTCGTGGAGTTATTCTACAGACAGGGAGAGATATATATATATAGCACCAACCCCGCCCAAAAGCTGGCTAGTCTTCTTGGTCGCCAGTTCGTCTCTCTCTCTGTCTAGAATGGGATCGGACTGTGTGTGAGAACCGGGGACCGAGAATGGGACCGGACTGTGTGTGAGAACCGGGGACCGAGAATGGGACCGGACTGTGTGTGTGGACCCTCTCGCTCTCTCTCTCTCTGTCCAGAATGGGATCGGACTGTGTGTGAGAACCGGGGACCGAGAATGGGACCGGACTGTGTGTGTGGACCCTCTCGCTCGCTCTCTCTCTGCCTAGAATGGGACCGGACTGTGTGTGTGGACCCTCTCGCTCTCTCTCTCTCTGTCTAGAATGGGACCGGACTGTGTGTGTGGACTCTCTCGCTCTCTATTTCTCTCTGTCTAGAATGGGATCGGACTGTGTGTGTGAACCGGGGACCGAGAATGGGACTGGACAGGGTTGGAGGTAAGTTGCTGCTATGTGTTTTTAAATTCTCTGTGTCCGGGCAACTTTCCTTTTCCTGCGCCATTTTCCTTAACACTGGGGAAGGTTTTTCAGGACAGGCCACATACGCTGGCCTAATCAGAACTGGAGTAACTCTCAGCTGGCCAAACTTCCCTAATTGGCCAGAAGTGGCGTAGGTGGCTGGTTACGCCCCCTTTGGCTGAAAAAAAAACAGACTTAAAAAATTCGTAACTAACTGAGTTGCACTGGTGCAAATTGATTGGGGAAACTGGGGATTTTTAAGTTAGGCCAGAAAAAGCAGCCTGCTCCAAAAAAAAAACAGCGCAAATACTGGGGAAAATTGAGCCCTAAAAGAGTATCAGGTTACCAATGAAGAGTGGAATGTGGATAGACACGTACCTAAACCAAGAAATTCAAATGGACCATTTCCCATTCAGTCCAGTTTATTTTTAAGAAGGGCAGTGTTTTGAAGGTAAATAAGAGATCTATCCTGATCCAAATTATAACTTTTATGTATCCTTTATACAAATTTGTCGTTAGGCCGAGTATTGTAGCTATATAAACTGTACTTTGTTAACTACTTTCTGGAAAGGATCTCTTTGTCTTTGCAATATGTGTTTGGAAAGGCAAGTAACACAAATCTTGTCTGGAAGCAAAATTGGCTTGATTACAGGGTACACTGCTCGGGAAGCAAGTATTGAATAACATTCACACCTCTGACATGACAGACTGAGTTTGCTTATCTCTAGTTCAGTTGGAAACAACATGTCCAAGGCACTACAGTAATCACTGACTCCATGAGAATATATTTTAATTAATCAAAACTCAGCTAAAAGCAATCTGGAGAGGATAATATTTCAAAACTATTTAAAATGATGATCTCAGAAAACATTATAATATGCTGGTGACAGTTAACTATTGCATTTGTTATTTTAATTTGCTGTTTTAACTTGCTTCTTTGTATATTTTGTTTGCAAAATCATAAGACATCACTCAATTATGATGAAGCAGAACATTTGGGCCCATGTTAACCTCGTAAACTCTTCTCATTCCGGTTCTGTTACCTCTAAAGTCATGTTCATTTACATTCTGCCCCTCGTCGACATAATTCGAAGACATGAGGTCAACTTCCACATGTACGCTAAGGACACCCAGTTGTACTCCTTCACCATCTCGCTCAACCCCTCCACTGCCTGCGTTGTCAGACTGCTTTTCTGACATCCAGTCTTGGATGAGCGACAATTTACTCTAGTTAAACACTTAGATCAAAAGCATTGCCTTCAGCTCCCGCAAAAACTCCATAACCGCTGTACCGATGACATCCCCCTCCTCGACTACTGTCTCAGGCTGAAGCAGGCTGTTCACAATCTCGGCATCCGATTTGACCTCCTACTTTATCACAGAAACTGCCAACTTCTACCTCCATAACATCATCTGCCTCACCCCATCTCAGCACATCGACTGCTGAAATCCTCATCTATGCCTTTGTGATCTCCAGACTTGACTATTCCAATGCACTCCTGGCCAGGCTCCCATCCACCATCCTTTGTAAGCTTCATCTCGTCGTATTCAGCTCGCCCATCACCCCTGTCCTTGCTGACCTAAATTAGAATGACTCCCTTGTTTCTTGGTGATCAGAACTGTCGTTATATTTTTACTGTTTTGGCTATGGAGTTCAATGTTGAATTGGATTCGTTGTTTGTTGTTCTGCATTGCTTGAAGATGTTTAGCTCCGAGTCGCCTGAAACATCTGGGTCTCCTTCAGCCTCACCCACAGTTATTTCAACACTTCATTTCTCCTTTCAATATTTAGCAAATTTCATCTGCCATTTTTCTTCCCACATGTAATTTGTCAAAATCATTTTGTAATTTCTGTTCTGTTACCTCCAATTTCACGGGCCTTGCTGATTTGGTATTATCTGCAAATTTAACAAAGTTACACTGAGGCCTGGATTTTAGCTCGGGGGGTGGGGGGGACGGGGGAAGGGGCTGCTGTTAGGAGAAATACCCTGCAAGCCTTCTGTAAGAGAAATTCTGTCAGTTTCCCATCGACAAGCAGCCTGATTGACAAGCTGGAGGCTTAGTGAGTGGGTAGCACTGTCGCCTCCGAGTCAGAAGGTTGTGGGTTCAAGTCCCACTCCAGGGACTTGAGCACAAAGTTCCAGGCTGACACTCCAGTGCAGTGCTGAGGGGATGCTGCACTGTGGGAGGTGCCGCCTTTCGGATGAGACGTTAAACCAAGGTCCCGTCTGCTCTCTCAGGTGGACATAAAAGATCCCAATGCACTATTTCAAAGACGAGCAGGGGAGTTATCAGGTGTCCTGATCAATATTTATCCCTCAATCAACATAACAAAAACAGATCATCTGGTCATTATCATGTTGCTGTCTGTTGGGAGCTTGCTGTGCGCAAATTGGCTGCTGCGTTTCTCACATTACAACAGTGACTATACTCCAAAAGTACTTCACTGGCTGTAAAGCGCTTTGAGAGGTCCGGTGGTCGTGAAAGGCGCTATATAAATGCAAGTCCGCCTCCCTCTTTTTTTTAAATTGACAAGCTGGAGGCTTAATTGATGGGCTGACGGCCTGTAGGGCGAGAAGCCTGCAGCACAAGGCCACAGCCGAGGAAATCATTAAGTCTAGTTGGGGGGGGGGGCGATTAGACAAGGTGATGGTGGTTGATGGGGGGGGGGGGTGGTCAAATGGTGATCCGGAGGTCCGATGGTGGAGGGGAACAGACAGATCAGCTGGGCTGGGGCGGGGGAGGGGCGATTTAATAGCTTGTTGGGCCAGGAGGAAACACTCCTGCTCCTCCCAACCCACAAGTAGTGCTATGAAGGCACGTTCCTCATGGATTCAGCCCCCCTTGTCTCCTTGCACTTGCCTGGTTTCCCGAGGCCTGGGAAACCCGGCCGATAGGAGCTAAAAATAGAATCACTGTTAAAATCAAGGCAGACAGCCTTATTATAATATTTAAATAACTGGCCCGCCTCACGAGCGGATTGATCACCCACGCCTCATACCTCCTCCGTTAAAGCCTGGAAGTGTGGAATTTTGAGGCAGGTTTGGTTCTCGTTCAGATTTTTTGCATTTTAACCTCTGACATGACCCCAACTCACTCGTTTTTGAGAGTTAATATTCAACCCTAAGTTTCTGAATCCAAGCCATTAATGTAAATTAGAAAGACTACTTATACCATAACTGATCACTGGGGCACCACACTAAGTAATGCTCCCTACCTCACCATAATTCTTTTATACAAGAACATAATAACATAAGAATTAAGAACAGGAGTAGGCCATACAGCCCCTCGAGCCTGCTCCGCCATTCAATATCATGGATGATTTGATCATGGACTCAGCTCCACTTCCCCGCCCGCTTCCCATAACCCCTTATCCCCTTATCATTTAAGAAACTGTCTATTTCTGTCTTAAATTTATTCAATGTCCCAGCTTCCACAGCTCTCTGAGGCAGTGAATTCCACAGATTTACAACCCTCAGAGAAGAAATTCCTCCTCATCTCTGTTTTAAATGGGCGGCCCCTTATTCTAAGATCATGCCCTCTAGTTCTAGTCTCCCCCATCAGTGAAAACATCTTCTCTGCATCCACCTTGTCAAGGCCCTCATAATCATATACTTTTCGATAAGATCACCTCTCATTCTTCTGAATTCCAATGAGTAGAGGCCCAACCTACTCAACCTTTCCTCATAAGTCAAACCTCTCATCCCCGGAATCAACCGAGTGAACCTTCCCTGAACTGCCTCCAAAGCAAGTATATCCTTTCATAAATATGGAAACCAAAACTGCATGCAGTATTCCAGGTGTGGCCTCACCAATACCTTGTATAGCTGTAGCAAGACTTCCCTGCTTTTATACTCCATCCCCTTTGCAATAAAGGCCAAGATACCATTGGCTTTCCTGATCACTTGCTGTACCTGCATACTATCCTTTTGTGTTTCATGCACAAGTACCCCCAGGTCCCGTTCTACTGTGGCACTTTGCAATCTTTCTCCATTTAAATAATAACTTGCTCTTTGATTTTTTTTCTGTCAAAGTGCATGATCTCACACTTTCCAACATTATACTCCATCTGCCAAATTTTTGCCCACTCACTTAGCCTGTCTGTGTCCTTGTGCAGATTTTTTGTGTCCTGCTCACATATTGCTTTTCCTCCCATCTTTGTATCGTCAGCAAACTTGGCTACGTTACACTCAGTCCCTTCTTCCAAGTCATTAATATAGATTGCAAATAGTTGGGGTCCCAGCACTGATCCCTGCGGCACCTCACTAGTTACTGATTGCCAACCCGAGAATGAACCGACTCTCTGTTTTCTGTTAGTTAGCCAATCTTCTATCCACGCTAATATATTACCCTCAACCCCATGAACTTTTATCTTGTGCAATAACCTTTTATGTGGCACCTTGTCAAATGCCTTCTGGAAGTTCAAATACACCACATCCACTGGTTCCCCTTTATCCACCCTGTTTGTTACATCTTCAAAGAACTCCAGCAAATTTGTCAAACATGACTTCCCCTTCATAAATCCATGCTGACTCTGCCTGACCGAATTATGTTTTTCCAAATGTCCTGCTACTGCTTCTTTAATAATGGACTCCAACATTTTCCCAACCACAGATGTTAGGCTAACTGGTCTATAGTTTCCTGTTTTTTGTCTGCCTCCTTTTTTTAAATAGGGGCATTACATTTGCAGTTTTCCAATCTGCTGGGACCTCCCCAGAATCCAGGGAATTTTGGTAAATTACAATCAATGCATCCACAATCCCTGCTGCTACTTCTCTTAAGACCCTAGGATGCAAGCCATCAGGTCTTGTTTCCTACCTTCAACCAATTTCTCATCTATTCCTAAGCTTTAGCCATGAAACCCCACAGCTCTGAGCTTAACTAATAATCTTCCATGTGGATCTTTTAAAAATTCCTATGGAAGTTTAGGGATTTTCTGTCGAGCATGTTGGAAGGTCACTTCCTGAAAATCAAACAAACGTGGTTTAGCGCTGGCCTGACCTACGTGGTGCTTTTCGACTGGAAAGATCAGGAAAATATGTAAAATGACACAGAATGTAGAGCACAGAAATAGGTCATTTGGCCCAATTGGTCCATGCCAGTGTTTATGCTCCACACGAGCCTCCTCCCATCCCTCTTCAACTATCACTATCAGCATTACCTTCTATTACATAGAAACATAGAAACATAGAAAATAGGTACAGGAGCAGGCCATTCAGCCCTTCTAGCCTGCACTGCCATTCAATGAGTTCATGGCTGAACATGAAACTTCAGTACCCCCTTCCTGCTTTCTCGCCATACCCCTTGATCCCCCGAGTAGTAAGGACTTCATCTAACTCCTTTTTGAATATATTTAGTCAATTGGCCTCAACTACTTTCTGTGGTAGAGAATTCCACAGGTTCACCACTCTCTGGGTGAAGAAGTTTCTCCTCATCTCGGTCCTAAATGGCTTACCCCTTATCCTTAGACTGTGTCTCCTGGTTCTGGACTTCCCCAACATTGGGAACATTCTTCCTGCATCTAACCTGTCTAAACCTGTCAGAATTTTAAACGTTTCTATGAGGTCCCCTCTCATTCTTCTGAACTCCAGTGAATACAAGCCCAGTTGATCCAGTCTTTCTTGATAGGTCAGTCCCACCATCCCGGGAATCAGTCTGGTGAACCTTCGCTGCACTCCCTCAATAGCAAGAACGTCCTTCCTCAAGTTAGGAGACCAAAACTGTACACAATACTCCAGGTGTGGCCTCACCAAGGCCCTGTACAACTGCAGCAACACCTCCCTGCCCCTGTACTCAAATCCCCTCGCTATGAAGGCCAACATGCCATTTGCTTTCTTCACCGCCTGCTGTACCTGCATGCCAACCTTCAATTACGAGCCCTCTCATGTGATTATCTAGCTTCCCTTTAAATGTATCTTTGCTATTCGCCTCAACTACTCCTTGTGGTAGCGAGTTCTACATTCTATCCACTCTATGGGTAAAGAAGTTTCTCCGGAAATACAGTGGGCCTGGAGAGATCAGGAAAATCGACTGAGCACTATAGTATAAACGAGCAGCTAAAGGATAGATTGTTAGCCCTGAGGCACAATATGCCTGATTCACTACACATGAATTAAAATCTGAGTTCAGGGATATTGCCGATTGTGTTGAGCACATGAAATATGTTGGGAGCATGCTCAACTGTTAACAGTCTGAGCCAAGAAAATTGATGAGGCCTAACTCTGGTTTTCTTTTTGCCCGATTTGGAAATAACCTTCGACTAAAGGGACCAGCAATATGGGCTCCAGAAGAAATGAGATTAATTGAAAGTATGGCGACAAGTATAGAACCTCAAACATTCCTCAGTGACTCCTTCATGTATTTTGATTAAATTTCAAACTAAAAATAATTGACAGAGGTCATTTGAAAAATAACTACATTGACCTTAGAATATTTTCATTGTGAAACTTTTTCATCCTGACTCGACCTGCAACCATGCTAGAGTTTGATTATAGCTGATGGTTACCTTAAAATCCAGTCCACGTACATTAATCTGTACAGATACATTCCGTGGAATCAAAACCTTGCATCTAATTTAGAGACTTCTTATCTGAAGTGAAGGCCGTTCTAATGAGACTGGGAGGGTGGGAGGACGGAGGTTTTAAAAAATATATTTATCTGATCTGAACTTTGGAGATCAATGCAAAACAATTTAAAGTTAAAAACATAAATATAAACAAAACAGAAACTCATTTCAAAATACTGAAGGAGGAAAATATAGCTAGGGCTTCCAATAGAAATCTGATGCGTCGCAACAGAAGTGTGCATGTGTGTGAATGTTTGGTGAGGACAAGATCAGGCTTGGTTGTCGTCTTCCATGATCAAATAGTCACCCAATAGTTTAAGCTCACTTGGGTGAAATACTGCAGGATTGCTGCCACTCATGTAACTAGACCCCAAGCACGAGATAGCACCTTCAAAGAGGGTAAAAAGATTGCAGGAACTTTTTTAAAAATTCATTATCCTTTTTACACTGTAGGCCTATTGGTAGCAATAAGAAAAAAAACATTGTTATTTTAAGCTTAAAAGAAATCTACTGAAAGCAATACAATACACAGCAGGCAAGCATCACTTTGTCCTCAGGAATAATGTCAAACTACCTCAAAATTCTTGAGCCTATTCTTTGCTTATCTGCTACCTACCTTCTGCTGACATTCACTGCTTGCACTAATAACATCCACTGTTGTGTTAAGTATTTGATAAGTTTTCACTGTAACAATACAAGTTAAACCAAATCACAATGTCAATGTCATAAATACTGCAGAATATATTTAGATTCTCACCGACAATGGATATGGTCCTCTCATTTTCAGGTTGCTTCTACAATGCTGTCTTTGGCTTTGCAATTTCTTCCTGCACATCATTTAGTAATCTGGTCCATAGTGCGTACTTATTAAACACATACCACTGACAGCCGCCTCACCCCCCATTGCGACAGCAGCAATGTTCAGTTGCCCCTGTCCAACAACCGGAGCCTGTTCCGTAATCACACAGTTAAAACTAATCTCCACAGGGGAAACTGTTAACATGAACTGACAGCCATTCAGGAAATTTCAACCAAGGTCAGCAGTCGATTGTGTTTGAGCTATTCCTGCCAGTGACGTTATCATTTTAATATATTAAGAACTTACTTTAAAAAAAAAATTAGCCCACGATTAATTTTTTTTAATTGCGTTTACACAGATCAAGGCTTCATTTTTATAACTCAAATTACAGATTAGAATTCTAAAATCTAGTTAAAGTAATGCAGTAATGAAAAATATGAGTTGTAAACTATAAATAGATTTAACTGTCCTGTCTCAATCTTTTGAGATTTTTAAACTCTATTGCCACAAACTCTTGTTTGTTAAATTAAACCATTTCTCCTCCCTCCCTTTAAAAAAAAAGAACTGCTGATGAGAAACTAAATATTTATTTTCTTTGTCATTACCGACACAATGGGTTGTTATCAACAATGAAATCTGCTTAATCTGATGTGCAGGGTCCAAAACATTCACTTAACAAACTGAGCAAAATTGCTGAATAAGTATTCAACTGGAATACCAACATGAGTTCAAAAGGGTCAGCTGTGTCCAGCTCAGTTAGAATGTACTGTTTCAGGATACTTGATCTCCAGACCCAAGCTGAGGGGCTAAATGGCCTACTCCTGTTCCGAAGCAAGTCCGAAAAAACAATCCAGCAAAGATTTTCAGTTTGAGTAAAAAAAAGAACTCGAGTTTAATTTTATTTATCCCACTTTTGACCCTGCAGAGAACATAAAATAATACAGCTGCTTGTGATCAGAATGATTCAAACTGAATGACATTTTGTAAGATTGACATTGTCCTCTGCCCAGTGCAGTTAATGCACCATGTAGGACTAAGCCACCAGCCCACTCTGACAGCTAATTTCATGATCTGTATTTAACACCAAAGCATTAATGATCTCGGGTAGTTTTTGCTCTTTGGGGTTTTTCCAAGATACCTGACCTCCGTTTGTTACATTATCCTCAATATGTTAAAATCCTGCTCTTTGGCTATTTGATAATACTCCTATTGTACGTTGTATTTTGCATTTTTTTAAATTTATTTTAAATTTGGACTCACCAGGGAAAGGATATTGATGGGAAATGAAATGCCTGGTCCCCATTTCAGGCACCCAGTATCAAACACAACAAGTAAAGCATAGCAGTTAGATACAGGATAAAGCTCTCTCTATTCTGTCTTAACAATGTCCCTTAGCCCCAATTTCAAGCTAGTGCCATCTACTGCACCAGTGATCAATGTAATATTTCCCATGCCAGCTATGTCGTTCACCCTCTCAGTGAGATTACCAATTTAGTGCCAAATTCCTCGGGGGCAGTGTCGGGCTACAGGTTCATACACAATAGGAACTGGGTTGAGGTTACCCATCTCACACGCAACCCTTACAACCAACTGGCAGAGGCTTTCATCCCATCAGTCGAGGCTGAATTTGCACCTAGGTCTCCGAGATGAAACTTTAATGTGCAGCCCACTAAATACTGAAATAAGATGGTAGGGTTGCTTCGTGGAAAGATGGGATCAAATGGGATGGTCTTCTTCATCCGAAAGAATCTTGTAATTTAGTCATACTCACGTTGTACTTGGGTCACATCAACTATCATTTCTGACTTTGTTTCAAAAATGATTTACCCAGTTCTTTGTTTATATGTTTGTCAGCACTGTTCAAACTCCGACACACTATCTCTGCAGACTTTGAGGTTGGACATGACCCATGAGTCATGCATGTTCATGTTAAAATGTATTCCAAAGCTCAGTTCTTCACAATAAATCAGAGGATACTCATTGGAACACTGTACAAAAAGTGCTTTCAAAACAAAACAACAAAATGTATAAATATTCTGGTGTGTAACCTCGAAGTATATTGTTGCTTATGCGCATATTTGTAGGAAGAATCAATTCTGGGGCAAAAATACTGAAACAATATAAAAAACAGAAAGATTACAGCTTTCACAAATGACATTTCCGAATGTTAGAGTAAAAAGGCAGCTTAGCATTAGAGTAAAAATGTTATTTGTGAATTCCCAATGGGTAGCTACAGACAAGCAAGTCTAAGGGTTGACATAAAAACAGAAGGCTGGAAATTGCACAGTCAGTCGTTTTGTCAACCTCTGAAAGAAATGCATTTCTCGTAGTTTCAATAAATTTCAGATTTTTAGGTTTTCTTTTTCTTTACTTCTGTGGTCAGTCCGAATAATCGAGAAAAATTTGCTTAAATCTACCACAGCGACAGAGTATGGCAAAATCTTGATCTCGGGCAGACTGTTTTAAGGAGAATGAGAGGAGCAAACAAAGTTTGAGTCAAACTAGACTGTGTTGCATCTCCCAATGACCAACAGAATGAAATTGCCAAATCCTGAGAGCAGGACACTACCTGCACTGTCACAGTTGGAGAATGGTCTATGTTGCATGTCCATGGAAGTGAAAATAGACATTAAAAGGATGAGATTACTGGGGTCGGAGTAGGGCATCACAGGTTTGATTTGCAGCTGTGTGCTAATTAAGCTGATTCCAGCCAGTGCAATACATAGGGGGGAGAAATTTGGTTGGAAAGCAGCCCGTGTGAGGGGCGCTAAAGCGTTTGCAGCCATGAGCGCCGACATTAGCGCCACTCAGCAAATTCAGTGTGCTGGTACCGGTGGTGCTGAGGAGTATCGCCCGCAACCATGTGCAACGTCCCCGGGAGAGACACAGAACCAAAATTTGGTTTGGGTTGCACTCATAGCACTCCGTAGTGACAACGCCAGAGAAAGCTGGCGTGCAGTGCTGTGCCAAGGTACGAAGGGAAGGAAAAAAAGCGAGGGTAAACAGCAAGTTGTCGTGGTACATATAGATAAAAATACAGGATGAGGTCCTACAAAACAAATTTAGGGAGCAAGGAGTTCAATTAAAAAGTAGGACCTCAAAAGTAATAAGCTCAGGATTGCTACCAGTGCCACATGCTAGTCAGAGTAGGAATCGCAGGATAGCTCAGATGAATACGTGGCTTGAGCAGTGGTGCAGAGGGGAGGGATTCAAATTCCTGGGGCATTGGAACTGGTTCTGGGGGAGGTGGGACCAGTACAAACCGGACGGTCTGCACCTGGGCAGGACCGGAACCAATGTCCTCAGGGGGAGTGTTTGCTAGTGCTGTTGGGGAGGAGTTAAATTAACATGGCAGGGGTATGGGAACCTATGCAGGGAGACAGAGGGGAATAAAATGGAGACTGAAGCAAAAGGATAGAAAGGAGAATAGTAAAAGTGGAGGGCCGAGAAACCCAAGGCAAAAAACAAAAAGGGTCACTTTGCAGCAGAATTCTAAAGGGTCGAAGTGTGTTAAAAAGACAAGCCTGAAGGCTCTGTGCCTCAATGCAAGGGAGTGCAGCGAAGGTTCACGAGACTGATCCCAGGGATGGCTGGACTGACATATGAGGAGAGACTGGAAAAACTGGGCCTTTATACACTGGAGTTTAGAAGGGTGAGAGGGGATCTCATATAAACATAAGATTATGACGGGGCTGGACAGGTTAGATGCAGGAAGAATGTTCCCGATGTTGGGGAAGTCCAGAACCAGGGGACACAGTCTTAGGATAAGGGGTAGGCCATTTAGGACTGAGATGAGGATAAACTTATTCACTCAGAGTTGTTAACCTGTGGAATTCCCTGCCGCAGAGAGTTGTTGATGCCAGTTCATTGGATATATTCAAGAGGGAGTTAGATTTGACCCTTGCGGCTAAAGAGATCAAGGGGTATGGAGAGAAAGCAGGAAAGGGGCACTGAAGGAATGATCAGCCATGATCTTATTGAATGGTGGTGCAGGCTCGAAGGGCCGGATGGCCTACTCCTACACCTATTTTCTATGTTTCGATGATTACATGAGGTAAGTGTGATTAATATTTCTTTTTTTTTGCGATTTAACTTTATTTGGGAAGAGTAATGTATAGGGAATGTTTTTTGTTCCGATTTTTTTTTATTACAGGGAGGCCTCTCTTAGGGCCTTATGAAGCCAGCTCTTTCGCACGGGATATTCAGTTTTGCACCCGGCCTAGAGCCCTAAGAGATGTGTGGAATGTTTCGCCTAACATTCCACTCCACTGTCAGCGTGTAACAACTAACTTTTACTTTTCCTGTCGCTAAAAATTTTCTGGTGCTAAATTTAGCAACCGCCTGACATTAGCGGCTTATTTCTAGCCCATAGTCTTGCATATTATTTACAGCACAGGAACAGGGCATTGGGCTAAACAGGTCCATTACAGTATTTGTGCTCCACACAAGCATCCTCCAACCCTTCTTCATCTAACCTCAAATCCCTCTGTTCTTTTTTCCCCTCATGTATTTACTTAACTTCCCCTTAAATGCATCTCTGCTAAATTCCTCAACCACTCCTTATGGTATTAAGTTTCACATTCTATCCAATCTCTGGGTAAAGAAGTTTCTCCTGAATTCCCGATTGGATTTATTATCGTGACTATCTTAGATTTATGGCCCCTTGTCTCCCCCACAAGTGAAAACATCTTCTCTACTCCTCGATCAGTTGACCCCTCAGCCTTCTTTTCTGGAGAAAAGAACCTCAGCAACCTGTTTAATCCTTTGATAGGTATAAGCTCTCAGTTCTGGTTTCATTCTAATAAATCTTTTTTGCAACTTTTCTAGTGTCGCTATGTAATTTTTTATAATATGGAAACCAGGACTGTTCACAGTACTCCAAGTGTGGTCTAACCAAGGTTCGATACAAGTTTACCATAACTCAGCGAGGTTGGTTTCAATTCTATCGCTCGACAAATGCAATAGTAGAAGGCGGTACTAGATTCGGCATCAGACTCCGTGGTCTGAGGACCAGGAAATAGCCAGGGTTCCTATCTCTGGATCACTATTCAGTGACCCCTATTGAGAATTGCATGTGGATATCAGGTGAGGACCGCATCAAGATTTACAATAATGACCTCACAGAACCGCTTGCAAACGCTCACTACCTCAGCTTCCATGTGACATGTGAAGAATGACCACTGATCAAAATACCGCAGGCCAACAAAACAATAGATTTGCGTTAGTCAAGGGTTGCATGAGAGGAGGGAAGACAATAGAAGGGGAAGGGGAAAAGCCGGGAAAAAAATGGATGAAACCAACTGTTTTGGGGGGGGGGGGGGGGGGGGGGGGGAATAGAGGCAGAGATTCACTCCTGATCACGATGCCCCGATATCTTATCGAGAGTGCATGTGAACGACTGTCAGCCGAGGATGTCCTCCATAATCAAACATCCTGCCAACACTCACTGTCTAAGCCCATACATGAGCAATAACTACTTTTGTAATGTCCCAGAGACATGTGCTCACAGAAATGTCTTCTACAAAGACTCAACAATTTCAGGTGAGGAATGGTGAAATCAGAGGTAAACCAGACGGTATTTTGGTTTGACACTAAATGATTTTGAACAACACCCTCGAAAAGCCCATGATAGTGTCCGAGAGTGCATAACATTTATGTCTTAGAATTGTGTGACCTTCTACACAATGTGCTGGTTACAAGAGGAACAGAGCATACAATTAGACTAGATCAGCAACTACAGTCAGCAGAAAAAGCTAGCCCCATAGTTTGAGAATACAACATGCAGCAAAACTCTCAACCCCTTACAAGTTTAGTCCAACCACACCATTCAAAGAAATGAGCATCATTCTGGAAGCTGGAAAATTAGAAGAGAAATTCAATTTGTGAAGCAATTTGGACCATAGCATATTGTACTTGGAGATGCCATTACTTTAAACGAAACCAGTCCTTCACAAGGCCGAAACTTCCGACCCTATGCCTGCTCCATTACCAAGACCACCGACTTCCACCTCCAGCCTCTGCCCCTTCCTCAGATCAAGTGTTGTTGAAACCCTCATCCATGCCTTTGTTACCCCGATATTAGACGACTTCAATCCTCTCCTGGCCGGCCTCCCACCTTGTACCATCTGTAAACTTCAGCTTATCCAAATCTCTGCTGCCAGTTTCCTAACTTGCACCAAGTCCTGTTCATCCATCATCCCAGTGCTCAGTGACCGACATTGGTCCCGGTTTGGCAATGCCTCGATTTTAGAATTTGCATCCTTGTTTTGCAATTACTCCGTGGCCTCACCTGTGCCCTCTCTCTCTCCCCGCCCCCCCATCCCCCGTGCCAATCTCTGTAACCTCTCCCGCCCGACTCCCCTCAGAAATCTCTGCACATCCTCAATTTTCATCACTCCACCATTGGTAGCCTTTCCTTCAGCTGCCTAGACCCTAAATTCTGGAATTCCCTCCCTTTCTGACTCTTGACCTTTTTCTCCTCTTTTGAGATGCTTCTTAAAACCCACCTCTTTGTCCTAGCTTTTTGTCACTTGTCCTAATGTCTCCTTATGTGTGTGTCACAGTGACAAATTTTGTTTGATAATGGCTGCTGTGAAGCGCCTTGGGATATTTTACGATGTTAAAGGCGCGATACAATGTAAGTTGTTGTTGCTCAATTACTACAAAAGGTCAATACATAATTATATTATTTTACAATTTAAAGTCATCTCTTGAAGAAACAATACTCCCTAGTTTGGAAGTATTCTGTCTCGACAGCGAATGAATTGCAGTCTCACTATACTCAGCATTGTTATAGCATAGTAGCGGCGCTAATAAATTGTGATCACCAAGTTTGTTGTTCATGGTTAAAGATTTGGTAGTAGTTTCTCTATCTACCACTATAATTACTTAAATATTATTTCAGTTTTATTGTTCCATTCAAGTGAAATTGAAGGTTCGATGAAATAATAAATAGTTACTTGTAGTAGTATCCAACATGATGCCATGAATGTTTGAGAGAACCCTAGGCTCACAGTTTTTATTTTGTTTACCAAGAACACTTGGTTATGCAAGATACCAGGGATTTCTCACAAGACCTCATGTCCATTTGATAACATTGCACATGGTATGACTAAGCAACAACATTGTATCTGGGACTTGGTGCACTTTGAATACTGTACTTGCTGACTACACTTACAAAGCTGTGGCTGAGACTCACTCAGTATATTGAATATTTTTAAAAATGTAAAGAGCACCAGCTACGTGAGGAACAAAAGAGATGAGAAGTAGCGAAACTGCTTAAACTAGAACATTTTTTCCAACTAAAAACTCAAGATCATGAAGATGAAGGCCAAGACGACACTGTGCAGTCAACTTCAACAACAAAACCACTAGTGGCACCGGACCCAGAGTTGGCCGAGTTGGAGCTTCAAGTCCAAAAAGTTGAAGATGAAAACCAACTGGCGTATACTGAGCTGAAAGAGGCGCAACTTACAAGTGACACTGGGCTGTGGGAGACAATATCTCACAAGACATGCAAAGCCATTGGATTTCAAAAGATAATGAGGACTGCCGAAACTGTGATAAAGACTTCCAAAGCTCCGGCGTGATTCATGCCAAGGAAGGATGTTGCTGATACTTATCGAAGTCCTTCTTTACACGTGTGCACCCGCTGACAGGTGAACATGTGGAGCGAACGTGGCTCTATTATTCACCTTCAAACGGTAGAGTTTATTGCTTTGCTTGCAAGGTCACAGCACGAACAAGTAGCAATTTACTCATGGGTTTAATGTCTGGATGGCATGGAGATGAGAGGATTTCATCTCATGAAAACAGTCGCCAGCATAGTAATGTGCACTAGACAAGCGGGCACTGGTTGTGTGGATGGTCATATTGTCTTCCAGTTTGAAAATGAACGGCAGGTACTGACATAAGGTGCTGAGCAGGCTGTCTGTGTGATAACATTTCTTTGTGAACAAGGTCTTTATTTGTGAGGCAGAGATGAAATCGTTAGGTCTCCAAGTAATGGTAATTATCTGGCTGTGTTGGAGGTTCTCGCAAACTATGATGCATTTCTTGCTGAACACATCAAGCGGTTCGCCAACAAAGGCAAGGGGCATACTTCATACTTGTCTTCCACCACTTGTGAAGAACTGATTAGTCTGATGGGTGGCAAAATACTTGAAACGACTATCCAGGAATTGAAATCAGTGAAGTTCTATTCAATATCTGTTGACTCAACGCCAGATATAACACACTCAGATCAGCTGACATTTGTAGTCCGCTATATTCTACTGACTGGTCCGGAGGAAAGGTTCCTAAAGTTCTTGCTGATAATCAATCATACTGGACAAGAAATAGCAAAAATAATACTGGCAACGGGATCGACATGCAAAATTGTCATGGACAATCTTATAATAATGCTTCATAGGAGTGGGAAATTCATTGCTCTTTGATGACAGTCTGGACACCAATGCCCATATGCGATGTTTATACCATGCGCAGTGCACTCACTCAACCTTGTGGGGAAAAACACTGCCGAATGCAGCCCAGTGATAGTCAAATTTTTATACTTTTCTCTCTGCATCGATGTATCGCTGGCGACTGCTTTATGAAAAACTCAAGACTTTAGGGCTGTCTGTCGTCAAACAGCTTTCTGCTACTCGATGGTCAGCAAGATATGAAGTACTGTCAGCCCTGCTCAAAGGTTACACTCCCTTATGCGAAGTGCTGAAATCCCTGGCAACTGACGTGGAACAGAAAGTTGAATGCTGAAATGAAATCCAGTTGATTCTTGACAAACTGGATTCAGCTATTCTCATTGTTATTTGGAACAGAGTCTTGAAGCGCTTTCACTGAACCAACCTCTCGCTTCAAGAGATCGGCTTGAATCTGAACATCATGGTGTCCTTACTCGAGTTCCTTGTCGATTTTGTCAAGACCCAGCGGACAGAGGACTTCAAAGACCGAGGGATTAAACTGTGTGGCCAAAACGTGTACAATTCAGCTCGGAGGCACATCCGGGTACGCAACTGCCGCTAGGACGATGGAGATGCTGAAAACACTGTTTTGCAACACTGATGCTGTCACACAAGGAGAAATTCAAAATTGAAGTGTTCCTCGTCATCACTGATCAACTAATCAGTACCTTGAAACACCGCCTTGAAGCATACAAGGAAATCAACTGTTCAAGCTAGCTGTTCTCTCGACTCATGAGACCAAGCAAGCCGCAGCAAATCTTGCCCGCTCCTAGCCCAAAGATCTGGAACCTATAATTGAAAGTGAATTCATCCAGTTTTCTAGCTTGGTGGCATCCTCAACCGAGCTTCAAACCTCAATTTGCATCAAACAAACTAAGTCAACAGAGCCGAGAATGTACCAATTTCTCCATACACACGCCCTCACCCAAACCTTTTCTAACATTGAAATAGCTCTTTGGATATATCTGTCGATGATGATATCAAATTGCGGTGGTGAGCAGTCCTTCTCAAAACTAAAACGCATCAAGGATGAGGTCAGGAACTGAATTGGACAAGATTTCCTTAATAGTCTTTTAATCACGAGCATCGAGAGCGAAGTACTGAGAGGATTTGATTTCTCGAAAATCACTGACAAGTTTAGCTGACAAAAAACTAGGAAAAGAGCAATGTAATGTTATACTTGTAGTTGCCTCTGTGGAGAAAATGGAATGCAAATGACAAATGATGGCCTTGCAAACAAATTGCGTTGTTTTGTTCTAAATTGTTGTCATTGTCGATTTAATTTCAGAATGTAAGGATTTAAAAAAATTAAAGCGTTGTTGTTTACTGTTTAAACAGGGTTTCATCAAGATATTGTTTTGATTATTTGAAAGATTTGCATTTATATAGCACCTTTCCCGACCACCGGACGTCTCAAAGCACTTTATAGCCAATGAAGTACTTTTGAAGTGTCGCCACTGTTGTAATGTAGGAAATGTGGCAGCCAATTTGCACACAGCAAGCTCCCACAAACAGCAATGTGATCATAACCAGAAAATCTGTTTTTACGATGTTGATTGAGGGATAAATATTGGTCAGGACACTGGGGATAACTTTCCTGCTCTTCTTCGAAATAGTGCCGTGGGATCTTTTACATCCACTTGAGAGCGCAGACGGTACTTCAGTTTAACGTCTCATCCGAAAGATGGCACCTCTGATAGTGCAGTACTCCCTCAGCACTGCACTGCAGTGTCAGCCTAGATTATGTCTGCTCAAGTCACTGGAGTGGAACTTGAACCCACAACCTTCTGACTCAGAGGTGGGAGTGCAACCCACTGACACAGTTTTGGAAACATAATAAAATATTAAATGAGTGTCGTCATAGTATCAACGAGAACATAATCTTAGATGTAGACCTGACCTTGACCTGATGCAAACTCAGTATAGTGCCCTGTGACTTAGCTCACTAATGTCATTTACTGCAGGATGTGAATGGACATAGGGGGCCCATGGCTGGGGTACTGCCCAGGCCACCCTTAATCTGTCCCAGATCATAGTGAGTCTACAATATACTAAAATAAAAGGCATTGCATTCACATTATACTGAAAAGGTGGGTCTTTTTTATCCTAAATGGGCAGATTTAAATGGCAACTTCATTGAATCTAGAGCTAATATTTTAACAAGACAGAAATGGGTTACTGTAATATTTCATCCTTGAATTAGACTTCAATAGTGTGGTTCTATAACACGCCACAGCAGTCTATTGTTTAAACATGCTACATCGGAAGAGTTACAGTCACCACGCCAGAGAAGCGGAGATCAGCTAACTCAGCATAGACTGAAGATCAAACAGGAGAACATCCTGGGGTGTATGACTTAGTGCGACTCAACACCACAGGATCTCATGGAATATGTTTTTAAACAGGTTTTTAAAAATACTCTCCTACGTTCTGGACTACACATCCTCCTTGGCTGAGATGTCGTGCAGGTAATCTGTTACAAGGCCTCTCCCACAATACAGTTGTGAGCAGAGGTCGCAGAGACAGCACCTGAGAAGAGTCAACCTCCAACTTTCTCCTTGTTGTGAAGTGCCTGGTCTCCAGTGTTTAGGAAGAACAAAAATTATTTCACACACAAGTGTTAATGTTTTAATGTCTAAAGTTACCACTCACTGACTCCGTAATAGTTCCTGAAGCATGGAAAAGGGAATTTGGCAAAGCTGCCAACTAGAATTAAACCATAAATAATATATATTACACACTAAGGGTCAATACCAGATCCAAAAGTTAAGACAGGATTCAAAATGTTAATTAGAACCAGAGCCCAGGCTGATTCAGGTGGATATTGTGCATGTGGATGTTTCATATCCTGGCTTCAACCCAATAATGGCATCCTGGAAGGCAGGCCGCCATGTAAGCTCTTTCATTGATTAATGGATTAAAGTATTAAGATTAGCTTGTGTATTTGAGCACATAAACAGGCACAGCTATTGAGAAAATATACAGATATAATTTGCATTGACAGCTGCATCTCATGTGTCACTGCGGTAAAGTGATCCACTTCAATTCACAAAATCATGCATGATCTCGCTCGTCATATCTCCAGGCATTATGTAACAGTCCACGAGAAGCAAGGATGTCGACTTTTTTCCCGCCCAATAACCCTCTATTTTGATGTTGCATTTTCGTAGTTATTGATATGCTGTTTAAAATACCAGGGGTTGAGGGCTTTACTTCATTCAAGTACAATCCAGCAGTATGTTGAGATTTAAAAAAATACAAAAGCCAAATTTAGGACTGATATTTGGAAATTCCTCATACAAAGAGCAATTAACATCTGTGATGTACTCTTGGGTATGGTCGTGGTGGCAAGAACCTCGAAATCACTTACTAGCTACAAGCCATAGCTTGGGGATTGTTTGGATTTTCTGGATGGCCAAATTAAATATAAGAACATAAGAATTAGGAACAGGAGTAGGCCATCTAGCCCCTCGAGCCTGCTCCGCCATTCAACAAGATCATGGCTGATCTGGCCGTGCTCCACTTACCCGCCCGCTCCCCGTAACCCTTAATTCCCTTATTGGTTAAAAATCTATCTATCTGTGACTTGAATACATTCAATGAGCTAGCCTCAACTGCTTCCTTGGGCAGAGAATTCCACAGATTCACAACCCTCTGGGAGAAGAAATTTCTTCTCAACTCGGTTTTAAATTGGCTCCCCCGTATTTTGAGGCTGTGCCCCCGAGTTCTAGTCTCCCCGACCAGTGGAAACAACCTCTCTGCCTCTATCTTGTCTATCCCTTTCATTATTTTAAATGTTTCTATATAAGATCACCCCTCATCCTTCTGAACTCCAACGAGTAAAGACCCAGTCTACTCAATGTATCATCATAAGGTAACCCCCTCAGCTCCAGAATCAGCCTAGTGAATCGTCTCTGTACCCCCTCCAAAGCTAGTATATCCTTCCTTAAGTAAGGTGACCAAAACTGCACGCAGTACTCCAGGTGCGGCCTCACCAATACCCTATACAGTTGCAGCAGGACCTCCCTGCTTTTGTACTCCATCCCTCTCGCAATGAAGGCCAACATTCCATTCACCTTCCTGATTACCTGCTGCACTTGCAAACTAACTTTTTGGGATTCATGCACAAGGACCCCCAGGTCCCTCTGCACCTCAGCATGTTGTAATTTCTCCCCATTCAAATAATATTCCCTTTTACTGTTTTTTTTCCCCAAGGTGGATGACCTCACATTTTCCGACATTGTATTCCATCTGTCAAACCTTAGAACATTCGCTTAACTTATCTAAATCTTTTTGCAGCCTCTCTGTGTCCTCTACACAAGCCACTTTCCCACTAATCTTTGTGTCATCTGCAAATTTTGTTACACTACACTCTGACCCTTTTCCAGGTCATCTATGTATATTGTAAACAGCTGTGGTCCCAGCACCGATCCCTGTGGCACACCACTAACCACCGATTTCCAACCCGAAAAGGACCCATTTATCCCGACTCTGCTTTATGTTCGCCAGCCAATTTCTATCCATGCTGATACATTTCCTCTGACTCCGCGTACCTTTATCTTCTGCAGTAACCTTTTGTGTGGCACCTTATCGAAAGCCTTTTGGAAATCTAAATACACCACATCCATCGGTACACCTCTATCCACCATGCTCGTTATATCCTCAAAGAATTCCAGTAAATTAGTTAAACATGATTTCCCCTTCATGAGCTAAATGGCTTTCCTCACTCATCTTGTGATCTGCGAACCTGACTTTACACAGTCCTATATTACTGAATCATACGGGCTAATTGTGACTATATCCATTGTGCAGCAACATTGTGTACATACGACTGTGTAGCACTTTCAAAAGTGAAAAACTTGAGAAATGTCTCACCATATCCATTAATGCCAATGCAATTATAACATCTGGGATATTTGTTACCATTTCAATAAAAACAATTTAAAGAGTTGTATAGTTTTGCAAAAGTATCTTTCAAGGAAGTATCCTACATCGCTGGTGGTTATGGACTCAGTCGTAGATTCCATCATAAAAAATATTTTAATTAGTTGCATAGTGGGCTGTGTGATCATACAGCATGTTAGGTCTGTAATACATTTTGTAATAGTAGGGCACTCATTCATGTCCACAGGAAGATCTCAGCCAATCCACCATTGTAACATGTCCAGCACAACACAAATACAAAAGTAGAGGTGCTCTCGTATAGCATCCTCCACTCCAGCAAACAACTAAAAAGCAGCATCGCCAGCAATATAATAGAATATTTGCCATGTAGAACATATCGCCTGGGATATCAAGAGAATGGAACAAGGAAAAACTTACAAAAACCTTTTTTATTTTTCCTCCCGAATTTCTCAACCGGTTTTGTCAAACAACCTGCCACCCCATCTTCTGCAGATTTTGACTTTTCCCCCCCCCGAGGTATGGTTTCAAGGGCACCGAGTGATGCCCTGACCTCAGCCAAGTGGCCATTATTCATACGTGAAGCTCGACAGTAACCATTGGCAGGCTATTCATTTGTGGTGGGTATCACAGTTAAGCCTCATCTGCCCTCGGAGGATTATTGTGCTGCCTCCACTGATATCAGCCATTTCAGAATAGATCAGGAATTGCCTTTCAATTGACCCCTGGTCTGCGCGGAGTTGGCTAGTGTCAAATTAAAACACATGCAACATCTCCCCCGTGACTCGGTGAACTTATCTATTGAGTAGCTGGAGCACACAAACCAGGAAGGCCAGCCAATTGGAGCCAGCCATCAACAACAGATGTAAGAGCTGAAGTGATTCATTGCAGCTACATTTCTGATCTCACGAGAATTCCTGTCTACAGTATGGAACGAGGTTCAAACACTTCGGCGTGGAATTTCTGCTGGGGCACAATCGGCAAAATGCAGCCAGAATGTTCTGGACACTGCGAAGTTACACTCAAGTTTCCTTGTAAATGTATTAGCACAAGCCTAAACTTAAAATCTCCCATGAATCCGAGCAATCATGCAGCATAGTCGTTCGTAACCGACTCGTGACTGCAACAGGGCATTCCCCAGCATCACAAAGAGTAGTGGGTTCGCCAGGCAATTAGCCATTCTTTAATTGACTGATTTAATGCTCTTAAGTCTTATTTCTTAATTGGCTTAAATTGATTGCTTTGATCTTGCCTTGGTACCAGCAGTCAATGGAAGTCACACAAGTGTGTCCTGCTCTGCTGTAATTGACTGAATTTAGACTAAATGACTTTAAATTCAGTGAATTGGGACAAGTGGGGCTCGGTTAACTTTATAATAGTAATGCTTGAATTGTTAGTAAAGTGCATCTTTGAAGTAAGTGCTGTAAGATGGTAATGGTTCTTCACCTAGGCATGATGGGATACTTGACCAAGGGTAACTTTCGATACAGTTAGTTCATTTAGAAGCTTGGGAAAATTACTCATTTTGTTCAGAACAAGAAGATGGGGAGAATGAAGGCCAAATAACAGTTGCCATGGGAGTGGGAGGCCCAAGACTAGGAGAAGTTAAGATAACGGGAGGCACCTACTGGACCTGAATAACTCCATTGATTACTGGATAGTGAACCTCGTCATGTAATACAAGTGTTGGAATACTGTGTACTGATTTATGACTGTTGCAAAAAACCCAAGTTACAGTAACTTGTGTCCTATAAATGTATGTTGCAAACTCTGTATTGTTGAGTGTGATATCTCAGGTAACTGAGGGTCACTCCCTTGCATATGCTCAAATAAACACTTTACTTGCTGGACATTGCAGACTCGAGAGTGGTTATTTACCACAACATTCAGTTTAAATTAAAGTAACTGCTGCAGCAGCAGCAACAGGGGAAATACAACATGGTTTTGCTTCAATTAATTGCTGGTCACTGCAGGTACAGGTGATTCATGCTGGATTCATGTGATCACGGGTGCTTGTGTGCCCAAGTTTCTGGGTGCAGTATAATGAACACCCCAAACGGATGCAATCGGTGGAAACTCGGCATTCCAACCTTGGGTGCATGGCCAGCTTCATGGGCGGGGTCTGCTGCGGGCGAATGGACTTGTGAACCAGCAAAGAATACTGTGGATACTCCACATCTGATATACGCTGATATCGGGGAGGAAACCATGCCGAAACTCCATACCTTCAGCTTTTACAGCAGCAGCAAGAGGACTAGGGTAGGGGACAGGACAGGGGAGGAAGGGGCTCAAAGGGGTAGGACTAAGGTTTGAGGCGTCGTGGGTGGAGGTCCATTTAACTCTTGCATGTCACTGTTTCTAACTCTCAGAAAATGAGCATAAACTTGTCAGCAAAAATTGAAAGTGGGTATACATTGTATATCCTTTATATACCATTGGGTGACAGGTTTTCTATTTCTGCCTTGAAATGGATTGGGGGCACAGGAGATGGACAAGATTCACACCGCAACTATCCACCAATATTTCAATGCCCAAGAGAGAGAGGGAGGGGGGAAAACACCAGGAAGGAGAGCAAGTTCAATTTTCTATCGGGTTTGGCTTCCAAGTTACAAGTATAACTGGACCACTTATCTCTACTCCCCTAATCTGCAATCCTGATTATCTACCACAAGCTTTACAGAACATAACCGTAAACAAGATGCTACCTAGTTGCACATCTATTTTTAAAAAATGTATTCAATCTTTTCTTGGTTAGTAAAACCAGAATTGTCTTGGAGCTGCTCCTGTTCCATCGCTGTAAACGAGTTTTCTGTTGCACTTCAGCAAAGTTACAGCACGAGAGCGGGTACAGCTCTAAGCTAAAGTTTCCTCTGGTATTTGTATTGTACTTTTCTTAATTTCTGTGCCTTGGGTATACAATACAATTGAGAACAAAATCTGGATACACACAATTATCCACCCAATTCAATGATTCTCCAAGTATCCCTCCATTATGGTAGATAATGGCTGTCTGCTATGTTTACAAAGCTCAATCTAGAGATGCAATTCAAAGAGTGTGAGCCTTTGCAGAATACATGAATATAGACACATAATTACCTCTACCTCAACAGATGTAGTTACAGAAAACAGATTCATACTTGACTCCAGGCAATCAGGGAGCAGATGCTCATGATCAATCCCTTCTCACTCGAATAAAACAGGTTCATTTTCTTTTCAAGGAGTACAGCAACCTTTATTGTTCTTGCTTCAGACTGATAAAAATAGGCACAAAATATTCCTTTATGGAGGTGGGTGACATTTACATTTTTTTTAAAAAAGGAGACAAGTCAAGGAAGCCTAAAGTTTTTGGAATTATTCTATTTTCAGGTATTTTCTAATTAAGCCTATATAGGCTGGTGGAGGGATCTATTAGTACTTATCTCATCCCCAAACACCACAAAGCACATGAAGAGGTCAGAATGTTGTACAGGCACAGACAGCATCATGGGAGTTCTAGATTTGGAGCTCTTTTCAAACCACTGCATCGATTGGGCAATGATCAATTTTAACTGAGAAAGACAGGACCAAATTAGCTGCTCTCTATTTTTCCTTGAATGTATGGTTATATACAAATGACCTTGCATACAGGTACAGGGCTAATTGCATTGAAACTTAGTTACAGACTTGCATCTGATTCTTAAATAATGCAGTGTTAAATTAAAAACAGCTGTTGCAAAGTTATGTCATACCTAGATGCTATATTTGGGCATATGTACAGTTGAACAATGTCAAGTTTTCTCCCCAAATGGCTTGGGATAATTTGAAGGGAGCGTTAGGAATTCTGTTTGAGGCGTATTGTACAGTAAGCCTTCATCCACATAAATAGAACTTGTCTTATCTTGTTGTTGAATGTTTTGAACATTTCTGTGAGGACAGTAGTTTATCCTGACAAATAAATGGTATTTCCTCAGACACATTGTCAGCTAACGGTACAGCATGTTTTCTCTTGGGTTTGTGACAAATATGGATGCTAAAGTACAATGTAGCTATGTGAATCTGTGCATGGTGTTAGACCCTGCAGCAGATCATAGACTAGATTGTCCTTCTGAAATTCAGCAGATGTATGCTCTTTCTTTTTTAATTTAAGATTAGCATGGTAGTATGCCAATGACGAATGCACAGTCTCAAAGAGCATGATATGATTGTATGACCACAGCTTGCTCCCACAGTGAATTCTTGATTTCACTCATACTGTAAAGGGAAGGACAGGCGCTAACATGGAAGCAGCAACTGTCCCTTTAACATTGATACTGGAGGTGCAATGCACACCCAATCGGAGGTGCTTGCCTTTACCTGGCAACTCAAGTCTAACTGCATGTGTGTGCAGTGGACCTCAATCCTGCTTTCACAACAAATCCCCCAAGTCTACAAATAAAGTTGAGAAGGAGAGAGAAGTCAAATAAAGTTAAAGGGAGAGAGCAGAACTAAATCCAGGTCAGACCTCAACTTCATAACTGCGTTGCTAAACAGATGCACATAAACAGTGGAGTAGGTCACCTGGCCCACATCCTCAATTGGATAGCAAGGATGAGATAGAGAGAAGAAAACAAACCAATTTAAACTAATTTGCTTCACCCACAATTTAAAGCAATGGCAGTGAGACTATCAATTACAAATATAGGTTATATGCAGAGTTGGCTGATGCACACACTTGTAACTCTACAGACTACCACTCTTAATACGAGCAATTATTAGGGGACAGGTCACTGCTTATTTCCTTCACACATGAAGTAGTTGGTGACATTACGTTATGTAGGACATTGGCAGGGGGGCCCCAATGGAGTGCTTTCTACGTGGGAGTCCTCCTCTTATTTATTGCGGACTTGGCCTGGAGGTTGTTGCATGGAGCAGTCCCATGCAATAAGTTTTAAGTCGGTTCACGGGCTCCCAGGCCGCCTGTAATTTCTGCGGTCTGGAGGAGTCCGTGTTCCACGTTTATGTTGAGTGCGTGAGGTTGCAGCCCCTCTTCCAACATTTGAAGGGGCTGCTCCTCAAATTCTGGTTGCACTTCAGTCCCACACTCCTGATCTTTGGGCACCCTGTGCGGAGGGGAGCGGGCAGGTCGGAAGGCCCCCTCATAGGACTGCTCCTGGGCATGGCCAAGGAGGCCATCACTCGGTCCAAGCAGCGGGCGGTCGAGGGGGTCATTCAGCCCGACTGCCTGCCTCTCCTCCGCGGTTACATCCGAGCCAGGGTGTCCCTGGAGATGGAGCACACAGTGTCTTCCAATACGCTCACAGCGTTCCGCGAGAGGTGAGCACCGGAGGGACTGGAGTGCATCATCACCCCCGGCAACCAAATTTTAATTTGACCATTTAATGTTTAAAGTCTCATTTGTTTAGTTGTCGGTTTTAGTGCCTCCCCTTTAATTAGGGGGCACTTGATTTAATGATTTATTGACTTACAGATCGACGGATGCAACAAACTAGTTGTAGGACATAGGTACTTATGAAATCGGCTGGATGTAATTTATGGCCCCTTCAACGGTGGTCCTTGACAAGCCTGATGCTCCATAAACCCCCACACATGGCCTGTTCAGAGGTGGTGTGCTTGCTGGAGCAGGGACTCAGTGCTGCTACCTCATCTTATCTTGTTGTCCAACGAGAGAAAATAAGGCAATACCAAAAAGTCCAATAAGTTCCATTAAGACTAGAGGTTTATTTTACTTTTCCTGTGGGATGTATCTGGCCTTTACTCAGCAATGGTGCAGGATCTATGTCAGGAACTGCAGGTGCAGGCCTAAATTTCATCACTCCATGGTTTCCCACAGCACTGTTGGTTATTTGTGTGCCTCCTGACACAGAGTGGTGTGGAGCTTTATGACAAGTTAACATTTATTAACATGAGTCAAGTGTAGATGTGATTGTTGCTTGTTTTGGAATGCAGCCTAGGTCAGTCAGCAACAAAAAAAAAAAAAATTGTTGTATTTCTCTAATATTTTTATTAACGATCGAGATGCGGGTGTTGGGGGCACGATCTGCAAATATTCAAACGATACTAAGATTTGTGCGAGTGTCAGGACTGTAGATGATGATCGACTGCTTCAGACTGATCTTGACGTGTTGGGGGATTCGGCGCGTGACTGGCAAATGGTGTTTAACGTGGAAAAGTGCAGTGTAATGCATGTGGGCAGGGTGAATGCTGAGCCCGCGTAAACAGCCTTCAGGGAAAAGCATTAAAGCAGGTGGTGAAAGAAAGAGATCTGGGAGCTCTTGAGCACAAATCACATGTACAATGCTGTGAAGCAATAACTCGAGCGAGTCGGGTGTGGGGTGCATTGATAGGACAATTGACAACAAGTTATTGCCAAGCATGCTATTTTGTCCTGATACAAGACCTTGGTCAGGTCTCAGTTAGAATACTGGCCCTGAAATTCACGGTCCTGGGAAGGAACCTTCCTGCCCGTTTGCAGCAGCCATTCGTTAAAATCGAATGGCCGCCACTCTGCGCACAACGGGCCGCCTCGACATAGATTCTGCCCAGGAGGTCTTGCAGCGGTGTGGGCCACCGCCGTCTTTCGTGGCAGTGTGGGACTTGCGGCAGTATGGACGCGCCAAAAGTGCGCACCGCTGCCTCTCCGCCCCTGGACACATTTTCAGAGTGAAACAGCCGGCCCTTTAGCTGACAGTGCTCCCGCTAGCTTTTAGGGCCTGTGCACAGTGGCAGGGATCTCAGAGCCATGGGATGAGAGAGAGACAAGAAGGTAAGATCCAGACCTCAGGATGCTCAGCACAGAATCCGCACTCAGGGGGGAGGGAGGGAGGGGGGGAGGGAGGGAGGGGGGGAGAAAGAGAGCGGGCGGGAGAGAGAGAGAGAGAGAGAGCGAGCGAGCGAGCGAGAGCGGGCGGGAGAGAGAGAGAGAGAGAGAGCGAGCGAGCGAGAGAGCGGGCGGGAGAGAGAGAGAGAGAGAGAGCGAGCGAGCGAGAGAGCGGGCGGGAGAGAGAGAGAGAGAGCGAGCGAGCGAGAGAGCGGGCGGGAGAGAGAGAGAGAGCGCGGGCGGGAGAGAGAGAGAGCGCGGGCGGGAGAGAGAGAGAGCGCGGGCGGGAGAGAGAGAGAGCGGGCGGGAGAGAGAGCGCCGTCGGGAGAGAGAGAGAGCGCGGGCGGGAGAGAGAGAGAGAGAGAGAGAGAGAGAGAGCGGGCGGGAGGGAGAGGAAAGGGAGCAAAAGAAAAAGGAGAAAGAGATAGAATTGAGGAAAGGGAATAAGACATAGAATGAGAAAATTTGATTGGGAGGGAGAGAGAGAGAGAAATAAGAATAAAAAGAGAAAAGGGGAAAAAAAACGAGAGTTAAATCGAGAACCCGAGATTCACAGATAGAAAACTGAAATCTTAATCCAGGGGCTCAGATTGGAACCATCGCTCCAGCTCTGCATTCCAAGCGGTAACAAATGGAATCTGTTCCACCTCCGCCACCTTCAAGCAGATCCAAGGTTGTCCCATCCTCGGTCATCGAACTACAGTACGCAGACGACGCTCGAGTCTGCGCACAATCGGAGGCCAAACTCCGAACCATTGTCAACACCTTCACCGAGGCACAGGAAAGCATAGGCCTTACACTAAACATCCGTAAGACAAACGTCCTCCACCAACCTGATCCCGCCACACAGTACTGCCCCCCGGTTATCAAAATCCATGGTGAGGCCTTGGACAATGTGGACCATTTTCCATACCTCGGGAGCCTACCGTCAGCAAGGGCAGACATCGATGACGACGTCCAACACCGCCTTTGGTGTGCCAGTGCAGCCTTCGGTCGCCTGAGGAAGTGTTTTTTTTTTTGAAGACCAGGACCTCAAAATCTGGCACCAAGCTTAAGGTCTACAGGGCAGTAGTGATAACCGCCCTCCTATATGGCTCAGAGATGTGGACTATTTCCAGCAGACACCTCAGAGCACTGGAGATGTACCACCAATGCTACCTCCGCAAGATCCTGCAAATCCATTGGGAGGACAGATGCACCAACGTCAGTGTTCTCGCTCAGGCCAACATCCCCAGCATCGAAGCACTGACCACGCTTGATCAGCTCCGTTGGGCAGGCCACATCGCCCGCATGCCTAACACGAGACTCCCAAAGCAAGCGCTCTTCTCGGAGCCGCGGCATGACAAACAGGTCCCAGATTGACAGAGGAAACGCTTCAAGGACAGCCTCAAAGCCTCCTTACTAAGGTGCAACATCCACACCGGCACCTGGGCATACCTGGCCCAAGACCGGCCAAAGTGGAGGAAGAGGATCCGGGAGGGCGCCAAGCACCTCGAGTCTCTTCACCGAGAGTAAGCAGAAACCAAGCGCAGACAGAAGAAGTGTGCGGCAACCCCTGGCTCCCCACCCACCCTTTCATTCAACCACTGTCTGCCCCACCTGTGACAAAAACTGTAGGTCCCGCATTGGACTGTTCAGCCACCTGAGAACTCACTTTTAGGGTGGAAGCAAGTCATCCTCAATTTCGAAGGACTGCCTATGATGATCTTACGCGTGCCTAACCTGCGACTTCACCTCAGTGTGTCCCCTGTGGCTGCCTCAGGGGTCGAGGAAGGCTGTTGTGTTCCCCCCGTGTGGAAGCTGCAGGTGTCCCACCCTCGAGCAGCTTTGGGCCTGGGAGGGCCGGCTGGAGACTGGACCACACCCTCCTGGGAGGGTTCAGTCTGACTTGGCTCGGGCGAGGCCATGCAATGGAGGCACTGGCGGAGTGACAGGTCTGGGGCCAGGAATGCTGCGAGCCTGAAGCAACGCATCATCCCTATTCCTGGCCAGAGGAGCCCGAGTCACTCACCGGGGCGGCACAATACCACCACCACCACCACCACCACCAATCTGAGGGAGCTCAGGTCGGGGCTGTGGCGCCACACCGGAAGGTCCCCCCGTGGCCCGTGGTAGACCCAGCCGCGAAAGCAACACCGAGGTCGCGGGGGGGCATCCAGCTGTGACTGCACGAGAGCAGCCAGAGTCTGAAAGCCACCAGATATGACAGCACTTAGACGCTCCGTCAACTCTTGCAGCGCCTCGGTCATCCTCTCCAAAGCAGCACCGATACGCTCGTTCCCTCGCGCCTGTGTTGCAATGGCAGCTGCCACATCGCCCCAAGGGTAAATTTCCCGTGGGAATAATGCCCAAATTAAGACTGCAAACTTTCAGGTTTGAAGGGCTAATAAGACTGGAACACTTCTTTTGTGATCCAAAAGCTAAATTTGGATCCAATGGCCGGCGCAAACTTTGCGGCGCTAATCGGGGAAATAAGGCCTTAACACCGCCAGCTTTCTGGCTGCACTGAATTTCAGCCTCACTGTGTCCAGTTTAGGTCTCTTCACATGGTGGGTGATATTGAGGCTTTGAAAAGGATGTAGAGGAGGACCACTGGACTAATTCTCTGTTTAAAGCATCTTAGTTAACAAGATAGGCTAAAAAAAAGCTGGGACTCTACGCTTTAGAGAAACATAGACAAAGCAGTGACCTGATTGAGGTTTAGAAGGTGCTGAAGGGAATAAATTGTGTTTGAGTTGACCAATTGAACAGGTTAGGGAGGACCAGGGATCACAATTGTAAGTTGTACAAGGCCAGAGCTAGGTTAAATGTTAGGAGGTGGTTCTTTTCCCATGGAATAGTTGACCTCTAGAAAAGGTTATTTGCTTGTGTGGCAGATGCCGATTCTCTGAATTCCTTCAAGCAAGAGCTGGACCTGTTTGAGGCTGGGGTGGAAATCACCTTATACATCAGGTGGCTACTGCATACAATTCAGGGTCACAGTGATCTCCTGGACTAGTTGTGATCACCTGGTGAGGTCAGAGAGGAATTTCCCACATTTGTTCCCCAAATTGGCCTGGAATTTTAATCTAGCCTCTTCCAGATCATCATCTCGTTTTGGGTGGGGTGGAGAGTATACCTATTGTGACGTACAAGGTATGACAATTGTGTGGGACAGGCAGGATGGATCAGAAGGTCTTTTCCATATAAATTGCTCATATGTATCTTTACACACCAGCAATTACATGGAAGCTTGATCCAGATATTACACGATAACAGTATTGCTTCAAGCCACGAATTAATTTATTATGAGCAAGACTATTAATGCTATTAAATATTTAATTTGAAACATCTGTTCACTTTGGAAAGTCTGGATTCCATAGCTCCTTTTATACAATGAATAAGCCGATTAGGGAACTCAGTCATTCTCACAATATAATGCAATGTTAAGAGATTGTGGTGAGTTACAATTGTATAGTTTCCAAATAGATCAGTATTTATAAGCTCAAAGCAGACCAACCGTGCTACAGTGAGTAAGCAATGAGAAATTGAGAATATACTGATTCATGCCTTCTTCTCGTTTTCACCTCCGCCAGAGCACGGGAAAACTGTTAATGAAGCTGTTGGCCATTAGTACCAAACAATTAACCAATAACTAACAAACAGCAACACAAAGATCACTCAATTTCACACTCATAATTTTCAACGCCCTCATTATTTTCAGTCACAATTTAGAAATATCTTACACCCGAAAGACAACAATTTAATGCCAACAGTGTAGAAGGTTGCATTTGATAATGGTTATAACGTAAATTTCAGCAACGAGAACAATACAAGATTGCGGTTGTACTCATGATACATTCTTCTGTTTGCGATGTGCACACAGATGGCAAGCAAATTTCTTCAGTAGTAATTAGCAGTAGATTAAAGTTAGTAATACACAGCTAATTCTGATTTAGCTTCACTCGACTGACTGGTATATCAGTGAGGAAAGATCCAAGGGCCTAAAATCTACGGGCCCACTGTGCTGGCCTAAGTGCCAGATGACCTCCATTTCTGACCCCTCCAGAGTATTTGATGTCAAGGGGAGGTCATCTTGTTAAATTTTGGCACTGGATGCCCGCACCACTAGGAGCACATCTTGGGCAGAAACAGCAACGACTGATTTCATGGCTCAGTAACACACTGGGCGGTGTCTTTAAATAAGCCATTCAGTGAGCCCAGAGTTATTTTGTATCACAAATTAGCTAGGAGACCTTGCAAATCTAACTGCGTTTATAAGCTATAATTTCAAAGCTATAATTTATACCTTTACAGAAGTACTTGACAAATAAGAGTTTTTAAATCTCTATGTGCTAAATTTATTGCAGAGTCCTACCTTGAAAGCATATTTGCGACTTATGTGATCCTCAGGTTCAACCAGTGAGATTACATAACTGGGCAAAGGAATGCTGCCCAACACAGTCTCCTCTCTGCTGTCTGTGCAATACAAAATACATTACAATATTAAGTTATTTTCATTTACTTCACATACTTAGACGTTTGAGGATGTAACTAGTAGAGTGGACAAGGGAGAACCAGTGGATGTGGTGTATTTGGACTTTCAAAAGGATTTTGAAAAGGTCCCACACAAGAGATTAGTGTGCAACATTAAAGCACATGGTATTGGGGGTAATGTACCGATGTGGATAGAGAACTGATTGGCAGACAGGAAGCAAAGAGTAGGAATAAATGGGTCCTTTTCAGAATGGCAGGCAGTGAATAGTGGGGTACCGCAAGGTTCAGTGCTGGGACCCCAGCTATTTACAATATACATTAATGATTTGGACGAAAGAATTGAATGTAATATCTCCAAGTTTGCAGACGACACGAAGCTGGGTGGCAGTGTGAGCTGTGAGGAGGATGCAAAGAGGCTGCAGGGTGACTTGGACTGGTTAGGTGAGTGGGCAAATGCATGGCAGATGCAGTATAATGTAGATAAATGTGAGGTTATCCACTTTGGTGGCAAAAACAGGAAGGCAGAATATTATCTGAATGGTGACAGATTAAGAAAAGGGGAGGTGCAACAAGACCTGGGTGTCATGGTTCATCAGTCATTGAAAGTTGGCATACAGGTACAGCAGGCAGTGAAGGCACCAAATGGCATATTGGCCTTCATAGCGAGAAGATGAGAGTATAGGAGCAGGGAGGTCTTACTGCAATTGTACAGGGCCTTGGTGAGGCCACACCTTGAATATTGTACAGTTTTGGTCTCCTAATCTGAGGAAGAACATTCTAGCTAGTGAGGGAGTGCAGTGAAAGTTCACCAGACTGATTCCCGGGATGGCAGGACTGATATATGAAGAAAGATTGGATCAACTGGGCTCATATTCACTGGAATTTAGAAGAATGAGAGGGGATCTCATAGAAACATCTAAAATACTGACAGGATTGGACAGGTTAGATGCAGGAAGACTGTTCCCGATGTTGGGGAAATCGAGATCCAGGGGTCACCGTCTAAGGATAAGGGGTAAGCCATTTAGGACCGAGATGAAGAGAAACGTCTTCACTCAGAGAATTATGAACCTGTGGAACACTCTAACACAGAAAGTCGTTGAGGCCAGTTCGTTCGATATATTCAAAAGGGAGTTAGATGTGGCCCTTACGGCTAAAGCGACCAATGGGTATGAAGAGAAAGCAGGAATGGGGGACTGAATATGCATGATCAGCCATGATCATATTGAATGGTGATGCAGACCCGAAGGGCCGAATGGCCTACTCTTGCACCTACTTTCTATGTTATTACATTCACAAGATAAAAATTATTTTTCAACTCTGCCAAAATGCGACAGCACACTGTTATTTTTACAGCGACAATTTTCATCAAGGCAGAATATTGATGATTCTTGTATTTCCACCCTTCAATTAGCACCTCATATCCTGAAGTTTGTGACACATGTGCGGTGCGATTCTAAAGGTCCAGGAATCGTCCCATACCTCACCCAAGCATAACTAGACAGTGAGTGTAGGTAGGCAATTCAAACATGAAGGCCATCAAAACCAAGCCTGATTCTGTCATCGCTCAACAACCACATGCACACACACATTGCAACAGTGGCTATTTGATATCAATCAAAAGGATAAACTCTGGCTGATTTCCACTCCCTAACCCAAGATTCTTTTCCAATTAACCAATTCATAAAAGTAACGTATAATTGAAATATTAAAAAGTTTTGAAATGCATATTCAAATGCCAACCATGAAGTATTGAAGAAGTCAGAGTTAAATAGATTTTCATTGACAAAAGCATAAATATAAATTAGACAAATTAAAAAACACATATATTCTATTAAACACTTAACAGATAAGCAATATCAGATTAACAATCACTTTTCCTTTCGAATTAAGTGTTACAATTATTTGATATTGCCAGTGCATTATTATCTATCCTATTCCTCAATTCATTCACAAGAATTAAACACTAGCATAGCAAGGATAACAGAAAATGTACTCACGTCATTAAGTTCAGCAATGTCTGTTTATCAGAGACAGAATCAGCATTCAAATATAATCGCGGTATCAGATTGACAATGTTCAAAATAAAATGAATTGCTGAAATAATTTGCAGTACCTGTTCTTCTATCCCCTCTCCAATTTTCTCTCTCCTCTTCCCCTGAAATACTGACTCACCCTAGAATATGGCTCCATATGCTCCAGGATTTCAGCCCTGTGCTCATGTATGAACATAGGCATTGAGTGCTAGTTCTGGAGCACAAGTCTTCAGCATGACAACCGGAGTGTTGTCAGGGCCCATAGCCTTTGCTGTATCCAGTGCACTCAGCCCTTTCTTGATAACATGTGGAGTGAATCGAATTGGCTAAAGATTGGTTTCTGTGATAGACCAATATGGATCATCCACTCGGCACTTTTGGCTGAAGATGGTTTCAAACACATCAGCCTTGTCTTTTGTATTCATGTGCTGGGCTCCGCCATCATTGAGGATGGGGCTATTTATGGAACCTCCTCCTCCTATTAGTTAGAAACAGAAACATAGAAAATAGGTGCAGGAGTAGGCCATTCGGCCCTTCGAGCCTGCACCGCCATTCACTGAGTTGATGGCTGAACATGCAACTTCAGTACCCCATTCCTGCTTTCTCGCCATACCCCTTGATCCCCCTACGAGTAAGGACTACATCTAACTCCTTTTTGAATATATTTAGTGAATTGGCCTAAACAACTTTCTCTGGGTGAAGAAGTTTCTCCTCATCTCAGTCCTAAATGGCTTACCTCTTATCCTTAGACTGTGACCCCTGGTTCTGGACTTCCCCAACATTGGGAACATTCTTCCTGCATCTAACCTGTCTAACCAAGTCAGAATTTTAAATGTTTCTATGAGGTCCCCTCTCATTCTTCTGAACTCCAGGTGAATACAAGCCCAGTTGATCCAGTCTTTGTTGATATGTCAGTCCCGCCATCCCGGGAATCAGTCTGGTGAACCTTCGCTGCACTCCCTTAATAGCAAGAATGTCCTTCCTCAAGTTAAGAGACCAAAACTGTACACAATACCCCAGCTGTGGCCTCACCAAGGCCCTGTACAACTGTAGCAACACCTCCCTGCCCCTGTACTCAAATCCCCTCGCTATGAAGGCCATCATGCCATTTGCTTTCTTAACCGCCTGCTGCACCTGCATGCCAACCTTCAATGACTGATGTACCCATGACACCCAGGTCTCGTTGCACCTCCCCTTTTCCTAATCTGTCACCATTCAGATAACAGTCTGTCTCTCTGTTTTTACCACCAAAGTGGATAACCTCACATTTATCCACATTATACTTCATCTGCCATGCATTTGCCCACTCACCTAACCTATCCAAGTCGCTCTGCAGCCTCATAGCATCCTCCTCGCAGCTCACACTGCCACCCAACTTAGTGTCATCCGCAAATTTGGAGATACTACATTTAATCCCCTCGTCTAAATCATCAATGTACAATGTAAACAGCTGGGGCCCCAGCACAGAACCTTGTGGTACCCCATTAGTCACTGCCTGCCATTTTGAAAAGTACCCATTTACTCCTAATCTTTGCTTTCTGTCTGCCAACCAGTTCTCAATCCACGTCAGCACACTACCCCCAATCCTATGTGCTTTAACTTTGCACACTAATCTCTTGTGTGGGACCTTGTCGAAAGCCTTCTGGAATTCCAAATACACCACATCAACTGGTTCTCCCTTGTCCACTCTACTGGAAACATCCTCAAAAAATTCCAGAAGATTTGTTAAGCATGATTTCCCTTTCACAAATCCATGCTGACTTGGACCTATCATGTCACTTCTTTCCAAATGCGCTGCTATGACATCCTTAATAATTGATTCCATCATTTAACCCACTACCGATATCAGGCTGACCGGTCTATAATTCCCTGTTTTCTCTCTCCCTCCTTTTTTAAAAAAGTGGGGTTACATTGGCTACCCTCCACTCCATAGAAACTGATCCAGAGTCTATGGAATGTTGGAAAATGACTATCAATGCATCCGCTATTTCCAAGGCCACCTCCCTAAGTACTCTGGGATGCAGACCATCAGGTCCTGGGGATTTATTGGCCTTCAATCCCATCAATTTCCCCAACAAAATTTCCCGACTAATAAGGATTTCCCTCAGTTCCTCCTTCTCACTAGACCCTCTGACCCCTTTTATATACGGAAGGTCGTTTATGTCCTCCTTAGTGAATACCGAACCAAAGTACTTGTTCAATTGGTCTGCCATTTCTTTGTTCCCCGTTATGACTTCCCTGATTCTGACTGCAGGGGACCTACGTTTGTCTTTACTAACCTTTTTCTCTTTACATATCTATAGAAACTTTTGCAGTCCATTTTAATGTTCCCTGTAAGCTTCCTCTCGTACTCTATTTTCCCTGCCCTAATCAAACCCTTTGTTCTCCTTTGCCGAGTTCTAAATTTCTCCCAGTCCCCGGGTTCGCTGCTATTTCTGGCTAATTTGTACGCCACTTCATTGGCTTTAATACTATCCCTGATTTCCCTTGATAGCCACCGTTGAGCCACCTTCCCTTTTTTATTTTTATGTCAGACAGGGATGTACAATTGTTGTAGTTCATCCATGCAGTCTCTAAATGTCTGCCATTGCCCATCCACAGTCAACCTCTTAAGTATCATTCGCCAATCTATCCAAGCCAATTCACGTCTCATACCTTCAAAGTTACCCTTCTTTAAGTTCTGGACCATTGTCTCTGAATTAACTGTGTCATTCTCCATCCAAATGCAGAATTCCACCATATTATGGTCACTCTTCCCCAAGGGGCCTCGCACAACGAGATTGTTAATTAATCCTCTCTCATTACACAACATCCAGTCTAAGATGGCCTCCCCCCTAGTTGGTTCCTTGACATATTGGTCTCGAAAACCATCCTTATGCACTCCAGGAAATCCTCCTCCACCGTATTACTTCCAGTTTGGTTAGCCCAATCTATATGCATATTAAAGTCACCCATGATAACTGCTGCACCTTTATTGCATACACCCCTAATTTCCTGTTTGATGCCCTCCCCAACATCACTACTACTGTTTGGAGGTCTGGACACAACTCCCACGAGCGTTTTCTGCCCCTTGGTATTCCGTAGCTCCACCCATACCGATTCCACATCATCCAAGCTAATGTCTTTCCTTACAATTGCATTAATTTCCTCTTTCACCAGCAACGCCACCCCGCCTCCTTTTCCTTTCTGTCTATCCTTCCTAAATGTTGAATACCCTTGGATGTTGAGTTCCCAGCCTTGGTCACCCTGGAGCCATGTCTCCGTGATGCCAACCACATCGTATCCGTTAACTGCTATCTGCACAGTTAATTCGTCCACCTTATTCCGAATACTCCTCGCATTGAGGCACAGAGCCTTCAGTCTTGCCTTTTTAACTTAGACCCTTAAGAATATTGCTGCAAAGTGGCCCTTTTTGTTTTTTGCCTTGGGTTTCTCTGTCCTCCACTTTTACTCATTTCCTTTCTGTCTTTTGCTTCTGTCTCCATTTTGTTTCCCTCTGTCTCCGTGCATTGGTTCCCATCCCCCTGTAATATTAGTTTAACTCCTCCCCAACAGCACTAGCAAACACTCCCCCGAGGACATTGGTTCCGGTCCTGCCCAGGTGTAGACTGTCCAGTTTGCTCTGGTCCCACCTCCCCCAAAACCGGTTCCAATGCCCCAGGAATTTGAATCCTTCCCTGCTGCACCACTGCTCAAGCCACATATTCATCTGAGCTATCCTGCGATTCCTACCCTGACTAGCACGTGGCACTGGTAGCAATCCCGAGATTACTACTTTTGAGGTCCTACTTTTTAATTTCGCTCCTAGCTCCTTAAATTCGTCTCGTAGGACCTCATCCCGTTTTTACCTATATCGTTGGCACCAATGTGAACCACGACAACTGGCTGTTTACCCTCCCTTTTCAGAATGTCCTGCACCCGCTCCGAGACATCCTTGACCCTTGCACCAGGGAGGCAACATACCATCCTGGAGTCTCGGTTGTGGCCGCAGAAACGCCTGTCTATTCCCCTTACAATTGAATCCCCTATCACTATCGCTCTCCCACTCTTTTTCCTGCCCTCCAGTGCAGCAGAGCCAGCCACGGTGCCATGAACTTGGCTGCTGCTGCCCTCCCCTGATGAATCATCCCCCTCAACAGTACTCAAAGCGGTGTATCTGTTTTGCAGGGGGATGACCGCAGGGGATCTCTGCACTACCTTCCTTGCACTGCTCTTCCTGCTGGTCTTCCATTCCCTATCTGGCTGTGGACCCTTTACCTGCGGTAAGACCAACTCACTAAACGTGCTATTCACATCATTCTCAGTATCGTGGATGCTCCAGAGCGAATCCACCTTCAGCTCCAATTCCGCAACACTGTCCGTCAGGAGCTGGAGGCGGATACACTTCCCGCACACATAATTGTCAGGGACACCGGAGGCGTCCCTGATTTCCCACATAGCACAGGAGGAGCATAACACGTGTCCGAGCTCTCCTGCCATGACTTAACCCTTAGATACACTTAAATTGGCAACAACAATGCTAAAAGTTACTCACTGATATAGAAGAGAAAAGTTGTTTAATGGTCCACTGCCATTCATGACTGGATGTGGCAGGACTGCAGAGCTTTGATCTGATCCATTGATTGTGGGATCCCTTAGCTCTGTCTGCAGCCTATTTGACCATGGGTGCTAAGGGAGTACACTTCATAACCAAACCCAAGCTTGTTCTCAACAGACATGTTCTCACTTTCCAATAGTGGGCTACCAATAGTAGCAGCCCTGGCTTACTTTTTCCTTCTAACCCACTGAGCAGATAAGGTGGTGCATTTCCCTCTGAGTTACGAGAGAGTCTCTGCAGACTGATTAATTGGGTAACTGTTAGAGAACGATGAGGATCTATGTTTATAAGCTGCTTGAATGGATGAAAAATGAGAGATTCTAAATCAACATTGCATTTGAATATCATTGTCAGGGATTAAATGGACATGCATTGCATCAAGTAACACCTAGATTCAAGAGTGACAATCAATCAATCAGTGTATGGCTTCTGTTTAGCCAACTTATCGATTAAAGTCTTTTAAAACAAAGAAGAAGTGCCAGTCGGGTTCTCACCTTTGTAATAGAACAAGCAATATTCTGAGAGTGCAAACCACCGGCGTTTCCACAGCCTCATTCCAGAACTGTCCTACAAATACAAACAGACAAGAATCTATCAAGTCAGAGTGGCATTAATGAAGGCAAAAAAGGTGTTGTCAGCTCATGTGCACTGAACATAACAAAGATAATAACCACAGCTGGAAGTGAGATGCAGCAAGATGAAGCCGAGTGCCGCTTGTGTCAACATCGCAAAATAACAGTGAGCAATTTAAGCAAGGACCCCAAGGTCATAACGATGAAAATCTAAAATATCAAACGAGAACACTGGGAATACACAGCAGGTCGATGAGCATCTGTAAAAGGAACAGACAAAGAGAGACCTTTCATTAGAACTGTAAAAGGAAGGCAGATGTTCTTACAGGACTGAAGAGAAGGGAGAACGGGTAAAGTTACCAGTCAAATAAGTTAAAATCATCATCCTCATCATCATAGGCAATCCCTCGGAGTCGAGGATGATTTGCTTCCACTCCAAAACGGGAGTTCTTCGGTGACTGAGGAGTCCAATGCGGAACCTCCAGTCTCTGTCACAAGTGGGGCAGACAGTGGTTGAGGGAAAGGGTGGGTGGGACTGGTTTGCCGCACTCTCCTTCCGCTGCCTGCGCTTGCTTTCTGTATGCTCTCGGCGATAGAACTAGAGGAGCTCAGCACCCTCCAGGATGCTCCTCCTCCACTTTGGGCGGTCTTGGGCCAGGGACTCCCAGTTGTCAGTGGGGATGTTGCACTGTGTCAAGGAGGCTTTAAGGGTGTTCTTGAAGCATTTCCTCTGCCCACCTGGGGCTTGCTTGCTGTGTCGAAGTTCTTTGTACAGCGCTTGATTTCGGAGTCTTGTGTCGGGCATACGGACGATGTGGCCCGCCCAATGCAGCTGGTCAGTGCTTCGATGCTGGGGATGTTGGCCTGAGCGAGAACGCTGACGTTGGTGTGTCTGTCCTGCCAATGGATTTACAGGATCTTGCGGAGGGAGCACTGGTGGTACATCTCCAGTGCTTTGAGGTGTCTGCTGTATATAGTCCACGTCTCTGAGCCATATAGGAGAGCAGGTATCACTACTACCTTGTAGACCATGAACTTGGCACCGGGTTTGAAGTCCTGATCTTCAAACACTCTCTTCCTCGGGTGACCGAAGGCTGTGCTGCCGCACTGAAGGTGGTGTTGGACCTTGTCATCAATGTCTGCTCTTGCTGATAATAGGTTCCCGAGGTATGGAAAATGGTCCAAGTTGTTCAAGGCCTCACGTGGATTTTAATAATCGGGGGGCAGTGCTGTGCGGCAGGCTCAGGTTGACAGAGGACCTTTGTGTTATGGATGTTTAGCGCAAGGTCCATGCTCTCATACTCTTCGGTGATGGTGTTGATGATGGTTTGGAGTTCGGCCTCCGAGTGTGCGCAGATGCAAGCGTTGTCTATGTACTGTAGTTAAATGACAGAGGATGGGACAACCTTGGATCTGGCCTGGAGGCGGCAGAGGTTGAACAGATGCCCATCTGTTGTATAATATAACTCCACTCCGACGGGGACCTTGCGAAGGGTGAGATTGCAGCAAGGAAGATTGAAAAGAGCGTTGGTGCGCACAAATACAGCACAAAAAACACAGCAAAGATAAATATAGTCCTTTTGAGAGGCTGGTAGAATTGCTATATTTTTCCAGTATTTTATGACTTCATCTGAGAAATTAAAAAACTGCCATTAATTCCAACATGCCTGCAATTTGCAGTACAAATGTGATTTTTATATGGTAAATGCATAATATTCCGACTGATTTATCAGTCTCTGAACTTCTTCAGATATTACAATGCAGTGAATGTAAATTACAAGTGTTTTATAACACAAGTAAATTGATGATACCCTATCATTTGACCAGGATAAATAAATATTCCCTTGCAAGACAGATGCACTTTAACGAGCACCATATAATAGTCCAACCATGCAGCGTTTATTGCGCTGTTATGCAATACATTTTGCACAAGTGTTAAAAAGTAAATTACAACCCAACAGGTAAATTACACACTAAATTACATTCATAATCTTTTCTATCCCTTTCTTCTCCATATGAACATCAATGCTTCAAAGCTGCTATAGGAGGCAGGAGTCTCAATCTGGCTCAATACAGCAATTATTTTCTTCAAGCACTAAAAGAATCATAGGGCCTGTGGGTAACATATGTGCTGTACAGAAATTAGACTGTGAAGAATACTAAATCAAACGGGCACTTACAAGTTCTGTATACACTTTGCAGTCTAAAGAAAAAAGTTTTAAAAGGCACAAATAATTGGCAGCCTAAGGTTTCCTGTTAGAAAGTGCATGAGAGCAGATATTTTCAATTCAGAATAGCTTGTCTCACTGGGCCAGAATTTACTGTCAAAATAATGGTGAGGTTAATGACACTTGCAATCATCAGGCGAGCACAGATGCGTGGTTAAAGATAAAAGTTGCTGTCCGAGATGCTCCGCTCATCAGATTAAAACAAAATAATTCACAGGATGTGCGCAGTGCTGGCAAGACCAGCATTTATTGCCTATCACTAATCGCCCTTGAGAAGGTGCTGGTGAACCACTAGAACCGCTGCAGTCCATCCTTCTTTGAAGCGGTTTGGTATAACCGAGTGGCTTGCTAGGTCATTTCAGAGTGCAGTTAGGAGTTAACCACATTGGTATGGGTCTGGAGTCACATACAGGCCAGACCAGGCAAGGACAGTAGATTTTCTTCCCTAAAGGGATATTAGTGAACCAGATGGGTTTTAATGTCAATCCAGCACTTTCACTAGTTTTTATTTTATTCCAGATTTATTTAATTAACAGAATTTAAATTCCCCAGCTGCTATGGTGGGATTAGAACTCACGCCTCCGGATCATTAGTCCAGTAACACAACCACTCTGCTACCGTACCCCTGAAAACCTTCCCCAAAACGGCATCTCGCTGTCTGACTCACCGTTCAAATGCATTAAATGATGCAACATTTCTGTACTTGCATGATATGATACAAACTAAACTCGCCACAGAAAGTCTGGACTTGTCCATTTCAATCCAAGTACCCTTTTTTAGAAAAAAAATAGTTGCAGGATGTGGCCGTCGCTGGCAAGGCCAGCATTTATTGCCCATCCCTTATTGCCCTTGAACCGCTGCAGTCCGTGTAGTGAAGGTGCTCCCACAGTGCTGTTTGGGAGGGAGTTCCAAGATTTACACCCAGCAACCATGAAGGAATGGGGATTATATTTCCAAATCACAATGATATGAAACTTAGTGGGGAACTTGCAGATTCCCACGTGCCTGCTGCCCTTGTCCTTCTCGGTGGTTATGGTCGCGAGTTTGAAACGTGCTGTCGAAGAAACCTTGGCGAGTTGCTGCAGTGCATCGTGTAGATGGTAGACACTGCAGCCACCCGTGCGCCGGTGGTGGATGGAGGGAATGTTTAAGGTGGTGGATGGGGTGCCAATCAAGCGGGCTGCTTTGTCCTGGATGGGATTGAGCTTTTTGAGTGTTATTGGAACTGCACTCATCCAGGCAAGTCAAGAGTAATTCATCACATTCCTGAATTGTGCCTTGTCGATGATGGAAAGGCTTTAGGGAATCAGGAGGTGAGACTCACCACAGAATATCCAGCTTCGGACCTGTTCTTGTATCCACAATATTTATGTGGCTGGTCCAATTAAGTTTCTGGTCAATGGTGACCCCCAGGATGTTGTTGCTGGGGGATTCGGCGATGGGAATGCTGTTGAATGTCATGGGGAGGTGGTGAGACACTCACTTGTTGGAGCTAGTCATTGCCTGGCCCTTGTGTGGCGCCAATGTTACTTGCCACTTATCAGCCCAAGCCTGAATGTCGTCCAGGTCTTACTGCATGCGGGCATGGATCCATTACCTGAGGAGTTGCAAATGGAACTGAACACTGTGCAGTCATCGGCGAACATCCCCACTTCTGACCTTATAATGGATGAAGCATCTGAAGATGGTTGGGCCTGGGGAACTCATGCAGCGATGTCCTGGGGCTGTGATGATTGACCTCCAACCACCACAACCATCTTCCTTTGTGCTAGGTATGACTCCAGCCAATGAAGACTCCCCCCCGCCGATTCCCATTGACTTCAATTTTACTAGGGCTCCTTGATGCTACACTCAGTCAAATGTTGATTTTAATGGGCAGTCACTCTCAGCTCACATCTGAAATTTGGCTCTTTTGTCCATATTTGGATCAAGGCTGTAATAAGGTCGGGAGCTGAATAGTCCTGGCGGAACCCAAACTGAGCATCAGTGAGCAGGTTATTGGTGAACAATTGCTGCTTGATAGTACTTTGACGACACCTTCCATCACTTTGCTGATGATTGAGAGTACACTGATAGGGCGTAAATGGCCAGATTGGTTTTGTCCTGCTTTAGCTGGACAGGATATGCCTGGGCAGTTTTCCACATGGTTAGGTAGATGCCAGTATTGTTACTGTACTGGAACAACTTGATTATAGTCGTGGCTAGTTCTGGAGCACAAGTCTTTAGCACGACAGCCAGAATGTTGTCGGGGCCCATAGCCTTTGCTGTATCCAGTGCGCTCAGTTGTTTCTTGATATCACGTGGAATGAATCGAATTGGCTGAACACTGGATTCTGTGATGTTGCGAGCTCAGGAGGAGGCCGAGATGGATCATACATTCTGCACCTCTGGCTGAAGAAGGTTGCACTTGCCTTGTCTTTTGCACTCACGTGCTGGGCTCTGCCATAATTGTGGATGGGGATATTGATGGAGCCGCCTCCTCCTGTTAGTTGTTTAATTGTCCGCCGCAATTGACATCTGCATGTGGCAGGACTGCAGAGCATTGATCTGATCTGTTGATTGTGGGATTGCTTAAGCTCTCTCTATAGCATGCTGCTTCTGCTGTTTAAGCATGCATGTAGTCCTGTGTTGCAGCATCCCCAGGTTGGTACCTCACTTTTACTTATACCTGGTGCTGCTCCTGACATGCACTTCTGCACTCCTTATTGAACTCGTTGGTTACCTGCCTTAATGGTAATGGTAGAGTGAGGGATATGCCGGCCATGAATTTACAGATTGTGGTGGAATACAATTCTGTTGCTGACGGCCCACAGCGCCTCATGGATGCCCAGTTTTGAGCTGCTAGATTTGTTCTGAATCTATCCTACTTAGCATGGTGGTAGTGCCACACAACACGATGGAGCGTGTCATCAGTGTGAAGATGGGATTTTGTCTCCACAAGGACTGTGCGGTGGTCACTGCTGCCAAAGCGGTCTTGGACAGATGCATCTGCGACTGGGAGATTGGTGAGGACAAGGTCAAGTAGGTTTTTCCCTCATGTTGGTTCTCTCACCACCTAACCCAGGCCCAGTCTGGCAGCTATGGCCTTTAGGGCGCAGCCAGCTCACTCAGTAGTGGTGCTACCGAGCCACTCTTGGTGATGGACATTTAAGTCGCTCATCCAGAGTACATTCTGTGCCCTTGCTACTCTCGGTGCTTTTTCCAAGTGGTGTTCAACATAAGAACATAAGAAATAGGAGCAGGAGTAGGCCATATGGCCTTTCGTCTTTTAATACGATCATGGCCGATCCGATCATGGACTCATGTCCACTTCCCTGCCCGCTCCCCATAACTCCTTATTCCCTTATCGATTAAGAAACTGTCTGTCTCCGTCTTAAATTTATTCAATGATCCAGCTTCCACAGCTCTCTGAGGCTGTGAATTCCACAGATTTACAACCCTCAGAGAAGAAATTTCTCCTCATCTCAGTTTCTAAGATCATGCCCCCTAGTTCTAGTCTCCCCCATCAGTGGAAACATCCTCTCTGCATCCACCTTGTCAAGCCCCCTCATAATCTTATACGTTTCGATAAGATCACCTCTCATTCTTCTGAATTCCAATGAGTCGAGGCCCAACCTCCTCAACCTTTCCTCATAAATCAATCCCCTCATCTCCTGAATCAACCTAGTGAACTTTCTTTGAACTGCCTCCAACGGAAGTAGATCCTTTCTTAAATATGGAAACCAAAACTGTACGCAGTATTCCAGGTGTGGCCTCACCAATACCCCTGTATAACTGTAGCAAGACTTCCCTGCTTTTATACTTCATCTCCTTTGCAATAAAGGCCAAGATTCCATGTCCTTTTGCAGATTTTTTAGTGTCCTCCTCACACTTGGCTGCATTACACAGTCCCTTTATCCAAGTCATTAATATAGATTGTAAATAGTTGGGTCCCAGCACTGATCCCTGCGGCACCCCACTTGTTACTGATTACCAACCCGAGAATGAACCATTTATCCCGACTCTCTGTTTTCTGTTAGTTAGCCAATCCTCTATCCATGCTAAGATATTACCCCCAACCCCGTGAAATTTTATCTTGTGCAGTCACCTTTTATGTGGCACCTTATCAAATGCCTTTTGGAAGTCCAAATACACCACATCCAATGATTCCCCCTTACCCACCCTGATCGTTACATCCTCAAAGAATTCCAGCAAATTTGTCAAACACGACTTCCCCTTCATAAATCCATGCTGACTCTGCCAGACTGAATTATGCTTTTCCAAATGTCCTGCTACTGCTTCTTTAATGATGGACTCCAACATTTTCCCACATGGAGGAGTACTGATTGATTAGCTGAGGGAGGGTAGGTGGTGGTAATCAGCAGGAGGTTTCCTTGCCCATGCTTGACCTCAGACTTCATGGGGTCCGGAGTCAACGTTGAGGACTCCCAGGACCACTCCCTACTAACTGTGTACCACTGCGCCGTCTCCTCTGATGGGTTTTCCTGCTGGTGGGACAGGACATACCAATGGATTGCAATGGAGGAATCTGGAACTTTGGCAGAAAGGTAGGATTCTGAGTATAACGACGTCAGGCTGTTGCTTGACTATTCAAAAAGACAGCTCCACCAATTTTGGCACAAGTCCCCAGATGTTAATGAGGAGGACTTTGCCAGGTTGACTGCGTGGTTGTGCCGTTATCATGGCCAAAGCCGGGACCAGGTGGTCCATCCAGTTTTATTCTTTTTATTGTTTCTCGTAATGGTTCGTTATAACTGAGTTTTTTGCTAGGTCATTTCAAAGGGCAATTAAGAGTGATTGCTGGGAGTCTAGAGTCACGTATGGGCCAGACCAGGTCATGATGGCAGATTCTCTTCACTAAAAGGACATTAGTAAAGCAGATGGGTTTTTACGACAATACAATAGTTTCATGGTCAGCATTATTGGCTTTTTATTCCAATTTTATTTAATTAACCGAATTTAAATTCCCCAGCTGCTGTGGTGGGATTGAAGTCACATACCCGGATTACTAGTCCTGTAATATAACCACTATGCTACTGTTTTTAATGGCATGGTAATCTGAATTGCTGCCAAACAACCTCTGACACTGAAAATTAACTTTTACAAGTATGGGGTCTCATTCATTCAGCTTTTAATTGTTGTTGGAGATTTAAAAAAAAAATGTTAATTTTTTAAAAAACTTTTTCTTAGTCTCTTTTTTTCTCTCTTAATTCAATGTTGCCTTCTCGCTCTATTTCGCTTTCTGTACCTGATTTGACATTGAATTCACTATTCTAACTTACACATCCTGGTTCAGACTCTTTGCTGTTCATCAACAATGGTTCATTCTAATTGGTTAAGGAGAGACACAGTTGCTTGCCTTGTTCACAAAGCTCCCAGATCTCCTACCAATAACAACTTGTGTAAAAGTTAATGGAAATTAAACGTCGAATGAATGGCAGACGCCATTTGTTTGCCCCCTACAATAAATTCTATGCCAATGTGTAATTACGTATTGGCTGGATCTTGCTGGAGTGGGGCATCTCTCAGCGTGTGATGTTAGTTCGACTTTTTCCTTCTTCCTTAAGTTTGAAATATTTTTTGTGCCATAAATTGATGGATGTGCGAGCTTATAACGGCATGGTGAGAGCAATGGGCCATCTGGAACGTCAGTGAACAGCAGGAACAACACTATCTCCTTAATGAGATTTAAAGATTGAGAACAAAATAGAGGAATGACAGAGAAGGAGGGCAAATTAGAGACAAATCAGGTACAAAAAGAGAAATAAAGAGATAGAATGCAAAAAAAGACGAAGAAAAAAAGTAACAATTTAAAATGACATTTTAAAATCTCTAACAATAACCTACTACATGCAGGGATGGGACTCAATAGATTAAATTGTTCCCTTTCAGGAGCAGAGATTGATTAGCACTACATTAACAATTACCACACAATTAAGTGTACTTACACTATAAATTATGATGCCTAACTTTCTTTGGGAAGATTAATGGGCAATTAGTGTGCAAATCCAGCAAGTTTTTACGGGGAGGCTAAGGACCAGATTCTGGATGTGTGAAGCAAAGGGCGGTGCAGCGTTATCTGATCAGTAAGTTCTGGGGATTCGCAACTCGTGTGGTATCTCTTAATCCACTGAACTTGCTGACCGAATTGAGCATTAATAACGGTGTGCTTCAATACCACACCGTTACTTTTCCAGGAAGATTTGGCCCAATATGAGCACCACCTATTCTATTGATCTATATGAAATATTACGTGCATTAAACAGATCTCCTTATACCTGCTGCTGATCCCCACAAATGAATACTTTTCATCAGTCGATTATAGCATCGAGTATGGGCCGTCCCAGGCTTTGTAAAGCATGAAGCAGAAATAAGTATGAGCTTTCTTTACTGTGCTTCAATCCAACCTCACTGTGACTTTTTACATTTTGTAAAATATTTATGCTCATGATTTCCTGGAGGAACACTCAATTTAGAACCAACTCGGGTGATTTAAAAGAAGTTTTGCGCTGTGGGTCGACATCCAATGGGACATTTCACATGGAGTCCGCCCAAACTAGTTTCACTGAAGACCCAAAAAGGAAAGCTTCATTGCACTGATTGCATTTATAGCTGGTGCAAATCAAATAGTGTGATCCAGCAATCCTGTAGGTCTCAGAGGTGAATGGACAATTGTCCAACACAAAGTGGCACGCCTATTCCTTCAAATTCATTTTTACTATTATTTTAAGCAGCAGTCTCAATATTAAACTTTAATACAGATTTAATCTCCATAGAATTAAAAAAACTGATATCCAGACCTCAATTTAGGTTTCTGAAAAGCACAACTTTTAAGCAAAGTGAAATGGAAACGAGCACAGATCAGTGCGAATAGGAGCTTCAAGTGGCTCTAGCTTTTATTTTCTTGTTTTCTTAGTAACGCAATTACTCCTGACATTGAACAGTGAAGTACCTGAACTAAATATTACTGGTTGTGCTGCACGTTTCATTTAATCAAAAAGGTGTTGGAACTTACTGGTTCAATACCGAAATAACCACATCTCCTGACCCCCAGCTATGTGTTGAGTAGTAGCAATAATAATCAGTTGAAGAGATACTAACCTTGAGTAAAAATATCCAATATTTTCCATTGTTCAGTTAAGTTTCTATAAACTGCTACAATCTCAGGTTATTACAGATTAATACCTTTTGTTTCCAGTCCCTAAACAGACTGGAGGCCACAACAAATAAGCCACATTCTTAATCTGACAATCAAATGATACACAAAATTGAATATATTTGAAAGATGCTGTGTATCACTGTTCCAAATTAATCTTGCAAGAGAGCTCTACTTACCAAATAAAACAGATGAGAGAAAAATCAAATAATACTGAAGGAAAGAGCATACAAAGAGGGCTAGAAAAGTGCAACGAATAGTGAAGATCCAGGGGACTGGGAAAGATATAAAGAACACCAAAGGAAGACAAAAAAAAAGATAGTAAGAGCTGCAAAAAGAAATATAAAAAGAAACTTGCGAGGCATATCAAGACTGAGCACTCACAGAAATTTGAACTGATTAGAGAGCCAACATGGATTTGTAAAGGGTAAGTCATATCTAACAAACCTAATTGATTTTTTTGAGGAAGTAACTAAAGTAGTAGACAGGGGAATGTCTATGAAGAATATATGGACTTCCAGAAGGCATTCGATAAGTTTCCACATAAGAGACTGTTAGCCAAAATTAAAGCTCAGGGAACTGAAGGCAAAATATTGACCTGGTTAGGAGATTGGCTGAGCAGCAGGACAGAGAGTAGAGATAATGGGTATGTACTTGAATTGGAGGGAAGTTACTAGTGGTGCCCCACAAGGATCTATGGTGGGGCCTCAACTGTGCACTATATTTATTGATGACTTAGATAATATACTAGAGATTCATATATCTTCGTTTGCCAATGACACAAAGACGTGTGGCATAGTAAATAATGTAAACGGGAACATAAAATTACAAAGAGACATAGATAAAATGAGTGGACAAAGCTGTGGTAGATGGATTTCAAGACAGGCAAGTGTGAGGTCATCAATTTTGGAACAAAAAATTATAGTGTTATTTAAATGGTGAAAGTGGTGGTCCAAAGAGATTTAGGGGTCCATGTGCACAGTTCATTAAAATGTAGTGGTCATGTCCAAAAAATAATCAAATAGGCTCATGGAATGTTAGCTTTTATATATCGAGGTTTGGAATATAAAGGAGAGGGGAGTTTTGCTACAACTATACAAAGCCCTGGTTAGATCACATTTGGAGTATTGAGTACAGTCCTGGGCACCGCAGCTTGGAAAGGATATATTGGCCTTGGAAGCAATGCAGCGGAGATTCCCCTGAATTTTACCAGGGCTCCAAAGGTTAAATTATGAAGCGCGATGACATGAACTAGGCTTGAATTCCCTGGAATACAGAAGGTTAAGGGGTGATTGATTGAGGTTTTTAGGATTTTGAAAGGAATTGATAAGGTAGAGAGAGAAACTTCTTCTGCTGGTGGGTAAGTCTAGGACAAGGAGGCACAACCTTAAAATGAAAGCCAGGCCATTCAGGAGAGAAGTTAGGAAACACTTTTTCGGGCAAAGGGTGGTAGAAGTGTAGAACTCTCTTACAAAAAGCAATGGATGCTAGCTCAATTAATAATTTTAAATCAGAGATAGATTTTTGCTAGTCAAGGGTATTCAGGGATATGGAACAAGGGCAGGTAAATGAAGTTAGGATATAGATCAGACACAATCCCATTGAATGGTGGAACAGGCTCGAGGGGCTGAATGGCCGACTCCTGTTCCTATAGGCCCAAGTTTCCACATGATTTGCGCCTGATTTTTAGGGGCAACTGGTGGAGAACGGACTATCTTAGAAATCGCAATTTTCCACATTTTTTTTTCTGCAGTTCTAGTCAGGTAGAACAGTTCTCTTTGGAACAGAATTTTTTCTTCAAAAGGGGGCATGTCCGGCCACTGACGCCTGATTTGAAAGTTTCCACAGTGAAAACGTACTCCAAACTAAAGTAGAATGGAGCAAGTGAAGAGTTTTGTAGAACTGAAAAAACCTGTTCTACACATTAAAAAAATCAGGCGCAGGTTACAAATTAGGCGTCCAGAACAAGGTGGGGGGGGGGGGGGGGGAAGGGAAGTCATTAAATTCTATAATAAATCCTTATTTATACTTCTACAAATATTATATAAATAAATCCAACCTGAATAAACATTTATAAGCAAAGAAAAGATTAAATAAACCATCTTCATACCTGTGTGAAAGTGCTTCAGCCAGGGAGAATTCTGCAGCCGTTCGTGCCGCTGAGCAGGGTGGGGGGGGGGGGGGGGGGGGAAGGAGAAAGTGGTTTGTTGCCGCGGAGGGGAGGGGAAGGAGACAGCGGCTTGTTGCCGTGGAGAGAGGGGAGGGAGGGGAAGGAGACAGCGGCTTGTTGCCGTGGAGAGAGGGGAGGGAGGGGAAGGAGACAGCGGCTTGTTGCCGCGCAGGGGAGGGAGGGGAAGGAGACAGTGAGAAGGCTGCAAGTGCTGATGGCAATGTGATTTTATAAAAAAATGTTCAAAAATTAAACAGCTACAAAGAACTACAAAAATGGCCGAGTGCCAATGTTTTTTTCACACTGAGCATGCGCGAACGCGCAGCGTTGCCGGCAGGAAAAAAACTAATTTAAATAGTACCCGCCCCCTCCCACTTACAAAAGTGGCGCGAGTGTAGGCTCCGCCTCCCTGGGCGCCGCGCCAAACAGACAAGGAGCTGCAGAACGCTCGAGAATAGCGCGTTTGTTTTCTGGCGCCGTTTTAGGCGCGAAAAACGGGCGCCCAGCTCGGAGGGGCGCCCGTTTTTTATCCTGTGGAAACTTGGGCCCAATGTTCCAAATCTTCTTTATAGGTTTTTCTATGGCTACTCTCTTCTTCTTTCTCCTTTCTCTATTAATTTTCTACTCTTCCCGGCTCCAAGGTATGTCAGGTCATTCCACTGGTATATGAGCCCTAACACTGAATTTTAATAGACTATTCAACTGTGAGCGGATGAAGCAACACAGCTGAGCCTGATCCTACCCTCACTCAATGTTTACACATGTACACTTTCAGCAAGAATTCATTAAGAGCAGATCAGGAGCAGGATCACTGTCAAAATTCTCTCTCCTCGAATCTCAGGGTACCATTATCAACTGTAGCACCCCTGCTGTTGCCTTTGCTAAAATCAGCTAATCAGCAAAGAGCAAGGATAATACCTGCGCCCTCCTATATGTGTAGCTCACCTACTCATTGCCTGAAGCAGGCATGCTATTGGGAGAATTCCTTCTTTCCTCTTTAACATAAGCCAGTGCTGCCCCATGTCCTGCAGGAAACAGGGTGAGCCAAGTTGTGGAGAACCAGTGGCTGAGGCGGAGTTTACTTTTTTCTCTCCCTCCTGTGAAATGATGGGTTTAGCTCCACTGCACGGTGCCATCTGACTGACTGGTTAATGACGTAATACTTATCCAACGAGCTCAGGTGAGTTCAAGTCTCAACAGCAATCCTTCTCTGAAGAATGGTTTACTCTCCTTTCCAATAGATTTCTAGTGATTCAACTGACAAATCAGCACAATGAGACTATTACCAGCACTCCATTCCCTGCTCTTTCCCTCCCCTCACCGCCCCCCTCCCATCTCCCCCACCCCCCCTCCCTCCCATCTCCCACCCCATCTCCCACCCCCCCCTCCTTCTCTCTCCCCCCTCCTCCCCTCTTCCCCCCCCTCCTCCTCCTCTTCCCCTCCCCCTCTCCCCCTCCCCTCCTCCTCCTCCCCCTCCCCCTCCCCTCCTCCCCTCTCTCTCCCCCTCCTCTCCTCCTCCTCCCACCCCCCATCTCCCACCCCCCCACCCCATCTCCCACCCCCCATCTCCCACCCCCCCTCCCACCCCCCATCTCCCATCTCCCACAAACAAATATAATCGAAATAACTATGGCTAGTTGGGAACAACATTTTAAAAACTTTTTTTTTGCCTTTTATGCCGCTGGCCACAGGTCAATACGCAAAATAATAGAACGATTTATTGGGATTTGCAAAACGTCCTTTTGTAGCACGTGTTTAAAATGGATAGGTTAACTTGAAATACGAGATTTATCAAGATAATCCAACATGCCCAGCCTTCTACTCTGCACTTGTTGTTGACTTTAATACTTATACTGCACAGTGCTATTTCTCCTCAAGATTACACGCTTTCACTGACTTTGCAAGAATGATCAGATGCGAGATCGTGTTCCTTACATGCACTAGACGGCATGATCAAGACACTGCTTTTCTTGACAGGCAGGAATGTGAATTATGATCACTCAACCTTGGCTCAGTGGCAGCACTCTTGCCTCAGAGTCAGAAGGTCTCGGGTTCAAAATCCACTTCAGAGATGTGAGTGCAGAAACTAGGCTGACACTTCGGTGTTGTACTAAGGGAATGCTGCAGAGTTGAAAGTGCTGACTTTCAGAGGAGAAACCATTTCACGCAGAGGACACAGATTAATATAATTGGCAAAAGAACCAGAGTGGAGACAAGGAGAATATTTTATGATCAGGAATGCACTGCATGAACAAGTGGTGGAATCAGATTCAATAGTAACTTTCAAAGTGGAGTTAGATATATGCTGGAAGGGGAATAATTTGCATGGCTATCGGGAAAGCGCAGAGGAATGGGACGATTCGGTAGCTTTTTCAAAGAGCCAGCACAGACAGGATGGACCAACTGGCCTCTTTCTTTGCTGTACAATTCTATGAAACGGAGCCTCCATCTGCCGTCTTGGATCCAAAAGATCCCATGGCAATTTTCAAAGAGGAGGGAAGTTGCCAAAGGTGTCTGGCTAACATTATCGCTCAACCAACACACCCCAGAACAGATTATCTGGCTGATTCTCTCAGTATTGTTTTAGGGAATATGCTATGCATCATTTATTTGTCATGTTGCCCGACTTTACAACAGTAACTATATTTCAAAATAACTACACTGGCTGGGGCATCCTGAGGTTGTGAAAAGTGCCAGTAATTATTAGCAATTCCCAACAGGGTTTTAGGAAATGGAGATGTTGCCTCACTAAGCTGATTGATAAAATAACCAGACTGGTGGACGATGGCAATCCTGGAGATGTTGCACACCTAGATCTCCAAAAAAGCGAATGACAAAGTGCCACATAGAAGGCGATTGGAAAAATTTATCTTATGTGGGATTTTTTAATTTACTCATTCGCAGGATGTGGGTGTCGCTGGCAAAGTCAGCATTAATTGCCCATCATAGTTGCCCTCGAGAAGGTGGTGGTGAGCCGCCTTCTTCAAACGCTGCAGTCTGTGTGGTGAAGGTACTCCCACAGTGCTGTTGGGTAGGGAGTTCCAGGATTTTGACCCAGCGACGATGAAGAAACGGTGATCTACGTCCAAGATAGGATGGTGTGTGACTTAGAGGGGAACTTGGAGGTATTGGTGTTCCCATGCGCCTGCTACACTTGTCCTTCCAGGTGGTAGAGGCCGCAGGTTTAGGAGGTGGTGTCAAAGAAGTCTTGGCGAGTTGCTGCCGTGCATGGTACACACTGCAGCCACAGTGTGCCGGTGGTTTTGGAAGTGAATGCTTAAGATAGTGGATGGGGTGCCGATCAAGCAGACTGCTTTGTTCTGGATGGTGTTGAACTTCTTGTGTGTTGTTGGAGCTGTACTCATCCAGACAAGTGGGAAGTATTCCATCACACTCCTGAATTGTGCCCTATGGATGGTGGAAAGGCTTTGAAGATCCAGGAGGGGAGTCAGTTGCCGCAGAATACCCAGCCTCTGACATACTCCTGTAGCCACAGTACTTAAGTGGCTGGTCCAGTTAGGTTTCTGGTCAAAAGTGATCTGAGGGGTGGCTAGTCTCTCTCTTGTTGGAGATAATCAATGCCTGGCTCTTAAGTGGCAAGCAACATTTGCACCACACATCAGCTCAAGACAGGATTGTTGTCCAGGTCTTGCTACATGCGGGCTTGGATTGCTTCAATATGTGAGGTATTGCAAATGGAATGTAACACTGTGCAATCATCCGTGAAGATCCCCACTTCTGACCTTATGATGGAGGGTAGGTCATTGAGGAAGCAGCTGAAGATGGTTGGGCTTCGGACACTGCTCTGAGGAACTCTTGCAGCAATGTCCTGGGACTGAGATGTTTACCCTCCAACAACCACAACCATCTTCCTTTGTGCGATGTATGACTGCAGCCAGTGGTGAGTTTTCCCATTGATTCCAGTTTTACTAGGGCTCCTTGATGTCACACTCAGTCAAATGCTGTCTTGATGTTAAGGGCAGTCACTCTCCCCTTAATTCAGCTCTTTTTCCATGTTTGGACCAAGGCTGTAATGAGTTCTGGAGCCAAGTCGTCCTAGCGGAGAAACTGAGCATCAGAGAGCAGGTTATTGGTGAATAAGTTCTGCTTGACAGCACTGTCGAGGACACCTTCCATCATTTCACTAATTATTGATAATAGGCCGACGGGGTGGGAATTAGCTCATTTGGATTTGTCCTGCTTTTTGTGAGCAGGACATACCTGGGCAATTTTCACTTCAATGGATAGATGCCCGTGTTGTAACTGTACGGGAGGCACGGCTAGTTCTGGAGCACAGATTTTCAGCACTACAACCAGGATGTGTATTCAACACCCTCAGCTGTATCATGATATCGAGCGAAGTGAATCAAATTGCCTTAAGACTATGTCTGTCATTCTTGGAATCTCAGGAAGAGCAAAGAATGGATCATGCACTTCTGGCTGAGGATGGTTGCAAACGCAGCCTTGTCTTTTTCATTCATGTGATGGGCTCCACCATCGAAGACAGGAATTTTCGTGGAGCCTCTTCCTCCCGTTAGCTGTTTAATTGTCCACCACCATTCATGACTGGATGTAGCAGGACTTCAAAGCTTTGATCTGACCCTTAGGTTGTGGGATCACTTCGCTCTGTCTATAGCATGCTGCTTCCGCTGTTTAGCATGCATGTAATCTCGTGTTGCAGCTTCACCAGATTGGCACTTCATTTTCAGGTTTGTGTGGTGCTACTCCTGGTGTGCCCTTTCCCATGTTTGACCTGATGCTATGAGACTTCATGGGGTCTAGAGTCAATGTTGATGACTCCCAGGGGCACTCCCTCATGACTGTATGCCACTTTGCAGCCACAACTGGCGAGCTTGTCCTGCTGGTGGGACAGAACATACCCAGGGAAGGTGATGGAGGAATCTGGGATGTTGGCGGATGGGTACAATTCTGTGAGCATGACTAGTCTGTGGAACAGCTCCCTTAACTTTATCACTATTCCCGAGATGTTAATGAGGAAGACATTGCAGAATCAACTGGACTGAATATACTTCTGTCATATCCAAATTTGATGCCCAAATCAAAGCCAAGTGGTCTGTCTGGGTTTATTCTGATTATACTTCCTTGCAGCAGTTTTGATACAATCACGTGGCTTACTAGGCAATTTCAGAGGGAAGTTAAGACTTAACCACATTGCTTTGGATCTGGATTCATATATAGGCCAGGACAGCAAGTTTCTAGAGTCAGTGGTCACCATTACTGATGCTAGCTTTTCATTCCAGATTTATTTAATTGTGTTTTTTTTAAAACTTAATTCAAATTCACAAACTGCAATTGTGGGATTTGAACTTGCACTTCCAGATTATTAGTCCAGGCCTCAAGGATTACCAGTGCAGCAACATAACCACTACACTACCATACCAATGATCAAACTTGTCCTGTTACTGTAGACCAGATATTCATACTAGTTTTGCAACTGGTTGAAGCAACAGTTGTTAATGAGATTTGATCTGGATGAGACTTGGTCACAAGATGGCTCCATATTGAGACCACTGCTGTTCGTAATTTTCATCAACAATTTGGATGAATGCAGATATGAAAATGTGTGTATAAAGTCATTTATATGCATACTTAGAGATAATGGGCCTATGTGTGGTAGATGTCCTTCAACATTGACAAATGCAGTATCATGCATTTGGGTTGGAGGAACTCCAGCCGTGTGGCACACCTGTTAAACGCTATTGAGGGAGAGACCGGAGAGTCATTGTGAACAACTCAAACAGTGCACAAGGTAGCTATAGGGAAGGCAAACAGAGTATTGCAAATATTAACCAGTATAAAACAAAGAGCACTTCACTTCGGCTATAAACATTTGGGCATGTTCTGGAGAAAGTGCAGATGAGCAATACAGGTTGGACCTCTCAGATCCGGGATTCTCTGGTCCAGAAACATCCATGATTCGGCTTCAGCTTCGGCTGAACTATATTAGAATGTGACAGGAAATCCCGTCTCTGCTGAGCTTGCACAGGAAGCAGTGCCAGCCACAAAGGAAACACAATGTGGGAAAACATGTTATAATAGTGTACAGGAACAAAACTAAAGAGCCAGAGCATGGCGGAGGCATTCGTGAACCCGGGCACTGTCCACAGGTACCGGTAAGCCGAGCCTCGGCGTGACCTCCCGTGGTTTGGAAAATTCTCTGTTGCGACACCGGTCAGGTCCTGAGGGTGCCGGACCAGAGAGGTCCAACCTGTACCAAATTGATAGCTAGCTTGAGGACTCTAGTTACCAGGATAGGCTCGAAGAATTTGGGCTTTTACTTTAGCTTAATGCAGGCTTACAGAGAACGTGATGGAGGCTTTTAAAGTAAAAGATGAGAAGATAGGCAATTTGAGATGAAGAGAGATGGTGGAACTAGAGCATGAACAACAAAGAGTTGGGTTAGGTACCAGAAAGACCCCTCCCCGCAGAGAGTTAATGCGCTTTACAATACACTATCAAACATGTGGTGGTGTGGATTAAATTATTCTTCATGAGGAAAATTGATACTTTCCTGAATGGAGAGAAGAAAAATGCAAGAGATTTGATACTTAGAATGGGCAACTGATCAATGAACATCGAACTGCAAAGATGCAGGTCTCCAAACACCCTCCACTGCTGTGGTTATAGTGAACAATGGCCAGCAATGCTGCTACATATCTTAGAATATCTGGTATAAATATCTTAAATGCCTGGTTACTCAATATCAAGTCCGCTCCAAGAAGTCACCTGGTACACTTGATTCATAAAATGGAGCTAATAGGTGGTGGTGTGTATAAGAGAAATATTTTCAACATGTCATAATCTCGCCTCTACCGCGCCTCCCCACCTCCTACCAACACCGCCCCCCACCTCCTACCAACACCGCCCCCCACCTCCTACCAACACCGCCCCCCACCTCCTACCAACACCCCACCCAACCCCACACAGGCATTCTGAAAAAAGGGGCTTGAAATAAATTCATATTGGTGAAGAGATATCGCAGCCTTTATTTCCTTGCCCATTGAGACCTATTATTTTGAATTTGAAAACTCAGTACCAGGCCACGATAGCCATGTCTGTGCCTGTACAGTGCAGAGCTGATCAAACGTGTTTCTTTGGGGAAAACTGAGAGGGAGAGTGAAATTCCAACACACTGGATCTCGGTTTTCTTAATAACCCGATCACTATTTACGTCAGTCACTCGGCAATCTGTGCCATTTGTTGTTGAAGAATCAGTCATCGTAAGAGTGCAGGATGCTGTACCTGTTTGTAAAGCCATCCTCTCACCACGACCGGTGCATTGGGGTTCCTCTTGATCGACTGTTCCCTCTTTCCAAAGTTATGGATTTTGCCGCTTGGTTTTGAAACCTGATGAGAGACAAACATATTTGCAATCAGTAAAAAAAAATCTCTTGGTTAGTAGGTCAATCTTCTAATTAAAAAGGTATGCATTATATCCACAATCCTCTATTAAGGAAAAGATTGAGGCCTATTGTGATTACCACAATTGGGTAATTATACTGCAGAAACATGTGACTAATTGGAGAACATTAAAGCTAAACTGTTACTTTTAAAAAGTAAAACTCGGAACTCATCCCAAGCATAGTAACTTTAAATGATTTTATCCACAAAGTAATCTTTATGGCTCAGTGATTAAAGCACCATGGGGTGCGATATAATCACAAACTTATTTTCTAGCCAACTGATATAACATCTGCATGCATGTGAACAGGATCATGAAAAAAAATAGCAAGTGTAATCAACCTTTCCTTGACGTTTTTCTTTCTAAAGTTCATTCTCGGCATGTCGCCGTCACTGGCAAGATCCTCTGGAAGGCCCTCTCATTTTGGGTGCCGTATGTCATGATCAGGGGCTCTCAGTATGCTTAAATATTGAGCAAAGCTCCGTCGACTGTGCCCCAATATAGGGGACAAGTTTAGGGCCACACCTAGAACGGCGCAGCCCCGACCTGGACACCCGTTTTTGGCGCCTAAAAGTGCGACAGAAAAATACCTCTTAATTCTCCGGCTTCTTGCTGGTCCCTGGGAGCTCGGCGCGGCGTGCACAGAGCAGCGGGGGGCGGAGCCACAGAGTCGCATCGATTCTGCAAGTGGAGGGGGGTGGGGCTAAGTTAAATGAGGCAACGTCGTGCCGGCAGCCCTACGCATGCGCGTTGAAGCGCGCACATGCGCCGTAGCCCAGAAACATTGGCACTCGGCCATTCTTAAAGGGACTTAAAGAAAAGTGTTGATTTGTCTCGTGGACCCCTGGAAAGGCTTGGGATTGAATTTTAGTGATTTTTGGGTGTCTGAAGGAGTGCTTTTAGTAGCTGTGTCTTCGGCCACCCCTATCCCGTGGCCGAATGGCCTCAGCTTCCCTCGCAGCTCGAAGGCTGCTGCTGCTTCACACAGGTAGGAATATTCAATATTTTGTCTTTGCTTTGTTTATAATTTTTTATTCAGGATGGTTCTTTATTTGTATAAGACAGACTGCTGAATGCTTGTAGAATTTAATGACTTCCCTTCCCCCAAACCCCCTCGTTCCCTACGCCTCATTTGTAACCTACGCCTGATTTGTAAAGTTTAGGCAAGGTTTTTCCGAGCGTACAAAAATCTGCACTTACTCCATTCTAAGTTAGTTTGGAGTAAGTTTTCACTGCCTAAACTTTCAAAACGGGCGTAAGTGGCCGGACACGCCCCCTTTTGATAAAAAAAATCTGTTCCAAACTGAAACTGTTCTAACTGACTAGAACTGAAGCAAACTAAATGCCAAGAATTGCAATTTCTAAGATACTCCATTCTAAACCAGTTGCTCCAAAAAAAAGGAGCAACTCAGGCCGAAACTTGACCCGTACATGTTTCTCAATCCCAACCTTAGAAGAGCACTCCCTGCACAGCAAGGAATTTCTCAATTCTCACACCAACCACTTTATGGTTCTTCTGAGGGAGACTGCCAATTTATTTTTTTAATTCTTTTTGGGCTGTGGATGTTGGTGGCATGGCCGGCATTTATTGCCCATCCTTAATTGCCCTCGAGAACGTGGTGGTGAGCTGCCTTTCTGAAGTGCTGCAGTCCGTGTGGTGAAGGTACTCCCACAGCGCTGGTACGGAGGGAGTTCCAGGATTATGACCCAGTGACGATGAAGGAATGGTGATATATTTCCAAGTCAGGATGGTGTGTAACTTGGAGGCGAACTTACAGGTGATGCAGTTCCCATGTGCCTGCTGCTAAATTATCGTCACACATCCAAAGCAACTTACAACTGATTGAGACCATTCCAACTCATTTTACATAGGACCCTTATTCCTTGAAACTGGGTTCTTTAAATATTAGCATACAAGCATGTTTAATGACAGAATTCCTGTGTCTGCTATTTTAATAGCAGCAGGATATTGTTTATGTTAAACAATTTAGTACCTTTGTTATGATAGCAATGGAATTTCATACAAATGTGTTAATCGCTCATACACGAATATTTGACAAGCTAAATTTCAAGGCAATAATGTCAATAGTCCGGAGTTTCATTCCATCAATGGTTAATTGTCCAGTAACATTTTCTGTACATTGAACTGCTTCCTATTTCAATTACTTTCAAGTCTGGTACAGCAGGAACAATACATAGAACATAAGATATAGGAGCAGGAGTAGGCCATTTGGCCCTTTGAGCCTGCACCACCATTCAATAAGGTCATGGCTGATCTTGTACCTCAACTCCACCTTCCTGCATTATCCCCATATCACTGGATTCCCTTCACATTCAAAATTCTATCGCTCTCGGTCTTGAATATACACAACGATTGATCATCTGCAGTCCTTTCGGATAGAGAATGCCAAAGATTCACAGCCCTTTGAGTGACGAATATTCTCATCTCAGTCCTAAATGGCCAACACCGTATTCTGAGTGTGACCCCTCGTTCTAGATTCCCCAGCCAGGGGAAATATCCTCTCAGCATTTAGCTGGTCAAGTCTCTTCAATGACATCACCTCTCATTCTTCTAAATTCTAGGGAATACAGGCCGAGTCTCCTCAGCCTCTCCCCATCGCAGGAACCCTCATCGCATTCCCAATGAGGCAATTATATCCTTCCTTAGTTAAGGAGACCATAACTGTGCACAGCACTCCACGTGTGGTCTCACTCAGGCACGATATAATTGCAGTAAGATGCCTTTACTTTTATACTCCACTCTTCTTGTAATAAAGGCTAAGATACCATTTGCTTTCCTAATTGCTTGCTGTACCTGTATGTTAACTTTCAGTGATTTGTGTACAAGGACACCCAGGTCCCTCTGAACACCAACATTTCCCAATCTTTCTCCATTTTAAAAATGTTCTGCTTTTCTACTTTTTCTATCAAAGTAGATAACTTCATATTTCTCCACATTATATTCCATCTCATCTCTAAAGTGGAAGGTGTCTGTGCTGATTGAACACGAAGAATAAAATGGGATACTCCTGACTCTTGGGGCTGTTTCAATATCAGTGTTAAGGAACTAACAAACAATTCATACAAACCGAATTACTACAATCTGCACAGTATTCAAGGCAAATGCACGTGTAGCACAGTCAACTTAATGCACAAGTCTCTTTTTAAATATTTATTGCATTTTTAGAAGCCATTTGGGGATATGTGGGAAAGAACAAATATAAAATCTTACCAGGCTGGATGCTGGCTGTGACTGATGAACCACATGGATATAACAGCTTAGCTTTTACAGATTTTATGAACACAAATTGATCTTCCATGGATATAAGTTAACATTGTGTCGAACTCTTCCATTCTTTATTTTTAATCCACCCCTATCTGTTACAGCCCTGTCTTCTTCTCTCCATCTTATGTTATCTCCACATGTGTATTCAGTTCCCGACTACTTTTCATCCTTACTGTTCTCCATTTGATGCCTCAATCTCTGTTCCCATCCTCACTGAAAGTTTAGGTCTCTCGATTTAATCCCCTTTCCTGACAGTTTTCCTGAATTTATTCTCAATAGATTGGATTAAATGCATCTTTTTGAACAGTGACTTTGCAGCTGCCACACACACTACTACAAAATGCACCGACGGGAAAAACGACTCCTTGCTAACTGCAGCTAAAAGTATGGAATATGTTTAGATTATCAAAATCATCATAGAATCATAAAATCCTACAGCACAGAAGGAAGCCATTCAGCCCATCATGTCTGTGCTGGCTCATTGAACGAGATGTCTAGCTTAGTCCCACGCCAGAGCTTTATCCCCATAACCCTGAAAATTAGTCTTCTTCAAGTACATGTCCAATTGCCTGTTTAAAGTTGCCATGGAATCTGATTCCACCACCCTTTCTGATACAGGTTGGACCTCCCTTAACCAGTACCACCCCTCATCCAACGTGATTCTGGCAGCAGAGGGAGCATGTGCAGAACACGGCCAACCTCCACCCCAACTTTAGGGCCGTGCCTACACTCAGCCCGCCGACACTTTCTTTGTGGCCCGCTAAGGGCCCGCTCTTCACCCCCCCCATTCTCCCTCAGGCCGCTGACCTCCCCTCATCCGTCAAAATCCCTTACTCGGCACAGGCCAGGCTCCGAGGGTGCAGGATAGGGAGGATCAACCGATCGTGCTTTCCAGATCTTAACAACCCACTGTGTGAAGAAATTTCTCCTCATTTCCCCTCTCGTTCTTTTTCCACTTATTTTAACTCTATGACCTCTGGTTACTGGCCCACTTTCCAGAGGAAATGGTTCCTCCGTACCTGCTCTATCAAAACTGCTCATAATTTTGAATACCTCTATTAGATCTCCCCTTAACCTTCTCTGCTCCAAGGAGAACAATCCCAGCTTCTCCAATCTCGCCACATAACTGAAATCCCTCATCCCGGGTATCTTCCTGGTAAACCTCCTCTGTACTCAATGTTCCCACCTCTCTGCAACTCCCGTACAGCCCAGACTGGCTTTTTAAATGTAAAGTTTCACGTACACGCAAAACTGTGAATGGGCCACGCAGCCCCTTAAAGGGGTTGTGCACCCCAAAAAATAAGAGGGAACATTGTCTGTATCCTCTCCAGGGCCTTGACATCCTTCCTAAAATGTGGTGTCGAGAACTGTACACAATACTCCAGTTGAGGTCTAATCAGTACTTTGTAAAGGTTTAGCATTATTGCCTAGAATATGCACCCCCTGGTCCCTCTGTCCTTGCACCCCTTTCAGAATAGTACCTTTTAGATTATACCAGCTCTCCAGGTCGTTTCTCTCAAAGTGCATCACTTCATACTTATCCACATTAAATGGTATCGGCCATGTGTCTGCCCATTTTAACGGTCTGTCTACATCCTCCTGAAATCTACTACCATCATGCCCACTATTACTACATTGTCATATGTTCTATCATCTGCAAACTTTGAAATTGTACTCCCGATACCCAAGCTCAGGTCATTTATGTATCACAAGAAAAGCAATGGTCCCAATACCAACCCCGAGGGGAGCCCACTGCATTATTCTCTCCAGTCAGAAAAACATCGTTCACCTCAACGCTCTGCCTCCATCTCTGAGCCAATATTGTACCTATGTTACCACCGTCCCTTTAGAACCATGTGCATCTATTTTACAAATTAGTCTGTTATGAGGTACTTTAACAAATGCATACCTAATCGATATAACCACCATATAAACCACCATATAATGCACTACCTTCATCAGTCCTCTTTGATACTTCATCAGAGAACTCAATCAGGTTAGTCAGACATGATTTGCCTTTAATAAAATCAGTGCTAACCTTCCCTTATTAATCCATGCTTCTCCAAGTGAGAAATAATTTTGTCCTTGACAATGGCCTCTAGTAGTTTTCCCACAACGGACATTAAACTGATTGGCCTGTAGTTACCAGGTTTATCCCTCTCCCCTTTTTAAAACAGAGGTGTAACATTTGTAATCCTCCAGTCCTCTGGCACCACTCCAACACCCAAGGAGAACTGAAAGATCGTGGTCAGGGCTTTTGCTATTTCCATCCTCACCTCCCTCAGCAACCAGGATCCCATCTGGACCAGCTAACTTGTTAACTTTGAGTGATGCCAACCTCTAGAATATCTCTACTCCCCCTCCTCTACTCAGATATTAACTTCATCCTTTTCTTTTGTGAAAACAGAAGCAAGATACTCATCCAGTACCTCAGTCATGCCCTCTGCCTCCATTAGAAGATTTCCTTTTTTGAACCAAATTGGCCTCAGCATTCCGATAAGCCTTCTTCTAATTTTTATATGTTTTGAAAAGATACTTGCTAATCTTTTCTCATATTCTGATTGCCCTTCATGTTCAAATATAAAAACAAAATAAGAAAATAAGAACATAAGAATTAGGAACAGGAGTAGGCCATCTAGCCCCTCGAGCCTGCTCCACCATTCAATAAGATCATGGTTGATCTGGCCGTGGACTCAGCTCCAGTAACCCTTAATTCCCTTATTGGTTAAAAATCTATCTATCTGTGACTTGAATACATTCAATGAGCTAGCATCAACTGCTTCCTTGGGCAGAGAATTCCACAGATTCACAACCCTCTGGGGGAAGAAATTCCTTCTCAACTCGGTTTTAAATTGGCTCCCCCGTATTTTGAGGCTGTGCCCCTAGTTCTCGTCTCCCCGACCAGTGGAAACAAACTCTCTGCCTCTATCTTGTCTATCCCTTTCATTATTTTAAATGTTTCTATAAGATCACCCCTCATCCTTCTGAACTCCAACGAGTAAAGATCCAGTCGACTCAATCTATCATCATAAGGTAACCCCCTCATCTCCGGAATCAGCCTAGTGAATCGTCTCTGTACCCCCTCCAAAGCCAGTATATCCTTCCTTAAGTAAGGTGACCAAAACTGCACGCAGTAGTCCAGGTGCGGCCTTACCAATACCCTATACAGTTGCAGCAGGACCTCCCTGCTTTTGTACTCCATCCCTCTCGCAATGAAGGCCAACATTCCATTCGCCTTCCTGATTACCTGCTGCACCTGCAAACTAACTTTTTGGGATTCATGCAAAAGGACCCCCAGGTCCCTCTGCACCGCAGCATGTTGTAATTTCTTCCCATTCAAATAATATTCCCTTTTACTGTTTTTTTTCCCCCCCAAGGTGGATGACCTCACACTTTCCGAACCTTATCCCATTCGCTTAACCTATCTAAATCTCTTTGCAGCCTCTCTGTGTCCTCTAAACAACCCGCTTTCCCACTAATCTTTGTGTCATCTACAAATTTTGTTACACTACTCTCTGTCCCCTCTTCCAAGTCATCCATGTATATTGTAAACAGTTGTGGTCCCAGCACTGATCCCTGTGGCACACCACTAACTATCGATTTCCAACCCGAAAAGGACCCATTTATCCTGACTCTCTGCTTTCTGTTCGCCAGCCAATTCTCTATCCATGCTAATACATTTCCTCTGACTCCGCGTACCTCTATCTTCTGCAGTAACCTTTTGTGTGGCACCTTATCGAATGCCTTTTGGAAATCTAAATACACCACATCCATCGGTACACCTCTATCCACCATGCTCGTTATATCCTCAAAGAATTCCAGTAAATTAGTTAAACACGATTTCCCCTTCATGAATCCATGCTGCGTCTGCTTGATTGCACTATTCCTGTCGAGATGTCCCGCTATTTCTTCCTTAATGATAGCTTCAAGCATTTTCCCCACTACAGATGTTAAACTAACCAGCCGAGAGTTACCTGCCTTTTGTCTGCTCCCTTTTTTAAACAGAGGCGTTACATTAGCTGCTTTCCAATCCGCTGGTACCTCCCCAGAGTCCAGAGAATTTTGGTAGATTATAACGAATGCATCTGCTATAACTTCCGCCATCTCTTTTAATACCCTGGGATGCATTTTATCAGGACCAGGGGACTTGTCTACCTCGAGTCCCATTAGCCTGTCCAGCACTACCCCGTTAGTGATAGTGATTATCTCAAGGTCCTCCCTTCCCACATTCCCGTGACCAGCAATTTTTGGCATGGTTTTTGTGTCTTCCACTGTGAAGACCGAAGCAAAATAATTGTTTAAAGTCTCAGCCATTTCCACATTTCCCATTATTAAATCCCCCTTCTCATCTTCTAAGGGACCAGCATTTACTTTAGTCACTCTTTTCCATTTTATATATCTGTAAAAGCTTTGACTATCTGTTTTTATGTTTTGCGCAAGTTTACCTTCGTAATCTATCTTTCCTTTCTTTATTGCTTTTTTAGTCATTCTTTGCTATTAAAAATTTTCCCAATCTTCTAGTTTCTCGCTAACCTTGGCCACCTTATACGCATTGGTCTTTGATTTGATACTCTCCTTTATTTCCTTGGTTATCCACGGCTGGTTATCCCTTCTCTTACCACCCTTCTTTTTCACTGGAATATATTTTTGTTGCGCACTATGAAAGAGCTCCTTAAAAGTCCTCCACTGTTCCTCAATTGTGCCACTGTTTAGTCTGTGTTTCCATTCTACTTTAGCCAACTCTGCCCTCATCCCACTGTAGTCCCCCTTGTTTAAGCATAGTACGCTCATTTCTGACACAACTTCCTCACCCTCAATCTGTATTACAAATTCAACCATATTGTGATCACTCATTCCGAGAGGATCTTTTACTAGGAGATCGTTTATTTTTCCTGTCTCATTACACAGGACCAGATCTAATTTCGCTTGCTCTCTTGTAGGTTCTGTAACATACTGTTCTAAGAAACAATCCCGTATGCATTCTATGAATTCCTCCTCCAGGCTACCCCGTGCGATTTGAGTTGACCAATCGATATGTAGGTTAAAATCCCCCATAACTATTGCCGTTCCTTTTTCACATGCCTCCATTATTCCCTTGATTATTGCCCACCCCACCGTTATTATTTGGGGGCCTATAAACTACGCCCACCAGTGACTTTTTCCCCTTACTATCTCTAATCGCCACCCACAATGATTCAACATTTTGTTCATTAGAGCCAATATCGTCTCTCACAACTGCCCTGATATCATCCTTTATTAACAGAGCTACCCCACCTCCTTTCCCTTCTTGTTTATCTTTCCGAATCATCAGATACCCCTGTATGTTTAATTCCCAGTCTTGGCCACCCTGCAACCATGTTTCTGTAATGGCCACCAAATCATACCCATTTGTAATGATTTGTGCCGTCAACTCACTTACTTTATTTCGAATGCTGCGTGCGTTTAGGTAGAGTGTTTTAATCCTAGTTTTTAAACCATGATTTTTAGTTTTGATCCCTCCTGCAGCCCCTTTATGTTCAGTGCCCCTTTTTGGTTTTTGCCTTGGGTTTCTCTGCCCTCCACTTTTACTCATCTCCTTTCTTTCTTTTGCTTTTGTCTCCTTTTTGTTTCCCTCTGTCTCTCTGCATTGGTTCCCATTCCCCTGCCATATTAGTTTAACTTCTCCCCAACAGCATTAGCAAACACTCCCCCTAGGACATTGGTTCCAGTCCTGCCCAGGTGCAGATCGTCCGGTTTGTACTGGTCCCACCTCCCCCAGAACCGGTTCCAATGCCCCAGGAATTTGAATCCCTCCCTGCTGCACCACTGCTCAAGCCACGTATTCATCTGCGCTATCCTGCGATTCCTACTCTGACTAGCACGTGGCACTGGTAGCAATCCCGAGATTACTACTTTTGAGGTCCTACTTTTTAATTTAGCTCCTAGCTCCTTAAATTCGTCTCGTAGGACCTCATCTCTTTTTTTTAACCTATGTCGTTGGGACCAATGTGCACCACGACAACTGGCTGTTCTCCCTCCTTTTTTTAGAATGTCCTGCACCCGCTCCGAGACATCCTTGACCCTTGCACCAGGGAGGCAACATACCATCCTGGAGTCTCGGTTGCGGCCTCAGAAACGCCTATCTACTCCCCTTACAATCGAATCCCCTATCACTATCGCTCTCCCACTCTTTTTCCTGTCCTCCTGTGCAGCAGAGCCAGCCACGGTGCCATGAACTTGGCTGCTGCTGCCCTCCCCTGATGAGTCATCCCCCTCAACAGTACTCAAAACGGTGTACCTGTTTTGCAGGGGGATGACCGCAGGGGACCCCTGCACTACCTTCCTTGCACTGCTCTTCCTGCTGGTCTTCCATTCCCTAACTGGCTGTGGACCCTTCACCTGTGGTAAGACCAACTCGCTACACGTGCTACTCACATCATTCTCAGCATCGTGGATGCTCCAGAGTGAATCCACCCTCTGCTCCAAGTCCGCGACCGTCAGGAGCTGGAGGCGGACACACTTCCCGCACACATAGTCGTCAGGGACACCGGAAGTGTCCTCGAGTTCCCACATGGTACAGGGATCTCTCTCTCTTCCCCCCCGCCATCAACTAACAATTGAACCTTGTGATGTGGTACAGAGTACACAAACTAGGATGATGCCACGCTTAGCTCCAGGTCTCCCCAAGGTAACTGATCTCAGTCTGGTTGGTGATGGAGTATTATTGTTGGTTTCAGAGGTCTTGAATCAGGAGGGGGAAATCTGTCAAGTGATCCCTTCAAGTGTGCATCTATGAACACAGGATGATTATTGGAATGAGCTCAGCCAAGCGGGAGGCTGCACCTTTAGGATAGGATGGTAGTAATTGGGGGGAGGGGACAGAGGGCAGCCATCAACTAGGGAACTATACGGCAGTGCGTCAATGCCTGGGGAGGGGTGTGTGTGTGTCGGGGGAGCACTTTTCAAAGCACATGTTTCACTTCCGCAAATTAGAAAGTAGCTCAAGATCAAATCATAAGTAATTTAATTTAAATTCACTTCCCTACATTACATTTCCAATTAAAGTTTGAAAGAAGAAAAACTGTCCATTGCAAACTTAAGTATTCATAAATATGGAAAAAACATTTTAAAATATTGGTGCAGTAATAATGCCCATTTCAGGTACACGCCAAACTGGGGCTTACATTTTAACTGCTGTTCCATGGTGTTACTAACGGGTAGACTAAGGTCTGTAACACGGTTGAGATGTTTCACTGCTGAGAGAGAGTTATATTACATCTGTGTCTGCCACTTTACACTGCTCAGGTATTCCCTGTGAGAAAGTAATTTAAAGAGGCAAATTCTGAAGTCAATTTCAGGGTAACTATTGAAGGAAATTTCTTTAAATTGGCAACTGCTGTAAACCACTGACTACTCTTCTTGGGAGACGCTAGGTTAATCGAAGTCAGAAAGGTCAGTGTTAAATGGCAGGCTTTATTCCTTTGACTTTATATGTTTGACATTTTGAAATATCAGCGACCATGCTATTAATGGTTCACGGAGAAATGTCTCCCCTTGATGTAACATAGAGATGATAGAATAATCATACATTTTAATCCTTAAACTGCTTTGCATCAATGGACAGTGCAGAGCTTTTGATACAAGGAAAATGGAACAACATGATTCATGGATGTGTGAGACACAAGAGTTCTCACTCTTTTCTTATAGATGTGTTTTTGCTGCACCTATATACCTTGTAAGAACCACTGAACACAACTGCCTTGCAATCATATTGTGGAATATTATTAGTAATTCTTCTGACATTTCTCCACCTGCTATTCCAACAAAGGTATTACTGCAGGGTGATTTTCGTGTTTCCCTGCTAATCAGGTGTTTGGTGACCAGGGCATAACCAGTGGTCCCCTGGAGGAGTCAGCATGGGACTCAATTGATTTTCATGGTTAGCCCTCAACATAATGCAGCCAGTGAGCTGTCAACACAAAACATGCTCCCCTTTCGGCAGTTCATGGATTTAGAGGCAGGAAGTCGGATGATGTGGCCGCTTGCCAAATCCCTATAGGTGCAGCAGCTTAAAGGGGGAGGTGTATTTAGCAACAGGATCAGGAGGAAGCAACACTGCAGAGCAACAGGTAACTGCCGAACCAACAGGTAACAGCACTAACTGCACAAGATTTTTAGAGCTGATGCAAAACCCACAAGCGGCTGCCAGGAAAATGTCTCCAAAAAGGGTTGCCGAGCTGCAGCTGAGGATCCCTTCACCCATTGCTCCAATGGGTCACCTCCTGACTTGCACCACCAAGGTGGGTGGGCAGGAGCAGGAACTGGCAGCAATCAGGCAGGCAAAGACAAAAATGGCATTGGAAACTAAATGATGTCACGCGACCCTATTCGCATTTATGTATGCAATTGCCGCCGGTTTCAGGTGCGAGATCTGACTGCCAGGATAAAGGTCTGTCAAAGTCAAAACGAAGCAGCAAATCGGCGCCACTAGTCACCATTCGATTATGGTTTCACAACCACTCTACTTTTGAGTGCAACTCATCAATTTATTTTTACTTGGTTATCACCTTAATTAACATGGTAAATGCTTTCACTGTTAAAATTGTGCAGCATTTCAAAGCAAATGTTATTTTCATAAATAGATCCCCATATTCCATTTTACTGCCATGAAAAGCTCTGCATAGTAAACTGTGCAATGGAATTTTAATGACAAAAATGTATGCAGATAACATATTTGCTGTGTGTGTTATGAATGAACAACACATAATGATAATGAGGGAAAGAACAAGTTTCCAACAGTGAAAAAATAATACACCAATATTTTATTGGAATATTCCTTCAGGTCACAGATTCTGAAGTAATAATTCACTACAATTAAATTACTGCTTTGAATGTTGCTGAATGAATTATCAATTCACTGAACAATAACGCTACACTTGTGGAATGCAATAATTTTCTTTTTGCTACGTGATTTAGAAAAGCCAACAAAGATTTGTTTTTGAAAATGGGGACAGGCTCCAAACTGGGAAGCAGCACATTCCTGGGCCGACACTCAGAATTATGATTTTTTGAAAAGCAATGTCTGTGAAAAATGGTAAAGTTTAAATGGTAGGAAAAATAAAGCTGGCGGGTTGGGATGAATGGGTCTTCTTGTTCCTATCCTCCTAGGTTTTTGACATCGAAACATAGAAACATAGAAAATAGGCGCAGGAGTCGGCCATTCGGCCCTTCGAGCCTGCACCGCCATTCAATGAGCTCATGGCTGAACATTCAACTTCAGTACCCCATTCCTGCTTTCTCGCCATACCTCTTTGATCTCCCTAGTCGTAAAGACTACATCTAACTCCTTTTTGAATATATTTAGTGAATTGGCCTCAACAACTTTCTGTGGTAGAGAATTCCACAGGTTCACCACTCTCTGGGTGAAGAAGTTTCTCCTCATCTCAGTCCTAAATGGCTTACCCCTTATCCTTAGACTGTGACCCCTGGTTCTGGACTTCCCCAACATTGGGAACATTCTTCCTGTATCTAACCTGTCTAAACCCGTCAGAATTTTAAACGTTTCTATGAGATCCCCGCTCATTCTTCTGAACTCCAGTGAATACAAGCCCAGTTGATCCAGTCTTTCTTGATATGTCAGTCCCGCCATCCCGGGAATCAGTCTGGTGAACCTTCGCTGCACTCCCTCAATAGCAAGAATGTTCTTCCTCAAGTTAGAAGACCAAAACTGTACACAATACTCCAGGTGTGGCCTCACCAAGGCCCTGCACAACTGTAGCAACACCTCCTTGCCCCTGTACTCAAATCCCCTCGCTATGAAGGCCAACATGCCATTTGCTTTCTTAACCGCCTGCTGTACCTGCATGCCAACCTTCAATGACTGATGTACCATGACACCCAGGTCTCGTTGCACCTCCCCTTTTCCTAATCTGTCACCATTCAGATAATAGTCTGTCTCTCGGTTTTTACCACCAAAGTGGATAACCTCACATTTATCCACATTATACTTCATCTGCCATTGACAGAATTATAATCCCTCCTATAATGTCTGTCCCAAGTTTTAAGATGTAAAAATCTTAAGTCATCAAAAATGATGTTGTCACTACAGATTTCTTTGTAAATATTAGTGAAAGTTTGAATTACCTCACTGCCGGCTCAGTGGGTAAATTCACAACTTGGTGCGGTCTTCAACTAGACAGAAAAGGAAGATCCCAAATTATATTTCTGGTTTGTGCCAAGTTAGCGGATCTCATCCAGGATGCTAATCGGTGGCTACAGTTGACCCAAGCACCCCTGCACTAGGAAAGGAAAAAAAACAATACCCCAGTTTTCTGCTCCTGATCACTGGCCAGTAACTGCTGCAGGAAAGTGTGCATTTGTGGATAGCAGGTGAGACCAGAACTTGGATCAGTTGTGAAGCTCTGTACAGTCAACTCGGCTTCTCAGCACAAGTGAAACTTGCCCCAGCGTAAGTCACTGACTTCAGTGAGAGTGGGGGGGGGGGCGGGGGTGGATTGGTATGGAAAAGCATTGCTACACTTTCTGATCACTATGGTATCTACTGACTTTCTACATTAAGCAGACTGTTTGTACAAAGTTAATCTGTATTATACCATTGACAGGAGGGGCAATGTGCAGTCAATGTAACCCAATGATCCATAAAGCAGCCAGAATACTCATGCAAACACTAAATCAGCAGCAAAATTCACAGTGTCTGCAAAACTTTGCTGGCTGATATCATACAAACATTTTATGCCGTCTGTGATCAACAGGACACAACAGGTCGAGATGCACCAAGTTGCTCCAACCTTCGATATTGAACATCTATACTGCATTATCAACCGACATCTTATTAAGCATCTTATTTATGCATTTTCTGTTGTCACATTTTGTCAGCTTTTTCCTGTTATAACCCCCGATGCCCACATTTACTATGGGTTTTGCCCATGTAGCCTGTTCACACTATAATTACACAAGCTGGCCACTGGATGGCTTTGTGCCAAGCCGATAAACATTTTCCAGAGTCACCAAGGTCTAAATTCAACATCACCGCACCGGTTTTAGGAGTGCAAAACCTGTGCAAAGATGACAAATTTTGCAGCAGAAAAGCCATCGCCTGATTTGCACGTGCGCCTGGGCCAATGGGGAATTCATCAGAGCCTATTTTTAGGTCGCTATGGCAGCTGCCTGAAATGAGCGCCGGCTTTGTTTCAATAGTGAAATGAGGCTCGAGCCCATTTCTCAACCCGTTCCTGAAACTGCTGAAATGGAATCGGTGCTTGCATTGACATAAGCTTCAACTACTTTTTCAGTCTCTAACCGTTGCAGACTGTGGAAGAAACCTGCAGGTAAGTTTTTAAAAAAAACATACTTCCCACCCTGAACTTACCTGTGTACCTCACCCGCCATCCGTGCCGGCCACAATTGTGATGGCACTTAGCATCCCTGACTCATGACTTACTTGTTCTTGCCTTCCCTTTTCCTTGTATTCTCATTTTCAGTTCTAATGAAGGGTCTACACCTAAAACATTATCGGTCTCATCTCTTTACAGACACTGATGGTCCAAAGACTATTTCCAATACTTTCTGCTTTTAAAGGCAGATTTTCAGCATTAGTAGTTTTTTTTTGTTTTTATCTCAAAATTAGCATTTAATTTTGAATTGTTTCCAAGAGTACCCAACACTGAGTTTCAATCTAAAATCAAGTGTACATAGCTGCATCTCATTGAGTCACTGGACTCTTCGAGTGTGTTAAGTTTCACAAACATTCTCGATTTCACGTTTTGATCAGTCAGGTGTCTGATACATGCAGAAACTTATCAGATTGTTTACTCATCTCCAAACCAAGCTACAGAGAAATCAACACATGTTGGATATAGAGGACACCGTCTCTCCTTATAGAGACACAACGCACATACCAAAGTCCAGAACGTTTAGGTGCAATTTAGCAGAGCCAAGTCCCCATCCCATTGCAGTCCCAAAGGACTGTATCCAGGCCAAAGTTGACATCTACCAGAGCCCCCAAAACTGTTAAGAATCAACAACTGGAATATTTGCCCATGTATCCTTCAAGATTAAGATCCCCGATTGAGCACTAATATTACCATATCCCATTTTTCAAGATGGTGGACAGAACTCACTGGACAGTATTGAACTATTAATTCATAGTAGTATTTATTGATTAACAATTCCTGAAACAAAATCCAATACCCTAGTTAAACCATATTTACACTGGTGCCCATTTAGTCAGTTCCTGAGGTTTACACATCCCGACATGAATCCCTTCCTAAGGCTATGTAAATGCTATGTGCAAGCAAAGATATATTATGAAATTAATCTCATCAAAAGGTTTAGGCTTATCAGATTCTGCTGAATTTTTAGTAATCCAAAGCAGAAGTATTAGAGTTCTGCTATGTGCAGGCCCCGAACGAAGGGAAGTGAGCGATACTACTAATGAAGACCGGCAAAGGATGGAGAGGGCATGAGGGAGAACACACACACACTTGCAGAAAAATGGACCACGGTACAGAAGATGATTATGTGCATGACAGGAGAGACAATAATGTAAGATTTACAATGCTTTAAAAAGGCCTGAGTTACCTGTCTCCCTGCTGATTACAGTAATGCTGTTCAGAATTGAGATTAAAATCTCAAGCTTTTGCTCGAATCTATAGGGGGATTAGTTCGAGAGAATCTATAAACACGGTAAACAGAGGCTCAGATTTTCTGAGCACAGATACATCTCAATGATAATTAAAAACATTGCGAGAAAAAGCAAGTGTCGATGCGATCAAAGATAAAAAAATAGCTTAAAACAGAGAATTTGAGCTAGGTAACAAGGAAACTGCTATTCTCCATATTATTGCGAGATATCGAATACGAGTTAAATTTGAGAGAGACAATATAGCGTGGAGGCTGTGTGTGCAATTTTAAGTCATCTATACCCTCGAATGATCATGACAAATGCTTCGATGGTTAGTTCAGTCTGGATGTAAATATTGCTCCATGGACTCCCATCATCTGATTCTTATTTTTGAAGACAAGAAACAGAAAACAGAAAATGTTACCTCACTCCAAGCATCTTAATAAAGTTAAGAACATTAATTTTTCTACTAGCAATAAGAAGTCATCCCTTGATGAGAACAGCAAATTTTCTCCAATAACAATCCCTTCATGTGTTCTCTATGTGTCTTTTTTATCCCCTCCTTATACTTTTCATCCAAGACTGAAAAGAACCAAGAACCCGAGGCAGTAAGTCTGATGTGAAACTGATCAAACACTTTTTAAAGATTTTCAGGTGATGAGTAACGTTCAATAAAGCACCGGTTATTTACCGATATGGTCCAACACTGACAGTTCTTTGTATAAAGTGTTCCACAGGACCCAAATGAACAAGACAGGATATAGTTCGACCAATTCTGAAAACCAAAATGGTTCAGTCGTGTGCTGGAGCATGCAGATTACACACATTTCTAACCCAGGATCTTCCCCATTGTCTGTGAACGGTCTATATGCACCAGCAAATGGAAATCCACATTGATGAATGTTGCAAGGCTGCTTGAACACTCAGCTTGCCCCCAGTGAGACAAATGGTAGCTGGCATTGCAAACTGCAGCATTAAGGTGGTTTTCATGCCTCAGGAGGTGGCACTGCTGCCTCATTTACTTTATATTGGCCCTGCTAAGCCTGATGAATAGCTTTTGATTTGGTGGGTTATCTCAGCCATACAAGCCATTGAAGCACTGACCACACTTGATCAGCTCCGCTGGGCAGGCCACACAGTTCGCATGCCAGACACGAGGCTCCCAAAGCAAGCTTTCTACTCAGAACTCCTACATGGCAAACAAGCCAAAGGTGGGCAGAGGAAACGTTACAAGGACACCCTCAAAGTCTCCCTGATGAAGTGCAACATCCCCACTGACACCTGGGAGTCTCTGGCCAAAGACCGCCCGAAGTGGAGGAAGTGCATCTGGGAGGACGCTGAGTACCTCGAGTCTCGTCAGTGAGAGCATGCAGAAATCAAGCGCAGGCAGCGGAAGGAGCGTGCGGCAAACTTGTCCAACCCACCCTTACCCTCAATGACTATCTGTCCCACCTGTGACAGGGACTGTGGTTCTAGTATTGGACTGTTCAGTCACCTAAGGACTCATTTTTCGAGTGGATTCCAAGGGATTGCCGATGATGGGATAAAAAGTAGACAATTTTGGAGGTGAACAACACAAGAGCATTTTAATTGTTTTTATTAGTTAGTTGATGATGTCTTTCAGAAGCAAGGGCAAGGGGTTATTGGGAGTCTGGAAGTACGTCGCAGAGAGCATGCAGAAACCAAGCGCAGACACCAGATGGAGCATGCGGCAAACCAGGCTCCCCACCCACACTTTCCTTCAACCACTGTCTCCCCCACCTGTGACAGAGACGGCAATTCCCGTATTGGACTGCAGTAACCTGAGAACTCACTTTTAGGGCCCAAGTTTCCACACGATAAAAAAACGGGCGCCACTCCAAGCTGGGCGCCCATTTTTCGTGCCTAAAACGACGCCTAAAAAAAAAAAGCGCGATTCTGGAGCGCCCTGCAGCTCCTGGTCTGTTTGGCGTGGCGCCCAGGGGGGCGGAGCCTACACTCGCGCCGATTTTGTCAGTGGGATGGGGCGGGTACTATTTAAATTAGTTTTTTTCCTGCCGGCAACGCTGCGCGTGCGCGTTGGAGCGTTCGCGCAATGTGAAAAAAACATTGCCAAAAAAACATTGCCACTCGGCCATTTTTGTAGTTCTTTGTAGCTGTTTAATTTTTGAACATTTTTTTTAATAAAAGCACATTGCCATCAGCACATCAGCACTTGCAGCTTTCTCACTGTCTCTTCCCCCGCCCCCCCCCCCCGCCGCGGGAAGAACGGGCGCCTCCTACCCCCACCCCGCGGGAAAGAACGGTCGCCTCCTCCCCCCACCCCGCGGGAAAGAACGGGCGTCTCCTACCCCCCCCCCCCGCGGGAAGAACGGCTGCCTCCTCTCCCCTCCCCCCGCGGGAAGAACGGCTGCCTCCTTCCCCCCCCCCGCGGGAAGAACGGGCGCCTCAGGCTGACTGCAGCATTCTCCGTGCCTGAAGCACTTTCACACAGGTAGGAAGATGGTTTATTTAATCTTTTCTTTGCTTATAAATGTTTATTCAGGTTGGATTTATTTGTATAATATTTGTAGAAGCATAAATAAGGATTTATTGTCGAATTTAATGAGTTCCCTTCCCCTCCACCTCGTTCTGGACGCCTAATTTGTAACCTGCGCCTGATTTTTTAATGTGTTGAACAGGTTTTTTCAGTTCTACAAAAATCTTCACTTGCTTCATTCTACTTTAGTTTGGAGTACGTTTTCACTGTGGAAACTTTGAAATCAGGCGTCAGTGGCCGGACACGCCCCCTTTTGAAGAAAAAATTCTGTTCCAAAGTAGAACTGTTCTACCTGACTAGAACTGCAGAAAAAAAAATGTGGAGAATTGCGATTTCTAAAATAGTCCGTTCTCCACCAGTTGCTCCTAAAAATCAGGCGCGAATCATGTGGAAACTTGGGCCCTTAGAGTGGAAGCATGTCAATTTCGAGGGACTGCCTATGATGACGAGAATTACGTGAAGTGGGTCCCTCACACAGAAAAAAAGTCAAAACCACAGACCCAGACAAAGATCAGCAGCAAGTTATTTGATCACAGTAGCTAAGGGAACATCAGAGCTGATCCTGTCGTTGCCCGACATCCACACGTGTAGTTCCAATGGTGGTTAGTGGACAAGATACTGTAATCACAGTGGGGGCCGACTTACAATTCGTGTTATATATCACAATATATGGATAGAATCGCTCTTAACCTCACCTTTGAACCTGGAGCAGCGTCCACTGTGGATGTAGTTACTGCTGTGGAAGTCTCACTGACCATACTATGTGGCCTTTGGTCTGTCTGTTGCTTGGACATGTGGGTATTTGGTCTAAAAAGTAAGAAACAGCATTTTCAATTACTCCCAAGTTTCACATGCAGTTGAACAAAACAAGCCTGTACCACTGAAATCAAAATATCAAATTGCACTGCACAGTCTCAAGTTTATGGAATGTGTGCAGAAAATATGACCACTGTTTACAATATCAAATCTATTGCATCAGAATAAAATTTAAATGTGAAACGGATAGAAACATCCAAGGATCCTTCTGTAAAAACAAGACATTTAATTTGCATTAAAGGATCACATAGAAACATAGAAAATAGGTGCAGGAGTAGGCCATTCGGCCCTTCTAGCCTGCACCGCCATTCAATGAGTTCACGGCTGAACATGCAACTTCAGTACCCCATTCCTGCTTTCTCGCCATACCTTTTGATCCCCCTAGTGGTAAGGACTTCATCTAACTCCTTTTTGAATATATTTATTGAATTGGCCTCAACAGCTTTCTGTGGTAGAGAATTCCACAGGTTCACCACTCTCTGGGTGAAGAAGTTTCTCCTCATCTCGGTCCTAAATGGCTTCCCCCTTATCCTTAGACTGTGTCCCCTGGTTCTGGACTTCCCCAACATTGGGAACATTCTTCCTGCATCGAACCTGTCTAACCCCGTCAGAATTTTAAACGTTTCTATGAGGTCCCCTCTCATTCTTCTGAACTCCAGTGAATACACAAGCAACTCAGAAACTTCAGCAATGTCAGCAATGTCAGCATCAACAATCTGTTTCATTATGTACCTCAGAACTTCTCTCTAATTGTCTCCTCAGCTCCAAGTATGCCTTCACATACACTCTCCTCCTCCCCCCAGCCCCCACCCACTTCCCTGCATTCTCATCATGTTGAAATCAAAGCTCCGTCTCCGACTCCATTTTATTCCAAGTCCAAAAAAAATTTAGGACTCCTTACCTCCCTTAGACTTAATTTAAATGCCGGTCTGGATTCTGCACACCCAGAAAAATAGAAGCCACTAATACTGCTTCAAAGCCTAGTCAATCTTGATTTCATCAGTGACTGCTACTAAACAACAACTCTGCGAGAAGGCTTCTGTTCTCAAATTGGCTTTGCAACAATAAAAATCAAGCCATAAATGCAAGCAAAAAAAGCATCTCGAAGCCCAGTTAGCTTTCTAATCTATGAAGCCAGAGTGGCGTTGCAAGTCCTGGAATGTTTCCTTGCAGTTTTGTGTCTATAATTCTCCACATGCCAAGTCCCAGACCTCTCTGCTGTACCAACTTTGGGAGGTGCTGAGTGAAGCCAGGCAATTTCCTGCACAACGCGATAGAGCAAGAGGACTGCTGCCAGCTTGATACAAGAACATGAAAAAAGTCAAGGATGAGAAGAGGCCATTCGTCCATTCAAACTGATCCCTTTCCTCCCCAAACTCACCTATTTTTGAATCCAGCTGCATTTTGAACATCCCACATGTTTTTGTCGCCAATTCCATGCCGGGTAGCTTATTACAAACATTTAACACTCAGAATACTCAAAACAATTCAGAGAGTTCTTCCTAACCAGTTAAAATAATGTCTGCTAGTCCTATTTTCCCGGATTAATTTGAAATAATATCTAGGTTCAACTTATCTATATCAATTAATATTTTATACTAGCAAATGGTCCAGGAGGTAATTTCTCAACTGCCCTTGGATGCAGTTAGCAGGGGGAGAATAGTATGAAATATGGTGTGACCTTGGAGAGGAAGTGGAGAATTAAAAAGAGCATTTTATTCAAATAAACTTCAGAACAGGGATATGCGAAACTAAGTAAAGATAAATCCGATAAAAACAAACAATAAAATTGGTACTTAGCTTGATACAAATGTTAATGAACCAAAATATGCCTTGTTTGGAGCTGTCGTCACTACAAATGGGAGAATTGGTAGCTCTGAAGTTCCTAAAAAATAAGTGCTGTGGCAACAACTTGTATTTATTAAGCAATGCATTAATAATGTGGAGGCAATGTCCCAGGGTGCTTCATGGAAGCATAATCAGACAAAAATGGAAATAAAAGCTACAGAATCGAATTACCAGCCCAATTAAACCTATTAGTAGCAAACCTAATCAATCAGTCTTTTTAATTTTTTTGAATTGAACAGGTAGCGAAAGGTATTACAAAACAACAGCACAAAGAGAAAGGGAATGCCTGATTGAGATTATGGATAGATTTGTATTGGTGACACCAACTCCCCACACATCATTCTGCAGCATTATTTCTGTTGCCGCCGCTGCTTTTGAGCTATATGGATGTTAATGACGGAGCGGATTAAGCGGTGGTCCGTCCAGCAGTCGTCGGCTCCCGTCATGGCTCAGGTGATGCGCACACCTTTGCGGTCCCTTGCTCGGACAATGACGTAGTTGAGCAGATGTCAGTGCTTGGAGCAAGGGTGTTGCCACGATGCCTTGTACTTGTCCCTCTGACAGAACATGGGTGTTGGTGATGGCAAGGTCATGTTCTGGGCATTTTGTCAGGAGCAGGGTACCGCTGGAGTTGGGCGGGCCACATCGTCTGCATGCCCGACACGAGACTCCCGAAGCCAGTGCTCTACTCGGAACTCCGATAGGGCAAACGAGCCCCAGGTGGGCAGAGGAAATGCTTCAAGGACACCCTCAAAGCCTCCTTGATAAAGTGAAACATCCCCACCGGCACCTGGGAATCCCTGGCCAAAGACCGCCCTAAGTGGAGGAAGAGCATCCGGGAGGATGCTGAGCACCGAGTCTCGTCGCTGAGAAGACGCAGAAACCAAGCGCAGACAGCGCAAGGAGCATGCGGCAAAGCCAGGCTCCCCACCCACCCTTTCCTTCAGCCACTGTCTGCCCCACCTGTTAAAGACTGTAATTCCCATATTGGACTATACACCCACCTGAGAACTCACTTTTAGAGTGGAAACAATCCTCGATTTCGAGGGACTGCCTATGATGACAATGATGAGACACAATTCCTGCATAGACAACCACATTACCAAGTGTAAATCTACCAATACCTGTGTGGAGTCAGTTATCATGGGGACCCAATTTTTCCTGGGTCTCCATACTGTGTTCAGGAACTCAGAGCTCACCTCAACACCTTGACCTGATCAGTACGCCAGCCAGCTGACATTATATTATTGTGTCATGTTGCAAGCACACGGGACCAGCTCAGAATCAGATCAGTTTCACATATTAATTTGAAAACAGTCACCATCTGTAATAGTTAGATGTTCACACTGCTTCTACTCACAAATTAATGAGGTTCATTCAGATACTTGTCATGACATACATCACTTAGAGAGTGTAATGTAAAGTAGTTATAAAAACAGGCTCCCATTGTTACTCAAACACTTGACTTAATGAAGCAAAATGTGTTTTTGTTTGGAGCTGTCCTTACTACAAATGGGAGAACTGATGGCTCACTTTGCTACATAAATGTGGGAGAGCCGCACATGCAGGTGACTTCCTCTCAAGACCCAGGCTCAGACAAAATATCAAAGTAAACACACCTGATGAGATGCTATTATATTGTTGGAACACAAGGGAATGGAAGCTTAGAAAAGGGCAATACAGCCCCAAAAAACTTAGCTAGCACCATAATCTTCTAGTTTTCATAATTTCACAACTTTGTTAGTAAAATATACTTTTACCCTAATAATCAAAACGCATTGGGACATTTTACAATGTTAAAGGCGCGATATAAGTACAAGTTGTTGTTGTAATTCTCTCCCCTCATCTCTTGATAGGAGTTAATTATGCTGGATTACAATTCCACTGCATCAACTGCCCCTCATTAACTCCATTCTTCATATGCGCATTTACCATTGGAGTAGTGGTAATTTATTTGGCTGGAAGGAGCATCATTGCTGGAATCACTTTCTCGCCTGAAGACAATGAGAACATTAAAGAATCCCCATTGTTTCAACTAAATCAGCAGAGTCAAGAATTGAACAGTGGACTGTTCTGTGTGGCACTATGGCTGTGGCCCAATACAATTCCACAAATCACCACTTTGTATCTTTAATCACTAAGCCATCAGGTAAACTATAGTATTTCTTCTCCATTTATACCGTCTTCTGTATGCTGTTCTTTTTTTTTATATAAAGCAAGCGCTCTGCTCGGAACTCCTTCACGGCAAACGAGCCAAAGGTGGGCAGAAGAAACGTTACAAGGGCACCCTGAAAGCCTCCCTGATAAAGTGCAACATGCCCACTGACACCTGGGAGTCCCTGGTCAAAGACCGCCCAAAGTGGAGGGCGCTGAGCACCTCGACTCTCATTGCCGAGAGCATGCAGAGATCAAGCGCAGGCAGCTGAAAGAGCGTGCGGCAACCCAGTCCCACCCACCCTTTCCCACCTGTGACAGGGACTGTGGTTCTTATATTGGACTGTTCAGCCACCTAAGAACTCATGTTAAGAGTGGAAGCAAGTCTTCCTCGATTCCGAGGGACTGCCAATGATGATGTTGATGGTTCTCCTTTAACTTGGGAGGATGAGGCTGTAGGCATCTCCACAGCTTCCATTAGTGCCACTTTGTCCTGCGATACTTGAACAAGGCGCAATAGGGCCTCGTGTCACCTCTTCCTCGCTCTTCATCCCTCATGTCAAAATGAATTAGGAAATAATTCACAGTATTTGATAATTCACTAGAAAAAGCCAATAGAATGTTGAATACATCATCAGAATAGAAGAATACATGTGTGAGAAGGTTGTGATTAAACATGTACAATATCCTTGTCAGACTATATCTTGAGTATTGCATTCAGTTCTGGTTACCAAGACATGGGGATGGCATTCAGGTGTTGGAGGCAGTGCAGAGAATAGAACAAGGCTGTTCCCTTGTATCAAAGGTCTGAGCTGCCGGGAAAGACGACAGAAACCTGGACATTTCAGCCTGGAATGAGGGCATCTGAGAGGTGGTCTTATAGAATATAGAACAAAGTTAAACAAATGTAAAAGGTAAATCCAAAACATGTTTCGAGTTCAATTCCAACAGTTGTTTAAGCAGGCATGGGCTCAAACTGGTGAAGCTAAATTTAGGATGGATGTCAGTAAGTTCACAGTGATAACTTCCCATAAAATTCCTTCCCATATCATTTAAAGCAAGAGGAGACTAATTTAAAATAAGCACGTGATAAAATTGCACAAAAGAGATATTTGATGCGAACCCGATAACTCCGCTGCGATCAGAGGAAGTTAAACCTCTGGGAGTTTATTATTAATAGGGAAATAAATAAATGTGCTTACTCCTAACTTAGTCATTCTTAATTTCTTGGTTTACAAGTTGACCAAAAGTTTTTGGTTATTTTTTGAAATGTACAATTACAAGTTACTACTTGTCCAGACATGGAAAATAAAGAGAAAATAAAGCTAAGATTAGATCTTTCAGATTTCCCCGCTGCTGTGGGAAACCAGCCTAACCCTCTTCACGCACTCTGGCATGATCAAGTTATCCACTTCTGGTGTCAGAGAAAGGGAATCCATCTATATCCAGAGCTAAGGAAAGGAAGAGGATCATTGGTTGAAGGAGGCAAACTAACAGGATTTCAGTGAAGAAGAATTGAAGCCAACGAGACATTTCATAAGTTAAGCGCCTTGGGAGATTTTACAACGTTAAAGGCGCTATATAAATTAAAGTTGTTATTTAAGGAGGAGTTCAGCTCCTCTCCTTTCAGCCAAATCAATTCCCCATCCACTTGTCCATCCTCCCCGTCTTTTTCTGACTTTGAAAAAAGAAACTGCTCAAAGAGGTGACGCACAGGACAATAATGATTCTTTATCATATTGCATGTCTATATTAACATCACGCATTGTTCCTCCCCAAGCCACACCAGTTATTCTTAATTACTGAGTTGGCTGGCTGGAATTTAGCAGATAAGAACTAAACAAGACTTGGCATAGGTAATCTAAAATGGCATGCTGTAACTTTGTTGGTTACAGTGTAGTAGCAAGCTTTTCTTGACTGTTGAAGTTCTTACTCCCAGCAAGCATTGTTTGTGTCTAATCACAAACCAGAAATAGAAGCACTCATACAATCTCTGGTCCTTATAAAGTCAGATGGCTTTTCTCCATGCTCTGTGGTTTGATTTCAGTTCAGGGAACAAGACTGTTCAAATGGGAACCTAGAGATTCTGTATAAAGCATTTTCATAATAATACAAATATGCATCATTGAAGACAGGCTATGACAGCAAACTTGACTGTCCTGTGGACAGCAACATTGGCTATTATTAAATCAGTATTGTGTTACAATAAAAGACAAGTTGAAATAATACTGAGTTTACTTCCTTCAAAATGTTTTGAGTGAATTTTGTATTCAAGGTAAGGGAATTTAGCAGTGGTAAATGGAATCCTGCACCGTTTCAAGCACCCACTGTCAGCATCAAGCATCCCCAGATCAGATTTAACATTGCTTGGCAGAGTAGAGGGAGTTTCCTTCTGGGTATAACTATTCCTTAGCCCCATACTCAAGAGTGTGCAACGATATGATATTTTTCATTTCCCACACCAGCCATTTTTGCGGGCGCTGTGTGAGCTTGTCAGTTAGTGACTAAATTAGAGAGTTATCGGGTCCGAAACTGCCCCTTTCTATAAGGGGCGTAACCGCCTCAAAGAGGAGGCCATGGGTCGGTGTGGACTCCCGGCCTTGTCGGAGTGGAGTCGCCGACATTCCATAAACTGTCCTCCATTTTATCCCCAGCAGTACTCGTCACCAGGCTGCCCGTGTTGCGGCCTGTCGGACAGGGCCCCCCCCCAGCCCCCGCCGCCGACCGGCAATGACTCCTTTCCACCACGCGTGAGAAATTGCCCTGCGGGAATTTGCCCCATGGGAGCGGACCGGACGCCACTCGGTGCTCCCGACAGCTTTCCCCTGCGGGAAGCTGTGCGTGGCTGGGGCAGCGCGTCTTCCCATTAAAGGGGAGGGCGAGCTGCCGCGGCCACCGTTTTATTTTAATTGTCATCCGGCTCAAGAGATCGGCCCAACAACGGCGCCCATGGGTTCAGCCGAGCCGCCAACAGGCAGCCCGGCACCTCCTCTTGGGTACCGGGCCGCTGGCCTGGCCAAAACCCTCCCTGGTGGCCCAGTGGGTCAAACTGAACTAAATGTAGAGTTCGCAGCAGCCCTCCCCTTTAACTGAAGGGGAGGGACGGTGTGACGCATCATGGATTGGGGCGGAGTAACATCTTCAAGATCGGTGAGTGTGTCCCCTTTCGGTCGGAGGGCAATTTCAGCCCTATCGTTCTGTGCCGTGGGCCTGAGAAACTGGCCAAAATTAGTGCACATAGATCTTCAGAGGTAGTTAAGAGGAGAAAATGTCATCACATCCATTTGGACTGGATTTGAACCCACGTCCCAACCGTCAGTGGGAAAGAGCTGTAATAACAACCTTGATCATAAACATCCTATCCATTCAATTTGCCAATGAAGCTACATCCATACAATACAAGAATATAAAGCAGAGAACAGGTAAAGGCCATTCTGTTCATGCAGTCCATATTTCACACAGTCCATGTTTAATATATTCAATCATGCATTCCACCCCATCCAAAATTCAGCATAAATGCTCTAGGATCCTGCAAAGTAAATCAAGCTAGAATCTCCATCCATCTTCACTATTTATCTCTTGGCTTGCTGCTCAATACCATTATATCGCATAAAACACACTCGGAGCAGGGACTGCTGCATGGGACAATAACTGTGTTTTACGACTCAAAATGTAATTTGGTGATATGATTACTCATAAAGGGCTAGAATTTCCCCAGCCGCATGTACACTTTAACGCGATTTTTTTTTTCCCGCGTTAAAAGTGCTTTTTTGTTCTTAAAATGAAGTGCACAAAATTCCCCAAAGTTTCAGAATGTCATTTTCAAAATATTGCCGAAAAGTGCATCGCCAATGTACAACCCCCAAAAAAAACCCGCACCGCCCAAGTTTGGCCATTCGGCGAACCCGTTCTTGGATGAAAAAAAAACACACGAATAAAGCAGGCGTTGCGGCCTCAGAAACATTGGCAAGTAGGAAGACCTGCAAAAAAGGTGTTCGAGTTTTATTTTTTAAATTCTTTTGCAGCAATTTCTTAGTTAAGAGTCATGTAAATGTTTTGTGATTTTTGATTTTGGTTTTTTGCAATTTTTGTGTGTGTGTTTTCTCCTCTATTTTTGGCGTTGATAGGCCTCGGGCTAAAGTTGGCAAGATTACAGTTTTTACCGCGAATCCTCTGCAACGCCACTATTTTAACGACGGGCGTATTTTGTGGCCATATTTACCCCCTAAAAAATTCCAAAATTTTTATTCTTATTTCTTCACTAAAATGATGTTATTTATCAAATAATGACAGGTTGGGGAATTTCTAGCCCAAAATATTCAAATATTGAGCAGATAAATGCCGTGTGGGAGGCCATGGAGGGATTTGAAAACAAGGTTGAGAATTTTCAAATTGAGGTGTTGCTTAACCGGGAGCCAGTGGAGATCAGCGAGCACACGGTGATGGGTGAGGGGGTCTTGGTGCGAGTTAGGACACGGGCAGCAGAGTTTTGGATCATCTCCAATTTATGGAAGGTAGAAAATGGGAGGCTAGTCAGGAGTAGATTGGAAAAATCAAATCTAGAGGTTACAAAGGCATGGATGTGTCAATACTGCTCTGTGTTGGCTGTTATTAAATCAATAAAAGATAAGAGTCACAGGAAAACACAAATTGAAATAAGTCTTGAAATAGCAACTGACAAATAACCAAAGATTTTCAAACAACAACGCAATCTTTTTCAGCGAAAAACAACCAACTGGTTCAGTGGCTAAATATACCATAAAAAGCAGGAAGGTTGCAGGTTGAAGCTCTGACTGAGTTAGCTGATCTCAGCTGCTGTTATGAGGGAGAAGGTTGTTGGGGACACAGGCAATAGAATTAAGGTTAGTGTACCGAGTTAATAAGAGAAAACAAACGATGCAGGTTTCTAGCTCATGATTGCTCTCAACTGACCCGATTGAAGAAACAGCAGAGACACAATCAGGCACAGTTGCAAAGCATCCTCACCTCATCGTCAAATAAGCCACTGACACTCAAGGGGCTAGATTTTGGGTTTTCAAAACGGTAGTTTTACGCCAAAATTACAGTTTTTGCTGCGCTACCGTTTTTAGGCCGAACTTTCGGCCTTTTGCGCAATGGTGAAATCGACATTGCACGAGGATTTGCGGCGCAAACCGCGAGATTCGGCAACTTTAGTCCGGGGCCGGGAGTGCTGCGAGAGGTGCCTTGGGAAGGGGAAAACAAACAAACAAAAAAAAAAAATTGCAATGAACATACAAAAAACATTTACAAAACATTCAAAAAACTCTGACCTACTAAATCGCTGAAATATAATAAATAAATAGAGGGCCTAAAATTGATGAAGATCTCCGTCCGCCCAAAGAACCGCCAATCACGGTTCTTTCGGCGGGATTTTCATCGGAGAGGTCCCTTGAAGGTCGTCGGGCAGCAAATGAGTGACTCGCACCGCCAATCTGGGTAGCAGCCAGCGGGAGCTCTCATTCTTGGCGGCAAAGACACTTGCTGACCAAGTGCCACCGAGGGTGGAGTTGGGCCCATCGAGGGTCGAAGAGCTGAAAAGCAAAAGCATCAAAAAAAAAAGTTCAACCCATCTGAAGACCTTTAAGTCCCTGTAAAGAAAAAAAAAATTACAAAAACTATACGAACCTTTTTTTTCTCCATCTTCCCACCTACCGTTGGGAACAGACCAGCCTCGCGCCAGCGGCCCAACCCCGTTCTGCCACCAACTCCCGCCCGCACGAATATCGCAGCTCAGTAGGCGGGAGGTCAGTTGCACGACTCAGCCGTCCGCTGACGTCGGCGGGAGCTTCCCGACGACTCTCTCCTCTCTCCCGCTACAGGCCACGTCGAAAGTGGCACTGGGCGGTTCGACCAGAGGAAATGCCGCTGGCAGTCGGCAGTAAAAGTTCTTCAATTTCAGGCCCAAAAGCCTCAACTTACCCTTTTGCAGATCTTCATACTTATCGCTGCTGCCAGGGCTGCACCAACAGGTTTGACCCCGTCGGTATTCTGGGTGCGGCGTAAGGGTGGGGGAAAGAGTGCCGACAGTACGATGGTAACGCAATCCACGGCGTTGCACGTCGGCGCACCTCACCACGGCGGGACATGGAAGCGCCGTCGCAAAGAGGTGTCTGAATATCCTGCCAACCGGGTTTTTGCTGCGGAGGGTCAAATCGTGGCAAAATCCCAGTCGCAAAGTCGGCGAAAATCCAGCCAAATGTATAGACTCACAATAAAGTCCCTGGGTTAGAAACATAGAAAATAGGTGCAGGAGTAGGCCATTCGGCCCTGCGAGGCTGCACCGCCATTCAATGAGTTCATGGCTGAACATGCAACTTCAGTACCCTATTCCTGCTTTCTCGCCATACCCCTTGATTCCCCTAGTAGTAAGGACTTCATCAAACTCCTTTTTGAATATATTTAGTGAATTGGCCTCAACAACTTTCTGTGGTAGAGAATTCCACAGGTTCACCACTCTCACAGGTTGATGTATTAAAGGTCACCAGGTACCCACACAAGCACGAGTTACCACTTTTTGGAAAATAGGGAAGAGGAGAGAAAATTGGGAGGGGAAAAAATATCTCTTGGATAGCTCCCAATTCCTTCGCAAATGTTAACTGTTCCAGAAAGTTAAAAACATAAGAACATAAGAAATAGAAACAGGAGTAGGCCATTTGGCTCCTCGAGCCTGCTCCCCCATTCAATAAGATCATGGCTGATCTGATCACGGACTCAGCTCCACTTCCCTGCCCGCTCCCCATAACCCTTTATCGCTCAAAAATCCATCCATCTCCGCCTTAAATATATTCAATGACCCAGCCTCCACAGCTCTTTGGGGCAGAGAATTCCATAGATTTACAGCCCTCAGAGAAGAAATTCCTCCTCATCTGAGTTTTAAATGGGCGGTGCCTTATTCTGAGACTATATCCCCTAGTTTTAGTTTCCCCTATGAGTGTAAATATCCTCTCTGCATTCAACATGTCGAGCCCCCTCATTATCTTACACGTTTCTGTAAGATCACGTCTCATTCTTCTAAACTCCAATGAGTATAGGCCCAACCTACTCAACCGAGCTTCAGAAGTCAACCCCCTCATCTCCGGAATCAACTGAGTGAACCTTCTCTGAACAGCCTCCAATACAACTATATCCTTCCTTAAATACAGAGACCAAAACTGTATGCAGTACTCCAGGTGTGGCCTTACCAATACCCTGTACAGTTGCAGCAGGACTTCTCTGCTTTTATAATCTATCACCCTTGCAATAAAGACCAACATTCTATTTGCCTTCCTGATTACTTGCAGTACCTGCATGCTAACAACTTTTTGTGTTTCATGCGCAAGGACACCCCAAGTCCCTCTGTACTGCAGCACTTTGCAATTTTTCTCAATTTAAATTATAATTTGTTTTTCTATTATTTCTGCCAAAGTGGATAACCTCACATTTTCCCACATTATACTCCCTTTGCAGATTTTGTGTGTCCTCCTCACACTTTGCTGTCCCACCCATCTTTGTATCATCAGCAAACTTGGCCTCATTACACTCAGTCCCTTCATCCAAATCATTAATGTAGATTGTAAATAGTTGAGGCCCCAGCACCGATCCCTGCGGCACCCCACTGGTTACTGTTTGCCAACCGGATAATGACCCATTTATCCCGACTCACTGTTTTCTATTAGTTAGTCAATCGTCTATCCATGCTAAAATATTACCCCCAACCCCGTGAACTTTTATCTTGTGCAGTAACCTCTTATGTGGCACCTTATCGAATGCCTTCTGGAAATCCGAATACATCACATCCATTGGTTCCCCCTTATCCACCCTGCTCGTTACATCCTCAAAGAACTCCAGCAAATTTGTCAAACATGATTTCCCTTTCATAAAACTATGCTGACTTTGCTTGATTGAATCATGCTTTTCCAAATGTCTCGCTGCTGCTTCCTTAACAACAGACTCCAGCATTTTCTGAACAGATGTTAGGCTAACTTGTCTGTAGTTTCCTGCCTCCTTTTTTAAATAGGGGCATTACATTTGCGATTTTCCAATCCGCTGGGACCACCCCAGAATCCAGGGAATTTTGGTAGAGTACACCCAATGCATCCACCATTTCTGCAGCCACTCCTTTCAAGACCTGAGGATGCAAGCCATCAGGTCCAGGGGTCTTGTCCGCCTTTAGTCCCATTTGGGTCCAAATTTGGCCAACCCGTTTTTTCGCCGCACTCACGTGAGATGTGCCGACTTCCTACAATCCAAATGGCACCAAAAAGATTTCCCCAGATTCTGGCCCATCTACCAACTCTCTCGGAGCTTGGCGCAGCGTGGCGAGTCCATGGGGGGGGGGGGGGGGGGGCAGAGCTAGGGCCCTGTGCTTAAAAGATTGCCGGCAGTTGTCCGCATGCGCAGTAGAGCGTTCTCGCATGCGCAGTGGCTCCTCCCATGATTATGATGATGCGTGCCGATAGCATGGGACCCAACGCGTCCCGCCCCTATCCCGGGCCGAGTGGCCTGCCGCACAGGCCGGCCTGCTGCCTTCCCGTGCTGAGCGCTACAAGAAACAGGATGGTACGGGGAGAGTTTTGATCGGGGGAGGGGGGGGAGTGAGGGGGAGGTTCAGGTTCAGGGAGGGTGTGATAACTGTGTAGCCAGTAATTTTAATGAGCTTACTTAAGACTTTCCTTAATCCTGTTGATGAAAATACTTTCCTACGAGCAGGAGGTACTACTACTTTTTATTTGGATATTTTGAAAAAATTATGTAAACATGTTTTGTCTTTTTACTTCTTTTATTTTTGTAGTTTAAGCTTCCATGAATGCTTCTGTTGTATAGTAAAATTAACTTCGCAAAGTTTGTCAGTCCTGTATAGCTGTTTGATCCTACTCACAATCTTTCATCAAGTCATTTGGTACCAGCTGCGCTGATTTCTTAACTCTCCGCAAGGGTTTTCGGTGCAGCCACAAGTGGCCACATACGCTGGCCTAAGTTAGTTTAGAGCAACTATTAGCTGTCCAAACTGTCTTAAATGGTCAAAACGGGTGTAGGTGGCTGGTAAAACCCCCTTTTGAACAAAACCAAACTAAACTAAAAAAATCCTAACTAACTCACTGGTGCAAATTTTTAAAATACTCCAGAAAAATCAAGTTGCTCCAAAAAAAAAACGGAGCAACTCCTGGGCAATTTTTGGTCCATTATTTTACCGAGGTACTACTTCTTTAGTGATAGTGATAATTCCTCCCTCCCTAGAGCCCCTTGATTATCCACTATTGGGATGTTTTTAGTGTCTTCTACCATGAAGACCAATACAAAAATATTTGTTCAACGTCTCTGCCATTTCCCTGTTTTCCATTATTAATTCCCCAGTCTCATCCTCTCGGGGACCAACATTTACTTTAGCCACTCTTTTCCTTTTTATGCAACTGTAGAAACTCTTACTATCTGTTTTTATATTTCGTGCTAGTTTACTTTCATAATCTATCTTCCCTCTCATCATTTTTTTAGTCGTTCTTTGCTGGCTTTTAAAAATGTCCCAATCCTCTGGCCTCCCATTAGTCTTGGCCACATTGTATGCCCCTGTTTTCAATTTGATACCATCCCTTATTTCCTTAGTTAGCCACGGATGGTAATCCCTTCTCGTACAGTCTTTCCTTCTCATTGAGATATATTTTTGTTGCGAGTTATGAAATATCTCCTTAAGTGTCTGCCACTGCTCATCAACTGTCCCACACTTTAATCTATTTTCCCAGTCCACTTTGGCCAACTCTGCCCTCATACCTTTGTAGTCTCCTTTATTTAAGCTTAGGACCCTGGTTTGAGAACCAACTTTCTCACCCTCCAACTGAATTTGAAATTCAACATGCAGGTACAACAAGCAATTAGGAAAGGAAATGGTATGTTAGCCTTTATTATAAAAGGCTGGGGAGTCTAGAACGAAAGGCACGATCTCAGAATGAGGGGTCAGCCATTTAGGAATAAGAGGAGAAATTTCTTCACTCAAAGGGTTGTGAATCTTTTGGCATTCTCTACCCCAGTGGGTTGTGGATGTTCTGCTGTTGGGTATATTCATGACAGAGATTGATATATTTTTGGATATTAAGGGAATGAAGGAAAATGGAGATATTGCGGGAAGGTGGAATTCTAGAAGATCAGCCATGATCTTACTGAATGACGGGACAGGCTCGAGGGGCCGAGGAGCCGACTCCTGCTCATATTTCTTATTATTCGAATCAGCTACCTACCAGATAAAGTGAGACAAAAGGATTAAAAAAATGAAGCAACACACAGACTGCTTATAAAAAATCTTCTGAAACTCGATATTAAGGAACAAAATATCTAAGTGGCAGTCCCAGGAATAGTCTAGCTGCTACGAATACATTAACCTACTAAATTCCTTGTGGATGAATTCAAACCTCGTCTTATTTTAAACCTTGTCCAGAGAACAGGTAGTGACAATGCTTATTTGATTTTCATATAAAATGAGCACTGACTGTTTTGATCATTATCAAAACACAAATACTTACTATAGTACATAAGACATAAATTCAAGTGGCACTCTCTTATTCTATGGCTTTCTTTTTAAACGAATAAAAAGATCATTACTGGTTGTCTGTATGTAAACAATGAAAATGTCTCTCAGACACTTAATTATTGCCCTGTGGGTAATTAATCCTTAATTAAATGCTGGTTCCCATTATATCTAGTTTTTAAGTGGTGAGACAAAACAGTATAGGATTGCTTCAGACTTGGCTGTTGCAATACTATCAAGGCCAGTATTTGCAGTACCCGGAAACATTGTACATTACATTTTGCAGGGGGAAGGGGATAGTTGTAGAAACTGAACTGCAGTACCAATGGGCAACACACACAAACTGCTCAGCCTATTGCAATCTCCAGGAAGGTTGGTCAATCACGATTGTGAGTTTGCTTCTGAAATTCTGCATACAACAAACAAACTTCCAGCATCTCTGGTTTTTGTTGGTAAACCCTCTGCCTAGTGTGAAACTCAGCTGTACAGACCAGGAGGGGGGCCTGGGTTCGATCCACAGTCTGATCAGTTAGCTGATCCGAGCTGTGGCTATGGTCAGGGGGCAGTAAAATTGGCTTCAGCCGCTCTGGGAGTGAGAAGGAGAGCAATCAACGAAGGTTCCCAATACTGACTGCTGCTCACAGATCCTTGCTGGAAAAAGTACAATTGCTGCTATTAGCTCAGAACGAGTTCAGGTACAGCCCCCATGGTGCAAAGGCACTTCAGGTATTCACCATCCAGACTCAAACAGAAAAGAAAAACTACTGCGGCAAAGAAACAGAGGGGTAATTAAGAGTGTTCAACTGCAGCCCAGCAAAAGTTAATGGAGCCGAATTTGTCCCCCGCCCCAAACGGGGTGCACCTTCCATTTTTTTTTAAAAAGTGTTCCACGGACAATCCGGGGAAATTCAGCTCTTTGGGGTTTTTTTGGAGCGGGGCGGATGTGGGATTGTCAGTAGGGTGGTCGTGCGGGCGAGTCAGAACGGCCGTCGCTCCGAGTCATCAGCGCCGCACCGATGACGTCAGCGTGCCGCGAACATGCCGCGTCGCGTTGACGCATCACAATGTCCCTCTCCTTCAATTAAAGGGGAGGGCCACTGCGAACTCTGCGGCCACTTTCGTGGCAAGCACTGGGCCACCAGGGAGGGTTCCGGCCGGGCTAGTGGCCCCGGCACCCAAGAGAGGATGCCGGGCGCTGTTGGCAGCCTGGCCGAACCCCGTGGCCACCATTGTCAGGCCGACCTGGTTTACTGTCAGCTGACAATTAAAATATTAAGGGCAGTGCGTCCTCTCCTTTAACGGCAGACACGTCGCCCAGCCACAAGAAATTTTCCATGCGGTCGGTAAGGGGTTGGCGCTTGCCCGACGGGGCAGGAAGACAGCCAGGGCGGTCCCATACACCGCTCCAAAAATAAAGGAGTGCAATATCCAAAATGGTAGCCCCTCCGTGCCGATCGAGGGGTGAGTCCTTACCGACCTGTGGCCACCACTTTGAGGAGGTCACTGCTCTTATGGAATGGGGCAATTCAGCTCCAATTTGGCCTTCAGGAAAAGAGGGCAAAGACTTGGTTAAAAGCATGTGTGCATCGAGCTCTGCTTGCCCTGGCTAAAGAGCAATGCAAGCCAAAAGCAGAACTCTCCACTGCCTGTGAACACTGCCTCAAAACCCAGTGGCAGTGTCAAACTAGCAGGTGCACAGGCTGTCCATAGGAAGCTTTCACATTGCACCTTTTGCAGAATTTAAGTTTTTACTGACAGTTTGCAGCAGGAATCATTTTACTCCTAAAAGAATTCGGATACCATTCCTAGTACGTAAATTTTCTCCTTGTCCCCTTGGTGGTTCCTCCTTCAGTCATCAAGTCCCTGCCCTCTAGAACTTCCTCCGGACATCCTTCTACCTTGCCACCTCTTATCATGTTCAGGCGGTGGACTTGTGGCAAAATGGTTAAGCAGTTGCAGGGAGAGTGGGTTTTGGCCTACAATGGCCAGTGATTGAGTCAGCCTTGAAGTACACAGATGGTATTCAGGTTATGGTACTAAAGTGGTTATAGTACTGGACTAGCAACCCCTGCTGTGAATTCAAATCTTACCAGGACACGTTGTGAAATTGAATTCAATAAATCTGTTTTTATTTTCAGCTGGCACCAAGAAAAGTTACGACTGAAACTGTCAGATTGTTACGAATGCTTCACTAATGAATCGACCAGCCATCCTTAGTTTGGGCTATACGTGACTCCACTCCCACAATAGGTGGTTGAATTTTAATGCCTTTTGATAGAGTACAGAACACCAGCATAAGAGAAATACGAGAAGTGCTGAAGGGATGGGGTTGGAATTTGGGAGGGCGGAGTACCCGAAAGGGGATGAATGAAAGAAGGCAAGATGACAGGAGAGAGGGGCCTAGGAGGGGTAGAGAGAAAAGAACAAAAAAAGGGAGAGAAAAAAGTGGAAATAGAAGTGCTGGACTCGGCAGCCAAAATGCGCCTGCAAATAGACACGGGGAAATTTCACGTTACATAGGCTTGGTTATGCAGCAAGATTAGGATACATATATCCTGGTAGTAAATGGGGAATCGAGAAGAGACAACAGGAAGGAATCCAGAGGTATTGTCAGAGGTCCCGTGGTGTGATCGAGTTGACGTGCGTCGGGTGGAGTCAGCTTCGAGCATCAATGAACTGATGCCAGGTTCGGAGACAGGTGCAGAGGACGAGTGAGCCAGTCACTGTTTGAAGGGTCCTCCTATTGGTGGACGCACTGCTGGAGGTATTTCTGTGGGAGTGAGGAGCCAGGTGGTGTGCAGAAATGGTCGTGGGGCAGAAAGGCGGCGGTGAAGCTGGAGATTACGATGAGATCCAGAGGCAGTGAAGAAACGGATCATCCCAGACTCCTCCCACCGGCAGCATAGCTCTACCAGCAGTGAGGCACATGGTTTACCGTCAGGTGGTCTTGGCCATGGAAGTCCTCAACCTTGACTGGTGACTACATAAGTCTCATGGCTTCATTTCAGACAAGGTCAAGGAAACTTCTGCTAATCACAACCTATCGCATTTCCCTCAACTGACAAATAAGTACGGCTCCATTCTGATCATCACTTGGAGGCAGCATTGAGGGAACCCAAGGATTCAGATTGTACTATGGGTGGGATTTCAATGTCCACCACCAAGAATGGCTAAGTCCTAAAAGATATAGCTGCCAGGTTCAGCCTTTCCTTCATGTAGTGCAGCACTATTATTGCGGTAAGCGGGACAGACTAAGGAAAGATCTAGCATCCCAAAACTTGGCATCATTTGGGCCATGAGCAGCAGCAGCATTATTCTATACCACCACAATCTGTAACCACATGGCTCAACACATCTCTGCCTCCTCCAACAGCAATGCTGGCTTAATGGAGAATGTAAATAGCATGCAATGAGCAGCACCAGGTAAATTAGAATGAGGCACCAACCACGATGAAGCTGCTACACTGGACGACCGGCATGATAAATACAAAAAGCAGTAGGCTACAGACAGAGCAACCAACAGCTCAGGGTAAATCTCGACAGCACCATCACATCTAGTCGAGAATGCTGGTCGGCAATCAAGCAGCTAATAGGAAGAGGGTTCATTAACATTCTCAAATATGGTGGAACCCATCAAATGAACACAAGAGACATGTCAGAAGTTTTTGCAAATATCTTCAGTCTTCAGTCAAAAGTGCCAAGTGGACGGTCCATTGTGCTCCCTCTGGAGGTCCCGACCATCATAGATTGTCAACGTCTACCTAATTCAGTTTACTTCACATGAGATTAAGAAGGAGCTCCAGCAAAACGGAGGTCAAAGGGGGCCAAGGGGAAAACCATCCCCAGTGGCGGAGGTTATACCCGACACAAAAGATGATGATTTGTTCAAGGCTAATCACAGTATCCCCATTATTGCAGGAGTTCTTCAGCGAAGTGTCCTCAGCCTAACAATATTCAGGAGCTTTCAGCTTACGATCAGGAACGGGGCTATATGCTGACATCCAGGCGAAAATATACAGCACTATTCACAACACTACTGGAAAGGAAGTCGACCATGTCAGCATACAACAAGACCTGGATAATGTCCAGGGATGGGCTGACATATAGCAGGTAACATTCGCACCAAAGTGTAAGGTAACCATCTGCAACAAGAAAAGTACCAACTATTTGCCCCAACCTTCAACAGCGCCACCATTGCTAAGTACTCCAGGATTAACATTCTGAGGCTCACCACTGACGAGATGCTGAACTCGACCAACCATATTAACAATATAACTAGATGTGTAAGGCACAAGCTGGGTATTCTAAGATGAGTGGCTAATCTCTGGACCTCGCAAAACCTCTCCATCTTCTGCAAGTCAGGGGTGTAATGGAAATTCACCCCGAACCTGGATGGAGACAAGTGCAACAGCACACATGAAGCTAAACACCAGCCAGGACAAAGCAGTCTGCCTGACCAATGCCCCTGCCACTGGACTCAATACCCTCCCCTTCCAGTCAGTAACATGAAAATACCACCACCTCCAAGTTCCCCTCCCCAGTCACACACCATTCGGACTTGGACATATACCACTGTTCCTTCGTCGCTGGGTCAAAATCCTTAAACTCTCTAACACCTTTGTGGGATCACCAATATGGCAAGCGAGTCCCAGGTGGCCAGAGAAAACGTTTCAAGGACACCCTCAAAGCCTCCTTGATAAGGTGCAACATCCCCACCGGCACCTGGGAATCCCTGGCCCAAGACCGCCCAAAGTGGAAGAAGAGCATCCGGGAGAGCGCTAAGCACCTCGAGTCTCATCGCCGAGAGCATGCAGAAACCAAGCACAGACAGCGGAAGGAACGTGTGGCAAACCAGATTCCCCACCCACCCTTTCTTCAACCACTGTCTGTCCCACCTGTGACAGAGACTGTAATTCCAATAGTTGACTGTTCAACCACCTGAGAACTCACTTTTGGAGTGGAAGCAAGTCTTCCTCGACTTCGAGGGACTGCCGATGATGATGATGGGATCACCATTACCATAAGGACGACAGCAATTCAACAAAATAGCCCACCATCAGGGCAACTAGGGATGAAGGATCATCGACCTGAAACATTAACTCTGTATCTCCCTCCACATATCCTGCCTGACCTGCTGAGTATTTCCAGCATTTTCTCTTTTTCATTTCAGACTTCAGTCCGCAATATTTTGCTTTTTTGGGGGCAATAAATGTTGTGTTGCCAGGTTACCCACATCCGAATAATAAATAAAAAAATACATAAAAATAAGCTTATTTTTATATATACACTGTATATTGTCTATTCTTAGCAAACATTCCTACATTCTCTCAATTTATAAATATATTAATAGTAGTTTTATACTTACAGAAATATATTCAGAAGTCGCTAAATATAAGGTAATCTCTATGAATTTGATTTTACAAGACACAGAAGAGAACATAGAAATCTGACACATATTTAATAATGGCACTTAAAATAAAGCTACACCTTTCTTTCTAAACTGAATACAGAATTATTTCACACAGTATTCCTCCAACTCTTTAATTAATTGTACTTACCACACTGAACGATCCCGTTAGGTAGTGAACACAACAACAAATAATTGTTCTCCTCATCCACTTGCCTAAGTTTCAACCACTGCAACCCAAGTGCTTATATTTTTCATCGACTGCTGCCATAGTAACCGTATATATGGGATACGACAGAGCACATGGCTGGTTCTCTGGGGCTCAACTAACAGCTGCAGTGATTGCTCAACACTGGGCCTGCAACCTTGCTGTTGTTGAAAGATGAATGCTGTATGACCTCAGATTAGAAGATAGGTTGAAACTAAAATAAAATAATCAGTGTTCATTTTTTTTTTAAACCAGAGGTGTATTCCCTATGTTGCTACCAATAGAGATGTGTCACCTATGAATGGCTTTTAATTCCATTGTTATTGTTATTCTTTTTATGGGGGTGGAGTGGGGTGGGGTTGAGGGAGGATTTCAAACAGATTATTTAGTTTCTACAGATGACACTTGTGCTACTCTGCATTCATAATCCAGCTTGAATATGTACTCTTACCAGAGGCAAATTAATGTGCCACAAGTCTACACCTCTTTTAAAAAAAAAATACTACACAATAGGTCTCACAGGTAATCTGTTCTGTGATCTCAAGCAAGAGCTGCACAGATGTGAGGCATTGATGAAAGTATCCCTGTGTTGTACATTTCAATTTGCTGTCTGAAAATACTAGTTTGTTTTATTTAATTTAGGGCTGAAAGATAATAATTTATACATAAATACAGAGCAGCAATTATCCTAATAACTATTAATAATAATGAACTGCTGCTCAAATACAATTGCATCTCTACTGAATAAACCTATTGGGTTCTCTTTTCTTGTCCCAAAAATAACTTTCATGGTTATGGTAGATGTCGAATTCACACATATACATATGCCATATAACAAATTTATCCAGATGAGAAATTCCAAAGTGGTCCACCAATATTTACAGCCAGTATGAATGGACCAGGAATGTCCCAGTTTCAATTCTGATCCTTGCTGATCTCAGTCAGTGGTAGAGATGCTCCAACTGACCTCAATATCATTCTTCTTTTTAAAAAAAAAATCAGCAGTTTTTTCAATGCTTTCTGCCGCCATTACTCCCCTCCGGGGAGAACAGAGGTGGCAACAAGCCAACATTCCAGCCCAAAGTCTATAGATGTGGCCCTTACGGCTAAAGGGGTCAATGGGTATGAAGAGAAAGCAGGAATGGGGACTGAAGTTGCATGATCAGCCATGATCATATTGAATGGTGGTGCAGACTCGAAGGGCCAAATGGCCGACTCCTGCACCTACTTTCTATGTTTCTATGTTTTATAGTGTAACAACAGCCAACACCAAACTTAACATCGTCAACATCAATCATCCATGCAGTTCTATAATTAGCACTATTCAAATATTAATTATGGTGAGTGCTTCGCTCGAATTGGGTAATTTATAAAGATTTATTGCACGATTTCAATTGGTAACTAATACAAACAATGTCCATCAACACAGCAATTTCTCCCTGCACCTATCTCTCTGTCTCTCTCTCATTTTTCCTCTGCCTCTCTCCAAAGGACAGATAGGTGCATTGTGATCTTCAAGTAGCTGCCTCTGGTTAAATTATCAACTGAGTTGGTTTTGCTATCAACTAAGCCAAGAGTCCATTTTGGTAGTACTCTCAACCCCAAGTGGGGTCTCGACGACTTAGAGGATAGGATAGTTATATATTCAAGTTTGCTGATGACATAAAGATAGGCAGTATTCTAAGAAGTGTAGATGGAAGCAATTACAAAGATATTAATACATTAACTCAAGGGGTACAATTATGGGAAATGGATTTCAATACAGGTACAACATCCCGAATCCGGAAATCTAAAAACGGAATTGTCCGAAAACCGGACATTGTGCAAATTGCAAGAGCCGTTGTCCGGAATTCGGAAATATTTCCCGAAAACCAGATTTTTAAGCTGTACGTACCTTTTTCCAAACATGAATCCAAAAAAAATGCACAAACCGCACGGCCTGACCTCGAGGTTGCCGAATTCGGGCCCTCGGATTTAATGCTCCAAAATCCAGAAACACACAAAATTCCGCCCAAAGGTTCTGGGTTCAGGATTGTCTCCGAAATCCAGAAATACCCGAAAATCATCCACGAGGTTGCCGGATTCGGGATGTTGTATTTTCTTCTCTGAAATCCGGAAATACCCGAAACTCGGCCCAGGGGTTTCTGGATTCGGGATGATGGATTTCTTCTCCAAAATCTGGAAAGGCCTCGGTCCCGAGGTTTCTGGTTTCAGGACTTTGTACCTGCACAGGCAAGTATGAGGTTATGCACATTGAACCTAAAAGGATCGATCGGAATGATTTCTAAATGGTGAAAAGCTAGAAACAGTGGAGGTCCAAAGAGACCGGGGGCTCCTTGTAGCGAGTGTGAAAATGTCACGGACAGGTACAGAAAATTATTGAAAAGGCGAATGGAATGCTAGGTTTTATATCTAGAGGACTAGAGTACAAGGGGGTAGAAATTATGCTTCAATTATACAAAGCCCCAGTCTACCACATCTGGAGTACTATGTTCAATTCTGGGCACCACACCTTTGGAAAGATATAGTGGCCTTCGGGGGGGGCGTGGTGGGGTGAGGTTGCAGCACAGACCTAAACACCAAGGGTTAAATTACGAGGAGAGATTACACAAACTAGCACTGTATTCCCTGGCATGTCGAAGGTTATGGGTGATTTGATCAAAGTTTTCAAGATATTAAGGGGAATTGACGTGGTAGATTGAGGGAAACAAATTCTGCTGACTGATTGGGGAGTCCAGCACTTGGGGACATAGGGCCCAAGTTTCCACACGATAAAAAACGGGCGCCCAGCTCGGAGGGGCGCCCGTTTTTCGCGCCTAAAACGGCGCCGGAAAAAAAACTACCGATTCTGGAGCGCCCTGCAGCTCCTTGTCTGTTTGGCGCGGCGCCCAGGGGGGGCGGAGCCTACACTCGCGCCGATTTTTGTAAGTGGGAGGGGGCGGGTACTATTTAAATGAGTTTTTTCCCTGCCGGCAATGCTGCGTGTGCGCGTTGGAGCGTTCGCGCACGCGCAGTGTGAAGGAAACATTGGCACTCGGCCATTTTTGTAGTTCTTTGTAGCTGTTTAATTTTTGACATTTTTTTAATAAAAGCACATTGCCATCAGCACTGAGGCTTCCTGCAGCCTTCTCACTGTCTCCTTCCTCCTTCCCCCCGCCCCCCGCTGCGTTCGGACAGGCGGGCCCGCACTCCCTCCCTCCCTCCCGCCGTCGGGAACGGCTTCCTCCTCCCCCTGCCATCGGGAACGAAGGAACGAACTTGTGAGGCTGGCTGAAGCACTTTCACACAGGTAGGAAGATGGTTTATTTAATCTTTTCTTTGCTTATAAATTTTTATTCAGGTTGGATTTATTTGTATAATATTTGTAGAAGTGTAAATAATGATTTATTGTAGAATTTAATGACTTCCCTTCCCCCCCCTCCTCCCCCTCCCCCTCCCCCTCGTTCTGGACGTCTAATTTGTAACCTGCGCCTGATTTTTTAATGTGTAGAACAGGTTTTTTTAGTTCTACAAAAATATTCACTTGCTCCATTCTAACTTAGTTTGGAGTACGTTTTCACTGTGGAAACTTTGAAATCAGGCATCAGTGGCTGGACACGCCCCCTTTTGAAGAAAAAATTCTGTTCCAAAGTAGAACTGTTCTACCTGACTAGAACTGCAGAAAAAAAAATGTGGAGAATTGCGATTTCTAAGATAGTCCGTTCTCCATCAGTTGCTCCTAAAAATCAGGCGCAAATCATGTGGCAACTTGGGCCCATAGTCTAAAAAGACATGGTCCAGAGCCAGGCCTTTCAGGAGGAGTGAAGTTAGGAAACATTTCTACACACAAAGGGTGGGAGAAGTTTTGAACTCTCTTCCACAAACAGCAGTTGATTCAATGTCAATTGTTAATTTTTAATCTGAGATTGATAGATTTTTGTTAAGCCAAAGGTGTGAACGTAGAAACACAGGAACAGGAAGGAGTAGGCCATTTAGTTCCTCAAGCCTGTTCTGTCTTTCAGCGGGATCATGGCTGATCTGCGACCTAACTCCATATACCCGTCTTTGGCCCTCATCTCTGAATAGCTTTGGTTAACAAAATTCGATCAGATTTAAAATTAACAATTTATCTAGCATTTTCAGAAGAGAGTTCCAAACTTCTACCACACTTTGTGCAGAAGTGTTCACTCCTGAAAGGCCTGGCTCTAAATTTTAGACAATGCTCCCTAGTCCTAGACTCCCCAACCAGCGGAAATAATCACTCTGAAGTTCCGGAGCACAAGTACAAAGCTGCTGGAGAAAATTATTATCCCATTATAATTCCTGGATACAATAATCCAAATTTTGCAGAACTAATAACGGCGAAGCTATTGGTGCTCGCCATCATTATGGAGTAAATCAGACAGAAACTTCCAGCATCCGCACATATCAACTAAAATGCAAAAATCGGGAAGTTGCTGTCCAATTTGCCCTGCTAATCCACAAGCTTCGCTACACCAGTACCTTGGTGATGGATTCGGCATTAAAACACATGAAATGTATGAAGTTGCCATACTTACCCACCAAGATACCCACTAAACACACTAGAGAAAGTTAGGGCTTGTCCATTCAAGTGTAAGTGAATTTTTTTATGCCGTGATAAGTCTTAATTACTACCAAACATCCTGTTTGGCACTGAAAATGTTTACAAGTGTGGAGTCACATTCCTTCAGATTTTAATTATTGTTGGCGATTTTTAAAATATTTAATATTTTTTTAAAACTTTTTATTTGTCTCTTATCACTCTCTTAATCCGATCTTTCCTTCGCTCTCTTTATTTCATTTTCTAGACATGATTTAACATTGAATTAAATATTCTAACTTACATTCCTAATTTAGACTCTGCGTGGCTCAGTAAGGATTCTTCAATCTGATTGGCTGAAGAGAGTTGTTGCTTTCCCTGTTCACAGGTCCCAGATCCCCTGTAGAGGGCGCCACGGGCCAGCCCACACTGTGATATGTGCGCGCACTTGGTCCGTGCAGCAGAGCTGGTCTCCAGTCGTCTTGGGTAACCCTTGCCACTGGACCAAGACCTCGCTCTGTCAAGCCCGTGTGGTGGCTGGTGTGCAACGGCCACCCCACGTTAAAAAAATCCACCCACAGGCACCTTCCATCCTTCAACATGTAGTTTGGGACCTAAAATATTAGGTCCTTCATTGAAACACTTACGAACTCATCTCTTTTTGGCGTGGAAGCATGTCATCCTCGATACAAGGGACCGCCTATGATAAGCATCATGATGATGAGAGGTGAGAGGGCGGCAGGTTTTAATGGCTCTCGAATTACCGTGCAAAGGTGCATTAAAAGTTTGTGGGCAGCCCGTAAGCCGAAAGAATGGCAAGCACCATTTGTTAGCCATTGACTGCAAAATCTGGGCCAATGTCTCGAGTGGTTCTTTACACCAATATCATCATTGAGAAGATTGAAAATCCATTCTATATTATCTGCTAGGATGAAATCACCACACACACAATTTTTCCCCTCCAATTTTCTCACTTCCTCCCATACGATCAACTCTTTACTGGAGGATGGCTCTATGGGCATTGTAGTCCAATCCTGCCCTCACCCAACATCTCTACCCATACACTTCCAGCAGGGATCAATACATATCTGTGTAATCTTTCCCTCCCTAATCAGGAGGATTGAGACCAATTGCAACATCCTACTGCTGCCCTTGCTGAGATCAGCAAATTCAAGACCAATCAGGAATCATACCTGGAACCTTCCTGGTCTATATGGCTTGAATGGTTAGATGCAGAAAGAATGTTCCCGATGTTGGGGAAGTCCAAAACCAGGGGTCACAGTCTAAGGATATGGGGTAAGCCATTTAGGACCGAGATGAGGAGAAACTTCTTCACTCAGAGAATTGTGAACCTGTGGAATTCTCTACCACAGAAAGTTGTTGAGGCCAGTTCGTTAGATATATTCAAAAGGGAGTTAGATGTGGCCCTTACGGCTAAAGGGATCAAGGGGTATGGAGAGAAAGCAGGAATGGGGTACTGAAGTTGCATGATCAGCCATGATCATATTGAACAGTGGTGCAGGCTCGAAGGGCCGAATGGCCTACTCCTGCATCTATTTTCTATGAATGTGGCAGTCATCAGAAAACATTGTTAACTATTGAGGTTTTTAAACCAAAAACAAAGCATTTTGCACAAACGAAGAACAATGTTAAAAACACCATGAATAATGAACATGAAAGAGAGACATGTCAGCTACAAGGGCCTGGTAACTGATTATATTTCATTAGAACTAATTACAAACTAACAGCATTCCTTTTACATTATAATTCGAGCCAATTATGATACTTAATGCATTATTAAAATAACGTTCCAGAGTTGCAACTGCAACACTCTCCAATGCACAATACTTACTGCTCTTTCAGGATGTATTCAGTGTTTTCTGGAGAAATCTGCCCAGTCACCGGGTGCCTGAACGATGATGTCCGTTGATTATGACTGGAATAAACCACAAAAGATTATTAGCACCAATTCATCATTGTATAAGATGCATTTTTTTCCCCCATGTGATTCAAATACCGGTTGGATCTGTTGATCTTAAAGGAATAAGGCAGTGAATTCTTATTTTACAAAGATGCCTTATATTTCAGTGTGTTCCTACATTTTCAACACAGGTGTGTTGAATCTGCCAACAGCCTGCAGCACTCCAATCATATATTCTGCTCTGCTGGTTATGATGCTCAGCATGACTCAAATTGAGCCAAGGTTTCTACCGATCTGAAAAAAGCCAATGATTTAAATGTTTCGAAGAAAACAAAATTTAAAATTGTGCAATTAATACTTTATTGGTATTTTAAAAACCCACATCTCGCAGAAGTCAGACTTAATGTTCAGGCTGTTTAACACTGTTGTATTATGTGCGAACATTTGCACAAAAAAGGCATCGCCCAGAGTTCATTGACAACTTGCTCCGATAGTAATCAGCAGATCTGACAAT